>NC_090268.1:346997661-347631411 GCF_040414725.1 Anabrus simplex | reverse complement strand
AGAAGGAAGGAGGCGAAGGGAAAATCGATTCGACAGAAATGTTTTGCTGAAGAAGGATGTTGAGAATTCCATGGACCGATCAACGCACGAATAATTCCATCTTAAAAGAGCTTAAAACTGAAAGAGGATCTCAGGCCAGGTTCGGCTCCGTCAGCTGAAATACTTTGAAGATGTAATGAGGAGAGGAGCAGAAATTGAGGAGAACTTCATCATTCAGGGAACAACCCGGAGCCAGAGCCTACGAGGAAGAGTCCAAACAAGATTACCGGTACATGTAGAAAAACAATGCATGATCTAATAGAACAAGTCAGTGACAGGGATTCATGGAGAAAAATGATCTAGGATATCACAGGATTGAAGAGAGGGAGAGAAGAACATCAGAGAGGCTAAGGAGATGTTCAAGCAAACATAAGACTGGAGAGACCATAAACAAATTTAGAACTGAAACAAACAGTGAAGCACATTTTTAAAGAAGAAATTACAAGAAAATATGTTTTTGGAACCAAGAAAAGATATCCTACTACAAGCATTGGAACGCACGATATCCTTAATTTTAAGAATTTTAAGAGGAAATCAAGGGGGATGCAGGGAATACAGCAACGCGATAAACACACAAACGGAAGGTAGTGAAGTAAATTTAGAGAGACAGATGAAGACATAGTTAAAGAAAACTCGGAACCGAAATAAGAAGACAATTCTAGAGAAGGCCGAAGATGTTAGAGAGAACGCAAGATAAAAAATGAGATAGATAAAAGATTGATTTGGAATTCTAAAACAACTGCAAGGAGATTTAGAAGAATTACAAAAGGGGAAAGTCGCCGATGGGAACGTTACGGAGAATTATGTTGAAGACAAAGAACCTGATTTGTATTGAGACATAACATTACAACCGTACACATCCCGGGATATGCAGACAAGGATAGCTAGAAGAAAGAGGGCCTTGGAGAGAATAAAACCTCAATGCTGAAGGTTATGACGACGTGTGACACGGAGAATAGGGGTGGCTAAATAAGATTCAAGGCTTTCCTATTCTTTATAAATCCGATTAATGACAATGTTATAACTATACATGTTATGATATTATATGTAATATATTATTATTATTATTATTATTATTATTATTATTATTATTATTATTATTATTATTATTATTATTATTATTATTATTATTATTATTATTATTATTATTATTATTATTATTATTATTAAGAAAAATAAATCACAATCCAAGGAGAGGAAATCAAAACCCTGAGATTTGCCGCAACTATTGCTATTTTATCTGAGATTGCCGAAGATCTGGAGAAATTGCTGAATGAAATGGACAGAGTCTTGGGGAAGGAGTACAAGATGAAAGTAAATAAGTCCAAAACAAAAGTAATGGAGTGCGGTCGAACGAAGTCAGGTGTTGCAGGAAATATTAGATTAGGAAATGATGTGTTACAGTAGATGAATGTTGTTACTTGGGTAGTAAAATTATTAACGATGGCAGAAGTACGGAGGACATTAAAATGCAGATTACCACAAGCAAGGAAGGCCATTCTTAAGAAGAGAAATTTGCTCATTTCGAACATAGATATAGGAGATATTTTTGAAGACTTTCGTCTGGAGCGTGGCATTGTATGGAATTGAAACATGGACGATAACTAGCTCAGAAAGAAGTAGAAGCTTTTGAAATGTGGTGCTACAGAAAAATGCTGAAGGTGAGATGGATAGATCGAATCACGAATGCAGAGATACTGACTCGAATTGCTGAGAGGAGATCGACTTGGTTAAATTTGATGAGAAGAGGTTATAGAACAATAGGACACATCCTCAGATACCCAGGACTTGTTCAGTTGCTTTTTGAGGCAAATGTAGGCGGTAAGAGCGGTTGGGGTAGACCAAGGTATAAATATGACAAGCACATTAGAGCAGATGTAGGATGCAGTAGTTACGGAGAAATGAAAATGTTAGCAGAGGATAGGGTGGCATTAAGAGCTGCAACAAACCAGTCTATAGACTGATGACTCAAACGCAAAACATTATTATTATTATTATTATTATTATTATTATTATTATTATTATTATTATTATTATCATCATCATCATTGCTTGTGTTTTTAAGCCACAGACTTCTATTATAAATTCGTTACGTGTAAAGGACTTCCTTGAGTCTTAGACTCGCCACAAATAATAGCCTAATCTATTATCTATTGACCTATCTACCTATATATCTATTTATCTATCTTTGCAACCAGCTTCCTATATAGGCTAATTATTTATCGATACCTTTATTACGTATCTCGTTAATGAATTGAGAAAAGGAAGATGGTAGAGAACTGAATAATCTGGATGTGGGTGAGTGTGAAAAGGAATTGGGTGAAGAACAACAACTCCGTCAACTTTGGAAGAGTTTAGGAACGCTAACAAACGTTAAGAGTAACAAAGCACCAGGTGAATATGGGATTGAATTACACTTACTTAAATATAGTGCGGAGAGAACTGAAGACGCCCTTTATTGCCTAATAATTTAAGAAGAGAGAAAAGAGGGGCTCTACGTTATTGTAAAACTTAGTTTTGGAAAAAGTAATGTGTTTAAAAGCCACAATCTAACTTTAGGGATTAAAATCAGACTTCTGCACTGTTATGTATTTTCTGTTCTTTTATATGGTGTAGAGACATGGACCTTAAATAAAAACACAGAGAAGAAGCTGGAGGCCTTTGAAACATGGCTTTATAGGCGGATCCTGAGAATATCTTGGACCCAGAGAATTACAAACGTGGAAGTAATGAGAAGGATGAACACAACCAAGATAGTGAAATGCCGAAAGCTGCAGTATCTGGGACATATAATGCGCAACACAGATAGATACATCCTACTTCAAAAAATACTCCAGGGGAAAATCAACAGCAAAAGAGGTCCTGGAAGAAGAAGAATATCTTGGCTTGACAATCTTAGAGGCTGGTGCAATATGTCATCAGTTGAACTGTTCCGCTCTGCCACAAACAAGACGAAAATAGCCATCATGATCGCCAACATCCGAAACGGATAGGCTCCGAAAGAAGAAGAAGAATTCACCAAGAGCCCATCAACCGAGGGAACAGTACTTAACATACTAATACACGTGTTAGAATCAGAAGGTACTTGAGGATACTTATACCGGATTAGAAAGCAAGGAACAGTAACAAGAACTAAGTATAAGTAACTAATGTATGAAGTAGGAAAATGCTGAAGAGTCATAGAGGAAATACTCTAAGATTGAATGGAAAGGAACAAGGGAGTTGAAATTTACAAATAGGATCAGATAACTTAATGAAACATCAGTAGATATGCAGAAAGAATATAAATTACGTCTTGCAAAACACGTATAAATCTAGAAATATCAGGAGCACTACCAACATTAAAATATACATACAACCGTGCTAAGACCTATCATTTGTATGGTCTGGAGTGCTGGGTGATGACCACAGATGCGGTGGGGAAGAAGGACCTTAAGGAATATATTCGGAGTAGTGCGACGTGAAAGTGACCGGAGACTGAGGACAAATACAGAACTGTAGGAACTGTTGGGTGGCCTAAAACCACGGAAGTGGAAGGTAAGTCGAGATGAGTATGGTTTAAGAATGTTTGATATTTGAACCGTCGAGAGGATCTTTACTGGATAGCTCGACAGGAGAAGGAGAAGAGGTGGCCGAGGAAAATGAGAACTCACAGCGTGGAAGGGAAATTTAAGCATTAGTACCTGGAGAAAGAAAGGTGAAGATCGAGAAGTCTGTGGACAGAAGACTGAGGTGGAGGTGTTATGCATGGATTGCAATGGGCATCTATCTATCTATCTATCTATCTATCTATCTATCTATCTATCTATCTATCTATCTATCTATCTATCTATCTATCTATCTATCTATCTATCTATCTATCTATCTATCTATCTATCTATCTATCTATCTATCTATCTATCTATCTATCTATCTATCTATCTATCTATCTATATATCCATCCATCCACGTATCCTATCTGTCTACGTATCTGCCTACATATCTATCTATCTATCTATCTATCTATCTATCTATCTATCTATCTATCTATCTATCTATCTATCTTCTCATCTGCCTACATAATATATCCATCTATCTACCTGTTTACGTGTCTACCTTCTACGTACGTTCCTACCTATATATCTATCTACCAAAGTCTACCTACGTACCTACCTACATATCTATCTCTCTATCCAGCTATCTACATACCTAACTAACTATTTACATATCTATCTAGCTATCTACCTAAGAATAAGTCTACCTACGTACCTACCTACATATCTCCCTATCCAGCTATCTACATACCTAAGTAACTAACTATTTACATATCTATCTACCAAAGTCTACCTGCGTAGTTAGCTACATATCTATCTCTCCATCCAGATATCTACATACCTAAGTAACTAACTATTTACATATCTATCTACCAAAGTCTACCTGCGTAGCTAGCTACATATCTATCTCTCCATCCAGATATCTACATACCTAAGTAACTAACTATTTACATATCTATCTACCAAAGTCTACCTACGTACCTACCTACATATTTATCTCTCTATCCAGCTATCTACATGCCTAAGTAACTAACTATTTACATATCTATCTAGCTATCTACTATATATCTACCTAAGAATAAGTCTACCTACTATCTATCTATCTATCTAGCAATAAGTGACTGTGATGCAGCTGTTATACCCGTAACAGCGTGGCCCACAAGATGTGTATCCTATCGTTCAGTTGTGCTCTAGCTGTTGGGATTCCTTCACGTCGGTCAGTTCGTCCGTCCTCGACTCACGGATTCCACATTCACATCACTGTGGCCGTAATCCATCCAACACGGGTACCAGTGTCTCGGATGGTTAATAATCCACAGTCTCGAGAAGCCACAGTTTTCCTGCGATCAAAGGCGATAACCCGCTGGGGTGGCTGCTGTATTACTCGACGAGATTGTTTTATTATTTCGAATCCATGATAAAATCCACCCCCCCCCCCTGAGTTTACGAAGCACTTACAAACACTCAAATCATCCTGTGTTGCAGGGGGGGGGGGGTACAATATTCCCTGCCTGTTAACAGGCGACTTAAAACGGATAAGCTCCGGGGGCCGCCACTATGGAGCACTGTACTTCCTCATAAAACAATAATCGCCATAAAAATCTGCGAATTATACCGGCTTTGTTACCAGAAAGAACCATTGTGTCCTGGTTTCTCCTTTAGCAGGAATAATCAGTAAATATCAACTCCTATATTACTATGGACACAGAGGCATAGTCAGTGTTGTAAATATAGTTTAGCATAAAGTTAAAAGTGCCAACGCTTCCTATCCTAGAACATTCCACGTAAAGTATCGCGTGTAGCCTCGCTGCAACTAGCGGGTTGTAATGCCAAACATAACAGGGACAATTATTTCAAACAATGGGGCATTAAATGACTCAATTTCCCACTGTTCCTCCACTTCTATTTGCAGTATTATTTCATGTCTGCAGTTTAGACCTCTGTCGTAAACAAAATGCTCGTTAGTCTTCTAGAACAAAAGTCTGCGCTTGTCGTTTAGAACTGATGAAGGTAGCTCATTGGATCACTTTAGACATTAAAGAAACAGTTATTATTTCAACAAGTGTTCAAATCATCATACCTTCATGCAAAGTTGAGTCATTCTGAACAATTCTCTGAAAAAATTTGGAAAATAGCCTTTCCAAACCTTTTTGCATTGTTTTGGTAGCAATATCTTCCTTACTTTTGCACTCTCAGTACGGGAGACATTTCCATTGACTTGCTGAGATACGTTTCTCGTCAGGATCAACACTTCTTCATTCTGAGGATCAAACAAAAGTATATCACGTTGACATAAAATATTACAGAGAAACCTTTTCAGAGAAAACTAACATTGGCATTAATACAATAATAAGAATATTGATGCACTGAACAAGAAAATAGAAAAGCATGGTATGAAGACCAGCGTAGAAAAAAGCAAGACTATGGTGATATCAAGAGCAGAAAGTCAAAGGAAAGGCACTGGGTAGGGAGGGGTAAATATGAGACACACAGAAAGTGGGACAAATAAAAGACAAGCTTATTATGAGCACCATTTACTAGGAGAGAAAAATGTATTTGATTCACAGCACTCTTTAATATGCATAGAATAATATCTCACCATGAAATCATATAAAAAAATAAATTTGCACCAAATTAATTTTGTATGCATGAAAATTTTGGCAGAAACTCTTTTAAATGCGCTTGGCAAACTTCTCTTGTTATTTTGTATTTGCGTAGTTAGATGCTTTTCTTTCATGCTACCGAGCACGATAGCTGCAGTCGCTTAAGTGCGGCCAGTATCCAGTAATCGGGAGATAGTGGGTTCGAACCCCACTGTCGGCAGCCCTGAAGATGGTGTTCCGTGGTTTTCCATTTTCACACCAGGCAAATGCTGGTGCTGTACCTTAAGGACACGGCCGCTTCCTTCCCATTCCTAGGCCTTTCCTATCCCATCGTCGCCATAAGACCTATCTGTGTCGGTGCGACGTAAAAAAATAGCAAAAAGAATGTTCATGCTGAAAGGCATCTATATTGATTTATCTTTGGAGTGCTACCAAGTTAATGGTGGAAAGTGTTGTTTCCAGATTTCCCATTCAGTTTAAAAAGTAAATCATCCAGAGGGAGAAAAAAGACAGTTCAGAAAAGAATCAGTGCAGATATTCAGAATTAGCCTAGGCCTACATCGGTACTAGTGAAACTACTGTATAGAAATATTGTTTCCCACAGCTTGTTAACAATAATAATTTCGTGTGGCTATTTCTAGCCAAGTGCAGCCCTTGTAAGGCAGATCCTGGACGGTGGGCGGCATCTTCCATGTGTAGGTAACTGGGTGTTATTGTGGTGGAGGATAGTATTATATGTGGTGTGTGGGTTGCAGGGATGTTGGGGACAGCATAAACAGCCAGTCCCCGAGCCAAAGGAATGAACCATTTAAGGTTAAAATCTCCGACCCAGCCGGGAATCGAACCCAGGAACCTCTGGACCAAAGGCTAGTCCACTAACCGTTTAGCCTGTTGATATATTTGAAAAATAATGTTTGCGGGTTATTTACAATATTTTCTTGAACTGTTCATCGTCATAAATTAGTGCCTAAAATACAACAGCCGATTATTTACTTCCTTTAAAAATTGGCTTTTATTGGAGAAAAGCACATAATACTAAAAGAAACATGCTGTATCTCATTTTTGCGCTCCTACTGCTCTAGCTCTTTTTTGTATGGAGATATAATGATACCGTTTATTTGCCCCAAACTGTCTTCTTTTTACCCCAGTTGTCGGGTAAAAAAAACTATTTTCTTTAACCAAAAAGTATATACAATGGAGCAAATTAAAAAAATTGAATTTAGCATGCACTTTAACATCATTTTAATCACTTACAATAATTTAAATATTTTTTGTATTCCAAAACATGAAAGTTTTGATTTTGTCTCATATTTACCCCTCTCTGCCATTGTGAAAATTGGTGGCCAGCCTTGAAGTTGTTGACAGTTTCAAATACCTAGGGAGTGAATACAACGCTGGATATGGACATTAATAAGAGAGTGCAACAATGCATTCTACCAAAGTGTAAGAAACCTTGTCTGGAATAAGGAAGTACCAAGGAAATGTATTATGCACCTATATTGACCCATACGGTTGAGAACTGGACAATGACAAGGAGGGAGGCGAGTAGAATTGAAGCCTGTGAAATGAAATACCTAAGACGTATGATAAGAAAGACAAGGAAAGATAGAGTGAGAAACTAAGATGTGAGAAGGAGGTCGGAATGGAACGCTTAAATGAGGGAATTGAAAGGAGTAAACTAAGATGGTTTGGATATGTAAAGAGGATGGAGGAGGAAAGAATACAAAAAACAGATGATGAAGTTCAAGGGAAAGAGAGCGAGAAGGAGACCTAGAACAAGGTTGATCGATTCATAAAGAGGAGTTCGAGAAGAAGAGGAGGAAGAAGAAGAAGAGACCTGGAATGGGAAAAATGGAAGAAGAATGGTGGAAGGAGAGAGGAAGGTGGAAAGAGCAAAGTCATCTCCGTACAGGCCATAAAGGCCCTTGGAGGGGTGGAAGGTAAAGGCTTTCACTATCCGTAACCTCGGCACTTCATGGGGTAGAGTAGTTAGCTCTCCCCCAGGAATTAACCTGCTACTCATTTTTGGTGTAGGGTAAGTAAACCTCAGGGCCATGTGCACCTCCGGAAGTGGAAATCTCGTTTCTTAAATTTTTCGACTTCCTGACGGGGAATCAAACCCACGTCCTTCCGGGTGAACCGAGCACGCCTTTACCGCCTCGGCTAGGCAGCCCCTGAGAGGAAGGTGGAGAAGTCCTGACCCGGCAGGAGCTGGTAAGGGGAAAGGAGGATAATGAATACGAATATTGACAGTGACCACGAAATACTTTTACTTAAACACCAAACTAAATATATTGGATCCATAGTCCATGTAAAGCTGCTAGCATATGTAGAGCGGAAGTTGTAATAGCTATGAGCAAAATAAAATGTGGAAAAGCAACCGGCGCCGATGAAATTCCTGTGGAGACCTGGAAACGCCTGGGGGAAGAGGGAATAGATATGTTGTGGAATCTATTCCAACAGATATTTCATGAAGAAACAATACCTAAGGAATGGAGACAGCGTACCATCATTCTAATTTATAAGGAGAAGGGGGACATTCAGGACTGCGCAAATTACAGAGGAAGTAAACTTATGTCGTACACTATAAAGATCTGGGAAAAGTTTTCGATGGTAGGCTTAGGAAGGAGACAACAATAGGGGAACGACAGTTCGGATTTATGCCAGGGAAAGGAACTACTAGATGATATTTTTGCTCTTAGGCAGGTTATGGAAAAGCACAGAGAAAAGAGGAAAGAACTACATATGGTGTTCCTAGATTTAGAAAAGGCTTATGATCGGGTGCCCCCTTAGGAAGTATGGAAATGCTCGAGATGCAAGGGAGTGCCAGAGAAGCATGTGCGCCTTGTTCAGGACATGTACCAAGGAGCAAAGACGCAAGTTAGAAGCAATGAAGGATTGACGGAGGCCATAACAGTTCAAGTTGGTCTTCAGCAAGGATCTGTACTGAGTCCCTATATTTTTGATCTGATAATGGATGTACTTTCTGAAAATCTAAGAGAACCACCCCCTTGCTGTATGTTATTTGCAGATGATATTGTACTATGCAGCACAAATAGAGAACAGCTTGAAAATAAACTAGAATTCTGGAGAGTTGCTCTAGAAGAAAAGGTCCTAAAATCAGCCGGAATAAGACTGGGAATGAAACTGTTCTGATGGATGGAAACCAGCTCCAGGCAAGGAACAGTTTCAAATACTTAGGATCCACTATGTCTGCATATGGTAATCTAGATCTAGAAATTACCCGCCGAATTCAGGCTGCCTGGTCTAACTGGAAAAGGCTGTCTGGTGCCCTCTGTAACAGTAGACTTAATATCGGAACAAAATATGCGGGGAGACCTGCAAAGCTATATGGTGCAGAAACTTGGCCAACAGTGTAGTCACAATGTAAGCGGCTGGAAGTATCTGAAATGAAGATGCTGAGATGTATGTGTGGGGTTACGAGGAAATACTCCATCAAGACCACCATTTTACGAGGCAGCATTAAAGTGACTGAAATGTCTAGAAAGGTCCAAGAAAGACGATTGCTCTGGTATGGCCACATTAAGCGCAGGGATGAAGAGGTGGATAAGAGGGGCAGAGGTAGATCCAGAAGAAGATGGATGGATTGCGTGGGGGAGAATCTCAGAGAAAAGGTCAAGAAAAAATGGCGTTTGGCACCGAGGGAAACGGATACGACTTGTCAGAAACGTCGACCCCGTACAAACGGGAAGAGACGAAAAATAAGAAGAAGTCCCATAAAATAATTGATTTGTAGATTGGTGTTCGATTGCTATAACAGTAATGGCGTATGACATCCAGAGAGGCCTGTGGCAAGTCATTCGAGTCGACGCCTACGAGCGATCTGAGCGTCTGTGAGGATAGAGCTCTACCTAAGATGAAGTCTAATGTTGAAAACGGCACATACAGCCTTTCCTCTAGCCAGAGGAATTAACCAACGAAGGTCGAAATACACGACCCGGTCGGAAATTGAACTTCGTTCCCATTCGACCAAAGACAAACAAGCTAACCAGATAGCCATGGATGGGGACCATTAATTACTTTGGTGTAGACAAGTGAAAGTAACCCTGGACTTAAAAATGATATACCATCATATACCTATCCCCTCGGGAAGTTCAATATGAAGTCATTTCTGGACCCTTGCACACCGTTCCAAATCTATATATATAAAATAACTTGTCCTGACTGACTGACTGACTGACTGACTGACTGACTGACTGACTGATTCATCACCGCCGAGCCAAAACTACTGGACATAAAGAAATGAAATTTTGGGGATATATTCATATTAAAATGTAGGTGCTCGCTAAGAGAGGATTTTTGGATATTCCGTCGCTAAGGGGGTGAACAGGGGGGTGAAATTTTAAAATGAGTGTATCTATATCTCAAAACGTTAAAAGTTTACAGATGTAAATATTGGTATTTAGAATCTTCTTTAAAAATAAGGAAACACGTATTTTTTTGTTTTCAGAAAATCCCAATAGGAGGGATGAAAAAGGGTGAAAATTGGGGAAAATGGGTTGAATGCCTTTAATCAGGATACCGGTACTTATATCTCAGAAACTGAAGATATTACAGACCTGAAAATTGGTACTTTGGATCTCTTTTAAAAATAAAGAAGCACTTATTTTTTTGTTTTTGTAAAATCCAATTAATGGGAGGGTGAAAAGGGAGTGAATTTTTAAAATGAGTGAATCTATATCGCCAAACTTTTAAAGTTTGCAGATATAAAAATTGGTATTTAGAATCTTCATTAAAAATAAAGAAACACGTATGTTTTTGTTTTCGGAAAATCGCAATAGGAGGAGTGAAAAGGGGTGAAAAAGGGGTTGAATGCCTTTAATGAGGCTACTTATATCTCAGAAACTGAAGATATTATAGACCTGAAAATTGGTGTTTGGGATCTCCTTTAAAAATAAAGAAACACGTATTTTTTTGTTTCTGGAAAACCCAATTAAGGGGGGTGAAAAGGGGGTAATATTTTAAAATGATTGTATCTATATCTCAAAACTTTTAAAAGTTATAGATGTAAAAATTGGTATTTAGAATCTCCATTAAAAATAAAGAAACACGTATATTTCGCTTTCGGAAAATCGTAATAGGAAGGGTGAAAAAGGGGTCGAATGCATTTCATGAGTCTACTTATATTTCACAACCTGAAGATATTACAGACCTGAAAATTGGTGTTTGGGATCTCCTTTTAAAATAAAGAAACACGTATTTTTGTCTGTGGAAAATATAATTAATTGGGGGGGGGGGTTGAAAAGGGGGTGATTTTTTAAAATGAGTGTATCTATATCTCAAAACTTTTTTAAGTTTATACATGTAAAAATTGGTGTTTAGAATCTCCTTTAAAAATAAAAAGACACGTATTCTTTTGTTTTCGGAAAATCCCAATAGGAAGGGTTTAAAAGGGTGAATAATGGGTTGAATGCCTTTCATGAGGCTACTTATATTTCAGAACCTGAAGATATTACAGACCTGAAAATTGGTATTTTGGATCTACTTTAAAAGTAAAGAAACACGCATTTTTTGGAAAATCCAAATATTGGGGGTGAAAAGAGGGGGTGAATTTTTTAAAATGAGTGTGTCTACATCTTAAAACTTTAAAATTTACAGATGTAAAAATTGGTAGTTAGAATCTCCTCTAAAAATAAAGGAACACGTATTTTTTTTGTTTCCCGTAAATCCTAATAGGAGGGGTGTAAAAGGGTGAAAAATGGGTTGAATGCCTTTAATGAGGATACACATATCTCATAAACGAAAGATATTACAGAACTGATAATTTGCATATGGGATCTCCTTTAAAAATAAAGAAACACGTATGTTTTAGTTTTTGGAAAAGCCAATTAATGGCGGTTAAACAGGAGTGACAAATTGGGGTGAATTTTTTGAAAGACTATCTACAGAATATCTTGGAAACGTAAAATGTTACAGACGTAAAGAGTGGGTGTAAATCTCCTGTAAATGTAAAAAAATATAGGTGATTTGTTTTTGGAAACTCCACTTAAAGGGAACTCAAAAGGGGTGAAATTTTAAAATGAGAATTTTTACAGTATATCTAAAAAAACTTAGCATGTTACAGAAGAGAAAAATGGTATTTTTTTATCTCTATTAAACATAAAGAAACGTGTACTTTTAGTTTTCGGAAATACCACTTGGTTGGAGGGAGGGGGGGGGGTTAAAAGTGACTGAAAATGGTGATGAATTCTTTTAATTAGGCTACTAATATCTGAAAAATGAAGATGTTACAGATGTGAAATTTGATATTTGCAATCTGCTTTAAAAGTAAAGAAACACGTATTCTCGGAAAATCCAAAGAAGGGGGGGGGGGTGAAATAATTGAAAAATTAATTGACTTAATTGTATGAGAATACATACATCTAATAAAAACTAAAGTTGTTACAGACGTGAAAATTCGTATTTGGACCTCCTTTAAAAACAAAGAAGAACGCGTTTTGGTGGGGAAACCATCTTGGAGGGCGGGAGTGTAAAGGAGTTGAATTCCTTTCATGAGGACACATAAATCAAAAACTGAAGAAGTCAGAGTCGTGATAATTGGTATTTAGAAGATCCTTTACTATTAAAGAAACAAGTACTTTTTGCTGGAAAATTCACTTAGGGGGGGGGGGGAGGAGTGTGAAAGGAAGTGAAAGAAATTGAATTATTTTTATGGGGATATTTACATCTCAAAACCGAAGGTAATAGACGTGAACATTGGTGTCTGGAATCTCCCTTAAACATAAAGAAACAAGCATTCTTTTAAATTTGTTGGTGGGGGGGGGGGGGTTTGGCGGTAATTAAACTTAACGGCGGTGGGGGGTGGGGTGTAGAAGGAGGTGAGACCAATTGATTTTACTGTTATTAATGTACTTATCAGGATCCTCCGTTGCTCAGGCGGCAGCGCGCCGGCCTCTCACAGCTGGGTTCCGTGGTTCAAATCCCGGTCACTCCATGTGGCATTCGTGCTGGACAAAACGGAGGCGGGACAGGTTTTTCTCCGGATACTCCGGTTTTCCCTGTCATCAGCCATTCCAGCAACACATACTAATAATAATAATAATAATAATAATAATAATAATAATAATATTCCGGACCGTCGTCAAATGCGCGGACCGCGCTGGAAACGGCTCCTGGACGGGTAATGACTAAGAATGCAGTCCGGCCGCGGGTTCAGTGCCACCAAGGCACCCAATATGACATCACGCCGGATCTCCTGAAGGATTTTATCCATATTAAAAATATTATAGGAAAAGATGGCAAAGATTTACGAACCCAACTGACCGGGAGGAATACCTGAGCCTAGCCCGGGAAGTACGAAATCGATTGCTGGAAAGGAAGATTTAAAAATGGGAGGAAACGTGCCGTAAAATCATAGAAAACCAGTCAGATCGGGAATTTTGGTGGATTCTCGCAGAAAACGAGTCAGATCGCGAATTTCGGCGGATTATATATCTAAAACAATAAGCATTCAATTATAAATTTCAGTATAATACCGTAGCGAAGCACGGGCATCTTGCTAGTTGTAGGATATTATAACAGAGCAATTACGTTTAAACTCACGATTTTGTTTTCCTGTGCAAACAGTTTATTTGTCCCCAGTAATTATAATCTTAATTAGCTGATTCCCTTGTTTCATTATTACTTTGTAGTGATGCCTGGTCATTGCTAGTGAATACATATCAACAAAATAATGATAAGCAGAATGGAAACTATTCCTGTCATGAAACACAACAATTATTATACGATTAAAACGAATATAGAAACACTAGGAGGGTAGATCTCTGATGAACCTTGGTCTAACAAGCGATCGATGCTTACAGTATACGAGGTGACGCTTAGTCATCACGACGCAATCTTTTGAATTGAGGTAATGCTATTTGTGGATGATGTTATACTGCGTAAATGAGTTGCAGGATTGTGAGTGCCTGCAGGGGGAATTACACAATGTTGTGAGATGGAAAGCGGGCAATGGTATAAATGTACATGGGATGAAAACCAAGTTGTTTCACCATGAGGATAAGTCCTCTCAGTTTTAATTATTGTATTGATGGAGTAAAAAATGAAATGAAATGGCGTATGGCCTTTAGTGCCGGGAGTGTCCGAAGACAAGTTCGGCTCGCCAGGTGCAGGTCTTTCTATTCGACACCCGTAGGTGACCTGCGCGTCGTGATGAGGATGCAATGATGATGTAGACAGCACATACACCCAGCCCCCGTGCCATTGGAATTAACCAATTAAGGTTAAAATCCCCGACCCGGCCGGGAATCGAACCCGGGACCCTCTGAACCCAAGGCCAGTACGCTGACCGTTCAGCCAACGAGTCGGACATTGATGGAGTGATAGTACCTCATTGGGGAGCACTGTAAATACCTAGGTGTTAGTAGAAGAAATGATCTTAATTGGCGTAATCATATTAAGAAAGGTTACATACCTCTTCACATGGTCATAAGAGTATTTAAGATTGTAGTAAGGATGTAAAGTAGAGGGCGTGTAAGTCTCTGGTAAGACCGCAGTTAGAGTATGGTTTCAGAGTATGGAACCCTCACCAAGACTACTTGTTATGAGAATTGGGAAAAATTCAATGAAAGCAGCACGATTTGTTCTGGGTGAAAATGGTGCAAAGTTTGGGCTGGGAAGACTTGGGAGAAAGGAAAAGAGCTCCTCGAATAACTAGTATGTTCCGAGCTATCGGTGGAGAGATGGCGAGGAGTAACATTAGGAGACGAATAAGTTTGAGCGGAGCTTTTTTAGAAGTAGGAAAGTTCATTGTACGAATATGAAGTTGGAATTCAAGAGAACAAATTGGAGCAAATATTTATTCATAGGACGAGGAGTAAGGGATTGGAATAAATGATCAAGAGAAATGTTTGATACATTTCTAAGTTCTTTGAAAATATTTAAGGAACGGGATCGCTATCTCAGCATCTGATAGCTCCTCAGTTGGTTTCACGTAGACCTCAATTCAGCACCCAGATCGAGGTTAAAAGTTCTTGGTGATCGGGAATTCAACGCGTGGCCTTCGGGTAAAAAAGCAGAGTCGTTTGCCACAAACCCATAAATGCCTCACACGTGGCTCCCTTTTCCTCACTTCTAAAAATCGAACTAATTCATATTTTGTTCAGTTCATTGCCTTTAGGAGGTACGAAAATTCGTGTAAAGTTTTGTTGGGAGTGTTGTAAGCTATGGCTCAGAAACATGGATCCTGCGAAAAGCGGAAGTGACGAAACCTTAGGTCTTTGAGATGTGGTGTTGGCGTCGACTACTATATTCATAATACCTTAGCCTGGTAGAGTCACACACAAGAACGTTCTCAAAAGAGCATATGAGACACGCATCTTGGTTGACACCTTGAACAAAAGAAGAAATAGCTTCGTTTGTCACTTGCTTCGTCATTCTGACTGGTGCACCAGTCTGTTTGAAGGGAAACTGGAAGGTAGAAGGACCGAAGGAAGACCTAGAGTGCAATTTATCGACTACAAGCACACCTAATGCCACTTGAAGCTGCTGGCCAAAGGACGGAAGCGCTTGGGAGACATGCATGTTACTCACGAACCTTAGGGTTGAAAATAATAATAATAATAATAATAATAATAATAATAATAATAATATGATTACCTTTAGATGATCCTGGTCATGCTCGCTACTCAGGGCTGTTAGCTGCTGTCCTCGGAGAGACGACTTCAATCCTCCGTGGCTTGTAGATGAAGTACACTGGATGTGTATCTGGAAGGAACTCCACCACCACCTCGAGGGTTATTAAAATACGAATAAGCTTTACTATCACCATGGCTGTAGCTACTCAACTCTTCAGTACCTGTTAATATCGTAAAGTAAAGTCACTCTTTGTCGTCCGCCTGGTCGAGAACACTTTGCTTCTTAAGAAACATATATTTGGAGTGTCCAGTAAATGACTACTCCGATAAATGTTTGATTCAATCTCATTTTATGCACTGAGTGTGGGGCGAAATTCTCTCCGGTCACATTTGCTCGTCTTGAACTCCACCAATCCACAGACTCCGATCGTTTCTCTTTTCGCGGGCTATTTCCATAAATACCTTTCTACAACAAACACATGAACCCTTGTGGTAAAACATCCACAACATCCTCTGCGCCTATAAGAGGCGAAATTCCAGGGGTTCATGAGTATGGTGAAGACGGGGCCCTTGTTCCAGGTTCCTCACATTAAGCCTTTCTATTCGATCTCTCTTGATCAGTTCCTGTTCTCTTCTGACATTGAAGTATGTTCTTCCAAGTCCTAGTAGGTTTTTCTCATTTTAATACCTTTTCATTATCCCATACATTCCTTTACACGAAGAATCGAAATTTTCTTTTTATCTTCTGATAAAAATCAAGAGAGGGTTATTATAATTTAGTTCTGCATCCCATTACTACCACTGCCACCCCCACATCTTACCGGCTTTTACTAAACATTAGATTGTATGTTTGCCGAAAACATTCGCGAGATGTATGAAACATATTTTCATGAAGGGATATTGAGATTCAACTTACATCAGAGGTAGTTGGGAATGAGTCAATATTACGCTGATCGTCACCCCCCTTCATTTAAGGTCTTCTGCTTCTTCTTAGCATTTTCCTGTTCGTACAGATTGCACTCATTAAACCACTTAACATGCTCAACTGTATCGTTCACGTGCCCTTGTACCGTCCACACTATCCATATTTCGTCTTAGTACTCAAGACTCGTAAACTGCCAATATGGCACAGGTGTTTAGTACAGTGGTGGTGGTGATTATTGTTTTAAGAGGAATTACAACTGGGCAAACATCCTCTATATAACACTAATCAGGGAGAAAAATGGAGGGATCCAACACTTCAACAAATGAAGGTACCGTATCGGCAGTACTTTGGAGGCAAGGACGTCGTATGAACGTTCCTCGGTGCTGTTCATTCGTCCTTGGACAGTCTTTAAAGTATCTCCTGTCCTTTGGAGATCGTGTAAGGGTATCAAGATACTACAAACCACCATATGCCCATATGTCGTACAGTTCAGAATGATAATAATAATAATGTTATTTGTTTTACGTCCCACTAACTACTCTTTTACGGTTTTCGGAGACGCCGAGGTGCCGGAATTTAGTCCCGCAGGAGTTCTTTTACGTGTCAGTAAATCTACCGACACGAGGCTGACGTATTTGAGCACCTTCAAATACCACCGGACTGAGCCAGGATCGAACCTGCCAAGTTGGGGTCAGAAGGCCAGCGCCTTAACCGTCTGAGCCACTCAGCCCGGCCAGTTCAGAATGAAGTATAGCAATGGTGGTGTTTGTTGAACGATAACGTATGTTCTCTAGAACTATAATAGAGCACATCACCTCATTATAGTGGATGGAACTCAGGAACAATAAGACCGAGCTGCAACACCGTTCATAAAATTGATAAGATGTGCTGACAGTCGGATGATCTACAGATTACATTTCCGTCAATGTGTTCCTGATGAAATCACGTTACTCATATCGTACACCCGTTGAGAAGTACATGAAATGTACTATACTGTTTTCACTGAGTTAACGAACAGATTTCTAAGTGGTTACTACACAAACAGTTTAGTAATACACCGCACCGCTTCCTTGTCGTAGTCTCAGAAACTTCAGCAGGATGAGCTGAATAAACGTCAACCATCTGTAACAAAAGGAATGAAAAATGAAAACCTACAACCTGTTTTCCAGTCATTGACCGGGTCAGGGATGGAATGAATGAAGCAGATATAGGCTATTAGTACGATGGGGTCGCCACTCCCAAAGTGATTTACGTATTAATGACTGATAGATGCTATGAAATGAGAATGGAGAGAGTTGCTGGAATGAAAGATGACAGGGAAAACCGGAGTACCCGGAGAAAAACCTGTCCCGCCTCCGCTTTGTCCAGCACAAATCTCACATGGAGTGACCGGGATTTGAACCACGGTATCCAGCGGTGAGAGGCCGACGCGCTGCCGTCTGAGCCACGGAGGCTCTAACAAAAGGAATACAACAGCGAAATAAGTGCAAAGAACTTCGGGCAGGATTTAAATTTCGCGGGACTGTTAATATAGTCAATTTACGTGGAATACAAACACAGCCAACATATTTTCATGAAGGGATATTGAGATTCAAGTTACATTAGGGGTAGTTGGAAGTGAGTCAGTATTACGCCCTTTGGAGATCGTGTAAGGGTCTCAAGATACTACACACCACCGGTTGGAAACCTTCTCTCCATATGTCGTACAGTTCAGAATGAGGTATAGCCATGGTGTTTGTTGAATGAATTTTGAATTTTTAAAATACGTTTGGGAGAAGCAGATTTTCAAGGACCTTGAAATTAGAGCTATAAACTGGCGCTGCATACTCTACAGGTTGTATCTAAATTATACGGACACAAAATTCAGGGATGCTCTTAGTGTTATATGAAGAACGAAGGCGCAATCGGACTGGCGAGGAATTGTTTTCTTTTCGAGAAAACTAGGTCACTTTGTCACTTTCGGGCACGCGATTAAAATTGACGAACTCGCCGTATTTGCTGTGCCAGAACGCAAGCCGCTGCCGACTGCTGTGCTTCGGGGAAGAGAAGGGGAAAGGGGAAGTGGCATGGACGATAGACGCATGCAGAGATAATTCTCCGCGCGAATGCACAAGTTTCTTCGTGGCCTTGTCTTTCTTTGGCCGATACCTTCATTTTTCGAAGTGTCGGACGGATCCCTTCAATTTCTTGTCTCTGATTAGTGTGCTTTGTCCAGTACAAATCTCATATGGAGTGACCAGGATTGGAACCACGGAACCCGGTAGTGAGAGGTCGGTGCGTTGCCGTCTCAGCCACGGAGGTTCTTCAAAAATAGGTTATTCAGTTGCTAATTCAGGTATTATGCCTTTGCTGGCAGGACCTAGTGTTTACAGTGCACCATGTCTTCTGGTATGGGCTAGAGCAATTTTGTTACTTTCATATATCTGTTTCTGTCTTATACTTGGCTTTGACAATATGAAAGTGACTGAGGTATGAGCGATGCTAGTAATGCCAATCCTTATGCAGCCAGTCCCTGCTATGAATGGTGTGAAAATGTTGCTCATATGGTCGGTTGGTGTATGCATCTCAGTGGGCTTGGCAGACTGATATGCAATAGCAACCCTGGCTCGGTGAGGAAAGCAATGGGATACTACCTCACTCCTCATTTCCCCTAGTACGCCTCTTCAGTGATGCCTAGGCCATCTATGACAGCTGATGGCAGAGCTGTTGAGGATCACACCAGCGGCATCGCTGACGGACTGAACATACAATTCAGGTATGTACAATAGGTAAGAAAAACGGAAAGGACGTAGTACTTGTGAATTTCTTTAAGTACTGATTAAACGTCGTCGTATTCTGCTTAGTACGCTAGTATGCTGGACTGTAGTTGCACAGTTGTACTTCCTCTTCAAATAATAATCATCACCACTACCACAACCGCATCAGTGAGCAAGGTGAGAGAAACAAAGAAAATTATGCTCGAAAAGAAAATACAGCATTTCACTGGAGAATTTCAGACCAATCACAGGTTTTTAAGCAACATCTTGTGATATCCAAAAGAAATAGGTTGAAAATGAAAAAAGAAAATCCACAGCCTGTTTCCAGTCATTCGACCGGGTCAGGAATGCAGTGAATGAAGCCCCCATCTAGCGGCGAAGATAGTAATTGTGCCGGCTTCCGAAGCCTGCCGCACTCCTCTGTGGCAATTCTTCTTCTTCTTCTTCTTCTTCTTCTTCTTCTTCTTCTTCTTCTTCATGGGGCCTCTAAATATTAGTTCCCAATTAGCGTCGACCTCTGAGATCTTTTGCTACCATGTTTTTACTTCATTCCCACCTAGATATACCTGCTCCCTTCACAAAGCTGCAGGTTGTTGTTCTTATTGGGTCTTCTTGGATTTTTTCTCTCTCTCTTCACCCGGTAGTCCTAGAGCGGAGAGTCTCATTCTACCCAGCGCCTCACATTCGAAAAGTATGTGTTCAGCTGGTTCCTCTGCTTCATTTTATTTCCTACATATATTGTCTCCTATTACTCCAATTCTATGTAGGTGTTTTTTCAGATGGCAGTGTCCTGTCGACAGTCCTACTAAGTAAGAAAAACAGGAAGGACGTAGTACAATTTCTTTAAGTACTGTATAAACGTCGTATTATACTGTTTAGTACGCTAGTATTCTGGTTATACGGTACAAACGAAATGCATGGAAATGAACGATATCTTCAAGGATTTCTGTGACACAGTGGGCATTCTGAGAATGGCGTACAGATAAAAAGATAACCTGGTAAATTTGCAATGGATCATCTGTAACGGCAGCTTATCACGGAGGTGTGAACATGATTAATGAAGAGTGACCATCTACAGTATTCGTTCATCGCAAATGTACGAAAAATTAAGTCGACTCAAAATGAGCAAAATGGGTACCTTTTATGATTTGAGTGTCATCGATGAGAGATTTAGGTTCAGGCTACTACAGGCGTGTATAACACGATTGAACGTCCTCTCCATAGCAACTCCAACAATAATGGCGCTTCTCAACATTACTGATAATGACGAACAATGGGACGGCGAATCACATCATTCTGCTACAAAATTGGTTAATGAAATAGACGACTCGACATGTTTCTTTATGAGTGGTGGTGGTGGTGATTATTGTTTTAGGAGGAAATACAACTGGGCAACCATCCACTATTATCACTAATCAGAGGAAAAACATTGGAAGGGGTCCAACACTTCAAGAAATGAACGTATTGGCAAAAGAAAGACAAAGGGCACGAAGGGCGTGAAAATGAAAGACTCTCTAGGTCTTTAATGCTCTAATACCGCCGGGGTCGGAAAATAACAAGAGTTGACCAAGGGAGGTCGGATAAGGTAGGTGAAAGTGATGAGCCTGGCACAAATAAGTGGAAGCAAGGCCAGTACTCAACTAAGAGCCCTGTGGTCGCCAATACACGCTCCCAAGTTAAGTGCCGCCTTCTTTATGACGTTTGTCATATCTCATATGATTTCAGAAATCCTTTACTCACAGTTCCACAAGTGAAATTAATATCTACAGGGTCATTGTTTTATCTATGACGGGGATTGTCAGTCGCCTAGTCGCCTGCGCTGCGAGCTTGTCTCCCGCCAAGCACTTTGCCGTAACGCGCTTCTGGGCGCCACAAGTTCCCCTCCTTTGCAGTCTGCTGAGAGCTTTGTCAGCGTAAGGTTCAGTTTTCTTCAAGTTTCCACGTGTTTAGTGCTCAATGTTTCGTTGCAATGCTATTTTTATTACGTGAGTGTGTGTATATACATAATACCTTCATAAAGTACAGGGAATCTTGTGCGAAAACACTCTACGACTCTACAAGCGCTGGCCGCATTACTGCAAAGTGCTTGGCGGAAGACAGGCTCGCAGTTCAGGCGACTGGGCGAGTGACAATCCCCATCATAGATAAAACAATATCCCTGTAAAATCAGTGGTTCTTCTTCTTAAAACAAATATCATCACCAATACCACCAACCATGAAATGACGATCCACATATTACAGGTCTATATATTTAATAATAATAATAATGTTATTTGTTTTACGTCCCACTAACTACTTTTTAAGGTCTTCGGAGACGCCGAGGTGCCGGAATTTAGTCCCGCAGGAGTTCTTTTACGTGCCAGTAAATCTACCGACACGGGGCTGTCGTATTTGAGCACCTTCAAATACCACCGGACTGAGCCAGGATCGAACCTGCCAAGTTGGGGTTAGAAGGCCAGCGCCTTAACCGTCTGAGCCACTCAGCCCGGCTCTATATATTTAAGCGGAGTAAGGACATAATGAATGCCAGTATTAACATCCACCATACAAATTCTGTTGGTATCACTTGACTGTCATCTTCGGCATCGAAAGTGTTGGGATTGAAGGTACGTGATCAGAGTGGAAGTTGGCTGAAAGTGTTGAAAAATTTCCACGTTGAAAAGTTAGATGAAAATCGGCTCCATGACTTTGACAAATCTTTCCCATCATCCTTATTGAAGAACGTAATCCAAATACAACTTATTAACTACTACAACATACACTCTGATTCTGTCTCTGAAGGTGTACGGTGGGCCTCTTAGACGGTGAAGTCATCTCTAAGGCCAAGGAGATTTGGATTGGTGAAGGAGATGTGATGTGAAGAACAGGGGAATGGAAAACCACGTAAAACCATTCTTAGGACAGCCAACGGTGGGGACCAGCCTCTCTCCGTCTCCCGAATACCCAGATGTAGAGCCATGGTAGACCCGTGGCCACCTCGTGGCACTGCATCTGCCAACCCCGCCGACTGTGGGTCCTTTGTTCCATGACGACGGGTGGATAAGTTGCTTGCATCAACTGAATGATGAAAATTTAATTTTTCGACATAGAAATGTCATTGTAACGTTGTACCGTTATACACTCCAAATCATCCGGCGTTACGTTGAAGGGTTAGAGGTGCGAGTTGTATGTGGGGTGTTTGAAATGTGGCTGTGGCTAGCAGGTGTTTGAATTACCAAATGATTGGTACGAGGTTTTATGAGGGTGGGGCTATTGAACATACACCAGGAAGGAATCTGCCATGCTTACTGGCCCGCTTAATAGGACTACGAGTGACTTGATCGAATGCCGAGCGTTAGTATGGGGATGGAGTGTTTTGCGGGAGTGGGGGTGGGGGAGGCGGCGGGATTCTTGGTTGTCAGGGTGTCGGCTATTCTATCCACCGAGGGTGGTGGTGGTGGTGATTATTGTTTTAAGAGGAAGTACAACTAGGCAACCAACCTCTATATAACACTAATCAGAGAGAAAAAATGGAAGGGATCCGACACTTCGAAAATGAAGGTATCGGCCAAAGACAGACAAGGGCCACGAAGGGCGTGAAAATGAAATACTCTCTAGGCCTCGGGAACTTAATACCGTCGGGGACGGAAAAGAACAAGAATTGACCAAGAGAGGTCGGATAGGATAGATGAACGTGAGGAGCCTGGCACAAGTAAGTGGAAGCAATACCAGGACTCCGTTAAGGGCCCCGTGGTCGCCAACCCACGCTCTCAAGTTCAGAGCCCCTTGGGCCCCTTTTAGTCGCCTCTTAAGACAGGCAGGGGATACCGTGTGTGTTATTCTACCGCCCCCACCCACAGGGGGTTCCATCGAGGGGACAAGATTGTTTGGAAATGGTCGAAGCACAGTGAATATTGTATGGAAAGAGGTGTTATAAACAACATTACGATCAGTTGTTTTGTAACGGTATTAACTGTTCATGAAACTATCGAAAAGAGCAGACAAAACAATATGACTACGACAGGGGGAATATCAAGAAGAGTTATCTATCCTATTTTTTTTTTTTGCTAGGGGCTTTACGTCGCGCCGACACAGATAGGTCTTATGGCGACGATGGGATAGGAAAGGCCTAGGAGTTGGAAGGAAGCGGCCGTGGCCTTAATTAAGGTACAGCCCCAGCATTTGCCTGGTGTGAAAATGGGAAACCACGGAAAACCATTTTCAGGGCTGCCGATAGTGGGATTCGAACCTACTATCTCCCGGATGTAAGCTCACAGCCGCGCGCCTCTACGCGCACGGCCAACTCGCCCGGTCTATCCTATTTATAACGAGTGCTGCGCAGTAGCACGGGTATAATAATAATAATAATAATAATAATAATAATAATAATAATAATAATAATAATAATAATAATAATAATAATAATAATAATAATACATGTAGATAAATACAGCAGATCTCGTGCTTTTTTCTGGAGACTTCTGACACTATCCTTCAATGACATTTTTGTGATCCTACTTCCACATAAACATTTGTATCATACTTTGTAGTTTTTTAGGAGTAGGCAATGTTTTCCTAAATGCGAATGCAATGGCCAGAAAGATCTGTTACTTGCTTCTTATTGTATCTCACGGAAATTACGGAGGAATTAAGTTTCATTGCTTCTAACCCTTAAATATTACCTACTTGCAATAGTTTAATTTTAAAATGTAAGTACGTATAATAATACCAAAATAATGTAGGGCCTAAGAGAAGGTTAGGTTTTATAAACTGTATATACAGTAGTTGTACACTTTTAGACTGGGGTTTGCTTTTACTTCGCATTAATTTTGGCGAGAAAAGGCAGCGCGCTCTGAACATTACCTGACCCAGAAAGAAAACATAAATTTCACGTGGTTAATGGTCATTTATGTTATTTTTATGCGTCTTCTGTATCAACAATAAAATACATTACTATAAATCTGTATAAGAAAAAGAATGTCAAGAGCGGAACTCACCATCAGCTCGGGAAAATGAGCGAAAACATACTCTTGTATTCTTCGTACCTGATACATTTTCGGTTAGGATTTTCATTTCCCAGAAAAGTATCCTTTCCTCATTGGAAGGAAATGAAAATGTTTGTGTATAGCTACTTGTATAGCTGTATTTTCGACGTGGTACGCACAACTTCTTAGCATTGTGGCAACTTTCACACACTGTATTTAAACTCGCAACACATTATATTTCCACAAAAACGTGTTTTTTTTTTTGTTTTTTTTTTTTTGCTAGTTGCTTTTACGTCGCACCGACAGAGATAGGTCTTATGGCGACGATGGGACAGGGAAGGGCTAGGAGTGGGAAGGAAGCGGCCGTGGCCTGAATTAAGGTACAGCCCCAGCATTTGCCTGGTGTGAAAATGGGAAACCACGGAAAACCACTTTCAGGGCTGCCGACAGTGGGGTTCGAACCTACTGTCTCCCGAATACTGGATACTGGCCGCACTTCAGCGACTGCAGCTATCGAGCTCGGTCAAAAACGTGTTATACTGTAACAATTCAATTAATAAATTCCATGACAACTATTATGTCCCAATTAAAATACTCATCACGTGAAGATAGCATACCTAACCTAAACTATGAGGTCTCATTAACTTAACAACAGCAGTTTACGTAATTACGTGAACAAGCATGCAATATACTTACAAATAAAGGTATGTCCTTCAACAGTCACAATTATACAAAGAATGCTCCCAATCCTTATCATTATATTCACAAGTACAACTCATAACATTCGCTTAGCTCGCCTAAGCGATCAGCTGATGGGCTTGGCGCGCTTTCTACACTACGGCCTGTATGTTACGAAGGCAGTGGTTTTCTTTAAGGAGTTAAAAAGGAAAGGGAATTATAAACTACCACGTACCGAAAGTATTGGCACTTTCTTTGTTGGCACGACGAACTGTGAAGACATCTACTTTTCGTTAGTCATGAATGTAATGTAGTACAGAAATGAAAACACACTTATATGAACGGTAAACAAAGTCAACTATATAGCAATGAAGTTGTTAAGATAGATAGTAACCTTCAGAAAACAGACTGACAGGTTCAGTTAACTTCACTCTTATTGAACAATGCTTTTGCTCACTTTCATAGAGCTTATACGCGCCGTTTATTCTTTGACAAATAGGCTTTAAGAGAATTGTGGAAAGTGGCCATGATTATGTCTGTCAAGATATGTCCAATGAAAGAAACTCTGCAATCTGAAGCAACAAGTAGGATGGATTAAGGAAATTAGAGAGGATATGGATGAACCAGAAATAACTCTGGACGATTTGCAAAACCAAACAGAAAATTTAAAGAAACTGAAAAACATAAAAAGAAGATTTTAAACCAATAATAGACAAACGACATACAATGAAAAGGATATTTACAAAAATGAATTTGCATATGGATTTTAGTCCCGGGAGTGTCCTAGGACATGTCTGGCTCGTCAGGTACAGGTCTTTGGATTTGACACCCTAGGCGACTTGCGCGTTCGTGATGAGGATGAAATGATGATGAAGACGACACTTACACCTAGCTCCCGTGCCAGCGGAATTAACCAATGATGGTTAAAATTCACGATCATGCCGGGAATCAAACTCGGGACCCCCGTGACCTAAGGTCAGCACGCTAACCATGGAGTCGAACAGTGTATTTGTTGATGAGGAACGACAGAAAATATCCGAACGAGCTAGTAGGCAATTCGGAAAGATTATTTAGTCATTTATTTCGTATGGCGTATAGAGGGTACAGAGAAACTATATGTATATAATATACACTTCATCATCATCATCATCTGTTTATCCTCCAGGTTCGGTTTTTCCCCCGGACTTAGCGAGGGATCCCACCTCTACCGCCTCAAGGGCAGTGTCCTGGAGCTTCAGACTCTTGGTCGGGGATACAACTGGGGAGTATGGCCAGTACCTCGCCCAGGCGGCCTCACCTGCTATGCTGAACAGGGGCCTTGTGGAGGGATGGGAAGATTGGAAGGGATAGGCAAGGAAGAGGGCAGGAAGCGGCCGTGGCCTTAAGTTAGGTACCATCCCGGCATTCGCCTGGAGGAGAAGTGGGAAACCACGGAAAACCACTTCGAGGATGGCTGAGGTGGGAATCGAACCCACCTCTACTCAGTTGACCTCCCGAGGCTGAGTGGACCCCGTTCCAGCCCTCGTACCACTTTTCAAATTTCGTGGCAGAGCCGGGAATCGAACCCGGGCCTCCGGGGGTGGCAGCTAATCACGCGAACCACTACACCACAGAGGCGGACACTATATACACTTACTTGCGGATATCCCAGCAAATAGAGGATGAATGATCATGAGTATTCGGAAAGATGAGTAGAAAATTATAGAATGAAGTGGTCCAATGAGGCCTTAAAAGAAGCAGCAGCAGCAGCAGCAGCAGACGAAGAAGAAAGAAAGAAAGAAAGAAAGAAAGAAAGAAAGAAAGAAAGAAAGAAAGAAAGGGCTCGCGGCATTACTGGTATGCTACGATATTCTGACAACACAACACTTAAATATTCTCGACTGCTTGAAAAATAAAATACACACTAACTAGATTACACTACTTTAAATATCATTTCTCAACTTCGTATAAGAGTAAGAAATTACCTTTATAGATGAGTTGAACATCACACCTCCACAGAGGAGTCATATTACTTGTGATCAGTTTTATGACCGATACTAGGTTAGTCATTGTGTAAAACGGGACAAATCGCTAATCGAATTCTGCAAAATTTAACTCAACATGTGAAGTTATGTAGCTCCGTATTCAGTATTATTAGATTGTTTCGTGCCTTTCAGTAACCTGGCCATTACCATAGTAATTGACATATATTGTTGGTTTGTGATTGTTCTATACAACACTAGTTGGTTGTCAGTAGGCTATGCAGAACTTAGCAGCATAACTTACATACGCACAGTTTTCTCTATAGACCGATACACATTACAGTACGTTTTAGAGTAGACTCCAACATTTGGATGCGTTTCAAGTCGTAAGAACTATAAAGACTGGAAGGGCGAGGATGGAAAAGCAAAGGTAGCAGATCAGCAAACGTATGAAGGAGTGCTGAAGAGAGAGGGAACTCCAGGAAAAGAACGCGAAGTAAAGTTGTAGCGTGATTCTAAGTGGCCAGTTCGCAAATAGACATTTATGCTATATGATTTTCATGTAGAAAGTCGTAAATAGTACCCTTGATAATTCGTATTTTCTTTCAAAATTCAATATCCCGTAGACGAAAACTCGAGTTTCACTTACTATGGAAATGGGTAAACAGGCAGTTATAATAATCTTTCTTTCTTTCTTTCTTTCTTTCTTTCTTTCTTTCTTTCTTTCTTCCTTTCTTTCTTAACCTGGATCCGCCCAAGATTGAATTTTTTGAGAATAAAGTTGTAACTTTTAGCGTTGGATACAGTGCGCGCGGTTTCAATAATAAGAGTCCAAGAAGACTGTGTAGTTTGCCGTGCCATATATGGCACGCTGGGCGGATTCAGGTTAATCTGTTTACCCTCCAGGGTTGGTTTTCTCCCCTCGGACTCAGTGAGGGATTCCACCTCTACCGCCTCAAGGGCAGTTGTAATACTCACCACTTCACAGAATACCGATCGTGTTGGCCGTGCGGTTAGGGTAGCGCAGCTGGAACTTGAATTCGGGAGATAGTGACTTAGAACCTCACTCTCGGTAGCCATGAAGATGGTTTTCCATGGTTTCCTATTTTCACACCAGGTAAATGCTGGGACTGTACCTTAAATTAAGGCCATGGTCGCTTCCTTCCCACTCCCAGCCTTCTCCTATCCCATCGTCGCCATAGGACCTATCTGTGTCGGTGCGACTTAAAGCAAATTGAACAAAAAATCACTGAATATGCACTTAGTGAAATAGCATGGCCACGAGCAATATGGAAGTAAATTTTAGCTGCAACAAGCAACATTTTGTCCATCAGCTCAGTCTCATGGCTTAGGTAGTAACAAAAGCCTAAAGTGTGATCAGTGAAGTTGGCAGTAATTACTGCATGAAGGTGTTGCATGCTTGCCATCAAATTGTTCATTTCTACGTGTTAACCCTTACGTTATTATCACGACCAGGGACCGGATTCTTATGTAAATGCATATTCCATTCTTTTACTTGTAGACAACTGAAAATAATAAATGTCGGCGAGTTGTGGTTCTGATTTATTTATTTATTTATTTATTTATTTATTTATTTATTTATTTATTTATTTATTTATTTATTTATTTATTTATTTATTTAGCAGTGGCGAAGTTAGGACTCGTGGCTCTCTCCTACACTTAACCACGTAAAGTACAAGATAATATATAAAGCAAATGTACTACTCTATTATAAAATCAAAGATAACTAAATAACAGATTTGAAGAACATATCACGAAGAAAGAAAACAAATTTCAACAAATAAAATAAAAAGAAATCCGGAGCATAAAAGTAAAAAAGGAAAGAGAAGAAAGTCATAATGAAAAAGCAATCTACAACCTGAAAAGTATAAGCTAATGCAAAGACAGAACACAATACATAATAGGGTAACGGAAATGTAAGAATGGCAACAAACAGTGATCTAAGTACATGAGTTAAACGCTTTTTTTTTTTTTTTTTTTGCTATTGGCTTTACGTCGCACCGACACAGACAGGTCTTATGGCGACGATGGGAGGGGAAAGGGCTAGGACTGGGAAGGAAGCGGCCTTGGCCTTAATTAAGGTACAGCCTCAGCATTTGCCTGGTGTGAAAATGGGAAACCGCGAAAAACCATCTTCAGGGCTGCCGACAGTGGGGTTCGAACCCACTATCTCCCGAATACTAGATACTGGCCGCACTTAAGCGACTGCAGCTATCGAGCTCGGTGAATTAAAAGCTAGAGATTATGCACGTTTACACTATAACCTTAACAAGAATAATCTGATATTAAATATAAGAAACAACAGTGTTCTTCAGCTGTACAGTAAAATTGCAATGTTACGAGCCTACATACCACAATCACACAACCTCTCATACGTCACCAATCACACGAAACAATCAGCGGTTATATCTGTGTTCCATTTTACATGTTCTTAATAACGTTACATATTGGAGCCTCCGTGGCTCAAACGGCAGCGCGTCGGCCTCTCACCGCTGGATATCGTGGTTTAAATCTCGGTCACTGTGCTGGACAAAGCGGAGGCGGGTCTGGTTTTTCTCCGGGTACTCCGGGTTTCCCTGTCATCTTTCATTCCAGCAACACTCTCCATTATTATTTCATAGCATCTATCACTCATTAATAAATCACTTTGGGAGTGGCGACCCCATCGTACTAATAGCCTACATATGATTCATTTATTACATCCCTGACCCGGTCAATGACTGGAAAACAGGTTGTAGGTTTTCGTTTTTCAATAATGTTACAATATTATGTGAAGAATGTAGCATTTTTACAGTATATATACAGTATGTAGGAAATTATTTTTAAAAAAATAATTTCATGTCAGCTCGTTTAATATTCAGACTATAGTAAAAAAATGGCGAATTTATTTAAAATTCCTTTAAAATTATGATTTCTAACCATTTTTTCTGTGAAATACAGTAGGTCCGAGTGCCTCAACTTCATACAACAGCACTAATCCTTTCTCAGAATCTGGGACTGTTAGGTGCCTTTCATTGGTCTGAGTTTCTAATAAACTCTATGCAGTCTGGAAACGAAATCTACGTAGGTTATTCACGCTCTCTACCTGTTTGCAAGATCATTAGTGGCGAACAAGAAGATCCCTCAAAAAGATATTTCACCCAGCTAGTTTTATCTTTTAAAACATGTGTCGGTTTTATTTATTTATTTATTTATTTATTTATTTATTTATTCACTGTATGGCTACATCACTAAAAATAATGTTTACAATAATTATCCCATAATAAAATTACTAACTAATATCCAGGTCACGTATGTAATGTATTGACCCCTCCGTCATAACTAGGAACTTGTTGGATCACCAGGAAAAGCTCTCAGAGGACATTCTTGAACTACATGGTGAACAGTCTGCTTTTTAGCAAGACACTCGCAACTTGGAGAAGTCATTTTCTTCTACTTGTGCAGAAAATCGGCACACCTACCAGTGCTGATTCTTATTCGGTTAAGATCAGACCAGATTTTGCTTGCTAATTCAAAGCCAGGTGGCTTGGTCGATATGCACGGCAACTTAAGTTGTTTCGTCGTGGCATTAATTTGCCATGTCTGTCTCTAGCAGTCATTAATATTAAACCCGTTGTCAACTAACATCCCACCGAGCTCGATAGCTGCAGTCGCGTAAGTGCGGCCAATATCCAGTATTCGGGAGATAGTAGGTTCGAACCCCACTGTCGGCAGCCCTGAAGATGATTTTCCGTGGTTTCCCATTTTCACACCAGGCAAATGCTGGGGCTGTACCTTACTTAAGGCAATGGCGCGTCCTTCCAACTCCTAACCTATCCGTGTCGGTGCGACGTAAAGCAACTAGCAAAAAAAAAAAAAAAAAAAAAAAAAAAAAAAAAAAAAAAAAAAAAAAAAAAAAAAACAGCCATGCAGTTTCCAGGGGTGGATGAAGAGAGCAAAACCTTTCTTTACGTACGGTTGGATGTCTGCGTGAACAGAGAGGTGAGGAATTTGTCTGTAGTTTTTTGTACTCCCGTACAAGTGCTCTTTGCCACCGCATAGAAGGAGGTGGTATGTGGCTAAGTAGGTGTAGTTATGATTGTGCCAGTTATAAGACGCATGGAATGGTTGAGCTGTATGTCTACAAGTCTTGTGTGAGTACTATTCATCCAAGCTGGAGAGCAAGAACCCCAGACTTGAAGTACGGGGTATCGATGCAGAGGATCTCCATGATGCGGCACAGAGTTTCTGGAGAATGTTATTTCGAGTTTTGAATTTGGCAGCTGTTCTTAATAGGTGCTGTTTGTAACTGAGCGTTCTATCAAGCGTGACCCGTAGATATTTCGGGTTTGTGTCATGTCTGATTAACCTTCCTTCAAAGTAGACCGTGAGCTCTTTATCGGACAACCTGTTGTTTAGGTGAAACGTTGACTCTTCTGTATTACTTGGCTGCAACCTCCATTTGCGGAAGTATTTACCAATAATTGTTAAATCATTGTTCAATATTGAATCGGTAACTTCAAAACCTCTATGCCACATTGCGAGTGCCTTCAATCAATCAATCAATCACTATCAGTCAATCACTACTGATCTGCATTTAGGGCAGTCGCCCAGGTGGCAGATTCCCTATCTGTTGTTTTCCTAGCCTTTTCTTAAATAATCGCAAAGAAATTAGAAAATTATTGAACATTTCCCTTGGTAAGTTATTCCAATCCCTAACTCGCCTTCCTATAAACGAATATTTGCCCCAATTTGTTCTCTTGAATTCCAACTTTATCATATTGTGATCTTTCCTACTTTCAAAGACACCACTCAAACTTATTCGTCTACTGATGTCCTCCCACGCCATCTCTCCTCTGACAGTTCGGAATATGCCATTTAATAGAACAGCTCGTCTCCTTTCTCCCAAATCTTCCCAGCCCAAACTTTGCAACATTTTTGTAACGCTACTCTTTTGTCGGAAATCACCCAGAACAAATCGAGCTGCTTTTCTTTGGATTTTTTCCAGTTCTTGAATCAAGTAATCCTGGTGAGGGTCCCATACACTGGAACCATACTCTAATTGGGGTCTTACCAGAGACTTATATGCTCTCTCCTTTACATCCTTACTACAACCCCTAAATACCCTCATAAACATGTGCAGAGATCTGTACCCCTTATTAACAATCATATTTATGTGAATACCCCAATGAAGGTTTTTTCTTATATTAACACCTAGGTACTTACAATGATCCCCAAAAGGAACTTTCACCCCATAAACGCAGTAATTAAAACTGAGAGGACTTTTCCTATTTGTGAAACTCACAACCTGACTTTTAACCCCGTTGCCTTGTCGTCAGCACATCCAAACATTCTTATTGAGGTTTCAGGCATATGTGATAAGTACAAACTGAACAGGAGAGATCCTTGCGGCAGTCCGTCGTTTAGCTTCATCTGTGTACTGATCTTGTTGTCCATTAGTACTTGTAAACCACAGTTACTGAGCATTTCATTGATGAGATTGACTATTTTTAGGCTCGACACGACTTGCACCTTGTGTTGGGACAGTGACTTTCTTATATGTTTATTTGTACAATTGTTCTTATTGTTTATGTTGTGGTATTTGTATTAGTCCCGCTCAGCTGCTCTGTTCGACGCCCTTAACAGTGGCCTGGAGAGATTGTTGGACTTGTCTTGGCAACAATGGTCGATTGTAGATTTGAACTTGAGCTACGATGTTTCACTTATCACGCCGTAGCAATGATCGCCGCGCCGTATTGCGTGTCTGAACTTCTTAAATATTTGATGTAAATATGGTTAGTAAATTAGTATTAATTGTCTTCCGTATATGTTTCACAAAATGAGCTACCGGAGAGATGTTGTTTTACCAGCAAACAAACACCTTGCTTCCAGACAGTATCATATGCAGCTGTCAGATCAATGAATACGACTGATGACTTGATTCTGAAAGCCAGCTTCTATGAAAGTTGTTAGGGAGAGGACTTGATCTGTGCAGCTGCGATTAGATCTAAATCCTACCTGTTTGCAGAATGTTTGTGAAGAACTCGGCCAGCCACTTTTTCACATACTTGCCACAGTAAAAAGGAATTCTGCGTGAATGCCATCAAAGCCCAGGGCTTTCCCTGGTTTCATATCTTTTATGACAGTTGTTACTTCTTCAATGCTGAATGGTAGAAACTATTCAATTTCAGCTTTGCAAGCTGTTCTGAGTGCCTTTCATTTATTCTTAGCCGCAATAGTATGTACTCGGACTTGTGGAATTCTGGAAGCGGTCACGATGTTGGCTGCAACTTGGTTGGTGGGTAACAGCATCATATGTGCGATCTCGTGTAGTGGTGCCACCACCTAATTTTCTCAGAAAAGATCAAGATTCCCTACGTGATGTACAGAAATCGAAGGATTAAACTGTCTCTAACTCTGTCGATATTACTCAGCAACTCATCTGCTATTTCAGGATCGTTGCTTTCAAAAAATCTTTGTATAGGTTTTCACACTCTTCTGTCCAGCCAGGAATATACACAGTTCAAAAAATTAGGGGAACATGTTTTGTAACCTCTGGATGTGAACGTTAATTTGGTAGATGGAGTTCCAATGGTCGTACAGCATACCTTGAGATCTTAGCTACGCAGGGTATGTCAAATCGAAGTTATACTCCATCTGTAGTCGTAGCCATGCATTAAACTGCCAGGTGATCCCTCACAACAAAGTGAATAACGGTACGTCCGTGCGTCGTTGTGAGGTACACAGACTACTGCGGTCACTTGAGCACGTTGTACGTCAACCAGCACATCCCATGAGGCATCTTAACGAGGTTCATGTCGCAAGGGCTATCATTTTGATCCAGCAAGGATGGACTTTCCGTCGTGTTGCTGTGGATCTCAATGTCTCTCCGTCAGTTATTCAACGCTTGTGGAATCGCTACAGTGAGACAGGCCAGTTCACAAGGAGGGTTGGACAAGGTCGTGGACGCATGACAACCCACAGGATGACCGATATCTGACCATCTGTGCGTTGCGGCGTCGTTCAGCAACTGCCAGAGAACTGCAACAAGATCTCAGGAGGGTCACTGGAGTCACGGTGTCTGACCAGACAGTAAGGCGCAGGTTAAGAGAAGTGTCCGTACGACCCAGACGTCCTGTTTGAGTGCCCCGTTTAACGCAGCAACACCGCACAGCTCGCCTTCTGTTTACCCGTACCCACGTCAACTGGCAACTTCGCCAATGGAGACCTGTGTTGTTCACAGACGAGTCCAGATTTCCCCTGACACAGCGTGATGGACGTCAACGTGTATGGAGACGCCGTGGTGAGCAGTACATGCCAAATGTTGTCCAGGAAGGCGACCGATTCGTATAAGGTTCTGTGATGGTATGGGGTGGCATCAGTATTGATGGCCGTACGGATCATGTCGTCGTCCGTGGTAATCTTACCGCTGCGGGGCACATCGAGCAGATACTGCTACAGCATGTGTTGGTTGCTGCATACGGTGTTGGCTCTGAATTCGTACTCATGCACGATAATGCCAGGGCTCATGTAGCGCACATCACCAGAGCTGTCTTGCGAGAACTGGACATTCAAGAGATGGAATAGCGAGCATTGAGTCCCTACCTTAACCCCATCAAGCATGTGTGGGATAGGCTCGACAGATGTGTTCGTGGGCGTCCTGTTCCACCACAGACTCTCCAAGACTTCGAACAGGCTGTCATTGAAAAATGGGACCTGATGCCGCAAATTGACCTCCGTCGACTTATACGGACCATGCCACGTAGGTGCCAAGCTGTGATAAATGCTCATGGAGGACATACACCGTACTGAAGCTCTCCAACTGTGATAAAAATCCACCCTGGAGGACTGTTAACACTTTGTTTCCACCCCCTATTTGGACATTTCCGTTTGTGATCTAAAATTGAATGCGAATCCATCTTTTGTATACTTCAACGGTAAAGAATAAAGGTTTAGTTGGTAATATACCTGGGTGTGGGGTATTGCTTTGTGGAGCATGGCATACGTCAAAAACATGTTCCCCTAATTTTTTTTGAACTGTGTATATTTTACGGAATCCTCTCGTAACACACTTCTTTGCTGTACTAATTACAGCTTCGACAAACCGCTTTTAGTTTGAATTTGCTGGTGGTGTCCTTCCTACACATTTATCCAGATTTTCTGAGAAGGTATCCCACTCGGCCTTTTAGAAACTCCATCTGGGCTTTGGAAATGCTCTTATTAAAGGGATAGTAGTCCAAAATTCAAGAAAAATTGAGTGGTGTTGACTGTGCGGGATGACTCCAAGGACTTTCTTTGATATTGGAAGTTGTTGACTTCTACAGATGAGACAAAGCAAAGATCAGGATTGTGATTCGTTTTCCAGGCGCCATTGCTGGAAGTGCCCCTATCCTTAGCATCAAAGATAAGATGAATATCATGTTCTCTGGACCAGTCTACCAAACCGTATCCATTTTCATTTCTGTGCCTGTATTTCCATAGTTCATGATGGCTATTGAAGGCCCTCCAGATATGTTGTAGGATGATTGTGAGTATCAAGTACATTAAGAGGCCAATTGTTGACTGGAAGCTTATAAATATTAACTACAGTCATTTCGCCTACTCTTGTGACAACTTCATGAATACCATCGGCGTAGCTTATAGAAATAAGGTGTGCGTTTTCTATATTTTGTCTGACATATGTAGCCACACCATAAACATTATCATAGGTAGCACCCCGTATGTCATATCCGGGTATTTTTCCTCTTGAACTAAGTTGAGCTTAATTTGCTGCGTGGGTTTCCTAGATTGCAACTAAATCAATTTTGTTGTCAACTAAGATCTTATGCAGCACTTGGCATTTTGCTGTACTAATGCCTTCAATATTCAACTGACAAACTCATAAACATTGTCTTAGCTTTTTAGAGGGATAGTCCTCAGAAGGACCATTTGTCAACTCATTGATGTTTTGATGTGTGATGTGATATTTACCGGAAGATCTCGAGGATTGTCTGTTTGCCGATATTTTGTTGCTCGCTTAGCACCACCCGGGGGACACGTGCAGGGTAATTAGAAGGTTAAACCTTCGGACGTCAGACAATGCTACCTAGCAACCGTGCAGGCTAATTTTAAAGATGGCACAGTCTCTATAGGTTAAATTCAATCGTTTTATTTAGTAAATAATTACTTTCATAAAGTTTTCATTTAACAGATTCAGAACAATGGTGCCACGTAACATTCGATACAAACGGACCTTTTCAGGGCCAAGTACAAATCCATTCTTTGGAAATGTGTAGGAATGTGCCCGTTCCATATCCACAGTAATCGACGTAACAAAAACGAATGTACAGTTTAGGTTTTGAATCTGTCTGTGCATGGCTTGAGTGCATGATCCTAACTGTGTGCGCTTTGTCACTCATGGGCTTCAATGAAAAGAAGAATATTCCTCGAGGACTCACCTATTCAATAATCATATAATTTAACTTGAATACATGTACATTTTAAGATATCAAATTGTGGGACATGTTTCGCCCTTTTTTAAACATCTTCAGCTGCATATAATTGTTTGAAATTTAAAATTACTAATATATTTTCTTACACTATTAGGTCTAACAATGTTCTATCCATTATAAAATTTTTAAAACAATTTGTGTTGCCTTTGTCTATAAAACACACAATAATTGAAATATAGTACGAATTATAAAAGCAGTTCAAAGGCTTTTTATTTTTTTGTTTTGTTTCGAAAGTCTACATTTTATGTAAGAAAGTCTGGCAATATGTGTGCTGAAATATTTTTTTATGAAGTTGGTAACTTAACACACGTCTTCTTTAAAAAATATTGCAAAGTTTAAGTATCAATGAAGTACGACTGCTTTTGTTGTACACTGACTGACAGAGCAAATGCAACACCAAGAAGGAGTGGTCAGAACTTTATGCCAATTGCAGGGTAGACTGACGTCACTAAGGTATGCTCATGATGTGAAATGCGCCGCTGTGCTGCGCACGTAGCGAACGATAAATGGGACACGGCGTTGGCGAATGGCCCACTTCGTACCGTGATTTCTCAGCCGACAGTCATTGTAGAACGTGTTGTCGTGTGCCACAGGACACGTGTATAGCTAAGAATGCCAGGCCGCCGTCAACGGAGGCATTTCCAGCAGACAGACGACTTTACGAGGGGTATGGTGATCGGGCTGAGAAGGGCAGGTTGGTCGCTTCGTCAAATCGCAGCCGATACCCATAGGGATGTGTCCACGGTGCAGCGCCTGTGGCGAAGATGGTTGGCGCAGGGACATGTGGCACGTGCGAGGGGTCCAGGCGCAGCCCGACTGACGTCAGCACGCGAGGATCGGCGCATCCGCCGCCAAGCGGTGGCAGCCCCGCACGCCGCAGGCCACGTCAACCGCCATTCTTCAGCATGTGCAAGACACCATGGCTGTTCAAATATCGACCAGAACAATTTCCCGCCGATTGGTTGAAGGAGGCCTGCACTCCCGGCGTCTGCTCAGAAGACTACCATTGACTCCACAGCATAGAGGTGCACGCCTGGCATGGTGCCGGGCTAGAGCGACTTGGATGAGGGAATGGCGGAACGTCGTGTTCTCCGATGAGTCACGCTTCTGTTCTGTCAGTGATAGTCACCGCAGACGAGTGTGGCGTCGGCGTGGAGAAAGGTCAAATCCGGCAGTAACTGTGGAGCGCCCTACCGCTAGACAACGCGGCATCATGGTTTGGGGCGCTATTGCGTATGATTCCACGTCACCTCTAGTGCGTATTCAAGGCACGTTAAATGCCCACCGCTACGTGCAGCATGTGCTGCGGCCGGTGGCACTCCCGTACCTTCAGGGGCTGCCCAATGCTCTGTTTCAGCAGGATAATGCCCGCCCACACACTGCTCGCATCTCCCAACAGGCTCTACGAGGTGTACAGATGCTTCCGTGGCCAGCGTACTCTCCGGATCTCTCACCAATCGAACACGTGTGGGATCTCATTGGACGCCGTTTGCAAACTCTGCCCCAGCCTCGTACGGACGACCAACTGTGGCAAATGGTTGACAGAGAATGGAGAACCATCCTTCAGGACACCATCCGCACTCTTATTGACTCTGTACCTCGACGTGTTTCTGCGTGCATCGCCGCTCGCGGTGGTCCTACATCCTACTGAGTCGATGCCGTGCGCATTGTGTAACCTGCATATCGGTTTGAAATAAACATCAATTATTCGTCCGTGCCGTCTCTGTTTTTTCCCCAACTTTCATCCCTTTCGAACCACTCCTTCTTGGTGTTGCATTTGCTCTGTCAGTCAGTGTATTTATTTGCTGTACGGAAGAGGGGACTTCTCAAGGTTATCTCTGAAGAAAAAACTTGAACCTGATTTGTCGTTGCAGAATGAAATATGTAGTGCTTAGTCTTATTAGATGTCTGAAAGAAGAAAAATAAGAAAAACTAAATTAAGAGAATGTAAGGATTCAGAAACGTATATTAATTGCCAGACATTTTTAATCCTTCCGCTCCTTCATGCAGGCGCGCCGATTTCGCGTAATTATTCGGGGAGGAGGGGGGAGGGGCCTGATTAACATGAACAACTGTTAATGCAAACATTCCTATATATTCAAAATATTCACAAGCAACCAGTAGAAAAGAACAGTAATAGAACTTGTTTCTCAAGTACGTTTTCTGAATTAATCTCATGAACGGAGTTTTCAACAATATTCACAAATAAACAGAAAAATAGAACTTCATTAAAAAATACATATTTTGATGGAATTTCTCATGCACGGAGTTAACAAAAATAACCACAAGTAAACAGAAAAGATAGAACGTACTTCACAAATACATTTTCTGAACAAATATCCTATTACTATGTATTGTTCATTTCATGATATGAAATGTGAAAAGCTCTACCACCAGATGTTCCGCTTAACAGTCACCATTACGAAGGAAGGAATGTCCACTTTCTAATCTCATTTCTTGATATAAAAATCATCTGCCACCTTCTCCAGATCTAACGCATTACCAGCCTCCTTGTATCCATGCCGAACTCCACGTTTCAATGTAAAGGGACTTTACATCTAAGAGAAGAGCTTTTTGGGGTGATCATTTTTGGGGGTGGCAGAAAACGCTCTGCCCCCGCAAAGTCGGCACCACTTCCTTCATGAACTGCACGGAGATGATTTTACTCCTTTTTACTTTTGTCGCCGTAGATAAAGTGAGGCCTGGCACTTGGTAATAAATTGGCAGTCTACATGGTATGTGTTCATAGGCTCAATATACGCCTTCTGTACTAACACAAGTGTTATTCGCAGCTGTAAAACTCGTTTATGAATTCATTAGAGTTTCTCTTACTAAATTACCACTGGCACAAACGATTTCGACTGTTCTGTCGACTTTAAACACAAACATCGTTGTACTGTATAAAAGTGTAAAGGAACAGTTAGGTTGTCTATGAACTACGTGTTATATATAACTAAGTTTTAAGGGACTAGTGGAGCACTCTATATAGCCTCATCACATGATCTTGTGACTTTTGGGCAGATATAGGTTCAATCAGTCAATACTGATCTGCATTTAGGGCAGTCGCCCAGGTGACAGATACCCTGTCTGTTGTTTTCCTAGCCTTTTCCTAAATGATTTCAAAGAAATTGGAAATTTATTGAACATCTCCCTTGGTAAGTTATTCCAATCCCTAACACCCCTTCCTATAAATGAATATTTGCACCAGTTTGTCCTCTTGAATTTTAGCTTTACCTTCATATTGTGATCTTTCCTACTTTTATAAACGCCACTCAAACTTATTCGTCTACTAATGTCATTCCACGCCATCTCTCCGCTGACAGCTCTTTCTCTCAATTCTTCCCCAAGACCCCACACCGCTGGCTGCGCAGAAGCGTGTGACTGGGGAAGACATGTCCATGCGCGCACCGCCATGTTGCGGGCGCTCCTCAGTTTGACGCGGAAATCATATGGAATTCATGCTTTAACTTACATTTCGCACACATGAAAACATTCGCCTTATAAAATTAATGACAGCCTACACCAACTACCGTGTACACACGCAATAAATACACATAATATCAAGACTGTGGTAATATTAAAATATACTTCTGTATAAAAACTGAACAACCTACACAAATCCTTTGGATAGCCTTTAGGTGGCGCACCTAAAACAAGAAACCTTTAGCAGACTGAATAAGAATACTGAAAAATACACTACTACAAAATTACACTAGCGGTACCTCGAAAATGATCATGTCGCTCACTTTAATATAAAGGTCATGTTTTTAACTGATGTGTTTGAACATAGTACATAGGCCAGACTCAAAGGACAAGAATCACGTGGTAATCTGTATCTTGAGAAACCTGGGATTAACAATTATTTAGCTTTATTGAAAATATGAAGACATGTTCAAAAAGCGGTCTACAACTTAAGTATGATTACATATCGTGAGATAAAAATTACCTCTCAGCAGACTGGAGAACACATCAATTAAATATATACAAACTCCTGTACCGATAACAGTAATCTTCAATATCAACAAAAAAGGAAACCCGTGAAATAAAATTTTTCTATAAAAGGTACATAGCTTATGTTTCCTCTCAGATAAGTCATTACAGCAAATTTTACTCAATTATCTGAACAGATTGTTTAAAAAGTACATGACTGCAGAAATCTTTCTAAAACAATCAGATACAGTTGTTTTTCATTTTCTGAATAAGAAATGCCGGCTCTGAGGTGTAGGAGTAGCGTGTCTACTTCTTACCCGGAGGCTCCGGGTTCAATCCCCGGCCAGGTCAGAGATTTCTACCTGGATCTGAGTGCTGGTTCGAAATCCACTCAGCATACGTAATTACTATTGCTGAGCTATCTGACGGTGACATAACGGCCAAGAGGGTTCGCCGTGCTGACCACATGACACCTCGTAATCTGCAGGCCTTCAAGCTGAGCAGCGATCGCTTGGTAGGCCATGGCCTTTCGGGCCTGTTGTGCCATGGGGTTTGGTTTGGTTTGGATATGAAATAACGTAATTGGATGAGTAGAAGTTAAATTATCATGTTTGTGTAATTTGGATTTAGGTAAATGCTGCCTGACATTCTTTACACTGATGCTAGTCTTCTATTGTGTATTTCTTAAAATGAAATTAATGTCTAGGGTTAGTTTGAGTTTATCTGCGTGGTTTAGGCTTAAGTTTTATTTTTTACAATTTGCTTTACGTCGCACCGGCACAGAGAGGTCTTATGGCGACGATGGGATAGGAAAGGCCTAGGAATGGGAAGGAAGAGCCGGTGGCGTTAAGTAAGGTACAGCCCCAACATTTGCCTGATGTGAAAATGGGAAACCACGGAATACCATCTTCAGGGCTGCCGACAGTGGGGTTCGAACCTACTATATCCCGGATGCAAGCTCACAGCTGCGCGGTCCTAACCGCACGGCCAACTCGCCCGGTTAAGCTTAAGTAAGAATGTTATCATTTAAGATGTAAAACCCTCCTCATAATATTATCTTCTTAAATATTACTACTTTTAAAACTCATTCTGAATTAACATTATCTGAGCACATAAAAATTGTAAGTGCGTTCTAATTTTTCTCTAATATGAGCACCATGATTTACACCAGAAAGAAAGTAAAATGAAATTGAAAGTAAAGCACTTGCAAACAAAAAAGATTAATATCATAGTGAAAAGTTAATTTGATTAGCGTTTTCTAATGCAGACTAGGATTGACAAGATTGTAATGAGCTTTGTTTAGACTTTATATTGCCAGATTTTTCTGGAATAGCGTATTAACAATTGTATTCTTTTATTATTAAGCACGTGGGAAAAATTGGAGAAATTAAGACATACGGTACCGGTACTAATAAATCATTTTTCAGATAATTGATAATTGGAAGCAATACCTTACCATAATATTAGAAGGTTTTATCAAGTTGTATGAATCATATCGTACGGATTCTAGGCCCAAGTTTATCAAATTTGTAATACCGCTACACAGTTTGAGTGAAAAATATGTAGTCTGTTTCAGAACAACTTTTTAGTTCTAAACAATTATCCCCGATAAACTGGAAAAAGGAAAACAAGAAAAAGAAGCCTAAATATTCTAAATTGCATGTCCATGCGTTCTCTGAATCAACCACTCTATAACCTGTTTAGTTCTCGATTATGGTAAATGAAAGTTATTTTTTAACAGTTCATTTTCTACTCACATGTGAAAAGAAATACCAGATCCCTTCTGATAGCAGTCTGTACAAATGAAGGCTGCACACGAATTCACACTCGTGAATATCTTTCCTTTTGCTAGGAGCTTTATGTCGCACCGACACAGATAGGTCTTATGGCGACGATGGGATAGGAAAGGCCTAGGAGTTGGAAGGAAGCGGCCGTGGCCTTAATTAAGGTACAGCCCCAGCATTGAATATCTTTCCATCCCACAGGTAATGCCTAACGTTAGGCCTAATATTGCCGGTCAATTTAACTAACGTAATGTATCAGCTCCCACATTCCTTGAAAATATTTGACAATATATTATCACTCCGTCACATATAATACCAAACCGGATCCACTAACAGGCATGATTTAAATCGAAAACATGCAAGGGTCTTAGCATCAGCGCGCTCTCTGAGTCTAGATAAGTAATATTAAAGTCTTTGTTCTTCCCAGCCCAAACTTTGCAACATATTTGTAACGCTACTCTTTTGTCGGAAATCACCCAGAACAAATCGAGCTGCTTTTCTTTGGATTTTTTCCACTTCTTAAATCAGGTAATCCTGGTGAGGGTCCCATACACTGGAACCATACTCTAGTTGGGGTCTTACCAGTGACTTATATGCCCTCTCCCTTACTTCCTTACTACAACCCCTAAACACCCCCATAACCATGTGCAGAGATCTGTACCCTTTATTTACAATCCCATTTATGTGATTACCCGAATGAAGATCCTTCCTTATATTAACTCCTAGGTACTTACAATGATCCCAAAAAGGAACTTTCACCCCATCAACGCAGTAATTAAAACTAAGAGGACTTTTCCTATTTGTAAAACTCACAACCTGAATTTTAACTCCGTTTATCAACATACCATTGCCTGCTGTCTATCTCACAACATTTTCGAGGTCACGCTGCAGTTGCTCACAATCTTGTAACTTATTTATTACTCTATAGAGAATAACATCATCCGCAAAAAGCCTTACCTCTGATTCCACTCCTTTACTCATATCATTTATATATATAAGAAAACATAAAGGTCCAATAATACTACCTCGAGGAATTCCCCTCTTAATTATTACAGGGTCAGATAAAGCTTCCCCTACTCTAATTCTCTGAGTTCTATTTTCTAGAAATATAGCAACCCATTCAGTCACTCTTTTCTCTAGTCCAATTGCACTTATTTTTGCCAGTAGTCTCCCATGATCCACCCTATCAAATGCTTTAGACAGGTCGATCGCAATACAGTCCATTTGACCTCCAGAATCCAAGATATCTGCTATATCTTGCTGGAATCCTACAAGTTGAGCTTCAGTGGAATAACCTTTCCTAAAACCGAACTGCCTTCTATCGAATCAGTTATTAATTTCACAAACATGTCCAATATAATCAGAAATAATGCTTTCCCAAAGCTTACATACAATGCATGTCAATCTTACTGGCCTGTAATTTTCAGCTTTATGTCTATCACCCTCTCCTCTATACACAGGGGCTACTATAGCAACTCTCCATTCATCTGGTATAGCTCCTTCGACCAAACAATAATCAAATAAGTACTTCAGATATGGTAATATATCCCAACCCATTGTCTTTAGTATATCCCCAGAAATCTTATCAATTCCAGCCACTTGTCTAGTTTTCAACTTTTGTATCTTATTGTAGATGTCATTGTTATCATATGTAAATTTTAATACTTCTTTAGCCTTAGTCTCCTCCTCTATCTGGACATTATCCTTGTAACCAACAATCTTTACATACTGCTGACTGAATACTTCTGCCTTTTGAAGATCCTCACATACACACTCCCTTTGTTCATTAACTATACCTGGAATGTACTTCTTGGAGCCTTTTTCTGCCTTAAAATACCTATACATACCCTTCCATTTTTCACTAAAATTTGTATGACTGCCAATTATGCTTGCCATCATGTTATTCTTTGCTGCCTTCTTTGCTAGATTCAATTTTCTTGTAGGTTCCATCAATTTCTCCTTACTTCCACAGCCATTTCTAACTCTATTTCTTTCCAGTATGCACCTCCTTCTTAGTCTTTTTATTTCTCTATTATAATAAGATGGGTCTTTACCATTCCTTACCTCCCTTAAAGGTACAAACCTGTTTTCGCATTCCTCAACAATTTCTTTAAACCCATCCCAGAGTCTGTTTACGTTTTTATTTGCCGTTTTCCACCGATCATAGTTACTTTTTAGAAACTGCCTCATGCCTACTTTATCAGCCATATGGTACTGCCTAATAGTCCTACTTTTAAGACCTTCCTTTCTATCACATTTATTTTTAACTATGACAAAACATCTTCATGATCACTAATACCATCTATTACTTCAGTTTCTCTATAGAGCTCATCTGGTTTTATCAGCACGACATCCAGGATATTTTTCCCTCTGGTTGGTTCCATCACTTTCTGAATCAGCTGTCCTTTCCATATTAACTTATTTGCCATTTGTTGGTCATGCTTCCTGTCGTTCGCATTTCCTTCCCAACTGACATCTGGTAAATTCAGATCTCCCGCTACAATCACATTTCTTTCCTTGTCGTTTCCTACATAGCTGATTATCTTATCAAATCATTCTGAATCCGTGTCAGTGCTACTCTTTCCCGGTCTGTACACTCCAAATATATCAAGTTGCCTATTATCTTTAGAAATGAGCCTTACACCTAGAATTTCATGTGTCTCATCTTTAACTTTTTCGTAGCTTACAAATTCTTCTTTCACCAGAAAGAATACTCCCCCTCCCACCATTCCTATCCTATCTCTACGATACACACTCCAGTTCCGTGAGAAAATTTCTGCGTCCATTATATCATTTCTCAGCCATGATTCAACTCCTATTGCAATATCTGGTAAATATATATAGGCCTATATATATATATTAAATTACTCAATTATATTCCTTTCTTTACAATACTTCTACAGTTCAACACTAACAATTTTATGTCATCTCTACTTGATTTCCAGTTCCCTGTTCCCTTATCACCGCTCCCTAGGCCACCCCATTTCCCTGAATGTACCTCCCTATTACCTTTCTAAACAAATTTCCTAACTTATACGTACCACTACGGTTTAAGTGAAGGCCATCTGAGCGCAGATCCCTATCTCCTACCCACCCATTAGGATCTAGAAATTTCACTCCCAGTTTCCTACATACCCACTCCATAGTCTCATTTAAAATCCCAATCACCCTCCAGTCAGTATTCCACTAATAACAATCTCCGCTTTCTTAAACTTCACTCGTGCTGCATTTACCAGATCCAACACATCTCCAACTATGTTGGTACTTATATCAGCTTGCGTTACGTTGTTGGTACCAACGTGAAACACTACCACCTTCTCCTCCCCCTCCTCCCTCTCTTCTACTTTCCTCAACATCTGCCTCAACCTAATTCCTAGATAACATTCTATCCTGGTTCCCTTTCCTCCACACACTTTCCCCACGTGTCTAACGATGGAATCCCCCATGATCAGAGCCTCAACCCTACCCACTTCATTCGATCTCCTCCCCTCCTGGTCAGCCCTATCTTTCCTGATAGCTGCAGAAGCTACTTCCTCCTCCCTTTTCTCCTTCCCATGACCCTGTTCTACCTGTCTTTTACTATCCTCTACTCTACATTTCCCTTTCCTACCTTTTCCCTTCCTCCTACTTCCACACATCTCAGCAACAGTTCCCTGTCCCTCATCTTCCCTCTGTTGTTCTACCTGGAGTGACTCGTACCGACTCCGCACAGACACCTGTCCTGAATTCTGATCCTGAATAGAGCCCTTAGGCAGCAATCTCCTTCCCCTTAGAACATTAGACCACCTGTCTCCTACAACTTCCCCCTTTCCTTCACCTCCCTCTTGTACACCTACTGTAACCTGTGCATTGTTTGAAGGAGTCCTATCTTCCTTCCTGTCTTCTGTGAGAATCCTAATTGTCTCCCTCAAACTCTCCAACTCCTCCCTCATACCCCTCAATGCCTCGCCACGCCCACAGTACGTACACTCGCGCTCCTTAGCCATTCTTTACGGAAAAATTGAAAATAAAAATAAAATAACTTATTTGCAAAAAATAAATGAACGGAGGGATATATTGTCTGGGATAGTACTCAAAGATTACATTACAATAAGGTAATTAATATACGGCTACACTAAAATACTACTCTATTTTTTATACTACAAACCCTAGCAGGATAAAAACTGCTGTTAATTACTGAATATCTAAAGGAATACGCAAGAACTACACAATTCCAAACTGCAATTAAGCCTATCCTAATTACAACAACAGAATTTTAGTAAGAGTTTCTACGGATACCTCTACTACACCAGTACTACACAAATATTTTCAATAATAAAATAAGCACACTAAATTCTGATAGGATATTAGGCTCCTCGTATACTACTGTACAGTACACTACAGTAATTTTTAAACTACTTTCAGACGTATCCTAGTTACAATACCGGTACCATATGTCACTACTAAGCACAAACAGAAATGAAATTTGCAAGAACTACTGTACTCAAAGATTACCAACAAAGCTAAATGCTTAGACAAATTATTATTAGAACCAATTAGAACTACGCTCTAATAGATACACACGAAAGATAACACAGGAATATAGCAGGAAAGACACGGCACTATCTAAATATATTGTATCTACACTACAATGTATCTACACTACAATTTTCAGCAGAAGTGTGGTTATATGAACTTTTACCGCTGGTGGATTAGTATTATTTTCCCTACTACGCGGGACGGAGAATAAAAGTGCCCTTAAATGTTGATAATAATTGGTTGTCTACTATAATTTCTGTCAAAGCCACGCCGGGGGCTTGAAATGCAGTATTATTGGGCTATTGACGTCAGAAAAGTTGGATGGCGCAGCCACGCGGTAGAATGTTGAAGCTGCAACATAGTGACTGGTGAGGTATATTTACATGGTGAAGCATTGACGTCGTGATGGAAACAGAAAGAAAGTTGTCAAATTTGAGGAGGTACTGCTCTGTATAAGGTTGCAAATCGTATAAAACGGATGCGAAATCTGGTCACTACTTTCCTGTACAAAAAGTTCAGAGAGAAAGATGGGTTTCCGCGCTGTCAATTGGAAAACGCGTTGCGCGATACATGACAGTGCGCAGTCTGCATTCTCGTGAAGACGACTTCTTTCCACAGCGTAGGTACCGGTACTGTTTATTGTACTCATTGATAGTTATTATCTCTAATTTGTATTCACAAAGATTTAGCTACATCAAAAATACTGATAAACTTGTAGCCTAATACTTCTGTGCCGCACATAGAATGTAATCCGCTCTTTGTAAACTTCTTCTTATGTGTAACAGCAGACAGTAAATTAACTATCTACATGTGAGTAATATCTTTAACTGATAGTAATTAAGCACTGAATTTAAATTGCCTATATAATACTTCTATCAATGAAAGAAAATATGTAGTATTTTGCCGTCATAAATTAGCTTTTTTTGCTATTTGTTTTACGTTACACCGACACAGAGAGGTCTTATGGCGACGATGTGACGGGAAAGGTCTAGGAATGGGAAGGAAGCGGCCGTGGCCTTAATTAAGGTACAGCCCCAGCATTTGCCTGGTGAGAAAATGGGATACCACGGAAAACCATCTTCAGGGCTGCCGACAGTGGGGTTCGAACCCACTATCTCCCGGATGCGAACTCACAGCTGCACGCTCCTAACCGCACGGCCAACTCGCCCGGTCATCATAAATTAGAAGCCATAACCTAATTATTTGGTAGAATTGGACAAACCAAGTATTCTTCAACCCCAAACAGCTGTGACTGTAGAGGTTATAGTACTCTTAAATTATAATTTTCCAACTTTGCTCTGCATATTCTGTAGGTAGTTATAATTTTTTTATACTTATTATTGTCGGTTCTAAATTCTAACTTTTGTGCTGATGGTAAAAATGGAAGAACATTTAAGTTTATGTGGGCTGTTCCAACACAAGCCTGTATAAAGCCTAGGATTTATTTGCTTTACAACATTTACTTAGTAGAATTATTATTTTCTTTCTTCCCCAAGATTACAGTTTACAAAACAGGTAACTCCCCCGTCACCTGGCTAAGAAATTACTCCATAACCTCTAATAGTGGAAAATTACAGTAGCTTAACTGTTAAGGTGAATTAGCGTGTCAGCGGTAACATTTCTCTGACAAACCCGCTTTACATATACAGTTGCACTTCACATTTTCACCCCCTTGTTCAAGACAACATTAACTTTGTGCGGTTTTGAATCGATGTGGGATGATTGTAAACACAACCAGTTTCATCTTTTGTTTCAAACTTTTTACCTACACATATCAAGTAATTACGCTTGAATATCTCTTCCCCTTCCACTAATGGACGCATGAAATCTCCGACAACTCTCAACAGTTGCGCATACGACACCAAAGACATTTTGAACACTTAATACATCCTACAGACGCACACCCGATCACTGTCGTGTTTACATCCCGTCACTATCTCGCCGCCATATTGGAAACAGCTGACGGTAAGCTCCTCCCCCGTTTCGGACGTCAATAGGAATTTGATTATTAACTTTTACTCGATGAATAAACGAATTTGGAAAGTACAAAGTATGCAGGGAACTAAGACTACAAATTATGGGAATAATGAATCAGCTGACTTTGTATTTATTTACACAACTATCATGTGCATGTAGCAACAATCGTCAACAATCCAAAAAACTGTTAAGTACCGTAATTATCCAGTGAAATTACCGTGAATTCAGGTTTCAGAATTAATTCCTTTGAACGCGTTTTATACACAGTAGGTGGCAGCATACTCCCTATAACTTACTAAACATATCAAATCCAGCGTTTTCTCGGATATATCATATTATATAGAGCAGAAAGAAGTAGCGTTGTACGTGTGGCGAAAAACGATCGAGTCAAAAGTTATGGAGTGCAGAGGCAGTTTCTGTTAGTGTGATCCACTCAACGGTATCGTTTGGCTGTTATGTAAATGAGTTGTCTGCCGCACGCGGTATCTATTACGTAAATCTAAGAGGTTGGTGATGTTGACTCACTTCTGTTTACTCGTCTAAGAATATTTTCACCGTGAAGATGCTTCACAAGTAGTGACACTAGCATACAGTGGTACAGACAAAATTTGATAGGTAAGGCACATGACCATAGTAACTAGTTTCACGACTACCAAAAGCTCAGAATAGGCCCATTAGTTGCGTGACAAAAGTTTAGTTCGGAGGAAAAGAGGAGGAAAGGGGAAAAATGGGGGCTGGGTTGGGGATCAATGACGAAAGATTACAGTGAACATACAGCCGGAGTGAGTTGTTGGGACAGCAGAGCTTTGATCTTCTGAGCCAAACTTGGCAGGTTCGATCCTGGCTCAGTCCAATGGTATCTGAAGGTATTCAGATACGTCAACCTCGTATCGGTAGATTTAATGTCACGTAAAAGAATTCCTATGGGACAAAATTCCGGCACCTTGGCGTCTCCGAAAACCGTAAAAGTCAATAGTATAATTATAGCGTACATAATCTACATAAATATCGTTAAAATGTGTCCGTACACTTAAAATATCTGCCCCCTACTTCACATTTATTTTGAATTATGTATAAAATATTCGAAAATAGACTCAGTTCAGTTTTGTCCGTTTGTTCGTTTGTCGGTTTGATTCGACATCACGCGAAAATGGCATAACATAATTTTCGAAAATCAGTACTTAGATTCAGGAATAGCCTGTGTGTGAACTAGGCTATACATTATTTTATTAGTATAAAATGGCGCAACAATATTTAAATGTATGTACTTCCTTTTAAAACAAAAATCACCACCACCACGAAACAATATTAAGGAAGGCAAAACAGTAAATGCCACAGTTCTCCGTTAATATTAGCTGTGTCCGCCTCTGTGGTGTAGTCGTTAGTATGATTACGTATCATCCCCAGAGTCCCGGGTTTGATTCCCGGCTCTGCCACAAAATTTGAAAAGTGGTACGGGAACTGGAACAGGGTCCACTCAGCCCCGTGAGATCACCTGAGTAGAGCGGGGGGTTCGATTCTCATCTCAGTCAACTTCGAAGTGGTTTTCCATGGTTCCCCACTTCTCCTCCAGGCAAATGCCGGGGTGGTACCTAACTCAAGGCCACGGCCGCTTCCTTGCCCCTTCCTTGTCTATACGTTCCCATCGTCCCATCCCCACACAAGGCCCCTGTTCGCCATAGTAGGTGAGGACAACTGGGTGAGGTACTGGTTCTCCTTCCCAGTTGTATCACCCGACCCAAAGTTTCACGCTCCAGGACACTGCCCTTGAGGCGGCAGAGATGGGATCCCTCACTGAGCCAGAGGGAAAAAACCCTGGAATGTAAACGTATTGAGAAAGAAAGGAAGAAATATTAGCTGTCTCTAAAAGTTGAACAAAGTAAAAGTTCTGTAAAATAAAATTTCTGGTGTTTTATGTTTAATACATTTTTACTGTAAGATGAAAAATGGACAGATTCGAAATCATTATATTTTTCACAAACTTCCAAACGTGTTATTGTTTGAGTCATCAGTCCATAGACTGGTTTGATGCAGGCTTCCATGCCACCCTATCCTGTGCTAACCTTTTCATTTCTACGTAACTATTGCATCCTACATCTGCTCTAATCTGCTTGTTATATTCATACCTTGGTCTACCCCTATCGTTCTTACCACCTACACTACCTTCAAAAACTAACTGAACAAGTCCTGGGTGTCTTAAAATGTGTCCTATCATTCTATCTCTCCTTCTCGTCAAATTTAGCCAAATCGATCTCCTCTCACCAATTCGATTCAGTATCTCTTTATTCGTGATTCGATCTATCCATCTTACCTTCAGCATTCTTCTGTAACATCACATTTCAAAAGCTTCTATTCTCTTTCTTTCTGTATATCTGGAAATATGAGTTTTATCTAAATGGTGTATATTAACAATAATTATAGTATAATTTCCCATCGTTTAGGCCTATAAATATCTGGTGCATTTTTTTACCGCTCGTGCAAACAATGTAGGCATTCAAGAATATATAATTCAATTACCGAGTCCTTCAATGACGAGCATCTCTGATGTGGATATTGTTCAGTTGTCACGATAACGAACTGGTAATCGCGATTGTTTTTATAAGTTCCACAAGAACCAGGGTTTGCCTGGCCGAGGAGATAAATGTGTGCTCGGTTCACCCGGAAGGACGTGGGTTTAATTCCCCGCCAGGAAGCAGAAAAATTTAAGAAATGATATTTCCACTTCCGGAGGTGCACATGGCCCTGGGGATTTTCTCAGCCTACACCAAAAATAAGTACCAGGTTAATTCTTGGTCGTAGAGATAATCCACCCTACCCCACCAAATGCCGAGGTTACGGATAGTAGAAGCTTTTACCTTCTACCACTCCAAGGGCCATAATGGAGATGACTTGGCTTTTGCTTTACACAGCAATTAATCACCATTGATCTGCATTTATTATTGTCACCCCGATGGCAGTGTTCCTGTCAATTGTTTACCTACCGAGCTCGATAGTTGCAGTCGCTTAAGTGCGGCCAGTATCCAGTATTCGGGAGATAGTAGGTTCGAACCCCACTGTCGGCAGCACTGAAAATGGTTTTCCGTGGTTTCCCATTTTCACACCAGGCAAATGCTGGGGCTGTACCTTAATTAAGGCTACGGCCGCTTCCTTCCCACTCCTAGCCCTTCCCTGTCCCATCGTCGCCATAAGACCTATCTGTGTCGGTGCGACGTAAAGCAACTACAGTAGAGTCTCGATTATCCGACCTAAACGGGACCTGGAGTATGTCGGATCAGCGAAAATGTCGGATAATATAGAATTACTTTGAAAATTAACTAAAACAAACAGGAAGGCCGTACTGTATTACTAAAACAATAACATGTTTTACAGCACTCTATTTACTGAATTATCAGTTCAATTGTACAGTACATGCAGTATTGAACGAAAACATTCCAAGTATCTTACGAAAAGAAACTTGCCAACAATCAAGGATGAAAGGAGTTTCCGCCGATATTTCCTCTTCAGTGTTTCCAGCACACCTTGGTCCACTGGCTGTCATAATGACATCACGTTAGGAGGAAGGAACATGAATTTGATGTCACCACTTCTAAGTTGCTGTTCATTTGGGTGTGATGGAGCGTTGTCTAGTTGAAGAAGAGGTTTTCTAGGGAGAGTGTTTGGAGCTAGAAATGTTTCTACATCTGGAACAAACTGTGTAACAAAAGTCTTTCAGGATGTCAGCAGACATCCAGGCAGCCTTCTGATTCGTGTAATGGACTGGAAGAGCATTAACAGAAATATTTTTAAATGCCCTAGGCTTCTTTGCTTTACCAATCATAAGCAATTTTCCTTTTAAGTACCCAGTAACATTACTACAGGCAAGAACAGTAAATCTTTCCTTACTACGCTTGTAGCCAGGTGCAGACGTCTCGGCTTGGGCTGCGAGAGTTTTTGATGGCAGCATCTTGAAATTCAGCTCAGTCTCATCACAATTAAAAACCTGATAACCGGTTAATCCTTCAGCAAGTATTATTACGTGACATTCCTTTTTAAATTTCACAACCTCATCGGATTTAGCTGACAGTTTTTCTCCACAGATATTAAGCTGCCTAATGCCGTACCGTTTTTTCCGCCGATGAAACCGCCCAGCACTGGCAGTAAATTTAGGGTCCCCTTCATTAAACTCCTTCTGGAAATGCATCGCCTTTTCTTGCAGAATGGGGCCAGATATTGGCAGGTCCTTTAGTCTCCACCAAAAGTTCAAAATTAAGTCTATGTCGGATAAGCGAAGGTCGGTTGAGCGAGACTCTACTGTAGCAAAAAAAAAAAAAAAAAAAAAAAAATTGTTTACCTCGTTAGATGATTTCAAAAACATGGAAGTTTATCGAACGTTCCCGTGATAAATTATTTCAGTCCTTTAATTCCTCTTCCTATAAATGAATATTTGCTCCAATTTGCTCTCTTGAATTCCAGTTTTACCTTCACATTATGATATTTCCTACCTTTAACAACTCCATTAATGCTTTTCCGTCTACTAATGTAATTCCACTCTATCTCTCTACTGACAACTCAGAATGTTGTATGTCCGGCGCTCCCTTCTCGCTCCGACAGCCAGCTGCACGCGCGCCTGTGTATCATTCTGCTAGCTTCGACGCGCAGCCCTCAGTGCGCGTGCCTGACCATCGAGTGTACTATAAATAGGAGCTCCCTGCCTGCTCACTTGCCCACTTGCCCCGGTGTCCAGCTCCAGAATACACCCTACGTCGAGCACGGAGGCTACTCCTCTTGAAAATGTGCTTCGACCAGGTGGACTGAATTTCTGGCAGTACGAGGTTTCACCTCTGGTCACCGTTCCCTTACCTATTTCCACTGCCTATGTTCCGTAATTCTTTTACAAGCCATTTTCATTCCCTAATCTATGCAAGCTCCCTTAGTTTCGCTAGGTGGAATTTCTTCAATCAATTGAACTTGCTTTTTAGGAATTCAGGCACTTCAACAAACAAGGACTCTCAAAGACATTTATGTTAGTGTGCCAGATAGTTCTCGACTATCAACGTGTCAATTCACAAAGACTATCTTTTCAAGATAGAAGTGTATATAAAGACTGTAAACCTGTACATATTGTATAAAGACAGACTTTTCTCAAGATTCAATATTCCTTTTTGCTTCAAAATAAATTTCTGTTATTTGTGTAAATATCCTAAAGTGAAGCAAATAAAAGTTGTGTTTGTAAATTTAAACCTTGGTTACAACACAACTCTATGGCGACGAGGTAAAAACGCAACCACCTACAATTCTTCGACCCCAGTTGCCAACTCTATAGCGACGAGGTAAAAAAGCAACAAACTACACGTCATCGACCCCAATCGCCAACTCTATAGCAACGAGGTCAACACGACACTACAATTCAACAGGCCCAGTTGTCAACTCTACGGCGACGTGCTAAACACCAACGACACTCCAACCAGTTCTGACACACAGCTTACCTTACTCTTTCTTGCACGCATCTCGCAATGGCTACTGCGGAACAACTCGCTACGGTCTTCCAAGCCTTACAGCAGCAACAACAACAGTTTATGCAACAACAACAGGCCGCATTAATTCAGGCTATTCAAGCTATTTCTGTCTCTACACAGCCATCAGCTATTCCTCCGTTCTCTGCTTTTGATCCAGCTAAGGAAGAATGGTCAGTTTATTTAGCCCGTTTACAACAGCATTTCATCTGCCATTCTGTCACAGATGATCAACGCCGCCGCGCACTATTTCTTAGTTCGGTTGGCAATGCTACGTGTGAATTACTACGTAAATTAAGTCCGGAAGAACACTTATCTGAGGTACCCTTCACGCAGCTCTTGGCCCGTCTCACGGAACACTATGCCAAAGCTCCGCACATAGTGGCTGCTCGCTATAAATTTTTTCAGTGCAGAAAGCAACCCCATCAGACACATACTGAATGGATAACTGAATTGCGTGGTCTAGCTAAACCCTGCCAGTTCATCTGCTCCAAGGACGGTTGTGGTTCATCCTACACTGATTCTCTCATTCGGGACATGATAATTTTACATACTCCTGAAGACAAAATACGTTTTGACGCTGTCAAGCAGAGTAACCCTTCTTTAGAAGACGTCCAGCGTATTGCTACGGTTTATGAGCTTACTACCAAGACTGCCGCAGCCATAGCTTCTCCACACGAAGTTGCACAAGTCTCGCCTCAGGCCCGCAAGTCCTCTGCTACAGTGAACCGTACGGATAAGGCGCTCTCCACCAAGCATTCTCGCCAGGTTCCCTCTCGTAATGCTACACGGAAGCCCACTTCTAAAAGCACCTCGAAACTCCTGCCTTCCTGCCGAGGTTGTTTCAAGCATCATGAACGTCGTGACTGTCGTTTTTTCAAAGCTACTTGTGAACGATGTAATAAACTTGGACACATTAAGACTGTCTGTCAAAGTTCGCTCCGCCCTGCTAAAACTACTGCAGCACGCCGGAAGCATATACAGCCCCGCCAAGACATGGAAGTTGATCAGATCAATCTTATTCTTCCCACAAAGAATTCTCACAAAATCATCATTCCTCTCTCATTCTCTGATCGATCTGTCGATTTTCAATTAGACACTGGATCACCTGTCTCTATTATTAACCTGACTACCTACCACGACTTCGCTTCACCTTCATGCTCTCCAGCTGACATCCAGCTCGTGACATTTAACAAGAAGAAAATTGACATCAAAGGTCAAATCAAGCTTCAGGCTAGTTATAAGGGAATTCAGAAGGCCATTCCTCTTCTCGTAGTTAACAACTACACTGCATCCAACATTATGGGCATGGATCTATTTAACTTATTTGGTTTCCAGATACATGACAACATTAACGTCGTATCTACATTGCATCCTACTTCTGACGTTACCGCTCTCCTAGCGCAGTTTCCTGAAGTCTTCGACTCTCAGCTCGGAACAGCCAAAGACTATACAGCTCACATACAGCTGAAATCCGGAGCTAAGCCTCGCTTCCTCAAAGCTCGTCCAGTACCCCTAGCACTTCAAGACCAGGTCACGAACGAATTAGAAAGATGGATACAAACTGGAATTGTTGTACCAGTTACTTCTAGTCAATGGGCTACTCCACTCGTGGTAATCAAGAAACCTGATGGTAATGTTCGACTTTGTGGCGATTTTCGATCTACAGTCAACGCACAACTCGACACAGATATCTTTCCTATTCCACGTCCAGAAGACTTATTCCGTCGTCTCTCTGGTGGACAATTCTTCTCTCGAGTTGATCTTAAAGAAGCATATCTCCAGCTACTTTTAGACGAAGAATCTAAGAAATTTCTCACACTCAACACTCCTCTCGGACTGCTCCAGCTCCAGCGGCTCCCATTCGGTGTTTCATCCTCAGCGGCTATTTTTCAGCGCTATTTGGCTCAACTCACCGCCTCCATTCCCGGTTGTGCTAACTACCTGGATGATATTATTGTTACTGGAAAAGATCATCAGGAACATCTAACCAATCTACGCCTCCTTCTCCAGAAATTGAAAGACAATGGCCTACGAGCGAATCTCGCTAAATGTACCTTCTTTCAACCTCAAGTTCACTACCTAGGACATATACTTGATAAGAATGGAATTCGTCCTAGTACACAGAATGTCTCAGCGATAGTAAACATGCCAGCACCTCAGAACCTCAAGCAGCTTCAGTCCTTCATAGGCAAAGCGAACTATTATAATAAGTTCATTCCACGCTTCGCTACAGTGGCAGCTCCATTAAACGCTCTACGTAAAAAAGGTGTTAAGTTTCAGTGGACTCCGCAATGCCAACAGGCATGGAAAACAATCAACAACGCCTTAATTCAAGCTATACAACTCACTCATTTTCAGCCCGACAAGATCATCACGCTAGCTACTGACGCTTCAGACTACGGTGTCGGTGCCGTTCTCTCCCAGAAGGATCGTCATGGACAAGAACGCCCCATCGCCTTCGCTTCGAAAACACTTAATGACCATCAACGTCGATACTCACAGATAGAGAAAGAAGCTTTAGCCATCATCTTTGGTATTCGCCGTTTCAATGAATATCTCTATGGCAACCATTTCCTGATCATTACAGATCATAAGCCTCTCGTACACTTATTCCATCCTGGTAATAAGATCCCAGAGAATTCCCTCAGAAAGCTTCAAAGATGGTCCATGTTCCTTTCTGATTATTCCTATCAGATTGTATATCGAGCCACATCCCAGCATTGTAATGCTGATGCCCTCTCCCGCTTACCCGTTGGTCCTGATACTGCCTTCGATTCTCAAGAATCTGAATGTCTTCAGTTGGACATAGAACTTGAAGATACTGTATCCAGTTTTCCTATTGATGCTACCTGCATAGCTAAAGCTACGGATAAGGACAGTACACTTGCTACTGTACGTACTTACATCCGCAACGGTTGGCCTCTTCAGAGCACACTTCCTGCCCACCTGGCACCTTATCATCGTATGCAGCATCGTCTCACGACTCGTGCCGGAGTTGTATTACTAGAAGCAGGCACCATCTTCCGAGTGGTTATCCCACTTAGCCTACAGAAACAAGTTCTCGGATTATTACACCAAAGCCATTGGGGTATCTCCAGAACAAAGCAACTCGCCCGTCAACACTGCTACTGGCCCGGTATTGATGCCGCCATCGAAAAGCTAATACGTCATTGTGAGCAATGTCAAACGAATCAGAACGCCCCGTCTTCTGATCTTGCTTCATGGCCTCCTGCTACTACTCCATGGGAACGAGTTCACATCGATTTCGCCGGTCCTTTCCTCAATTCCATGTGGTTAATAGTCATCGATTCACTGTCAAACTTTCCATATGTAGTGGATATGCATTCGACTACTACAACCGAAGCTACCATTCGTGCTCTCCAGAAAATCTTTACTACAGAAGGTTTACCGCAAGTACTCATTTCGGACAACGGACCTCAATTTACAGCTACTGCTTTTCAGAACTTTTGTATACATAATGGCATTCGTCATATCATAGCACCACCTTTTCACCCTCAATCTAATGGTGAAGCTGAACGCTTCGTACAAACATTTAAAAGAAGTATGAAGAAAGCTGTCTCTTCAGGCTTAACTAAAGAACAAGCCTTGCTCCAACTCTTAAACAACTACAGAACTCTACCCGGCGCTGATAAAATCACTCCTGCACAGAAGCTCCATGGACGACCTCACAGAACTTTACTTTCTCTGTTACAGCCTCTTCCGGCCCAGCATAAGACCTCACCAACGAAGTTCTCCCTCAACGACAAGGTCTACACCAGGACATTCAAATCCAACCCACTCTGGATACCTGGAGTCATCTGCAGATCTTTGGGTCATCGTCTATACGAGATACAGACTACGGAGAAACGTATCTGCCGCCATCAAGATCAGATACGTCTGCGCTACCGCCCCTGTCCAGCTATTGATGCTATTGCTAAACCTGATAAATCTATTGCTGAACGCGCTTTAGATCATTTAATAACAATGGGTTCCTTTCAGGACGAGACAGCGCCACTCCGCCCAGTTCCAGCTCCGGACAATACAACAGCGACACCAATAGCTCCGCCCCAGCATCGCAGTCGCCGCCAGCGCCGCCGCCGTTTCACGCCGTACCGGCGTATTTAGGAGGGGAGGGTGTTGTATGTCCGGCGCTCCCTTCTCGCTCCGACAGCCAGCTGCACGCGCGCCTGTGTATCATTCTGCTAGCTTCGACGCGCAGCCCTCAGTGCGCGTGCCTGACCATCGAGTGTACTATAAATAGGAGCTCCCTGCCTGCTCACTTGCCCACTTGCCCCGGTGTCCAGCTCCAGAATACACCCTACGTCGAGCACGGAGGCTACTCCTCTTGAAAATGTGCTTCGACCAGGTGGACTGAATTTCTGGCAGTACGAGGTTTCACCTCTGGTCACCGTTCCCTTACCTATTTCCACTGCCTATGTTCCGTAATTCTTTTACAAGCCATTTTCATTCCCTAATCTATGCAAGCTCCCTTAGTTTCGCTAGGTGGAATTTCTTCAATCAATTGAACTTGCTTTTTAGGAATTCAGGCACTTCAACAAACAAGGACTCTCAAAGACATTTATGTTAGTGTGCCAGATAGTTCTCGACTATCAACGTGTCAATTCACAAAGACTATCTTTTCAAGATAGAAGTGTATATAAAGACTGTAAACCTGTACATATTGTATAAAGACAGACTTTTCTCAAGATTCAATATTCCTTTTTGCTTCAAAATAAATTTCTGTTATTTGTGTAAATATCCTAAAGTGAAGCAAATAAAAGTTGTGTTTGTAAATTTAAACCTTGGTTACAACACAGAACATACCGCTTAGTCGAGCAGGTCGTCTCCTTACTCCCAAGTCTTCCCAGCCCAAATTTGCAACATTTTCGTAACACTACTCTTTTGTCGGAAATCACCCAAAAGAAATCGCGTGCTTTCTTCTGGATCTCTTCCAGTTGTCGTATCAAGTAATCTTGGTGTGGTGTCCCATACACTACAACCATATTCTAATTGGGGGAATTACCAGAGACTTATATGGTCTCCCGTTTACATCCTTACTACAACACTCAAGGATAAGTTTTGGCCGACCACAAGCAAGATGACACCCAACGCCATGTCGGGAGAAAATGGATACAGACCGGGCAAAGAGGAAGGCATAGAAGAAATTGGAAGAAGCCATGTTCAGCAATGGACTAAACAGACTGAAGGAGATCATTTTAAAACACTATTAGTGCTATCCTTGATTTACTAACACATAATAGGACACATGAATCATCTCTGAACGAGCACTGCGATATTATTATTATTATTATTATTATTATTATTATTATTATTATTATTATTATTATTATTTAAAGCTGTAGTAGTTTTAAGTGATTAAAGATAACTAATATTTCATCTGCTAACATACTTCCTCTTTGCACATATAAGTAATAACACTAAAGTATGTGTTCATCTGTTATAAGCTACTCTATTTTGTTACAAGGCAGCCTCTGCACGAAAGGAAGTATTTCATAAAATAAAATAGAAGAGAAAATTCATTATCCATCTCGAGTTCAGATTACTGTAGGCTGCCAGTAGAAATTCAAAGTAAATTTCTGAATTGCTCGATGGAATAAATGCTGTTTTTTATACATCGCCATATCGTCCCTTAAGAAACAACACTGCGTAGCTGACAATGCTCTTCCTATCCAATATGTTCCTTAAGACTGGTCACGCCTCCCAACCACATATAGGATGTACAGTGCATCAGAACAATTTTCATTGAGTTCATTTTCCTATGCGCGTGTCTAAGAGAAAATGAACCTTATTGTACCGTACTCTAGTAATGCCTGTTTGCACGACATAACTCCCTCCTAGAGTATGGTGCATTCAAGGTTCATTTTTCTTTATACAAGCGCACGAACTCAACGAAAATTGTTCTGATGGACTGCATATCAATGTGTGGCTGGGAGGCGTAATCAGACTTAAGGAAAATATTGGACAGGAACAGCACTGTGCGATACGCTGTATTGTTTCATAAGGGACGATATGCTTATACAAACAGCACCAATTATAGTGGATGTTAATCAGCTAATCAGCTTGGAACGTAAAGCACTCGTACATCATCTGATAATTCAAAAAGGCAGAGAAAATTGGATGTAACTATAAATGAGCGGGTCTGGACCCCCCGTATACAGATATCCTTGTACACCATAATTACGATATATAGGCCTATGCTTTGAACACTAATCTTAGCTGCTCTACGTCACTGGATCAAGCCTGCTGACTGAAATAGCTCCGATCAAGGTTTGCATTGTGAGACAGCATTTGTTGAAGCACATGGTGCTCTTGGAATCGTGAGACAAGTTAATTCGAATCCTATTATTGGCTATCCTTGAAATGGTCTCTTCTAAATTCCTATTGAACGTCAACTCCGAGATGATATCTATCTCAAAGCCAAAACCACTTTGTTCACAGTACAGTAGAAACCCTCTTAATTCTAATATGTTCGTACACACCACAACAGATATGACGGTAACTATTGGGATAAATCTCTCCACTTCGGTGTTTAGCGATGGACAGCTGTATGTAGCTTTCTCAACAGTACACAGATCCACAGTATAACTTCTGTCTACAAGAAGGATGTGTACTGCTTTTAATGATTCAAAAACCATACCATAGATTCTCAATGTCCCTAACAGACGTCAAAATATGTCTACTGAATTTCTGTAGCGAATATACTTAAACTTTATTAAAAAAGAACGGAGCCTCCGTGGCTCAGGCGGCAGCGCGCCGGCCTCTCACCGCTGGGTTCCGCAGCTCTCTCCATGTGAGATTTGTGCTGGACAAAGCGGAGGCGGGACAGGTTTTTCTCCAGGTACTCCACTTTTTCCTATCATTTTGATTCCAGCAACACTCTCCGACATCATTTCATCCGCCAGTCATTAATCACTGCCCCAGAGGAGAACGACAGGCTTCGGCAGCCGACACAATTCCTATCATCGCCACTATATGGGGGCTTCATTCATTTTATTCCTGACATAGTCGAATGACTGGAAACAGACTGTGAATATTATTATTGTATTCACAAAGAGCATTTTATAAAAAAGAAATGGAATTCACTGTACAATCCCTCTGTCAGTAATCCAAATGAACTTCAGTTACACACAGATCAGTTGTCTGTAAATTTCGGGATTTTGCTGATGATGATGCTTGTTGTTTAAAGGGGCCTAACATTGAGGGTCATCGGCCCCAATTTCGGAATTTTAGTTTTACACTGTTAATCCTGCCCCCGACTTATGGGTATATGCCTGTGCCCGGTCCTCTCACCAACGTACACACCCACCAGCCCAGTCAAGACACATCCACCCTCATACACATACTTCTCCTAAAGTTACTCTCGTCCTAAAACCCGCCCCTGTTACTCACCAGGCCAAGCAGACAACTCATCTTACATTAAACACCACCCCACACCAAGTAAAAGGATCCCGCCAAGAAAACATGAAAATTCTCACTTCCTCACTTCCAGTTTAAAGCAAAGAAGCACTGAAACCCCAGGTTTCGGCCGATGTAGAGTGCCACAAGCTGCAATTACACAAATGCTGTTTTTTCAAACTACAATTAATCCACCCGCAGATACTTATTTATAAATAAGTTGCGCGATACTACCGGTATAGTCCCGTTGCCAGACCATAAGCAACATTAAGGGCGTGATTAGTATCTGGATGATCGACCACCCAGGACTATCAGAATACCAACACACAGGTTGAACCCTGGCCACCTACGCACATACAGAACACGAATTCAAATTTACTACATAACCCCCACTCAACGAAAATTAATTCCTTTCCAATAATTCTTTCAATTATAATTTACTAAATTATTACAGGCCGACAGAGGAGCGCGATAAAGCGCACCGGTATCGGTACCTCACAAACCACCTATCTCTCCGGAGACAGGTGAAATATACAGATCACCAGGAACGGAATAATGGTAGAGGCTCACTTTTGACCTGGACTAGAATTACAATTCCGGCCTATTCCAAATTATAGCACCACAATTCACTAAAAAACCCTCAAAATTCAACCCTGGAAAGAGCCGTTTCTTAAGAAAAGATTCTTCCTCTTCTCTTTCATTAAATTCTACATTCAATTTATTCCAAAAAACAGCGAAGTGAAGGTTTGTCCTCTGGCCACAGTCTAAGTCAAATAGTTTATCCCCCGCCTGTGTAGTAAATTGAGATTTTCCTACTCATCGGGTACTCCTAGGAAAAAGATGAAACAGATGCCCTTGGACTCTCCACTATTCGCCCCTCCCCCCTCGTCCTACCCTGCCACCCCAGAAAATGAAATGTTCACGGCTCACGGCTGTCTGCGGCCTTCTCATTCCAGCTCTGGAACTTTGGGCTGTTAGATCGGCAACGTAGTACTGTTCTCTAAAAGTGAGAAAATGTGTGGTTTTTCATTTGATCGAGTATTTCATATGATAGCATTGCTTTTAATCGCGATATTCCTACTGGCGTCATTGTAATGACGTATATTGATTTCAGTTGGGAAAACCACCAGGACAGTCTTTCTGAGGATGTAAAAAGGCAGGTGGAAAGTGAGTGTCTGCCAGAAAACTCCCCAACTTTGTAGTGACTGATGGTAGGCAAAAGGGCCTACCATTACAATAAAAAAATCCCTAACCCAATATTCACATAAGAAAAGACGTTTGGTGACTTCCCTGTCGCGTTTCTAGGGTAACGTTAAGAGCTATGCGATTTTTTTTTTTGCTAGGGGCTTTACGTCGCGCCGACACAGATAGGTCTTATGGCGACGATAAGCTAACCTAGAATCTGTATACAATGTAGAATTCCGTAACGAAGCACGGGTACATCAGCTCGTAAATAAATAAATAAATAAATAAATAAATAAATAAATAAATAAATAAATAAATAAATAAATAAATAAATAAATAAATAAATAAATAAATAAATAAATAAATAAATACACCTTTGTGGTGTACTGATTAGTGTGATTAGGTGCCACCCCCGAGGCCCGGGTTCAGTTCCCATCTCAGCCATCCTCAAAGTGGTTTTCCGTGGTATCTCACTTCTCCTACGGCAAATACCGGGATGGTAGCTAACTTAGGGCCACGGACGCTTCCTTCCCTCTTCTTTTCCTATCCCTTAAGATCCTCCAATTCCCCCATAAGGCCTCTGTTCAGGATAGCAGGTGAGACCGCTTGGGTGAGGTACTGATCCTCCTCCGACCCAAAGTCCAGGGCACTGCCCTCACTGAGTCGAGAGGAAAACTAACCCTGGAAGGTAATCGAATTGAGAAAGGAAGAAATAAATAAAGAAAGAAAGAAAGAATGAAAGAAAGAAAAGAAAGAAAGAAAGAAAGAAAGAAAGAATAGATATGGTTTGTATGTTTCATGTGTTTCTTCTTCTTCTTAATCTGTTTACTCTCCAGGGTGGGTTTTTCCCTCAGACTCAGCGAGGGATCCCACCTCTACCGCCTCAAGGGTAGTGTCCTGCAGCTTCAAACTTTGGGTCGGGGGATATAACTGGGGAGGATGACCAGTACCTCGCCCAGGCGGCCTCACCTGCTATCCTGAACAGGGGCCTTGTGGAGGGATGGGAAGTTTGGATGGGGCAGGCAAGGAAGCGGACGTGGCCTTAAGTTAGGTACCATTCCGGCATTTGCCTGGAGGAGAATTGGCAAACCACGGAAAACCACTTCGAGGATGGCTGAGGTGGGAATCGAACCCACCTCTACTCAGTTGACCTCTCTCGAGGCTGAGTGGACCCCGTTCCACTTTTCAAATTTCGTGGCAGAGCCGGGAATCGAACCCGGACCTCCCGGGGGGGGCAGCTAATCACGCTAACCACTACACCACAGAGGCGGACAGGAAATGCTATAATACCTCTTCTAATTCCACTCAAATGCCGCATGGAAAGTGCTACTTTTATTCATAAGATCTATTAACAGCATATTTAAATTTTCCAATTACTTCTTAGTAATTACGACTGTCAATTTTGTGTATGTTTTATTCATAAGGTATATTGACATGTTCATTTCATATCTCCAGTTGCTTTTCATATAGTAATTTTGACTGTCGAAGACAGGCTTAGGTACAGTACTAGTTGGATATATTTCTTACACGCAGTCTCGATGATTACGGTGAAATCGTAACTTAAGTTATGTATGTATGTATGTATGTATGTATGTATGTATGTATGTATGTATGTATGTATGTATGTATGTATGTATGTATGTATGTATGTATGTATGTATGTTTAGTCCTCAGCCCGAAGGCTGATTGGATCCTCAACAGCTCCGCCATCAGCTGTCATAGATGGCCTAGGCATCACTGAAGAGGCATACTAGGGAGATGAGGAGCGAGGTAGTTTCTCGTTGCTTTCCTCACCGAGCAAGTAGTTGCTATTACATATCAGTCTGCCAAGCCCACTGAAATGCATGCACCAACCGACCCTTTGAGGATTATTTTCACACCATTCACAGCGGGGACTGGCTGCAGAAGGAATGGCATTACTAGCATCACTCATACCTCAGTCACTTTCATTTTGTCAAAGCCAAGGATAAAGCTGAGACAGATCAATGAAAGTAACAAAGTTGCTCTAGCCCATACCAGAAGACATAGTGCACTGTAAACACTAGGTCCCGCCAGCAAAGGCATACTTAAATTATATGAACTGTAATTAAGATTGACAGATTTCTGAGAGGCCAAAGTGGAACACTAAGTCCTTTACTGGTTGGACAGAATAATAATAATAATAATAATAATAATAATAATAATAATAATAATAATAATAATAATAATGGCACGTGGCCTCCGAAGAGGCCTGGTGAAGGTCTTTCAAGCTGACGCCGTGTAGGCGACCTGCGCATCCATGAGGATGGGGTCCTAACTGGATGAATTCTAATGATGAAGACGGCATCCACACCCAGCCCCCGAGCCATCAGAATTAACCAATGAAGGTTAAAGTCCCCGACCCTGCTGGGAATCGAATCCGGGACCCTCTGGACAAAAGGCCAGCACGCTAACCATTTAGGCATGGAGCCGGACGGACAGATAAATATAAATTTGTTTCTATATACATTATTATATAAAATACCAACACCGAATAAATGTTTCTTATATTTAAGTATTGTATGCTGTACTGCTTCTTCTGCTTCTACCGAGCGAGTTGGCCGTGCGGTTAGGGGCGCACAGCTATGAGCTTGCATCCGGGAGATAGTGGGTTCTAGCCCCACTGTCGGCAGCCCTGAAGACGGTTTTCCGTGGTTTCCCATTTTCACACTAGGCAAATGCTGGGGCTGTACCTTAATTAAGGCCACGGCCGCTTTCTTCCCACTCCTAGGCCTTTCCTTATCCCATCGTCGCCATAAGACCTCATTATGTCGATGCGACGTGAAGCAAATAATAATAAATCTTGTGCTTCTTCGGCTGCTCATCCAACATCCTGCTGGGGTCGCGGGTGCGAATTGAGTCGCACGTGAGGATTTGGTTCTGCTGTACGGCCGGATGGCCTTTTTGACGCCAAAGCTAGGTGGAGGGATGTATTCACATGTGCGTGTTAGTGTGGTGTGTTGTGTTGTGTGAATATGAAGAGGAGAGTATTAGGGCAAACATAAACTTGCAGCCTCGGATTCAGAGGAATTAATCCGAGGCGATTAAAGTCACCTCGGTCGGGAATTGATTCTGGATTCCTCTGAACCGAAGGCCTCGACAATGAACATTCAGCCAAGCAGCCGGACCGGTATTACTTACTATTAATATAATAAAAGGGGCTGCCAGACCTACGCGATAAAGGCGTGCTCGGTTCAGCCGGAAGGACGTGGATTCGATTCCCCGTCAGGAAACCTTTACCTTCCGCTCCTCCAACGGCCTCCATGGCCTGTACGGAGATGACTAACATTTTAAAACTAGTGCATAGTGTAAAACACTGATGGCACTCTGAAATGATATAGTTAGTTGATCTTCCTTTTATGTATCCACTGTTGTATTTTTCTGCAGTATGAGTTTCCTGTAACGCAGATGAGTCGCTTTTAAATAGTTCATAAAACTTTCCACAGATTAAATCATCACTCATTTAGTACTAGCATTAACCTTCACCGTTTCAATCTTCAGTTGAGACTTTTTTTCTGTTCAAAAGTTTTTTATCAACTTAGTGACATATCTTTTTTCAAGTAGTTCCATAAAAAATGTCAACTCTTTTCGCGGATCACTAGTACAGTGTCGGCTTCCGGATCCCAAGATAGCGGGTTCAAACTTGGCAGAGGTGGTCGGATTTTTGAAGGGCGGAAAGAAGTTCATTCGACACTCCATGATGTACGATGTCGGCATGTAAAAGATCTCTGGTGACATATTTGGTGGTAACCCGACAAAATTAATTAAAACTCAGACTTAGACGCCCAAGAGAGATTCGGTTTACTTTGCTATCTAGTAGGCCTACAGAAAAAAGGAAAGTCCAAATTGACGAGCAAGCAGCCAGATGGTGTCATATTAAGATGCTTGTTCACGGTATCTGAGGCCATACGAGTACTGTATTATTATTGTTCTTCTTTCTTTTTCTTTCTTTCTTTCTTTCTTTCTTTCTTTCTTTCTTTCTTGATCCGTTTACCGTCCAGGCTTGGTTTCTCCTGGGACTCAGCAAGGGATCCCACCTGTACCGTCTCAAGGGCAGTGTCCTGAAGCGTAAGTTTTTGGGCCGGGATACAACTGGTACGGAGGACCAGTAACTCGTCCAGGCGGTCTCACCTGCTTGCTGAACAGGGGCCTTGTTGGGAGGGGGGGGAGGGTATGGGAAGATTGGAAAGGATGGACGAGGAAGAGGGAAGGAAGTGGCCGTGACCTTAACTTAGGTACCATCCCGGCATTTGCCTGGAGGAGAAGTGGGAAAGCACGAAAAACTACTTCGAGGACAGCTGAGGTGGAAATCAAACCCCTCTACTCAGTTGACCTCCCGAGGCTGAGTGGACCCCGTTCCAGTCCTCGTACCACGTTTCAAATTTCGTGGCAGAGCCGGGAAACTAACCCAGGCCCCCCGGGGTGGCAGCTAATCACACTAGCCACTACACCACAGAGGCGGATATTATTATTATTATTATTATTATTATTATTATTATTATTATTATTATTATTATTATTATTATCATCATCATCATCATAATCACCATTATCAAAATGTCCATTGTATCAGTCACAACACTGCTGAGTTTCTTGGAAGGAACGTCAGTCGAAGACATATCTTCTCAACATGGTATTCCCATTAATGCAAACAATACAGTTCTTCCAGGTCTTTGAAATGGTAAGACAATTGCTAAGATAACTCACACAAATATGATAGAAATAAACTGCAATATCCAAATTTCCTTGTTAATGCGATAAGGAGAAACAGAGATGGACAGGATTTCTTTCATCTTTTGCTGGTATTCATTACATAAGTCGGACGTTTTGTTCTTCAGTCTTCAAAACTTCGAATTAGTCGAGACGCCGACGATCGAAGTGAAGACTGAAGAGGCGAGAAATAATTCTTTCTTAAAATTAAGGTAGTGTTTTATGAAAAATATATTATCAAACGCCAAAGAGGAACATTATTGAATCCCCATAAAATCCTGGAGACAGCGGAACATTAACTGACTAAAGTAGAGCTGTTCCACCTAGAATGGAACGTCTGCTCGACGAAACTATAACGAATGATTTTCTATAGATGTTACATACAGTAGATGTTTCTTCATTTCAGATCAGATCTCCGCCAACTCCCACACAAAAGGTCCTAATTGAAACTATTTTGGGTATAAATGAGGTCATTGAACTGATCTGGTCACTTCTCCAAAAAGACAATTGGATTGTTTGTTTCTTGTAAAAGAAACAGACTCCCCTGTCTTTGGCAAGGCTTTGCTGACGGTTCACTTGCTCCTATTTTTGTCTGTTCTATCAGCCCATTTTTAAACTCTTCCCTTGTTAGACGCTTATCGTTGCAAGAAATAGCCGTCGTACTTGGCCAGCATTCATTTAACCATCTTCATTCAAGCTTATCATGTGCTAGACTGAAGTGTAACACAGGGTATGTTTGTACCAGGTTACATGCAGAGTCCAGCTGTTGTTGTGTCCAGTTGTTGCTCTGCTGTAAGGAGGTCCGCTCTTTGACTGTACCTCTGATCGAAACGGTGATTTAAAAAACAACCAAAGTCCAGAGACTAAATGAAGCAGAAAACTAGATTTTCAAACTCCTCTCACCAGCCATCTAATCAGTCAACATTTCTAGAGAAGTCGAATTTTATAAGTCTTGTCTCCGACTGGCAGTGAAAGTGCAAAATAAGTGGGTTAGCAATATTTTTGAAATTATAGGATATTATTTAGAACGAAAATATACTTTACTCTTATTGAAAGATTATGCAAAAAAGAGACATTATTCAGCTTATCCAAAATAATTCTGGGGTCTCTAGAGCCACCTAGGCTCATTTCGGCTGTAGCTGAATACCCTTCCTGACACCACTCGCTTCTTGAGATGAAAATCTCAATCCAGGATTAACCGGGATTCGAACCTCAGCATTCTGCTCCCCTGTTGAAAATGTATGTCTTATTATAAAATATAGGAATGAAAGTTTTAAAATGAAATAAACTTTCACCTTATTAGGTCGCTTTTTATACGTTTAGTGAACCCCGAAGAGATGTTAAGTACAGAAAAAATGGTTAAACGACCACCAGTAGGATCCGAACCCAGAACCCTCTCCAGTTTTGTGTAGGATGCCCTTCCGATTGAGCTATGGTTGCCTAGGTCAGACTCGTTCTTACCTTACCGTACCGGCATTTAAAAGAACTCTTGTGCGACTATATTTCGGTACCTCGCCGTCTCCGAAACCCGTAATCAAGTAATTAGTCTGATGCAATATTATTATTATTATTATTATTATTATTATTATTATTATTATTATTATTATTATTATTATTATTGTTACGGAGTTATCCGTGGAAGGCAGAGGTGAAAGAAGGTGCGGGCTGGAATGGCTCAAACTACAAGTCTTAAAGAAGAAATTAAAATTTAAATAAAGGTTATATTTTCAACAGATAAAAACATTTAACAATTTTCACTAGGTGAAATAATAAAGAAAATCAGGTACAATGCAACTTTACAACAGAAAGCACCAGATAAGGGGTCTTTACAAATTCTGGGCTACGAGCCCAAATCCGTCCATCCTTGAACTCTCAGCTCACAACCACAAAATACCAAAGGGCAGAACGCCCCTAATTACATGGAGCACTAGCTCCCAGCAATCAAAATGTCACACCTCCCTGAGGCAGCTTTCAAAATACCAAAAAGAGCTGACCCGCTCTCGATCTTTCAAGCCTGTTAAGAGGCCATAAACGGACTTTACACTAAACTGCCCTTAAGGCATACTTATAAATAAACAGGGGTAACCTGTACCCATTCTACCTGGGCCTGAGTGGACAAATACTAGGTTAAATAAAACGGCCCAAAACGCAAAAGGAATGGAGGCGTGAATTAGCACTCCTAAATACACATTTTAAAACCTAAGTGGCGCTAGGCCGATTACACAGGGGCTAATCCCAAGCTAGGGAGGTGACTCGTATGAGAAAACATTAACACATTAAGGAAGAGAAGAAACGGTTATGAAAACGTAGTCGCCTCAACTTCAAAATGAAGGGGAGCTCGAGAGGGTAAAGCACTCTCTATCCCCGAATTACAGTTCAAGTTATGTGAAGTTTTTACAAGGATTGAAAAGGCTTACATATTTAAAGATATAGGTTACATATTAAAGGTTTCGAACCTTCCCCGCGAGTTAAACTGCTGAGCTAGCAAGAAATAAAGATGTTAAAAGGCCATTACCTTGTTGAAGAGCTGCTGCCTGAAGAACGAGGCGCTTCCCGCCCCCTGCTACATATTCACACACTGAGAAAGATGTTATACGAGTGGCCCGGAGACAAGTAAATCAGCAGTTTTTATACCATCGTGGAAAGTTCGAGACCTTTCATGAATGATAACAACCCGCCCTCAAACTTTTATTGGCTACAGTACACAGTTACATACAAAATTGAAGAAGAAGGCCCCGATTGGCCGAAAATTAATTACAGAAGTTCCTGATTGGCTACCTTCAAAACAGGCGGAAAGAAAGGATTAATATTGCCAACCCACAAATGACAGAACAAAATTTAGTAAAGAGAAAACTTATGACTACAAAATTTCTCCAAGAAAGTTCATTCCTTCACACCAGAGCGCATATCATAGTTTTCGGTAGAGACATCTGTTAGAGAATGTCCACACTTCTTGATCAATAAAAAAAAAGCAAATCATAAACCCACAGTGACATCTTCTGATAAACAGTAGAGTTAGTTCAGTTGTTAAAGTTCAGGGTTTCTCCAGTAGAGAGGTAAGTTAAGGCGGAACATTCAAATATGCGGCGTATAGGTGTACCAACCGGTACAATAATAATAATAATAATAATAATAATAATAATAATAATAATAATAATAATAATAATAATAATAATAATAATAATAATAATTTTTATTATTATTATTATTATTATTATTATTATTATTATTATTATTCATTCGTTCGTCCGTTTGTAATCTGTTTACCCTCCAGGTTCGTTTTTTCCATCGTACTCAGCGAGGGATCCAACCTCTACCGCCTCAAGGGCAGTATCCTGGAGCTTCTGATTCTCTGTCGGGGGATACAACTTGGAAGGATGAACAGTACCTCGCCCAGGCGGCCTCACCTGCTATGCTGAACAGGGGCCTTGTGGGGGGGATGGGAAGATCGGAAGGGATAGAGAAGGAAGTGGGAAGGAAGCGGCCGTGGCCTTAAGTTAGGTACCATCCCGGCATTTGCCTGGAGAAGTGGGAAACCACGGAAAAACCACTTCCAGGATGGCTGAGGTGGGAATCGAACCCACCTCTACTCAGTTGACCTCCCGAGGCTGAGTGGACCCCGTTCCAGCCCTCGTACCACTTTTCAAATTTCGTGGCAGAGCCGGGAATCGAACCCGGGCCTCCGGGGGGGGGGGGCAGCTAATCACACTAACCACTACACCACAGAGGCGAACATTATTATTATTATTATTATTATTATTATTATTATTATTATTATTATTATTATTATTATTAATGTTAAGGAGCCTCCGTGGCTCAGACGGCAGCGCGTCGGCCTCTCACCGCCGGATACCGTGGTTTAAATCCCGGTCACCATGTGAGATTTGTGCTGGAAGCGGAGGAGGGACAGGTTTTTCTCCGGGTACTCCGGTTTTCCCTGTCATCTTTCATTCCAGAAACACTCTCCAATACCATTTCGTTGCATCTATCAGTCATTAATAATGACCTTGGGAGTGGCGACCCCATTGTAATACTAGCCTGTATATGTTTCATTCATTACATCCCAGACCCGGTCTAAGACTGGAAAACAGGTTGTAGGTTTTCATTTTCATTGAATGTTAACTGAAACCTAATGGAAAGCTTAATGAATTTTCAGGAAAGGTAGCAACTGTGGCGTTAATTAAGGCACGGCCCCGGCATTTGTCTGAAGTGAAAATAAGAAACCACGTAAAACGTTTTTCAGATCTGACGATGGTAACTCATAAAAGCAACTCGTGACTGTATGTCACCTCCCTGGTACACGAACCGTGCTGTTAGCTGGTTTAGTACTATTGGTGCATAACGACCGATGCAGTTTATTCTGGTGAATAATTTATATCTCCGCCTCTTGGGTATAGTGGTTAGTGTGATTAGCTTCCGTCCCCGAAGGCCCAAGCTCGATTTCCGGCTCTTTCACGACATTTGAAATGTGATACGAGGGCTGGAACGGGGTCCGTTCGGCCTCGGGTGGTCAACTGAGTAGAGGGGAGTTCGATTCCCCCTCAGTCATCCTTGAATGGATTTCCGTGGTTTCCCAGTTCTCCTCCAGCCAAATAGCGGTATGACACCTAACTTAAGGCCACGGTTGATTCCTTCTCTCTTCCTTATCTATTCCTTCCAATCTTCCCTACCCCCACAATGTCCCTGTTAAGCATACCAGATTTGGCCGCCTTGGTCAGGTACTGGTACTCTTTCCCAATTGTATCCTCCAGACCCAAAGTCTTACACTCCAGGACGCTGTCCTTGAGGTGATAGAGGTGGGATCCCTCGCTCAGTCCGAGGAAGATTCCAACCCTGGACGCTTAAGTGATTAAGAAAAGAAATAAGAAGGAGAAGTTATATGTTAGGAGAAAAGCACGGGATTTGAGTAAACCGCAGATTACCCGGGTGAACCTAGCACTATCCAAAACCGCTAAGAAACAACTTTACCCGGGCAACGTGTACAGTAGTTTAAAATAATTCAAGTACTTTACGCATATAAAATTCAAACTTTGTTTATGCGAATTCACTCCACATTTGGCGTTTATATCTTACACCATTCGGATTGGAGACAAATGCCGGAAAAATATTTGGTCTGTCTGCCGGTCTGTCTACCTGTTTGTACACTTATAAATGAGAAATTACTCAGCAGCTATAGTTAGCTCTGTCCGCAGAGTTTCCGACGCGCAATTGGGAGATTGCAGGTTCAGATTGTGCTAGTGTCAGGTTGGCTTTGACTTTTATTTTTTTCTATTAGTTTAACGTCGCACTAACACACTGAAGATTTTCGACGACTCAAGGATGGCGTAAATGATCGTACACTCCCAGTATTTGTCTGGTGTGAAAATGGGAAACGACGGGAAACCGTATTCAGGGCTGCAGAGGGAGGGATTCGAACCTACTATATAGCGAATGCAAGCTCATAACTGCGCGTAACTAACCGCTTGGCCGACTCGCTCGGCACTTAATATCTCTTCAGCATGTAGACTACTACATGTACTGAAAGTAACCTAATAAAATGAAAGTTTATTTTAAGTACAATGCGATAGTGAAAACTAAATATTTACTACTATTGCTATTTCAATCAACGAATTAAAGGATACTTTTGCAAGTGTATTTCGGGTGAAATACCTGCGCATATTTTTCTTTGAACATATGCAACCTGCTATGCCTTTGTTGGCGAGACCTACTGATTATAGTACACTATGTCTCCTGGTATAGCCGGCCCCGTGGTGTAGGGGTGGCGTGCCTGCCTCTTACCCGGAGGCCCCGGGTTCGATTCCCGGCCAGGTCAGGGACTTTTACCTGGACCTGAGGGCTGGTTCGAGGTCCACTCAGCCTACGTGATTAGAATTGAGGAGCTATTTGACGGTGAGATGGCGGCCCCGGTCTAGAAAGCCAAGAATAACGGCCGAGAGGATTTGTCGTGCTGACCACACGACACCTCGTAATCTGCAGGCCTTCGGGCTGAGCAGCGGTCGCTTGGTAGGCCAAGGCCCTTCAAGGGCTGTAGTGCCATGGGGTTTGGTTGGTTGGGTTTGGTATGTCTTCTGGCATGGGCTAGAACAACTTTGTTATTTTTATTTTTCTGTCTTACTCTCATCCTTGGCTTTGACTATATAAAAGTGAGGTATGAGTGATGCTAGTAATGCCATTCCTTATGCAGCCAGCCCTTGTCATAAATTATGTGAAAGTGTTGTTCATAGATGCGGTTGGTGCATGCATTTCAGTGGACTTGACAGACTGATATGTAATAGCAACTTCTGTCTCTACGAGGAAAGCAACGGGAACTATCTCACTCCTCTAGCGATACTCAGGCTATCTATGACTGCTGAAGGTGGAACTGTTGAGGATCAAAACAGACTTCGGGCTGACTACTCAACATGCATGCAACCCACTATGAATTAAATCATATTAGGCGACGTCTTGTAGCGATTTTATGTACATGTATATGTACAGGGTTCCTCGCAAAATGCAAAAAGCGTGCAAGAAGCAGTAAGTGAGGTCCATTTTAAAAACAATGTACCCTTTTACGTTCTCTAATCAGTATTATTATTTAATTCGTTTAGCCACCAGGGTTGGATTTTTCTCCGGATTCAGCGAGGGATCTCTCCTCTACCAACTCAAGGACAGTGTCCTGAAGCGTGAGACACTTGGTCGGGGATACAACTGGGGAGGAGCAACAGTACCTCGACCAGGCGGCCTCCCCTTCTACACTGCACACGGGCCTTGTGGGGGATGGGAAGATTGGAAAAATACAACCCTGGATGATAAACGGGTAAAGAAAAAAGAGATATACCGGGGTTCGCAGAGCAGCGAGGGCCCTAACCCTCTTGTAGTCGATAGTTTTTTCTTTTCATTTTGTACTACCGGGCGAGTTGGCCGTGCGGTTAGGGGGCGCGCAGCTGTGAGCTTGCATCCGGGAGATAGTGGGTTCGAACCCCACTGTCGGCAGCCTTGAAGATGGTTTTCCGTGGTTTCCCATTTTCACACCAGGCTGTACCTTAATTAAGGCTGCGGCCGCTTCCTTCCCACTCCTAGCCCATTCCTATCCCATCGTCGCCATAAGACCTACCTGTGTCGGTGCGACGTAAAGCAACTAGCAAAAAAAAAAAAAAAAAAAAATCATTTTGTACTCAGACACGCATCGTTTATGAACATTTGGCATTCCTGAAGTCTCAGATATCATTATAACAAAGTTATAATAAATAAAAGTGGCATAATAAATATTGCAATCTAACACCGACTATGAACATTATGCTGGACCCAGTCAATCAAGGGATAGTACAGTATATACTGCACTCGCTGGGAATGATGTGTAGCTTCTGATACGTTTCGAAAGGATTTAAAATTAGCTGCATGAAACGATGTCTTTTGAAAGGGACCTATTCGGGATGCCTCAGTGACGTTTGATGATGACGAAGAAGCTGTACATAATGCGAATGAGAACAATCGGCACACCAGGTAATGAGCCATAGCATATCTGAACATCAGCCAGCCGTCCGTACTGCGTGCATTGCGTCACAGTAAACTGTGTACGTCGAACGTCATATGCGATCATGATTACTATTTGTCTTAATTATTACGGCTCTGTAGGATTGAAAGAAAAAATCTGTTACTACCGAGTTTGAGCCTCCGAACACACGACAGAATATTGGCCCGTTCACGCCCTCGGCCACGGAGAAGTTAGCTGCAGTTGTTTATATACAATTCTCATTACGGTCTTATGCCTTCATTCATTATTGCTAGTTTGAAACAACAAATATAGCCTAAGTATTACAAGTCATGTACCTACAGGATAACTTATGTTTTCAGGTAAGATGATAAACTGCGCTTTGCATACATCAAAAAAAATAGGAGCGAGTAATTTCACGTGGTAACTTATATGATAGTAGTGTCCGCCTCTGGGGTGTAGTGTATAGTGTGATTAGCTGCCACCCTCGGAGGCCCGAATTCGATTCCCGGCTCTGCCACGAAATTCGAAAAGTGGTACAAGGGCTAGAACGGGGTCCACTCAGCTTCGGGAGGTCAACTGAGTAGATAGGGATTCGATTCCCTCCGCAGCCATTCTCGAAGTGGTTTTCCGTGGTGGGTCCCACTTCGCCTCCCGGCAAATACCGGGTTGGTACCTAACTTAAGACCACACACAGAAGCGAGAGGCTCTGAGAAGCTTACGTGGACGTCACCTCACGGTCGCTTCCTTCCCCGTTCCAATCTTTCCCATCCCCTAGACGGCCCCTGTTCAGCATAGCAGCTAAGGCCGCTTGATCCTCCTTCCCATTTGTATCACCGACCAAACGTCTCACACTCCAGGACACTGCCCTTGAGGGGGTAGAGGTGGGATCCCTGAGTCCGAGGGAAAAACCAATCCTGGATGGTGAACTGATTAAATAATAAGATGCTATTGGTTTCACGTTGCACAGCCTCGTACAGGTGTTATGGCGACGATAGGATAGGTCAGGCATAGCATTGGAAAATAAGTGATGGTGATCTTAATTAAAGTGCATCCCCAACCCCAGCGTGGTGTGGAAATGGGAAGCCGCGGAAAACCAAATTCAGGGCTGCCGACGGTGAGATTCACACACACCGTATCCTGAATCCAAGCTCACACCTACGTGACCAGAACCGTGTAACCTACTCGCACAGTAAATTTAAAAAAATGGAAGTTTATTTTGTTTAAATGTAAGAAATATCTTGCTAAATACAGTCATCAAAAACGTTTAGCCACTGATGTGAAATATTTAGGTTTCATTTATGGTTAGATAGTAAGTACGTTGTTTAAATCATGGCAACCCTGCCTTTTTCAGAGCTAGGAACATTCGATTCATGACTGGTAAACAAATCCCGTAAACTAGAGCTGAGGTGACGTCCATGCATGCTTGTCAATGTGTCTCGCTTCTATGCAAAAGGGGTGTGTGCGCCCGAAGCCCGGAATCGAGGGTGTCGACTCCATCGACTCCATCGACTCCGAACACCGGGGTCGCTTCGCATGAAGCCTCGTGACTCCAAGCTCATCGCGGAGCCGTGCACATAGCGAAGCGCGGAAATATATGACAACATAAATAATACGATGCATGTTTATGAAAATTTCCCCTGTGGAATGCAGTATCGTTAACGAAGATGGCGAGCGTAATGGTATAACTTAAATAAGACGAGTTAAGTCACAAAGTGTCGGCATAATAGATCGCGGGCATTTAATATAGGAGATCAGGAAAATGGTAAACAGATATCGATGGTAAATCATTATGAATTAAAGATGGCTTAAACCATGAAAGATATATATATATATTTGCTAGTTGCATTACGTCGCACCGACACAGATAGGTCTTATGGCGACGATGGTATAGGGAAGGGCTAGGAGTGGGAAGGTGTGAAAATGGAAAACCCCGGAAAACCATCTTCAGGGCTGCCGACAGTGGGGTTCGAACCCGGATGCAAGCTCACAGCTGCGCGTCCCTAAGCTCACGGCCAACTCGCCCGGCCATGAAAGATAAAACAAATCTAACATGGGTACGTGTATGTTTAGTCATCAGCCCGAAGGCTGGTTGGATCTTCAACAGCTCCACCATCAGCTGTCATGGATGGCCTAGGCATCACTGAAAAGGAGTACTAGGGAAATGAGGAGTGAGGTAGTTTCGCGTTGCTCTCCTCACCGAGCCAGAAGTTGCTATTACATATCAATCTGCCAAGGCCACTGAAATGCATGCACCAACCGACCTTATGAGCAACAGTTTCACACCATTCATACCAGGGACTGGCTGCATAAGGAATGGCATTACTAGCATTACTCATACCTCAGTCACTTTCATATTGTCAAAGCCAAGTATAAGACAGAGACAGATCAATGGAAGCCATGAAAAATAAGCAAACTTCGATAAAATAATTAAAATAAACACGGCGAATAAAGCCTTAATGAAATCCGCCAGTTGATGACTCACGTGTTGGTGGCTATACACTATTAAACTGCAACAATGAACACCATGAATTTCGTTCCATAAATGAAGTTACGTGAATGAGCCATACGAATGATACCCAAATTATCATTCGCGCATGATTCACATGGGATAGTACAGCACTTTCGGGCTATGAATGATACTGAATCTTCTTCTTCTTCTTCTTTTGCTTCTGCTTCCGCCGTTCCCCCCTCCCCCCCCCCCCCCGGGCGAGTTGGCCGTGCGCGTAGAGGCGCGCGGCTGTGAGCTTGCATCCGGGAGATAGTAGGTTCGAATCCCACTATCGGCAGCCCTGAAAATGGTTTTCCGTGGTTTCCCATTTTCACACCAGGCAAATGCCGGGGCTGTACCTTAATTAAGGCCACGGCCGCTTCCTTCCAACTCCTAGGCCTTTCCTATCCCATCGTCGCCATAAGACCTATCTGTGTCGGCGTGACGTAAAGCAAATAGCAAAAAAAAAAAAAAAAAAAGTACCCCCCCTCCTGGTGGGGTCACGAGTGCAGACCTGTGTCGCACACGAGGACTTGGCCGTGTTTTACGGCCGGATATTCTTCCTGACACCAACCTTATATTATGAACAATAATTGTGGACGTCAGAGGTAAACTATCATAAGAGCAAAAAAACGACGAATTGAGATTTGTACCATACGTGACTTGTTTTGGTCGTGTTTTCTTATAGGTACACTACTGTATTTGTATGTTTCGCAGGAATGAAGATAAGCTATGTGATACTATCGTGTGTGCAAGGAGAACAGCGATAAACAATGGATAAGTGATCATACAACAGTTCAGCCTTATCCCGTCCGCCACACTCCTTATCGTGTTGACGCTTAAGATAGTTTACCATGGTCAGAACTGTCGACTCGATCTGCCTTAAAGGTAGCAAAATATATGCCTCAGAAGCTTCTTTCTGCTCTTCTGTAAAATGAGTGAAATGTCACTTATGATTGGTCAAAATAATTGTCGTACTCACCGGTTGTTTTATGTAGTTCAAGTACACGTTGGCAATTATTTAAAATTATTCTGTCAAAATATGTATTATTATTATTATTATTATTATTATGCACAAAAATAAACACATGATGCCACAGCCCTGATGGGCCTTGGCTTATCAAGCTACCACTGCACAGCCCGAAGACCTGCAGATTACGAGGTGACGCGTGGTAGGCACGATGAATCATCTTGGCCGTTATCTTTGGTTTTCTAGACCGGGAACACTACCTCACAGTCAGATAGCTCCTCACTTGTAATCACATATGCTGAGTGAACCTCGAACCAGCCCTTAGATCCAGGTAAAAAGCCCTAACCTGGTTTGGAACCGAACCCGTGGCCTCCGGGTAAGAAGCAGGCTCGTTATCCCTAGAACGCAGGGCCGGCTATTATGACGCACATTAAATGGTAAAACATTTCTCGTAAAATTTTACTCTACGCACTCGCTGGTTTATGCCATTGAAGTTCATACTGGCGATTATTTAAAAGTATACTGTTGGATTATTATTATTATTATTATTATTATTATTATTATTATTATTATTATTATTATTATTATTATTATTATTATTATTATTACTGCCGGCTCCGCGGTGTAGGGGTAGCGTACCCGCTTCTTACCCGGAAATACCGGGTTCGATTTTCTGCCATGTCGGGGATTTTTATCTGGATCTGATAGCTGGTTCGAGGTCCACTCAGCCTACGTGATTACAATTGAGGAGCTATCTGACGGTGCGATAGCGGCCCCGGTCTAGGAAGCCAAGAATAACGGATTCGTCATGCTGACCACATGGCACCTCGTAATCCTTAGGCATTCGAGCTGAGCAGCGGGGGATGTTGCGCCGTGGGGTTTGGTTATTATTATTATTATTATTATTATTATTATTATTATTATTATTATTATTATTATTATTATTATTATTATTATTAGGAGCTTCCGTGGCTCAGATGGCAGCGCGTCGGCCTCTAACCGCTGGATACCGTGGTTCAAATCTCGGTCACTCCATGTGAGATTTGTGCTGGACAAAGCGGAGGTGGAACAGGTTTTTCTCCGGGTACTCCGGTTTTCCCTGTCATCTTTCATTCCAGCAACACTCTCCATACTCATTTCATAGCATCTATCACTCATTAATAAATCACTTTGGGAGTGGCGACCCCATCGTACTAATAGCCTATATCTGTTTCATTCGTTCCATTCCTGACCCGGTCAATGACTAGAGAGCACGTTGTAGGTTTTTTCATTATTATTATTATTATTATTATTATTATTATTATTATTATTATTATTATTATTATTATTATTATTATTATTATAGCCAAAGAGCTAAATTACAATAACGATGAAAATCCGAAAGAGCTTTTAATGCTTTCTGGCTAATAATGTTCTTCTACTTATCGCACCACAAGTTATCACAGGAGGAACGTAAAACCATAAATCCAAGAAGTTCCGAAAAGAGTTGATGGATGGCGTTAGTGCATCAAAGGAGTCGATCCTGGAGTCAAGTGTGCCGGTTCTAAAGACAGCAGTTTCGACTCTTCGCTAGTCCGTTTGCAACCCTTCTCTATTGTACACTGAAATGCCTCTTCATGCGCTGTCTATGTCAGATCGCACCAAAGCCATCACTTTGATACAACAGAACATGAAACAAGAAGTTGCCAACATTGTTCATGTGAATCGAAGTGTTGTCTCTAGGTTGGGGAAGAAGTTCTCATTCATCCAGTACGCGCGCAGCTACTACTCCACGCTATGAGCTTCAAGACGCCACAGAAGTTATTCAAGAAGACTCCTCTGATAACTCCCAGCAACGTGGAAAAAACTATGCCACTATCCAATCAGATACTCCAAACGCACTTTTGCACCATAAGCGTCCCTACTCGCGCCAAATCATCAGAGCAATCGCAAGAATGAAATTTCATCATGGTTATTTTCCTCAACACCTGCATAAAATCCAAGTTGCAGATCTTAACTACATATTCTTTGGATGAGCACACCACTTCGTTCGCACTAATTGTTTACTACAAATATTATTGTCTTTGGGATACCAGTTACCACCTATTATTTCGTCAATTCTCCACAAAGATGACCAATCTACCTTCTCTGAGTTGTATGCATTTCTTTCTGATATTGGATTGCGAATCTAAAACCTTCACCTAGCATCGACCTTACCCTACTAGAACTACACTGACTTAACAAATGTCATGGGATAGTCACCTAATAGCGTGTGGAGCCTCCTCTGGTCCTGCGAACTGCAGTGAGACGCCGTGGAAGTGAGTCGACAAATCCCTGGTAGTCCTCTGGACGCAGCTGACACCAAGTCGTTTGCAGAGCGACCGCCAATGCTGGTCTGTTCGTGGGTGCAGGATCCATGGCACGGAGCCTGCGTTCCAGGACATCCCAGATATGCTCGAAAGGGTTCATATCTGGGCTCCTGTGTGGCCATGGCAGTCGTTGGACCTCCGCTGCATGTTCCTGGAACCATTCCCGGGCGACGTTGGAGCAATGTGGCGGCGCGTTATCATCTTGAAACACCACAGAACCGTCTGGGCGCTGGAAGGCCAAAAATGGGTAGAGATGGACTCCGAGCAGCTCAACATACCGCGTACCATTCAAAGTCTCTTCCAGAACAACTGGGGGGCCCATTCCATACGTGGAAAATGCACCCCAGACCATAAACAGAGACACCAGCGCCCTGGACCACACCTTCGAGGCAGGCGGGATCCATCGCTTCAAGTGGTCTGCGCCATACACGGTGCCTCCCATCGGCATGGTGCAGTTGAAATCGCGATTCGTCCTACCATATCACGTTACGCCATTTTTCCTGTGTCCATCCCTGGTGACTGGCGACAAATGCGCGTTGTTGTGCCCGATGACGTTGGGTTAACAGTGGCACCCGTGTGCAGCGCCGGCTCCCATACCCCATAGAACCCATGTTCCTACTGATTGTCCACTTGAAGACGTGTCTAGCACGGCTTGTGTTGAATTGAGCCGTGTTTGTTGCACGGTTGCCCGTCTGTCACTACTGACAATTCGTCTCAGATGTCGCCGGTCATGGTCATCGAGGGTGGCTGGACGGCCGGTCGTTCGTCTGTTGTGGACGGTGACACCCGCATTCAACCATTCACGATACACCCTGGACACAGTTGATCGTGTGAAGCCGAATTCCCACACCACTTCCGAAATCGCACTTTCCATCCGTCGGGCAACGACCACCATACCCCGTTCGAACGGTATCAGCTCACGATGTCGTTCCATATTACACCTTTCACATGCACAGCCACTGCTCACAAGGTCCCCTATACAACTGCTGCTGGCACAGGGGGCGTGTGGTGCGCAGACAACACACCTGCTCATCAGTGCTCCGCTATCCCATGACATTGCTCAGTCAGTGTATACCACTCCTAACTCCTGTTCCATGGCCTACTCACGTGTACCACTGCAAGACATAAAGAGCCTTATGACGAGAAGACGAGTCCATCTCTCATGTATCCCAACAACAAATAAAAATAAATAGATTCCGATAAATCCCTTCCTTACATAATTCACTGGCGAAGTGGGCTTTGTCCCGAATGCCGAAAAAATCCTTCAAGACTCCTCCACTTCGACATCACAGGCTGACTCGCGTTCGATGGTCTATAACACATCAGTTTTGGACACGAGATGAACGGTACAGAATGTTGACTAATGAAGTGTGAATTGGTTTAGGCTGCACCCAGATGAGAACTTTCTGAGCATATGGAGGGCAGGAGAGCTATGTTACAAGGAATTATTCTCAGTAGAATGTCACCAACAACTTGGAGGTTCAGCACTATTCTGGGCAGGTATCATGTTCGGCCGGCGCACACCACTGGTTCACATTCAAGAGAACATGACGGCCGCAATGTACGAACACAAGATTCTCCGACCAATAGTAAGTGGTTTTACAGAGACTGTAGGAGATAGGTTTACTCGACAGAACGATAACGCTTGTCCACATCGTGCAGTAGCTGTGAATGAATATCTGCAGGGGCGTGAAATACGCAGAATGGACTGGCCAGGGTCTTCCCAGGATATAAACTGCATAAAGCATGCGTGGATCTTTCTTAAAAGAGAAATTTCCAATCACCACCGATTCAGGCCTAAAAGATGCTGCCATAGAGGGGTGGGGCCGTTTGCCTCAAGAAATGTTCGATGATTCGGTACTGTGCATGCCCCGCCGCATTTGAGTGCCTCAGAGTTCGTGGAGAACCAACACGTTGTTGACCCTTGTTACTGCATTGAAAAGTATATTTAATTTGTGATGTTCGAAATAACGGCGTTCATTTATTTGTTTGGTTTAGTCACATACTGAGTGCTTTTCTTTTAATAGTGTGTCCAAAATTACCGATAAGAGTGCGTTTAATATTCTGAGTTTCACGTTAAATAATATGATATCGGTTACACCTCAACACAACAGAATCTGATATATGCTTAACATTTTTTGATGAGTTATTGATATCTTATGGTCTCAGCTACGGCGTGTCGGCATTTCAATTTTACACCATTTAATCTGCCCGCGCGTTAATTTCAACGCTCCAGTTTACCGAATGGCAGAGTAATCTACATCTCTGTTTGACGTTGTATCACAGATTTAATTAATTTTGTCGGGTAAACAATGAATATGTCACCAGAGATCTTTTACATGGCGTGTTGACTGGACTTTATTCCACCCTCCAAAAATGCCACTAACTCTGCCAGGTTTGTACCTTGATCTTGGGATCCGGAGGCCGACAGTTTACGACAGTTCTACAGAGGGAGCTTGTTAAACAGAAACAATTGGTTTACGTGAAAGCTGTACTGTTATGACTTCTTCTTCTTTTTCTTCTTCCTGGCCTTTCCAAGGGTACCTGGGGTCGACACTTAATATGGATTCAGCCTATTTTTATAACCGGATACCTTTCCTGACGCCAATCCTATGTGGAGCGATGCATTCACTTGTGCGTGTTTCTGTGATACGCTGTGTGTAGATGACGATGTGTAGTGAGACAAACACTAACACCCATTCCCTCTATCAAATATATTCACTTTACGTAGTTAAAATCCCGGACTCGGCCGGGAATCGAACCGGAGGACCTCCGAACTGAAGCTGACCACTAACCAAGGAACCGGTCCTCTATTTTTATAACCGATATGTACAAAATTTAACAGAAGGAACTGAAAATAAGAATCTCCTTCACGTGACTCTGTGTCTTTTCACTTAATACAAACTTTTAAGGGTTGGTAATCCCGTTGTTCACTCCTTTAAAGAAATTACCACAAAGGTGAACATTGTTGATAACATCAGATCCTTTGTCACATCGTTAGTTGTGTTTATGCTGGCAATTCTCTTCTTCTGACCTTGTACAATGGAGCTTGGCGCAGAATGTCAGCTGAAAGTCCGGAGGAGATGATGTAACATGAACTTGTTATAAATTTAAACTATTCGTGGCATTTTAAGGGGAGACGTACACCTTTATGTGCCAAACATTGCAGTTTAGAATTGATTTATTTTTTCTTTATAGAATTGCCATAACGTCAATTACCTTCCTCTTTAACCTGGTGAAAGAGACATAGCAGTCTGTACTAGATTCAGCCGCTAGTTATTTACGTCAAACAAAGCGTGTTGGACGTGCGCGAGCGCGCAGCTGTGAGCTTGCATTCGGGAGATAGTGGGTTCGAACCACGCTGTCGGCAGCCGTGAAGATGGTTTTCCGTGGTTTCCTATTTTCACACCAGGCAAATGCTGTGACTGTACCTTAATTAAGGCCACGGCCGCTTCCTTCCTACTCCTAACCCTTTCTTATCCCATCGTCGCCATATATTTACGTCAAATATCTATGGTAATATCTGTAACTGGATATAATAAATAAGTTGAAATTTTTACATTGTTTCATTCATTTTCATTTCCAAAATTGTTATCAAATATCGACATTTTATTGTGTAGAACTCAGTGATGGGAGGAGTAAGAGATGTTTGGTTTACAATGTCGTTTTTTATTAGAGGTCAGCATTGCAGGCTTAAATTTGCGAAGCACCCGTAGCTGTCTCATTTGTTCTGATGATGTAGTTTTGGCCTTATCCGATCCTTTATTGAGTCTACTTTCTTCTTGTATAGGTTTTGTGTAGCATTTTACCCGCTTATTAGTCATATATATGGAAACAAGTCCTAACATGAACTCAGATATTTTCTGATGGAATATTTTACACATTCTAAAATAAAAGAGATTCCTTAAGTCATTTGAGCAAAATAATTAAATCAATTATTGTAGTAGTTATAGCGAAAAAATTGGATACAATATTTAATGTGTATATGTGATAAAAAGGATATACCGATAATTGTTAGACTTGTTTAAATTCGGGAATTCATGATGGTAATGAATGTAGGTATGTTAAGTGTAAAGTATATCCAATTTCGTTTAAGAAGCATTCGTGATTGCTGAGCTAAAAAAGAATAAGAATTTTAACAAAATTAAAGCTAACGAAAAGTATACCCTCCTATTAAGCGATAAAATATATTATCATCAAGCAGCAGTTACCAGTTTTAATATGAGGTGATACTTTTTTTTTTTTTGCTACGGGCTTTACGTCGCACCGAGACAGATAGGTCTTATGGCGACGATAGGACAGGAAAGGCCTAGAAGTTGGAAGGAAGCGGCCGTGACCTTAATTAAGGCGTAGCCCCAGCATTTGCCTGGTGTGAAAATGGGAAACCACGGAAAACCATATTCAGGGCTGCCGACAGTGGGATTCGAACCCACGATCTCCCGGATGCAAGCTCACAGCCGCGCGCCTCTACGCGCACGGCCAACTCGCCCGGTTGAGGTGATACTGATCCCAGTTGTGGACAGAGAGTAATCACCAGGAAACACTTAATGTTCTTTCATATAAAATTAACGAGGAATCCATCTCACTTCGAGGTAAGGAAAGGACAATAATTATTATGATATCACTGAATGAGTCTATCTATCTATCTATCTATCTATCTATCTATCTATCTATCTATCTATCTATCTATCTATCTATCTATCTATCTATCTATCTATCTATCTATCTATCTATCTATCTATCTAAATGTTAACTAGGAAGGGAATGCGAATGACAGAAAGTATGACCAACAAATGGTGAATAGGTTATTATGCCAAGGACAGCTAAATCAGAAAGTGATAGAACCAACTAGAGGGGAAAATATTCTAGACGTGGTGCTGATAAAACCAGATGATCTCTATAGGGAAAGTGAAGTGACAGATGGTTTACTGTAAGTGATCATGAGATTGCCTTTGTCAGAGTTAAAAATAAATGTGTTGGAAAGGAATGTTTTAAAAGTAGGACTATTAGACAATACCGTATGGCTGAGAAGAGGGGAATGGGGAAATTTTTAAAAAGCAATTATGGTCGATGAAAAATGATAAATAATAATATAAACAGTGTATGGGATGGGTTTAAAGCAATATTGTTGAGGAGTGTAACAACAGATATGTACCTTTAAAAGTGGTAAGAAATAGTAAGGGCCACTTATATTATAACATGGAAATAAAGAGATTAAGAAGGAAGTTCAGATTAGAAACAAATAGAGTTAGGAATGGTTGCGGGAGTAAGGAGAGAATGAAGGAGCTCACTAGGAAACTGAATTCAGCGAAGAAAGTCACCTAAGGATAACATGATGGCAAACATAATTGGGAACTACATGAATGTTAGCGAGCAATGGAAGAACATGTATAGATACTTTAAGGCTGAAACACGTTCCAGGAAGGACATTCCTGGGATCATTAATGAACAAGGGGAGTGTATATGCGAGGACTTATAGAAGGAAGAAGTATTCGGTCAGCAATATGTAAAGGTAGTTATATATAAAGATAATATCCTCATAGAGGAGACGACTAATAATGGCGAAATACTGAAATTTTCCTATGATAACAAAGACATTTATAAAAAGATACAGAAGTTGAAGGCTAGGAATTCAGCTGGGATTGATAAAAGGTCTGGGGATATATCTTAAAGGCTATAGGTTGGGATATAGTGCCATATCTGAAATACTTATTTTATTACTTTTTGCATGAAGTAGCCATACCAAATGAATGGAGAGTTGCAATAGTAGCCCTAGTGTACAAGGGAAAGAGTGAAAAACATAAAGCGGATAATTACAGGCCAGTCAGCTTGACGTGTGTAGTTTGTAAACTTTGGTAAAGTATCCTTTCTGATTATATTAGACATGTTTGCGAAATGACTAACTGGTATGATAGAAGCCAGTTCGGGTTTAGGACAGGTTATTCCAGTGAAGCTCAACTTGTAGTATTTCAGCAAGGTAAAGCAGATATTTTAGACTCAGGAGGTCAAATGAACTGTATCGCTATTGATCTATCCAAGGCTTTTGATAGGGTAGATCATGGGAGATTACTGACGAAAATGAGGGCAATTGGACTAGACAAAAGAGTGGTTGAATTTGCGGCTACATTTCTAGAAAATAGAACTCAACAGAATTAGATCAGGTGAAGCGTTATCTGATCCTGTGATGATTAAGAGGGGGGATCCCGCAGGGCAATTTTATTGGATTTTTATGTTTCCTTGAGGAAAGTAATGGGAAATTACCTCACTCCTCATTTCCCTAGTATGCCTTTTCAGCGATGCCTAGGTCATCTATGATAGCTGATGGCGGAGCTGTTGAGGATACAACCAGCCTTAGGGCTGAATACCCAACATAACATATGCTATCTTATATACAGGGTTATTCTAAAATACTTTTACAAACTTTGGAGACGGATCACTTAAATCAAAACAAGAAAAAGGTCGTGTAATCATATGTCCCAAAATTCTACGTTTTCGATGTATTCAAGTTAAAAATGTTTTTAATGAAAGAACGTTCTAAAGTGACACATTAATCTATTTTTAATTGCATGTATGATCGACCATCATTCCTTAAGACACGAAAGAGGCAAGATGAATGCGATATTTATCGACTTTCGAAAGCTTTTGATTCAATGAAGAGGAAGATGATGCTGGAGAAACTGGATTCTTTCTTAGGACAGCAGCACTACTTAACAAGGCTAATAAGGAATATCTTGACTAAGAACTTTGTACGAATAGACGACAACAGAATGGAATCTAATACTACTGAGCAAACAATTGGGGTACTACAAGGGGATCCATTAATCCCCCTGCTGTTTAATATAGCGACCATTGATGTGACCCAAATTATTGAGGATTAAGACGTTTCTATTTTTATGTACGCTGACGACATGGTACTGCTATCCAAATCACTTGAGAGGTTACAGGAAACTTTTAATAGACTGGCAAACTGGGCCGACGAAAATGAAATTAGACTGAATGAAAACAAAACAGTGTTCATGACCTTCAGAAGAGGGGGCAGATTACCGGCCAATCATTATGTAGAATACAAAGGAATAAGAATACAATCAGTAAATAGCTTTAAGTATTTAGGAGTAATATTCCAAACACAGGGAACTGTGTTTAAGAAGCATATACAAGATAAAATTGACACAGCAACGGTGGCAATGAATGACATAAGGCAAATTGGAAAACTGTCGCTTGATGCAGGAATGGCATTATTCAAGCTAAAAATGACACCAATATTGACATATGCATTAGAAAATATATGGGATCACCTGACCAAGAAGGATCTAATGAAAATGGAAAAAGTGAAGGCAGTGTTTTTAAAGAAGTTACTCAACCTCTCAAAATATACATCCTCCCATCTGGTACATGTGTTAGGCAATCAACCATTTTCTACAGAACTAGCAAATGTACCCGTGCTTCGCTACGGTATTCTACATTGTATACGGATATCGACGTAAAGAGTGTGCGTGCAGTAAATGAGATTGTTTTAAAATTGCATGTCTCTTAGCCTTATCCGAGAAATAGCATGGGGAGGTCCCCATACGTTGTTTCCAATGTAAAGTGAGGGTTGCGGAGTTGTGATGATAACGGCAGGCTCACGTGCCTACAGCCATTCACAATCGAGTTGGCAAGTTTACATTATAATTGCAGGCCCCATTGCCTACTGTGCGGTCACAATCGATTTGGGAAGTTTTAGTTACAATGGCAGACCCATTTCCTACTTTCAGACAGATTACAGTTGAGGAGTTTTTATTATAATAACAGGCAACTTCCCTACCACCAGTCAAAATTGAGTTGTGCAGTTATCATTAGAATGACAGGTCCTTTTTACTGCTGCCAGCCATCTTACTGCCAGTCACACAGAATTAGTGAGCTTTCATGAAAATAGCAGGCCAATATGCCTAATGCTAGTCAAATTTTAGATTGGAACATTTGTTTATAATGGCGGACACCCTGGCCTAGAGCCAAACACGATAGGGCAGGGGACTTTCGAACAAAACTGCATGATCCCTTGCCTTCTGCAAGACAAATCGAGAATTGAATTATTCATTAAAATGGTAGGCCCTCCTTACTAATGTCGGTTACACAGGAGTTGGAGAAGGACCCCATTCCTACTGCCAGCAGTCAAAGTCGGTGTAGGGAGTACTGATTACAATAGCAGACACACCCTTTCACGATCGCTACAAATCGACATCAATGAATATATATAGATGGACATACGAAAGTATATGCATGTTTATAATATTGCAGACCTTCATTTACAGATTAACTGCTGCTAAACGGTACGTCATATTGACAAAGGATTGTACCGTAAGGCGCAGTATTTAGCGATCTAAATGGCTGGTCCTATGATATTTTCTCGCATCTCATCTATGCATGGGTCAGATTGAGTCAGAAACGTTGAATAGGTTGAAATTTGTGTAAGATTATCTTACATTGCATTACTTTTCGGGTAATTATGTGACATAGCATTTGGCTATCTGTACGAAAACTTCACCAAAATAGTCCGTTTACAGGCACACACAGTCGTTACGATTTTATATAGATAGATAAAGAATCTGCTCCACGTACACCATATTTTGGCTACGTCCGCTGGACTTAACCTGCAAAACCAACCGTTCATGATATCTCACTTATTAATCCTCCTGTCGAAAAGTTCACATGAGAACAAAAGTTTTAGAAATGGGTTTCCATTAAGGATTGTAGATTTCGATTAATTTCGGATGTGCATATTTTGATGAAGTACAAAATCATGGTACCGGTTTCGGATAAATCCCCAGTAAATTTAGGTATTCAGAAATAACATTGGCCGTAAAACCTACACAAGGACAGGTGAATTCTAAATATCAAGTTTAGTAGAAATATATTCAGTAGTTTTCAAGTTATAAAAACTCATACAATCAAACCGACAGACACCAAAGTTAAGAAATATACAGATGGTCATTATTACAACTGAAAAGGATAACTGTACGGAAATTCCGCCAAAATAGCCAATGTATAGACAGACGGTCGTTGCGATTATATTTATATAGATAACAGATAAGCATTGGCACGTTTGAAAGTGCAAACCTTCATTTCGAGATTTACTGCTCCTAAACGGTACATCATACCAACAAACGGTTTGCACGCTCAGACGTCCCTTTTATCGCTCTATATGATTGGTGTTAAAACATTTTCTCGTATCTCACATATTTATGGGTTCGATTGAGTTACGACATTTGAATGGGGTGAAATTTTGGTACATTTTCATCATTTTACATTATTTTTCACATACTTATGTGAAAGCTAGAATAATGAAATTGGGTTCGCATATAGCCATTGGTCGTGTCAATGTGCGTGCCAAATTCGATGACTCTACCTCTCCTGTAAGTGTGTCAAGCTAAGTAATACACGTGTAAAAAGCACAAAATTTACGAACCATCGAAATATATAGCCAAATCTACCCTATAAGGGAGATAGATAGAGAGAGAGAGAGAGAGAGAGAGACGACAAAATATCACAGGACCAAAGTTGTAGATCACTCGAAATTGAACGGAGATCGTGCCATCCGTTTTGTGATAGGACTTACCGTTTAGCCGCGAAATACCTCGAAACGAAGGTCTGCACCGTCATTAAATTGCCTATATTTCGATATTATTCGGCATAAAAAGTGAAATATTTAAAGATCTTGGAAGTTTTCCGTAGGTTACCGGCTAAAACGTATAAATTCGCTTAATTTCAATTTTTTCAGCTCGTGTGGCAGATTGTGAGGCAATCTTGATTTCGAGCGGGGGAGGGGGCGGGGGTAAAATTTAGGACTTCCAGGAAACTATAGCTAAAAAATATGCAGGTTGTCATTATTATCCCTTAAACGGAAATCTGTATGAAAATTTCGCCAAAATAGTCAATGCACAGACACACGGTCGTTACGATATGATTTATCTAGATAGATAAGGAATCTGCTCCACCACGTATAACACCTTTTGGGCTATGTCCGCTAGACTTAGCCTGAATACCGAACTTTCATGAAATCTCCCTTATTAATCCTCCAGTTGAAAAATGCATATGAGAAAAAGAAATTAGAATTGGATTTCCAAACAGTGTGATCGATTTCCAGTCAGGTTAGTCTTGTACTTTATATGTTGTGGGAGAGTAAACATCACAATTTCGGTCCCCTATAAAACCCCAGTCCATTCCGAGAATTTGAAATGGTATAAACCTTAAAACCTACCCTTGGAGTGGTGGATGCTAAATATAAAGTTTGGTTCAAATATCTCAGTAGTTTTCAAGTTATAAGAAATACTCTTTACGCGCACCCGCTCTTGCGTTAAGTCCGGTGGGACTTGTACCGAAAAACAGTCCGTTAATGTTACCTCCGTTATTAATCCTGGTATCGAAATGAGGCACATGAGGAAAAAAGGTTTAGAAATTAATTTCCATTAAGGCAGGTAGATTTCCATTAAGTTTGGTTGTGTATATTTTGAGGGAGTGCAAAATCACGGTTTCGGTTTCGTATAAACTCCCAATTAGTTCAGGGTTTTAGAAACAATATTTGCATTAAAACCTACCCAAGGGCAGGTGGATTCTAAATATGAAGTTTGGTGGAAATATATCCAGTAGTTTTCAAGTTATAGAAGGACAGACAAACAGACAAACAAACAAACATACACCAAAGCTAAAAATGATGCAGATGGTCATTATTACACCTGAAACGGATAACTGTGCGGAAATTTCGCCAAAATAATCAATGTACAGACACACGGTCGTTACGATTTTATTTATATAGAAGATATTTGAGAAGTCAACGGATGTTGCCTACCACTGTAGCATACGATAAACTACTGTGCGAACTTCACGACAAAAAGAAGGATATCCGGAGAGACTTTTTCTGTACAGATGACATGACGATCTGCGAGTGAATGAACTCTTCTTCTTCTTATTATTATTATTTCTTCTTCTTCTTCTTCTTCTTCTTCTTCTTCTTATTGCTATTTGCTTTACGTCGCACCGACACAGATAGGTCTTATGGCGACGATGGGACAGGGATGGCCTAGGAATGGAAAGGAAGCGGCCGTGGCCTTAATTAAAGTACAGCCCCAGCATTTGCCTGGTGCGAAAATGGGAAACCACGGAAAACCATCTTCAGGGCTGCCGACAGTGGGGTTCGAACCCGTTATCTCCCGATTACTGGATACTGGCCGCACTTAAGCGACTGCAGCTATCGAGCTCGGTAACTCTAATTATGAACTCCGCCACATGATTACACGAATGGCGGTGCAAGGCTTTCATTTTAAAGTCTGCAGAGAGAAGACGTACCATCAGCCGAACTCAAACTGCGTGTGTATACTTTGTGAGAAGCTTTGTGACAGATACCACGTTTTAATCTGCAGTGAACGTAAGACGTCTATAACGACATTTTGTTACTGCACATTATTCTCATTATTCTCATTATTAAATGAATCTGTTTTTGACATGACATTGTTAGCTTGATAGGAAATGTTCAAGAAATAAACTCATATCAAATGCTCGAAATGTCCTCCTTTTGCGTCCATCCATCCATCCATCCATCCATCCATCCATCCATCCATCCATCCATCCATCCATCCATCCATCCATCCATCCATCCATCCATCCATCGAATCGTGAACTGTTGCATCCTTTCAAATACTCCTTTTTTATTTTTAGAATTTGCTTTATGTCGTTCCCACACAGATAGGTCTTATGGCGACGATGGGATAGGAAAGGCCTTGGAGTGGGAAGGAAGCGGCCGTGGCCTTAATTAAGGTAAAGCCCCACCATTTGCCTGGTGTGAAAACGGAAAATCACGGAAAACCATCTTCAGGGCTGCCGACAGTGGGGTTCGAACCCACTATCTCCCAGATGGTAAATACTCCTTGACAGTGTCGAATGGTTTCGCAAGTTTCCGTGACACGTTGATGAAGAGCTTCCTCATCGGTGTTGTCTTCTGCATAAACCAATTGTTTAAGGTGTCCCCAGAGATAAAAATCCAAAGGTCGGAGGTTGCTGGGAACGTGCAGGCCATGGAACTGGTCCCCCTCTACATATCCATCTGTCATGGTAGATACCAGCCAAGCATCTGGAACAATGAGACTAAAATGTGTTGGAACCACATCATACACAAACAACCTGTTTCTTCTTAGTTGGAACTGAAAAGCCGTTGTAAGTAGACATAAACTTCCATTAATAAATCAATGAATTCATAATGCGAAAAGAAAACGAAGTAGTTTGGGATCTAAGTTTATAAAATCTTTTTTTTTTTTCTTATTTCGGTGAAAGGAACCCGTCCCCAAAGTTTGTATAAAACTATTTTAGAATCACCCTGTATATAAATGATATAAGTAAACATCTGGAATCAAAGATAAGAAATAACTTACCAAGGGAGATATGCAATAAATTTCCAATTTCTTTGCAATCATTTAAGAAAAGGTTTGAAAAACAACAGATAGGGAATCTGCCACCTGGGCGACTGCCCTAAATGAAGATCAGTAGTGACTGAAGACTGATGATTGTTTTAAAGATATCTTCGGATGATGTTGTAGGGTAGTAAATGAGTTGCAGGGTTGTGAGCGACAGCATGGGGACTTGAACAATGCAGTGATATGGACAGCAGATTATGGTTGAATGTAAATGGGATGTAAAGTCAAGTTGTAAGTTTCACCAAGAGGAAAATTCCTCTCAGTTTCAATTACTGTGTTGATGTTCCTCATAGGGAACAATGCAAGTGCCTAGGTGTTGATATAAGGAATTATCTTCATTGGGGTAATCATATTAACGAGGTTGTTAAGAAAGGTTACAGATCTCTTCACATGGTTATGAGAGTATTTGGGGGTTGTAGTAAGGGTGTAAAGAAGAGGGCGAAGAAGTCTCTGATAAGACCGCAGTTAGAGAATGACTCCAGTGTATGGGACGTCATCAGGACTACTTGATACGAGATCTGAAAAAATTCAAAGGAAAGCAGCATGATTTGTTATGGGTGATGTCCAACAAAGGGGTAGTGTTATTAAAATGCTGCAATTTTTGGGCTGGGAAGACTTGGGAGTAAGGAGACGAGATGCTCGACTATGTGGTATGTTTCGAGCTGCCAGTGGTGAGTTGCCGTGGAATGACGTAAGTAGAAGCTTCTGTGGAGATTTTAAAAGTAGGGAAGATTATAATATCAAGAGGAGACATTTGGGCAAATATTTATTTATAGGGCGAGGAGTAAGGAATTGGAATAAATTATCAAAGGAAATGTTCGATAAATTTCCAAGTTCGTTGAAAATATTTAAGACAAAGCTGGGTAAACAATGATAAATAAATGTACGTAGTAAATATGAGGTAATCAGTTGATAGGGAATCTGCCACCTGGGTGATCGCCTTAAGTGCAGATCATTGATGATTCATCTACATGTTTTCACTCCCCAGATGAAGCGTGAGGCAGGCTACCTAATAGGTAATGCCCACGTTCTGACCAAGATATAAGCTAGGATGGTGGAAGGAGTTAGGTAAGGTATGTACTCTATTTGGAATTTGGTGTTAGAAGGGAATGATCGCTTGGGTAAGGGATTTTTGTGAGAGGTGATAATGCGACGAGATAGCAAATGCGAAGTCGTAAATGTTTGATCGATCAATCTCTGAAATTCTGAATGTTTGGCCAGTCTCTGGGGACGCATCCTATAGCTAACGAATTATTTATTTATTGTTTATTATTCCTGCGGTGTAGGGGCAGTATGCCTGCATCTTACCCGAAAGCCCGGTTAGATTCCCGGCCAGATCAGGGATTTTTACCTGGACCTGAGGGCTGGTTCGGGGTCCACTCAGCCTACGTGGTTACAATTGAAGAGCTGTCTGATAGTGAGATAGCGGTCCCCATCTAGAAAGCCAAGAATAACGACCGAGAGGATTCGTTGTGCCAACCACACGACACCTCGTTATCGGCCGGCCTTCGGGCTGAGCAGTGGTCGCTTGGTGAGATAGCGCCATGGGGTTTGGATTATTATTATTATTATTATTATTATTATTATTATTATTATTATTATTATTATTATTATTTCCTGCTCCATGGCTAAATGACTAGCGTGCTGGCCTTTGATGTCCCAGGGGCCCCTGGTTCGATTTCCGGCAGGGTCGGGAATTTTAACCATCATTTGTTAATTTCGCCGGCACGGGGGCTGGGTATATGAGTCGTCTTCATCATTCCATCCTCATCAAAACGCGCAGGTCGCCTAAGGGAGTCAAATCGAAATACCTGCACCTGGCGAGCCGAACATGTCCTCGGACACTAAAAGCTATACGCCATTTCATCATCATCATCATCATTATTATTATTATTATTATTATTATTATTATTATTATTATTATTGATATATTTTTGGGCTCGATGGTGTATTTGTAATTAGTGTCATTAGTTTCCCGACACCATTGTAACCATGACAACCAGTGTTCGTCCATATGCACTGGGTCATTAGCGTCATCTTCTCACTGAACACTTTCTTCCTGTAAACAAGAGCTTGAGAAAAAGAAATTCTTGAACTGGCGGGAAAACTAAACCAGAGCTCTGGAATAAGAGAGGCACGCTATCTCAACACCACAGGGGTGAATAATAATAATAATAATAATAATAATAATAATAATAATAATAATAATAATAATAATAATTTTATTATTAATCCGTTTGGCTCCGAGACTGATTGGTCAGTATAGAGATTTTCGGTTCAGAGGGCCCCATGTTCGGTTCCCGAGCGGGCTGAGGATATTAACAACGTGTGAAACTCGGAGACTGGGTATTTTTATTCGTCTTAATATACATCTCGTCATCTACATACAACATACCACACTACCATCCACCCCCTAAATAAGCAATAGTGAATACAACCCTAGATGAAAGGCACCCGATCGTAAAACTGGGTCAAAACAAGATAAGCACCGACCGAGAGATTTTTTTTGCTAGTGGCTTTACGTCGCACCGACACAGATAGGTCTTATGGCGACGAAGCGATAGGAAAGGGCTGGGAGTGGGAAGGAAGCGGCCGTGGCCTTAATTAAGGTACAGCCCCAGCATTTGCCTGGTGTGAAAATGGGAAACCACGGAAAACCATTTTCAGGGCTGCCGACAGTGGGGTTCGAACCTACTATCTCCCGAATATTGGATACTGGCCGCACTTAAGCGACTGCAGCTATCGAGCTCGGTAGAAAAAACCATCTTCAGGGCTGCCAACAGTGAGATTCGAACCCACTACCTCCCGGATGTAAGCTCACAGCCGCGCGCCCCTAACCGCATGGCCAACTCGCCCGGTCCGAGAAAAATTGGGACATAGGCTAGGGAGATTATTATTACCTACATAAATTAACTACTAATGACCGTGTGTCTGTACATTGACTTTTTGGCGAAATTTTCGTTCAGTTATCCGTTTCAGCTGTAAGAATCTACATACATTTTTAGCTTTGGTGTCTGTTTGTCTGAGTTCTTATAACTTGAAAACTACTGGACGTATTTCTACCGAACTTCACATTTAGAATCCACCGGTCCTTGGGTAGCTTTTAGGGCCAATATTATTTCTAAATCCCTGAAGTGGCTGGGAGTTTATACGAAATCGAAATCATGATTTTACCCTCCCGCAAAATATACATGAGAAACGTTAATGGTAATCTATGAACCTTAATGGAAATCATTTTCTAAAAAAAAAAAAAACGTTTTTCTTATGTGCACCTTTTCGATAGGAGGATAACGAGGGAGATATCATTAACGGGCCGTTTGACAGGCTGTCATGTCATTTCAAGGTGGGTTAAAGGGTGTAACCAAGGAGCCATTTTACTCTTTTCGGTAGAACAGATAATTTTTTTTTTTTTTTGCTAGGGGCTTTACGTCGCACCGACACAGATAGGTCTTATGGCGACGATGGGATAGGAAAGGCCTAGGAGTTGGAAGGAAGCGGCCGTGGCCTTAATTAAGGTACAGCCCCAGCATTTGCCTGGTGTGAAAATGGGAAACCACGGAAAACCATCTTCAGGGCTGCCGATAGTGGGATTCGAACCTACTATCTCCCGGATGCAAGCTCACAGCCGCGCGCCTCTACGCGCACGGCCAACTCGCCCGGTAGAACAGATAATAAGAGAGGTTATCATCAACGATTGGTTTCATGAGTCTTCACCCATAGCGCCACTCCTAGTTTCAGGTGAACAACAGTAGGCTATATAACCGAGAAGTAGGAAGAATTTCGCACAACTTCGGAACCAGGAATTGGATCGTTCAATAAACTCTGCGATCGTCTCCACTTTGTTCTGCTTTATCGTACCTCACGTTACTGCCACGTGCTTTTGTAGAAAAATACCAGTTTAATGAAAATGAAAACCTACAACCTGTTTTCCAGTCTTTGACCGGGTCAGGGATGTAATGAATGAATTAGATATAGGCTGTTATTACGATGGGGTCGCCACTCCCAAAGAGATTTATATTAATGAGTGATAGATGCTATGAAATGAGAATGGAGAGTGTTGCTGGAATGAAAGATGACAGGGAAAACCGGAGTACCCGGAGAAAAACCTGTCCCGCCTCCGCTTTGTCCAGCACAAATCTCACATGGAGTGACCGGGATTTGAACCACGGTATCCAGCGGTGAGAGGCCGACGCGCTGCCGTCTGAGCCAAGGAGGCTCCACCAGTTTAATATGCCGTATTAAATGTTTGAATACAGGCATGTAACATATAAATTCGCGAAGTAATCGTGAAATCGATTACAAGTTCCATTGATGAATGGGTACATATGATTATTATTATTATTATTATTATTATTATTATTATTATTATTATTATTATTATTATTATTATTATTATTATTATTATTATTTCTTCGGTAGGATCTTCTAAGTACCACGTGACAATTTTAATACTTCATCCTTTGTTATTCCTTATTATTCCTCCAAAAGTTCTTCATCTGCTCACTGCTTCTTTTTCCTCCCCTCGGACCTTTCTGAGCATGTTTTCTTTCCTTCCCGACCTTGGAATCCTTCCATTTTTAACAGTTTATTTCTAAAAATATATATCTCTCTCTGATGCTGCTGTTTCTCTTATATTGTTTCTTTCCATACCTTTCTTGACTTCATGAATCCAGGTTTTTGTTGACTTATTATTCCATCATGGGCTATCACTTTAGCCAGGCCGAAATGTTAAGAAAATTGTCATGGAATTCCATTCAATTTCTCATATGATTGTATAGTCTGATAGCTATGGATGAGACTGTACTTTTACTTTCATGATATTCTGACCAGTAAGCGATTTTAAATGACATTTTGGGATAATTGACTACCTTTTCCACCTCCCGACAGAGTAAGTTCTTCGTGATGACCGCTGATATATTTCCAAGTCCGTGGGGGGTCGTTATCCGATGTTATGATCATACTGCCAAGTACAAATTCTAGATTCACGTCATACCACCTCCGCAGAAAAACATGCAACTATCCAGTAGTGACGCAAAACAATCTCGGTTACACTTTGAATGATTAAATCGAAAGACAAAAGTGCAGTGATTTTATCATCGGATGAGTGTTCAAATAAAAATAATAGGCTCGCCAAGTCGTAAGTAGAGTGTGACAGGATGCTCCTCGACATGTAAGTGCGAGAGAGATAGTGATGAGGAAGGTGAAGCTAGGAGGAGGAGGGCGTGGTGGCGGGACGGACGCGTGTGGGTAGACTTGGAGGGGAACAGAATGGAACGTCGGGGTGCGAAATGAAGAACTTTTAGTCTTTGCGTCTCTTCACAAGACTCAAGAAGCCGGCAGTGCAGTGCTATAGTTCAGCAGCTCCACTCGGGCGTGCCATCCAGTCTAAGGTACACAGTGACTGTTAGTATGAAATAAGATACTGTGATAAGTGATGCTGATAGAGTTTGTGTGCTTAAATGCACCGATTAATTGAGCTGACGATAAGTACGCAAACGGCAGCGTGTGGTCAATTGAATTGTTGTTCCGAAACGTGTTGTTGATTGTTTGCTATCATTAATCGCTGTGAAGGATCGATTCCGATTGGCGTTTGTCCGCTGTACATCAAAAGTGAGGTTAGGTAAGGATCAGGGCGGATCGTCCGCTCCACACTAAATTTAGCCATGCCTACTGCCAGAAGTTCGTCGTGTCGTACCAGGGCTAAATTGAGACGCCAAGCAAAAAATATACATATGCGTACACGCTAGCGATTAGCATGCAACTAATATTCTGAAGAGTGAATCGAAGCGTACAATTTGACAACGTGTTAAAAGTGATAGAATTTGAATTGCATTTATCTCTACTGGTACGTACGGAATATATAGAAACGTAACATTACATTTCTGTAACGGAATATAAATGTAAGTACAACTATGGTCAGCATAGCAGCCTTCAATTGAGAGGTCCCCGGTTCGATTCCCGACAGGGCCGGAGATTTTAACTGGTTAAACTCTAGCTCAGGGGCTGGGGTTTATATTTATCTCAATACATATCTCTATTAGCATACAGCACATCACACAGAAAGACACGGCACACAAAGACCAAAGACACAATAGCGAATACCTACATTCCTACATAGGAAAGATATCCACCCATAAAACTGGGCTTACTCTACATAAATGCCGAGTCCAGTTAGCTGGGAAAGGGCCAGGAAGAAGAATAATATAAGGCGTAGATGTAACTTTGTTAGTACATGTACAAAATTTGTTCAAATAATCCGGTGTTGAGGGCACGTAAAGTGCCATCGCTACTGACTTTCCAACAAGGTGACCGAGATTTGTATCCTGGCCAAGGTTACGTGAAATTTTTGAAGTGAAATTGGATATCCCCGTGACAATGATTTCAATATCAAAACTTTCGTAAAAATGCTAGCTTGCTTACATTTTAACTAAATCAAGACCGAAAAGAATTATACGAATTTGTATCATCGTCCATTGTATACATTAAACTGTATAATGAATGATTGGACCAACAAAGGAACTCTTTGGTTTGGAACAGACATATTTTAGTGAAACTTGAGTGAGTGATCAACTAACATACACTACATTTAATGGTAATAAACAATTTGTCATAAAATCAACAGTAGTGTTATGATTAATTGCTGAAAAATACCTGCGCAACTCGGAGCCGTTGGCTCATGATGACCTTGCGGATGTACTGTAGAAATGTACCGAACATTGTACTTTAAAATTACCGAAAATGAGTTTTTATAAACATGAAAACAATTCCACAAACCTATTTTACTAAAATGTAGGCCTACAGTGTATGGCAATATCAAAATATTAAGAATCGTTCTGGATCGTTTGTAATGGAAGATTATGTAGTATGATTTGGTCACGCTGTCTCCTACCTGGGGGATAATAATAATAATAATAATAATAATAATAATAATAATAATAATAATAATAATAATAGTAATAATAATAATAATAATAATAACTTTTTACGTCCCACTAACTACTTTTACGGTTTTCGGAGACGCCGAGGTAACGGAAGTTTGTCCCGCAGGAGTTCTTGTACGTACCAGTAAATCTACCGACACGTATTTGAGTACCTTCAAATGCCATCAGATTGAGCCAGTTTCGAACCTGCCAAGTTGGGTTCAGAAGGCCAGCGCTCTACCGTCTGAGGTATTCAGCCTGACTTCACTCAGAAGCTCCGGGTTCGATTCCCGGCCAGGTCAGGGATTTTTCCTGGATCTGAGGGCTGGTTCGAGGTCCACATAGTCTGCGTGATTAAAATTGAAGAAATATTTTACTGTGAGAAAGTGGCCTCGGTAAGAATAAGGGCCGAGCGGATTCGTCGTGCCGACTCCAGTGCACCTCATAATCGGCCGGCCATCGGACAGAGCAGCAGTCGCTCAGTAGGCCATGGCCGTTCGAGTCTGTTGTGGTATGGGGTTTGGTTTAGTACAAACAAGGACAGTGGCGGATTTCTGATCAAAATAACCCTCTTTTTCACATTATGGACAGCCTATATAACAACAGCAGACGTGCAGCGTATTGTCTTAAATGACTATCCTACAAAGTTTGGTTGCGACTGATACTATTTCTAAGAACGTGAATGTTCTTTAAAGGTAGAATGACTATTGTCATTCAGTTTATAATGTCTTAATTTATCATCCCATCACATTTCACTGCAGTCGGTCTCGTTTATGCTCAAGGGTTCCCTTGTAAGAGGCAAACTGTAATTTTATCTAACTTAACTAATAATTAGGATATCGAAGTGTACCGATACATAAAGGTACTTTTAATAATGAAAATAGACATGAATTAATAAGGCATATCCAGGAAACTTAAGAACCTAAAACTTGGTACCAAAGAATCTTATAACCCCAAGGTCCCCCCCCCCCCCAAAAAAAAAAAAAAAAAACGAAAATTCTCAGATCTTCCCTGAGGGAGCCGATATCGGGATGCTGATTAGCCTTTCTGAGCTCAAGTTGAAGGTTTCGATCCCGGTACAGTCCGGTGGTGGTTGAAGATGCTCAGATACGTCAGTCGCATGTCGGTAGATTTACCTGTCATTTATGGTACAAAAACTCCTGTGGGACATAATTTCGGCCCCTCAGATTCTTTTAAAACCTTAAACGCAATTAGTGGAACGTAAAACCAATAGCATTGAGGGTTTCGAAAGCCCAAGAAAACTATGGGTCATCGTATAAGGAAACGTTTTCTAAAAGTACACACTCATTTCTATCATCAAACTAGGATAAAGAGTTAAGGGGAAATGTTCAGATATTCAGAAGCGTTGGATATATAACCCGGTCCGAATAGCGAGCCTACGTATTATCGGAAAGCCCCAGTTCGATTCCTGGCCAGATCAGTGATTTATACAAGGATTTGAGAGCTGATTCGACGTCCACTCGGCCTACGCGAGAACAATTCAAGAGCTATTGGTGTCGGGATAGCGGCCCCGGTCTAGAAAGCCAAGAATAACGGCCGAGAGGATTCGTGTCACCTCGAAATCTGCAGGCCTCAGTCGCTTGGTAAATTCATCAGGCCTGTAGCGCCATGGGTTTGTATTTCAGGATATAATAATTGATCATCACCGATCGAGTTGGCTGTGCGGTTAGGATTGCGCTGCTGTGAGCTTGAACTCGGCAGATAGTGGATTCGAATCCCACTGTCGGCTGTTTTGAATATGGTTATCCGTGGTTTCCCACCTTCACACCAAGCAAATGTTGGGGCTCCACCCTGATTAAGGGCACATCCGCTGTCTTCCCAAACCTAGCCCTTTCCATTTCCGTCGCCGGAAATCTTCGACGTGTTAGTGCGTCGTTATACAAGAGGAAAAATAAATTAAATAAATAAATAAATAAATAAATAAATAAATAAATAAATAAATAAATAACAGAGCAAAGATAAAGGGAATACTGGGCTAAGAAGACAGCTCACCAGTTTTAGGAACCTCGTGGTCCAAAGGACCTCAACGAAACAAGAATAAATAGATAAATAAATGGACCAATAAATGCAGTTCAATTAGATCCCCTAGGCATTTCAAGATGACTGCTTTTCTGCGTGTCCTTGTACCTCATTGCATCTCTCAAATTCTTTTTATTAACCGGATTTTAATATCAAATATGTTTACAGTATCCAGTTTAGAGGAACGGCAATAATTCTAATAATAATTGCAAGCAAATATTGGAGAGGCATGTGGTCAGTACAACGACTCTCAGACCAATGGCTTCACAGTCAAGACTGTGCTTGCTTTTCCTCACATCAGACATTCTTAATTATACAAAAGAGCTCATCTTTTCAAACCTTTTTCTTTGAGTACCATTGAGTAAGTGCGCTGAGGTCACAAATGCCACCAGTCAGGGAAAAATACACCAAAATTAAGGCAAGTAAAATATTTCGTTTACTGATTTATAACAAGTAATTAACCACTTGTGCGCCTCTGTGGTTTAGTGGTTAGCGTGATTAGCTGCCACCCCCGGAGGTCCGGGTTCGATTCCCGGCTCTGCCACGAAATTTGAAAAGTGGTACGAGGACTGGAACGCGGTCCACTCAGCCTCGGGAGGTCAACTGAGTAGAGGTGGGTTCGATTCCCACCTCAGCCATCCTAGAAGTGGTTTTCCGTGGTTTCCCACTTCTCCTCCAGGCAAAATGCCGGGATGGTACCTAACTTAAGGCCACGGCCGCTTCCTTCCCTCTTCCTTTCCTGTCCCATCCAATCTTCCCATCCCTCCACAAGGCCCCTGTTCAGCATAGCAGGTGAGGCCGCCTGGGTGAGGTACTGGTCATCCTCTCCAGTTGTATCCCCACACCCAGAGTCTGAAGCTCCAGAACACTGCCCTTGAGGTGGTAGAGGAGGGATCCCTCGCTGAGTCCGAGGGAAAAACCGACCCTGGAGGGAAAACAGATTAAGAAGAAGAAGAATAACCACTTTATGTAAAAATAAAATAAAGCTTGGACGTTTTTAAAATATCCGCAAGATGAGAGTTTTTAAAAAGAAAAACGTATTAAATAAGAAGAAAGAGTTTCGGTATAATATGAAAGCTATTCTCTCAAGCCCCGGGCCCACGGTCTAAGGGTAGCGTGACTGTGTCGTACCTGGATGCCCCATACAATCCTGAAAAGGTTAGACATTTTTATCTGGATCTGTGGGCTGGTTCGAGATCCACACAGTCTACGTGGTTACACTTGAGGAGCTATCTGACGGCGCGATAGCCGATCCTGTCTAGAAAGCTAAGAACAACGGCAGAGAGGATTCGCTGCATTGACCACGAGATACTTCGTAAATTTCAGGCTTTTGAGCTGAGTAGCCGTTGCTTGGAAGGCCAAGGCTAACTAGGGTTGTTGTTCTACGAGGTTTCTCTCTCAAATGTAAACATTTATATAAAACAAATGTGGTTATTCTACTTACGCGAACGTTCGCTATTATAATAAAAATAAATTGAAAACATTCCCACGAGGAAAACTGGTATGGTAGAAAATCTCATTCTTTTGCAATTTGCTTTAGGTCACACCGATACGGATAGGTTTTATGGCGACGAAAGTATAGGAAAGGCCTAGGAGTGGGAAGGAAGCGGCCGTGGCCTTAATTAAGGTACAGTCCCAGCATTTGCCTGGTGTGAAAATAGGAAACCACGGAAAACCATCTTCAGGGCTGCCGACAGTGGGGTTCGGACCCACTATCTCCCGGATGCAAGAAAGCTGCGCGGAGATCTCAAAGTGAGGAGGATGGGCGATGAAAATATACTTATCTCTAGGTTACATTGATTCAATAATGTATGTTTCTAAATTAAAAAATCGGTTTCTGTTACTCCATATCAGTTCACTTATACAGACATGCTGTCATGCATATTTTGAGGATAAGTTAGTTGCATATTCAGTGAATTTGTAAAAGTAGAATAAATTTTAACATTTCTTTTATGAATTTTCTGGCGTAATACCTGCCAATTTTTCGCATACCACATATTGAAAATCTCTTACAAGAGGATAGGTGATCGGTCTTCCAATACTCCAGTTAGAAAAAAAATACTTGGACAAGCCAAGAATCGAAACATGGGCGTCTGACTAACAGACAAGGATATTACTGTACCTCTTATTTTCAACTGTGCGTCATAGATTCAAATCTCAGTTAGTACATATGGATTTTGTTCTGAACAAAGTACAAGTGGGATAAATATCCAATTCATCATCATATCGGAAGTGCTAAATAGGCCACGCTCATATAACTGGGGGGTTATCTCCTGCCCTGACACCTGCTCTAAACCGGATTACGTCAATTTATTTTCAACATTTTTAGGACCAGCTCTGTCTAATTTCGCATTCTCCAGAACAAAACAAAGAGCATTAATCGAAATTTCATATATTTATGCGTTCTAATTAAGATGATAGGTGGGGGAATCTTCAAATTGCAAATATGCATTAACAGTAGGCTAAAATATCTGTGTATGGAAAACCAGTTGAAGCAGGAAAGAAGAGCAATTTATTGTAGTAACAAGAAAGCGATATATTTAGTGAATTCAACATTTTGCATACGGTATAGTTGCATCTAGGAAAACTACAACGTGATAACACTTCAGCTTAGAACTATGACCAGAAATGTTTTGTCATCTAAGGTTCAGTATTGCATGAACTGTATCAGAGCATTTTTGTTCTAACTTTTATGTGATACATGTGCTGCGGGTCAGTATTTTCCCCCTCAACATTGTCACAGCGGTATTTCGAGGCGTAACGACGGTATATTATAAGTTCCAGTTCATTAAAGGTAAAATAAAAAGACAGACTGTAATGAGAAATGGAGACATATAGTTGCAGCTACAATTTGTTCGCATCTTGTCATTCAGATTCTAGAAAATATTCTTACAGAAAATAAAGGATTATTATTTTTTAAATCATATTTATATGTAGTAATATTGTGTCGAGCTCTTTTCTTTAATATGCGTAATACTTTCGTGTGACATTGCTGATATCCTGATAAATTCTTTTGTCCAAAATATGATCAGTCAACCGAGTGACTTAGACGCGCGATTAGGGTGCTTGCATTCGGGAGACAGTAGATTCGAATCCACCATCGGCAGCCCAGAAGATGGTTTTCCGTGGTTTCTCAGTTCTCATTTTCACACCAGGTAAATCCCTGGGGTGTACATTAATTAAAGGCCATAGCTGCCGCCTTCCAATCCTAGCACTTTTCTGTCCTTACGTCGCCGAAATCCTTCGATGTGTTAGTGAGACGTTAAACGATTAGCAAAAAAAGTTATCAGTCACCTTTATTTCTATTAAGAGGCTTCATTGTGGTATGCTAATAATTAATTAATTAATTCAAACTACAGTAGAACCTAATTGAGGCTCTAGGTTGTCCGAATTAATGCAAGTTCGGATTGAACAAAATAACTTATGAAAAGAACGAATACAATATTTTAAAGTTAAGAAATACAAAGATTATTTAGTAGACAAGATATAATGAAATACAGTATTAGGCCCTACAAAATACAGAAAAACTAGTGCTGTACATAATTAGGAGATGGCAACCAAGGCACACCTTCATTGACCGCATTTGACACGCTTTCTGGTTTGAAGAAACTGCTGATCTTTTGTTGTCTTCCTTTGACATTCATTTTTTAATAATAAACTCACGCAGATGCCTCAAGTATTCGTAATATGCAGACATGTTTTCATCGTTTTTATCTTCAACGTATTTAATGACAATGTTTAGATGGTATTTAATTTTACTAGGCTTAGGGTTAATAATATCACTTGCTTCATCCTGGTCATATTCTCTTCACCGTTTCAGAGCTGTCTGCAGCGATCACACTTTCAACGATCTCCTCCTCTGCGTAGTTTACAATATAGCGCTCGCAACTCGGCTATATACTGTAATTGAATATATGTATTGTCCGGATTAAGCGAAATCCGAACTAATGGGGTTCGGATGAATGAGGTTCTACTGTATTGCCATATTGACATTTTCTTAAAATGAGCGCTGCCCTTATTCTAGGAGAAAAATCAAATGGGAGTTAAGAATCTTTACAACAATCCAGATATATACATGCCAACATATGTGTGCATATGGCTTACAACATGGTAATGGTATGTAAAAAGTAGAGACGGAAACATTAACGGTTAATTCCTATCATGTGAAGTGTTTGTAATATTATGACAATACCAATCTCTATGTTGCAGTCGATTAGTCGTTGTCCTACTGTTCCCAAGAAAGTAGGGCTGATCCCAGTTAATGTCGGTGGTGATTTAGGAACTTCGAATGTGTTAACGTCGCGTCGTTGGCTTCCGGCACGTTTAAAAACTTCTGGAGGACAAAATTCTGCCACATAACAGGTAGCCTGTATCAGTTGAAGGAATGTTAAACAACAACAATATTATTATTATTATTATTATTATTATTATTATTATTATTATTATTATTATTATTATTATTAATAAAATTGTAGGTCCCTCTGTGGGTTGGTGATAGAGTATCGGCCTACAGATCCCAAGATCGCAGGTTCAAACCCAGCTGAGGTAGCTGGACTTTTGAAGGGTGGAAGCAACTACGCTTGACACTCCATGTCGTACAATGTCGGCGTGTAGAGGACATTTGCTGACACATTTGGTATTTATCCGACAAAATTGATTAAAACTCAGCCATAGATCGCCCAACAGAGATCTGGTTTACTCTGCCATCTGGAAGACGGATGGTCGAAATTAACGCGCAGGCAGTCTTAATGCGTCATATTAAAATGCCTGCTAAAGGTAGCTGCGGATACAGATAGTTATTATTATTATTATTATTATTATTATTATTATTATTATTATTATTATTATTATTATTATTACTTGTGCCGCGGAGGAATTTAAAAAATCAACTAAGTTATTATCTTTTGTTGGGCCAAATGTCAGGTCGTACAAACACTGCATCAGTATGTAGCCAGCTATTGTTCAAATCCAAATCAATTCAGTATTTTACTGTCAGTTTCATACGTTTCTTCTGTTGTAAAGATTTTAAATAACCTTGTCCTTAATTTATAATGATCTTTTAGTCGTGTTTTAGGGACTCGTAATACGTAATTTTAACACATAAGACAGCAACCACCACCACCACCACCACAATGTAACGTATTATTGGTGAAGTACACCGCTGATCAGAAATTTATGAATACCATACGGTTTAAAGAAATTCTATTTCCCCAGTACTTACTCCATAAATTCTTAACAACTAGCAATAAATAAAAAATAAATAAATAAATAAATAAAAATAATAATATCGTGCGACCTCCGGAGAGGCCTGGTGTAGGTCTTTCGAGTTGACGCCTTATAGGCGATCTGAGTATATGTGGAGTTCTGTCTATGATGAATTATAATGCTAAAAACGACAAACACACTCAGCCTCAGAGCAATCGGAATTAACCAATGAAGGTTAACATTCCCGACGCCTTGGACCAAAGGCCAGCACCTTAACCATTTATTCATGGAGTCGAAATATAAACAATTCATAATAATGTCATTGTCTTAACGTCCCACTAACTACTTTTACGGTTTTCGGAGACGCCGAGGTGCCGGAATTTAGTCCCGCAGGAATTCTTTCACATGCCAGTAAATCTACCAACACGAGGTTGACGTATTTGAGCAACTTCAAATACCACTGGACTGAGCCAGGATCGAACCTGCCAAGTTGGGGTCAGAAGGCCAGCGCCTCAACCCTCTGAGCCACTCAGCTCGACTATAAACAATTAGATGCATCCGTTAAGATACTTTGTATCGAGCTTCTAGGTGACATTTCATAGTATTTGAATGTGTTTTGACCCATAGAGGATTAGATAGATAGATAGATAGATAGATAGATAGATAGATAGATAGATAGATAGATAGATAGATAGATAGATAGATAGATAGATAGATAGATAGATAGATAGATAGGTAGATAGATAGATAGATAGCTCTTTGACACACTCTTTTCCCCTAAACGAACTTCGAGATTCTTGCTGTCGTGCTCTGTTGACAACCGAGGCTAAGGTCAATGACACAGACATGAGATTCTGTGCTATCTTCAGAGTAAAATTAGAACCACTCCTGGAGAGAAGATGACTCTGATATTTCGCTCAGTGACCGAATGTTTCACAGGAGAAAAACGAGGGAAACTTGTCCATTTAAGCTAAGCTTTTAACTATATAAAACACGCGAAGAAAAAGCGGTATAAAATTGTATTTATAATCTCAGAGAGAGTCATCTATTTCCACTTCTGGCAGAATATTTTGCTGGACATACATGCAAAGACCTCAGCACAAAATACTTCACTTCTTTAAAACTGGCCATATTTTTTAGTGGTTTTCTATTTATAAATTCATAACTATTCAATACCTGGCCACAGTCCTCCGGATCTCAAGATCGTGGGTTCAAAACTGGCAGAGATAGCTGGGATTTTTGAAGGGTGGAAAAATGTCCATTCGACACTCCATGTTGTTCGATGTCAGCATGTAAATGATACCCGACAAAATTAATTTAAAAACTCAGCTACACCCAACAGAGGTCCGGTTTACTCTGCCGTCTGGTAGATTAAAATGGAACGTCGAAATTGCCGTACAGGCAGCCTAGATGGCATCACATTAAATGCCTACAAATGGTAGCAGAAGTCTTGTGATTATTTATTATCGTATTACCTGGCAAAAATCATGCGAAATATAAACAATTAGATGCATCCGTTATGATACTTTTCTTTCCGAGTGTCTAGGTGACATTTCAAAGTATTCCAATGTGTTCGTAAAGTTTTTACCCACAGGGGATTGTTAGCTGTTTTTCGAATATCAGATAGTGAGGTTCTTCCAAGGTCGGCGGATGTAGAGTATGGCGAACGGTGGCCACGGCTGGTCCGCGGCCCGACATTCTGACCAACCAACCGAGCAGGGTAGGCTTCAATTTACTGGTGGCCGCAGCTCTACCTTGGCTCTACAACTCTGCATTCGGGAGATGGAGAGGGGTTTTTCCCACCGTTGGCTGTCCTGAGAATTGTTTTCCCGTGGTTTTCCATTCTCCTGCACTAGGGCGAATGCCGGGACAGTTCCTAGTATAGGCCACGCCGCCGACCCCCCCCCCCCCCACCTTCCCTAAACTTCATCTTGACCGCTCCTAATCTCGTTGGCCTGAAGGAAGGTACCACCGTCTAAGAGTAAACGCTGTCGAAAAATAGTACTGAAGAAGGCCTAAGTAAGGTGTTAATTAAATTATGACGTCTGATTTGAATGTTCAGATTTCGCTGTTTATTTTCATTACACTCCGGCGGCCCCTTCGTGTTTATAACTGCCAGTCATTGGCCTTTAATGCTGACACTGGATTCAACGTGGTGACTGCACGTAAAATTTTTACTGCGTAAAGCGGAAGTCGGACAGGCTTTCACCAGTATCTCCGGTTTTCTCATGTCTCTTTCATTCCAGAGATGCTCCATTTATTCTTTAATTATCCCCTCGCATGTACGTGGCAAGTACGTTCAGAACCAGCAGAGATTATTCTTATTTCCATTTTATGTGGGGTCTGCCTTCTTGCATTTCGCCCGGTCTTCAGCGTCTGCAGAATGAACACCTGCACCCTTCCTCAGACAGTACATCCACCGATTTTAGGTCGGAATTGAGGCTGCTAACCACCTGGGCTGAGTGTAAGTGCTCACTTAGCAATGGATTCTGCGTCAGCTCAACCCACGTGACCATATCTCCTCAATCTTGCCTCTCTCATTTTGCTGGGAATTGGGGCAACTCAGTGTTCCTGACCTCTTAGTCCTTAGTGTAGTCTACTCGCGTTACTCTCAGCGTCCAACTAAGCATGTGCATCTCTGTTGCGAGCAAGATCTGCTCAAGTCTCTTTGTCGCCGGCAAACATTCCACCCCATACATATTGATCTAGGAAAACGTGGGTACGGAGCGGATAATACATGAGTTCATGGAGGATCCGGTCAAATGTCTTTTCTAAATCTAGAAAGGTCATATGGAACGTTCTTCTCTTCTCTATGTGCCTTTCGGCCAGCAACCGGATAGCATGGAGAGCATCTGTTGTTCTGCAGCCTTTAACGAAGCCACATTGGTTTGATTAGACAGTAATGATTCTTCTGGTCGTGTGTCTATTACTCGCTCAAAGATTTTCATGGTGTGGCAGAAGACACCAATTGTATGGTAGCGGGAGCAGGCTGTAACACCACCGTTGTCTTTCCAGATCGGCACGGCAATATTCGTCTTCCAGTTGGTTGGTAAGCTGTGTTATTGCCTTCAATTCACTCGTTGAAGAATGTTGTTTGTGATTCAGTCCCATATTAGCCCCCATCTCCTTCCAATCTTTTATAGGGATACCACAGAGTCCAGCTGCTTTGCTGTCTTTCATTGTGCGGATGGTAGCTACAACCTCGGCAGGTGTGGTGGGTGGAACTGCACTCTGCAGTGGTTTGGCTGTGCGGATAGTTGAATGTACGAACTCCTCATTTAACATTAAAGTGTTCATGCCAGCGCCTAAACGCTCGCTTGGCTTCGAAGAAGCTGTCCATGTTCGTCCTTGGTGTGGATACATGACCAATACCTTCAGTGGCACGATGACGAGATCTGGTGATCCTATTATAGTATTGGCTCCTCAGAGCTGATCTAATCGTTCATATATGTCACAAAAGTATTTGTACTTGGCGGTTGCTACTGTTCGTTCCCTATTTGAATTCCATATAGCCGACCAGCCGATCTAGGAAACCATGAACCTCATAATCTGCAGGCCTTCAGGCTGAGTAGCAGTCGCTTGGTAGACGGTAGACCATGGCCCTTCGGGATGTTAAGCCAGATGGGTATCAGTTCTTGTTGGCGATCTCCTTGAACTTCACCACGCGCTGGACTTCGTAATTCCACCACCAGACGTCTTATCCACGGAATGCATACCTAGTTTCGTTACTCCTACTATTTCTTTCACAATCGATCGATACCACGCGTATCCTTTACATGGCCGTCATTATTCAGGAGGGCCAGCGGTGTCCATTAACACTTTTGCTTAATCATGAAACTTCCACCACTTGATGCATTCTATGGTGGCGACAGATCGGACAGGTGGGCGAAATTCATTCTATGCTGAGGAGCGATATTGACTGATGATATCATTTTACAGCCCATTACTAGCCGCAGATCGTTCCTCTTCACCATCCAGTAATCGATTTCTAACTTGTATCGACCACTGCTATATGGTGCTTTTGCCACATCGCATTCCCAACCGTCTTCACCAGCTTCGTTACGCACGCCAAACCCGAATCCACCATGCACTTATTCGTAACCAGGGGCGATGACCTAGATGTTATTCTCCTTAAAACAACAAACATCTTCTTTTGGGACCACTCCTTGAGTAGCCAATATGGCTGTTGATGTATTCACTAATTAATAGATGTCCGTTAGCGTCAATAAAGTGGTTGTATGTCTCCTGTTCTGTCCAGATTCCATCTAGTTTCTCTACTGAACATCCTGTGTGGTGCATAATAAGAGAGAGAGTGTACTATTGTTGACCCGGTGACAACTGGGATGCCAATCAAGCGATTGGATGTACGGTCTACGTAGGTGATGTTATCTCACACTCTCCGTGACGCCAATTGCCATGCCATTTTGGCAGGACGTTGTGCCATAGAATAAGAGCTTGCATCCTTCACCAACGGCACATGCTTTCGCACCTTTCCATATTGTCTCCTGGATACAGACAATATTTACCCGTCATAACTTGAGTGGTTCGGCTAACTCGCGGCTAAATACAGTCATTATCCCAATGTTGATCGCCTCAAAATCGGGTAATTTGGCCTCGTTTCTTTAATCTTCTTCGGCCTGGGGAAGATAGCCCTCGTACGTTTCTCACATCGATCGGACGGCGTGAGATTTTTGAAGCCTACCAAAACAAAAAAAACAAAAGAAACAATCGTCGGTACTCCATTTCATACAATTTCGGCAAGTTAAGGTAGTCTGGTGGCACAATTGGTTATTACTAGACAAAATTCAATAAAAACTCAAAAATAGGCCACCCAATAGAGTTTCGGTTCACCATTGCCATCTGGCAGAGTAAAACGTTATATTGAAATTGACATGCAGGTAGCCTAGATGGCATCACCTCAGTATACTGGCAACTCGTGGCTGAGGCCATTCATTTTTTTTATTTGACTTAAAATTTGCCACTAGGGCTAATACCTCTATTTGCAAATAAAGCATGCTGATTGGTAATTATCTGATTTAACTTTTTGGTGTCTAGAACTCCACCTCCTGCCAAATTTTCATAACCACTAGAGCTAACGGTCAAAGTCCCCCCCCCCTAATAGCTGCTCCCTGGATGCGCCCCTGCTGTCCGGCGCCAATTCTGCATGACGTGTCCGAGATGCACCGGGATTTTTGCAAAGAATACGCGAATCGCTGTTGGATGGATGTGAATTATGCCACCAAGTTGGAGGGGGACATTTTGAACATCTGCCCTGAGAACCAAAAGCAGACATTGTGTTACATTTACGCTGCAACACCTGGGAGGTTGGCAGCCGATCTGAGATCGTTAAGCGCCTTTAATTTACGAAGCGAAGTTTTCCTGCAGGTATAGTATAGGATACAGCATAGTTGTCCTTGAACTTAGATACCAAGTTTCGAGACATTCTAGTACACAGTTCTTCCATAATTCTTAACAAACAAATAAATAGATGAAAATTGAACTAAACCTATTCTTCGAATTCTGAGTTCCTAATTCGACATAGAAATAAAGTATGAGGCAAAAATACAGACAAATTTGTTTAAAAATATATAACACAAAATACAATAAATAAACCTCATGGCGCTACAGCCCTGGTACACCTTGGCCTACCAAGTGACCACTACGCAGCCTGAAGGCCTGTACATTACGCGGTGACACGTGGTCAGCTCGACGAACGACTCTTGCACATTATTCTTGGTTATCTAGACCAGGCTCGCTATTTTACCGTCAGTTAACTCTGTCTTTTTATATTTTTTACGCGGGTTAACTGGACCTCGAACCAACTTTCAGATCCAGGTAAAAAAACCTCACCGGGCGAGTTGGCGTGCAGTTAGGGACCCGCAGTTGTGAGCTTGCATCCGGGAGATAGTGGGTTCGAATCCTACCTCCGGCAGACCTGAAGATGATTTTCCGTAGTTTCCCATTTTCACACCAGAGCTGTACCTTAATTAAGGACACGGCCGCTTCCTTCCAACTCCTAGCTCTTTCCTATACCATCGACGCTATAAGAGCTATCTGTGTCGGTGCGACGTAAAGCCACTAGCAAAAAAAAAAAACAACCTTCACCTGGCTCCGAGCCTGCGGGTAAAAGGCAGCCTCGTCATCTCTAAATGAAGGGGATGGCTATATAAATAACAACCACATAAAATGTAGAAAAGACTTGAAGGCCACGTATTGTGCGTTACAAGAGTGCTTGAGTGGCTGGCACGTACGACTTTCACCGCCATGCCTTAATTAACAAAAATGTGAGTAAAGAGCCAGGTACATTCCGTGTGACTTCAATGAGAGGAATGCATCCCTGACTTACATAATACTTTAAATGACCCGCTGTGCTATTCCTGACCAGCTAACACAATTAAACGAATTGTGGAAGACGCTTTATACCGGATAATAGTGCGTTGAGCAGACAAGGTATTACAGACTACGGAAAAGTACCACCGACAGATTACTGATCAGCTAAAGGCATACAGAAGGGGAAAGCTAATAATAATAATAATAATAATAATAATAATAATAATAATAATAATAATAATAATAATAATAATAATAATAATGTTATTGGCTTTACGTCCTACCAACGACTTTTTTGGTTTCCGGAGACGCCGAGGTGCCGGAAATTAGTCGCGCAGGAGTTTGTGACTTTTTCTTTGACAGGTCGTTCTTGAAATGGTATTGAACAATTTGTGTTATCTAAACATGCAAAGAGGACCCAGAAGCAATTATAAGTAATATAAAATACATTAAGGATATTAATATGCAGTAAAATCAGTGTTAAATATGCACGTAGGGGGTTTTGAATCTCAAATACTAACATAGGGGATTTTGAAACTCATAATCATAAATACTACTGGATATGGAGCATTTTGAAACTAACTCACTTTACTTCAGCTCATTACATTAAAGCCAATGAGCATTTGCTGAGTAGATCCCACTGACTTGTTGGATAATTATTGAGTGAATGTAGGAATGAGATGAGATGAATGAATGAATGGATTTTGTAGTAACGTCATGTAAGCGTACTTTACTTTGTGTATTTTAAAATTAAGGATTTTATTATTATTATTATTATTATTATTATTATTATTATTATTATTATTATTATTATTTAGAATTATAAATTATATACTCTTGTATACTCTTCTAATATATCAGTGTAAGATGGGGTCTTGAGCCCTAACTTCACCAACAATAAAAACATTATCTATCTATCTATCTATCTATCTATCTATCTATCTATCTATCTATCTATCTATCTATCCACCAAGCGAGTGCCTGCGCGACTTGTGTCACGTAGCTGTCACCTTACATTCGGGAGATAGTGGGTTCGAACTCCACTGTCGTCAGTCCTGAAGATGGATTTCCGTGGTTTACCATTTTCACACCAGACAAATGCTGGGGCTGTACCTTAATGAAGGCCACGGCAGCTTCCTTTCCTCTCCTAGCCATTTCCTACCCCATCGTCGCCATAAGATCTATCTGTGTTGGTGCGAGTTGAAGCAAATACTGCCAAAAATATATACTCCGTCTCTTCCTGCAGGGAGTCGCGAGCAAGAATTCTTGATCCTACGTATCAGAATGAATGTACTTTTGCAAGGTCTTCACTATCGATACGGATCATGCTTACCTTATTAGGTGGTTTAAGGATGATTTTCTATCCTTTTGATTTTCACGCGAAGTTCAGTCTCGTCAACACACCTTTTCAGTTCTCTACTTGCTCTTAACGAATATTGTTTTGTTTTTTAGTTTCCCTTGCAACCATGGTATTATCTGTATACAACCGATTCCAAAGCGTCGGACTCTCGTTTGCATTCTGGTACGGTTAGTCACCTCGACAACGCACTATTGTCAACAAATGAAGGCTTTTGTATAAAAGGAACCAATTAACATTTCGAACATTTTTATATAACTTATATACTCACTTGTAAGCGCATGAAAGTCGCTCAAGTTTTTAATTAAATAGGCTGTGCTGACTTCTGTGCATTTGATCCCACTGGAGCCCGGTTGACTAATTTTGTTCTGTAGTAGTTAACATCCCGCCTCTGTGGTGTAGTGGTTTGTGATTAGCTGCTACCTTCGGAGACTTGGGTTCGATTCCCGGCTCAGCCACAAAATTTGAAAAGTGGTACGTGGAACGGGGTCCACTCAGCCTCCGGAGGTCAACTGAGTAGAGGGGGTTCTATTCCCTCCTCAGCCATAGTAGAAGTGTTTTCCTACTTCTTCTCCAGGCAAATGCCGGGATAGTACCTAACTTAAGGCCACGGATGCTTTCTTCCCTCTTCCTTGTCTATCACTTCCGATCTTCCCACCCCCTACAAGGCTCCTGTTCAGGATAGCAAGTGAGGCCGCCGGTGCGAGGTACTGGTCCTCCTCCCCAGTAGTATATTTACGACCCAAAGATCCAGTATACTGTAGAGGTAGAGGTAAGATCCATCGCTAAGTCCGAGGGAAAAACCAACACTCGAGGATAAACGGATTAAGAAAGAAAGAAGAAAAGAAAGAAAGTAGTTAACATGTCTTCGATATATGAATTCTGTGGGAGAAATACTGCGAAATAAAAGTCCGAATTTTTTCTTAATGTGAACATTACTGAGGGAAAAACAACACCATATAGCAAAGCTGTCAGGGAAAAGCTCAGAAAGTAAGAGTTTAAAAAATGGTCCTTCCTTCCTATAAAAAGGTAAATGAATTGCCCGTTTTGCATAGTACCTTCAAGGAAAGAAATTGTTTACAGAAGAAAATAGGTCTCTCAACACCAGAGAAGACTCAGCGCATCAAAATGATGGCAGACATAGCTCCAGTAAAAAGCTTGTATTGTAGAAGCCGGGAGAGCAACCGCTGCAGGAGTGTCTTCGGTGAGATGAAAATTTGGGCATGTTGTCAGCTACTCCCCATTCTGCTCATTGCTTAGGAATACTCGCTTTCACAAAATTCACGGCCTTATTGCAAAAACCTTTCGCGATAACGGGTGGGAGGTAAACGAGGAAGTGAATTGCTTAGCTGAAAATGGAAGCACAAGAAGAGTAGATATTTTAGCCATCGATAAACAGAGAGATCGTTCAGTAATATTAGACCCAGCAGTACGGCTGGAATCAAGCGAACAAAAACCACATGATTCACAAATTGCACGTTTTGCATAGTACCCTCAAGAAAATAAATGGTTTGTAGAAAAAATAGGTCTTTCAACGTCAGAGAGAACTCAAAGCATCAAAATGATGGCCAGACGTAGCTCCAGTAAAAAGCTTTTATTGTAGAAGCCAGGAGAAAAAATGACGCGGAATCGTTCGGCATTATTTGCTGTGCCCGTATTTTAACCGAAAACCATGCTACCAGCGATAATTGGGTCCAGAGTTCAATTCTGGATTACTAGAAGGAATAAATGACAATACTGTACAGCATTATTATCGGTGTTAATTCTATAAAACATGCAATATGTATTAATATATCCTGAATATGACCTAATACAGTAAAACTTGCCTTTAGCGGAGCCATTATGAATCGGGATGTTCCCGGTCTCGTGAATTATGGTTTAATATTCATGTAAGTTTATCTGTAATACCAATATAAATGGTCCGTTATTGGACATTACAAATTTTCCAGCTAACTCATTCCTGGCTGCCAGCGTTTCGCCCCCGTGTGCGAGGCTGGGCTCATCAGTTGGTACCTAGCACACCTACCAAGACACATGGCTAGTGCATACCGTGGAGGCCACTGCATAGGCTAACTGGAGTCACCGGCAGTGCCAATGCACTATGAGAGACTTTGTCTCATTACCAAAAATTGATGCCTGCTTGGCCATCAGATGGTATAGATGTTGATTCCCATAAGGAATCTGAAATATTTGTTCCGAATGAGTACATTTATAATACCAATATAAATGGTCCGTTATTGGATATTATCTGTGTTTAGCAGAACCTGGCTGACGCGGAAACGGGAGGACCTTTTGTGAATATAACGGAAAAATATGTAAATTTCCTTCCCAACCCTTTTTAGTACATGTGTATTCCAAATGGATCTAAGATGGCCGAGATACCACGTGCTACAACAAATTCTCGAACAATGTAATAATGGTAATGTGATTGCAGAAGATAACATGGCCATTGATCTAGAAGTTGAGACAGAACCGATGTTAGAAAACATCGAAAAATTCGTCACCCATCACCTGCAAGAAAAGGAAACAGAAATTGATGGAGACGAAGACGATGAAGAAGATGGTTCATGTAACGTGCTGTATCAGCAGTAGGGACATACAGTCTATTTCGCTAACGAAAAATGATGCGGAATTGTTCGACATTATTTGCTGTGCCCGTATTTTAATTGATAAACATGCTACCAGCGATAATTGTGTCCAGCGTTCAATTCTGGATTACTAGAAGGAATAAATACTGTGCAGCATTATTATTGGTGTTATTTCTACAAAACATGCAATGTGTATTAAGTAGGCATATATACTGTTCTACTGTGCAGTGTGAGGAAATTCAAAGCAAGAACAGATTTGTGTTAAGAGTTGATGAACTAGTGTATATAAGTGTGTGATTAGAGTCATTATTGTATCTACTAAGGTATAAAATAATATAAATGTACTGTTGAATTATCTAACGGAGGTATGCACTTATGATTTTTATGTTACTTTTTAACCACCTTTAAGAAACGGAATCCTATATACAGCGGAAAATAATCCGGTCCCATGGGTTTCCGCTGATGACAGGTTTTACTGTGCGTTGAAAGTTTATTTCGAGTACAATCCGGCCATGAAAATCAAATAATCAATGCTGTTTTATTGCTTGTTGTTAAAATACATATATGGATTATTTGAACAAAAATACATTTTACAATATTCGTTTTACGTCGCACCGACACAGATAGGTCTTATGGCGACGATGGGATAGGAAAGGCCTAGGAGTGGGAAGGAAGCGACCGCGGCCTTAATTAAGGTACAGCCCCAGCATTTGCCTGGTGAGAAAATGGAGAAACCACCTAAAACCATCTTCAGGGCTGCCGAAAGTGGGGTTAGAACCCACTATCTTCCGGATGCAAGCTCACAGCTGCGCGGCCCTAAACGCACGGCCAAATTTTCCGGTAACAAATTAAATATGCTGTGCGAAGTGATCTGTTTGCCACTTTATCTTTGGCAGCTAATTAAAAATGTGTATGCAGTAACATTTCAACACTTATTCCAATATAGTTAAACCGGAGTTACTATGCCAATACTGACGTCGATCATTTGAAATGTAGCTCAGTGGAGTCGAATCAAATTTATCGGAAGGCATTGCTGAGAAGAGCAGATGTATACACACTGAAACTGTATTTTTTTTCTGAATGGTATGCACTCGTTAGTTCAACATGTCGAAGAGGACGTATACAGCACGATATAACAAATGTTTTGCTTTGTTTTGTTATTTATTATTTATTTATGTCTGGCCTTCTTGCCATGCGTACAATCTGTCATCGATAGGATTTACGGTATTCCCAGAAGGCATAATATAATTACAGGTAATTGCTTGCGATCTGTTAAATATCCTATTGATTTACACTATGATTAAATATATTCCTTGTTCCTGTGAATCTGTTTACATTGGCCAAACAAGTAGGAAGATAGCAACGAGGGTTAAGGAACTTCGCAGTCACTTATGTTTTCGCCAGCGAGGGTAGTCTGATGTGGGAGAGAATGACGTATGTTACATAATGACCATCAAACCATTTTTGATAAAGTATCTGGAGGTTGTAACGAGACGTAGAATCACTCGTGAGGCAAGTAGAAATTGCTAAACACCCGAATAATTTTAACAAAGAGGATGGCTGTATGGTTTACTGAGCATATTATGGCTACCCTCCATAATTAAGTCTTAACATTTTTCTCTTTGAAAATGGAGGCCCTGGAATAAATTATATTTATAACAAGGCCTTCCTATCTTGAGTCCACTCACTATGGAGTGACAAATTGCCATGAATGGTTTTCATTCTATATTGTCATTACTCTGAAGACGATCTTGGTTGCAAGATTGAAACGCATCAGCATATAATAATTATAACACGAACTATTATCCCCAAAACAATATAACATATTATTATTATTATTATTATTATTATTATTATTATTATTATTATTATTATTATTATTATTATTATTATTATTATTATTATTATTATTATTATGGTTGTACTTGGACTGTTGCAATTTATGCAAGGTATTTTATGTGAGCAACATACGTTTACGTACAGTATACAGTTTTCAAATTATTCGGATTTGTAACTGCAACATGAAAATTTGTGCAATATTAACATGTTAATATTTGAATTTTTAAAAAACATTTAAGCTCTTTAGGCTTTTCAATCGTGAAATTACCAGCGTTTCGCCCCAGTGTACCAGTGAGCTCATCAGTTGGATTGCTGCATATTTCCAAGACGCTGGCGGCTAGTGCGCTGTTGAGACACCTCTGCAAGCCTGATATTTAAATTTATGCTATTGTTAAAAGTCATTTTTACAAAAAAAAAAGTTCGTTATCATATTTTTTCATATCCTTGATTTGAATTGTACCTGTACCTATCTCTTTACTTTTGGCACACTCTGTACTCATTAAGTCATTACATTACCAGTTAATTCCACGGTATACCGAGCGAGTTGGACACACATTTTACGGGTTGTTTAAGTTTAAACTTACATTCGGATGACACCCCCTCCCTCCCACTTTCGACAACCCTGAAGGTAATACAGGATGAAGCGAAATTCCTGCACTTGGGCATCGCAGCGCGACTCCTCACATGCCAGCAATAAAAAAATGTCTCTCACAAACTTTCGTCCTGCGAGTATATCCGGCAGAAAAAGGACGTTGAAGAGTGGCAATCTGGCAACACTGTAACCACATGTACGGTAACTACCTCTGTCAGCACATTTTAATCGTGCTGTACAGTTGGTGCAGTGGATAGAGTCGAGGCGTATGTTTTTTTTATTTCGTGAATGTAGTTCAGGTGGTATGGTATCTGGCAACTTAATCGTCAACAGCGATTGCAGCGGGTCTTCTAGAAACAATTTGCACTTACACATTACGATCCTAGAAATGGACGAACAATCGTTTTCATTGGTGAGCTTTGAAAGACGCCCTTTCCACGTCGTGTGCGTGAATTTATTCGCATCACTTCATCTACTAGATGCGAAACCTGTTTTCTTTGTACCCTCCTCCAATGGTCCCATAGATTAGTCTTCTTCTTCTTCTTCTTCTTCTTCTTCTAAATCTGTTTACCCTCCAGAATCGGTTTTTCCCTCGGACTGAGCGAGCGATCCCACCTCTACCGCCTGAAGGGTAGTGTCCTGGAGCTTCAGACTCTGGGTCGGGGGATACAACTGGGGAGGATGACCAGTACCTCGCCCAGGCGGCCTCACCTGCTATGCTGAACAGGGGCCTTGTGGAGGGATGGGAAGATTGGAAGGGATAGGCAAGGAAGAGGGAAGGAAGCGGCCGTGGCCTTAAGTTAGGTACCATCCCGGCATTTTGCCTGGAGGAGAAGTGGGAAACCACGGAAAACCACTTCGAGGATGGCTGAGGTGGGAATCGAACCCGCCTCTACTCAGTTTACCTCCCGAGGCTGAGTGGACCCCGTTCCAGCCCTCATACCACTTTTCAAATTACGTGGCAGAGCCGGGAATCGAACCCGGGCCTCCGGGGGTGGCAGCTAATCACGTTAACCACTACACCACAGAGGCGGACCCATAGATTAGTACCAAGTATTATTCTTGCCTCGTCCAGGTCCATTACATTTCGTCAGGGCCTTACGCTAACAGTAGGCCTAGCAACATTCGTTCGTTCGTAATCTGTTTACACTCCAGGGTCGGTTTTTCCCTCGGGCTCAGCGAGGGATCCCACCTCTACCGCCTCAAGGGCAGTGTCCTGGAGCTTCAGACTTGGGTCAGGGGATAAAACTGGGGAGGATGACCAGTACCTCGCCCAGGCGGCCTCACCTGCTATGCTGAACAGGGGCCTTATGGGGGTAGAGGAAGTTTGGAAGGGATAAACAAGGAAGAGGGAAGGAAGCGGCCGTGGCCTTAAGTTAGGTACCATCCCGGCATTTGCCTGGAGGAGAAGTGGGAAACCACGGGAAAAACTTCCAGGATGGTTGAGGAAGGAATCGAACCCCCCTCTACTCAGTTGACCTCCCGAGGCTGAGTTGGACCCCGTTCCAGCCCTCATACCACTTTTCAAATTTCGTGGCAGAGCCGGGAATCCAACCCGGACCTCTGGGGGTGGCAGCTAATCACACTGATCACTACACCACAGAGGTGGACGCCTAGCAACGTGCTTTGCGAATAATGTCCAAACTCGGTTACAATTTGTATGTGTACCATGGTCCTACTAATTATGCCTTTCAACATTGCATCTGGTAACCGCATGCTGTTTAGTACGTATCTCAATGCATTATTATTATTATTATTATTATTATTATTATTATTATTATTATTATTATTATTATTATTATTATTATTATTATTATTATTATTATTATTATTATTATTATTATATTGATGGGACTGTGGAAACATCGCCTCTATTACTGTTCGGGAAACAGTGTAATTCGCAACCGACCATTTCACAAGTAGCGGTGTCGGGATGAATCATGCAGAACAATATCTGTCAGGGGGGTAATTCGCATTAGGTGGAACAGCTACATCTATGCGCGCATAAAAATTACATGTAGTTTGTAAATGACAAGTAGACGTAGTGTTATTGTACTGTGGCTATCATCTTTAGCGTCTCGAAAGTGATGTTTTTTGTGTAGTTATTCTGTCCTATGACAGGTCATTTATTTCAACTGTCTATTTCTTATTTGTCTAATCACGTATTTGTTGTGTTCAGCGTTGATGTAATGTCCGATGGCAATTAGCAAATAAAATAATGCGCTTCAACCCAGGATCGAACCCTCGACCTCCTGCATGCTAACCAAAAACTCTACCCACTGCACCAACTGTACCGCACGACTACGGTGTATTAACAGAGGTAGTTACCATACATGTGGTTACAGTGTTGCCAGATTGCCACTCTTCAACATCCTTTTTCTGTCGGATATACTCCCAGGACGAACTTTTGTGAAAGACATTTTTTTTTTATTGCTGGAATGTGAGGAGTCGCGCTGCGACGCCCGAGTGCGCGAATTTCGCTTCACCTTGTATAATAATGGCGTATGGCCTCCGGAGAGGTCTGGTGCAGGTCTTTTTCTAGTACACGGCCTACTAGGCGACCTGCATGTCTGTGAAGATGAGGACCCTACCTAGGATGATTTCTAATATTGAATACGCCCCACACACCCAGGCCCCGAGTCATTGGAATTAACCAATTAAGGTTAAAATCCCCGACCCGGCCGGAAATCGAACCCGGGACCCTCTGAACCGAAGACCAGTCCGCTGACCATTCAGCCAACGAGTCGGACACCCTGAAAGTAATTTCCGGGGAATGGAAAAATCAACTTGAATGACTTTGATGATTATATAAAGGAATAAAAAGTGATGCCAAAATATAACAGTATTCTTTATCTTCAATTACCATAGTCCGTTCCAAAAATAAAATTATGAAACATTCTTCTTGATCCATCCTCTTAAAAAACAGCAAATCCCGTTTAATGACGATCATCATCATCATCATCATCATCATCATCTGTTTACCCTCCAGGGTCGGCTTTTCCCTCGGACACAGCGAGGGATCCCACGTCTACCGCCTCAAGGGCAGTGTCCTGGAGCTTCAGACTCTTGATCGGGGATACAACTGGGGAGAATGACCAGTACCTCGCCCAGGCGCCCTCACCTGCTATGCTGAACAGGGGCCTTATGGAGGGATGGGAAGATTGGAAGGGATAGGCAAGGAAGAGGGGAGGAAGCGGCCGTGGCCTAATGTTAGGTACCATCCCGGCATTCGCCTGGAGGAGAAGTGGGAAACCACGGAAAACCACTTCCAGGATGGCTGAGTGGGAATCGAACCCACCTCTACTCCCGAGGCTAAGTGGACCCCGTTCCAGCCCTCATACCACTTTTCAAATTTCGTGGCAGAGCCGGGAATCGAACCCGGACCTCCGGGGGTGGCAGCTAATCACGCTAACCACTACACCACAGAGGTGGACTTAATGACGATGCTTCTATAATATTATTGATTCGTTATGTCCAACTATGGAGCGTGTTTGAACTTATTAGAACATTTTTTCCCCCCTTCTTTTCTTCCCAGTATCTCTTCATCCTCTCGCTGTTTTCCTTTTTTACATTGTTCAGTCCATTCTGTATTTAGTCGGGTGGGCTTTACAGAAAGTTTGTGTTTGTGAATTAAGGTTCTGAATTTTATTCTATCTTGAATGGTTTCTTCATTAAGGCCAATTTCATTTAGGTCTTCACTCATTTCTTTTAGCCAATTGTTGTGATTTTTCATTGATAAGGCTAAGTTTAAAATTTTCTTTGTGAGCCTGTTATTATCCATTCTATGTCATCATCATCATCATCATCATCTGTTTACCCTCCAGGTTCGGTTTTTCCCTCAGACTTAGCGAGGGACCCCACCTCTACCGCCTCAAGGGCAGTGTCCTGGAGCTTCAGACTCTTGGTCGGGGGATTCAACTGGGGAGTATGACCAGTACCTCGCCCAGGCGGCCTCACCTGCTATGCTGAACAGGGGCCTTATGGAGGGATGGGAAGATTGGAAGGGATAGGCAAGGAAGAGGGAAGGAAGCGGCCGTGGCCTTAAATTAGGTACCATCCCGGCATTCACCTGGAGGAGAAGTGGGAAACCACGGAAAACCACTTCGAGGATGGCTGAGGTGGGAATCGAACCCACCTCTACTCAGTTGACCTCCCGAGGCTGAGTGGACCCCGTTCCAGCCCTCGTACCACTTTTCAAATTTCGTGGCAGAGCCGGGAATCGAACTCGGGCCTCCGGGGGTGGCAGCTAATCACGCTAACCACTACACCACAGAGCCGGACCCATTCTATGTAAGTGACCATAAAATTGCAATCGCCGTTTCCTGATTGTATCTGTGATTTTTGAATTAATGCTATTGTTAAAAATCATTTTTATAAAACATTATTTTCGTTAACATATATTTTTTCAAATCCTTGATTTCTTAGAGTATTGATTTTGAATTGCACTTGTACCTATGTCTTTACTTTTGGGACACTCTGTACTCATTAAATCATTACATTACCAGTTAATTCCACGTTATACCGAGCGAGCCGTAGCCGTGTTGAAACACCGGATCCCGTGAGATCTCCGAAGTTAAGCAACATTGGGCGTGGTCAAGATTTGGATGGTTTGCCACGCGCTGTTGGTGGGAGGTGAGGGAATGGAGGAGCGAAAAGGAACTGGCCACCCTGCCGTACGTAAACTCCGGCTCAGGCACACCTCTGCGGAGGTTCGGACCTGCCTTTGGGCGGAATACACCTTTACTTACCTTGATAGATTTCATGTGATTTCTTTTCATCCAAATTCTATTTTCGCATTTTGGCCCTAATATTTTTCTGGCGATTTTTCTTTCCTGTTTTTCGATAATCTTTATTCGAGATTTGCCACCAAATATAATAGTATCATATGCATAAAGTGCTTCTCTTTTAAATACTGTGTTATGATGTCGTAATTTTGCCTTTTTGATATAGCATTGTGTCTGTTCTAAGTGTTTTGTATGTTCTTTGAAGTTTTGCGATTCTTTCTTTGTTAGTTCGCTGATTTAACCCTGCTTCTATATTAATATTACATTGTTATTTATACCGAACTGTTCTTTGTTCACAGGTTCACAAGGAATCGTAACGACAGCCACCATGTCTTCAAGACTCAGCCGCCCACGGCGTACGAAAGTGTATGATTGCAATTACAGTATGGGCGAACGCTACTATAGGCCCGTAGTGGATGACCTGGACCGCAAGTACTCGACCCGCGGACACATCGCAGAAGCTGCTGCAGCCGCTGATGCCAGCATTAATAGTCTCCGATCTGCAATGTCCGAAAACGAGAGTTCACTGAACACGTCCCTACGTCGGAGTGCGGCTCGTGCAATGGAAGACAATGAGGAGGAAATTGTCCGCAGGAGACCTGCATCTTCTCTCATGGAGGACTACGACTCCATATTTGACAGTCGTGTCAACAGTGACAGCATGAGCAGAAGTCGTGCCCTAATCAAGGCCTCGATGGACGAATCTGAGGATGACACAATCCAACATAACCTAAAGCGCCTTCGCGCGGCAAGAGCTGCCCGTCAGGCTATTGAAGATGAAGTAGACACAACAATTACATCCAAATCACTTCGCCGCAATCTATCCGATAACTTCTCTGAGAAAGTTCTGGGCACTGTCGGGCTCAAACACTCCGATATCGCCAAGGCTCGTGTTGATTTAGCGGATGATGCTATCAACAGAAGAGTTTTGAAGGTCATACAAACAACGACGACAACAGGGCAGACTGAGGAGAACCCCTCATGGACAAGATGGTGCAAGATGTCGGATGCCCCAGGTGATGATTACGATGAACAATCATTTACACGAGCACGAAGGGCTGCCCGTGCACGTATGGCTGATCTAGAAGCCGAAGTGGGAAATGATCGAGCAGCTGATGCTGCAGCTGAGAGAGCCCGCAAGACACGGGCGCGACTAGCGGACATTGAAGATGAGATGGAAGCCCTAGCGATACGAGGTGCTCAGAGGGAGAAGCGGGCTGCCGACCTTAAGGCTTTTATTCAAGAAAACGAGACTGGGACTGATGTAAGCAACAATACTTCAGCGAAAAGCTCAATGCGCGTCAAGAAATTTTCCAGTAGCCTACAATCCGAAAAGAAGACTGTGACTTTCTAAAAACTGACCAGTTCCTTTTGGAATGTGAGGCATGTGATCTGCCATAAAATATGTAATCGAACCGAATATAGTCCATTTTTCGGAGTATTTTATTTTACAAATAGTCTCTCGACATGTGTCTTCCTGTCTATTCTTCTTTCACTTGGACTTCCAGAAATATACACTGAAAAACGGCGTGAACAAAAGACTTATTCCAGAGATATCAGCACTTCCGTGCAAGGAAGTTTCGTGATATCATAGCATACATTTATAATATAAACACAATCTACTAATGGAATATGGTTCGTAGTATGCATGTTTTTGTACACAGCTGTTGATATCATAAAACACATTTTTATAAATTAATTTACAATCTGTCTCAATAAAATAGTGAGGGATTAATAAACAGATACTTCTAAGAAAATAGATACAGTTTTGTGCGCTAGTTTTCGGTTTGTAAAATAAAAATAATAAATGCTGTTACCTGTTAGTTACTGTAAACATGATTGAATGCTTACCACAGCTAATAATAAAACTAACAAGAAAGTCACACTGGGGTGGACTACTTCTGTCGATATTTTATTGACGACAATATTTCAGTAGGTCTGGTGCTTTTGAGAAAGTGAGACTTCAGTTTATGTTACTAAATTTTATGTAGTTTAAGGCTTTTTATACACAAAATCTTCTCGTTTTCGTTTTTTGGTTCACCTTATAGCTCTCTGTACCAATTTCCATGCAAAATTTACCATCAGTAATCAAAAACGTTTTTATTTTTAGACTGGCATTTTAGTGAAGAGGTGCGAACTGCAGTTAGAACAGTGGTCGTGGAATATGGAGCACAGCACTGATCTGTAACTCACATGGTTGCACTGAATACTTTCTTGGTCAAAGAATAAACAAATAATCAAGCCATCCTTTAACCTATTTCATAACTTAATTGGATGACACCCTTTTTTCAGAATTCTTCAGAGTCACTATTCTCTAAGATGAACCAAAAATGATCATATTTAATTAAAAACCTGAACGAGTTACAGGCCCAAAATCATTAAATAATTCTATGATTTTCAAAATTAACGTGTGTTTTTTTCTAAATGATCATATTTAATTAAAAACCTGAACGAGTTACAGGCCCAAAATCATTAAATAATTCTATGATTTTCAAAATTAACGTGTTTTTTTTTTCTAAAATCTATATAAATGTATCCGTTAACCACATGGTGTTCATTCTCGCAAAGAAAATCTCTGCTTTCAACGATATGAAACAATTGTTCAGTTTTATATCAATTGAAGATTTTAAATGTTTTGAAAAATATGGAAACTCAGTTTGGAAAAGCTGGTAAAAGTCAATTGCATCACACCGTGAAAAATGTTCAGTAATAATATACCAGGCGACCCGCGAGCGCCGTACTTTCTACTTGCAAGTGCCCCGCATGCTACAAAGTGCTGTATTTTGGATGCTGTGAAACAAATACGAGGGGCGTACTACAGGCTATTGTTTTACACTTTAATTTTTGTACGTCCGGGTATGGTTCACATTTCACTTTTGAAGGTGGTGATGTATAACTAGTGTCTTGTTTCACCGTTTGGTAGCAGCACACGCACAGGAGCCAACGAATGCACTCGTCATAGCTATTTCATAACAACACTGACAGCGTAGGGTCAGACAACGCGGAAAGCACAACCGTCAGGGACAGCGCTATACGACTTGGTTCCTATGGAAAGAAGGCGTGACCACTGCAGAAATTCATCGGCGCTTGGTGGCACACACGTCACCACTTTCAAAAGTGAAATGTGAACCGTACCCAAACGTACATTTTTTTTTTTTTTTTTTTTTGCTATTTGCTTTACGTCGCACCGACATAGATACCTCTTATGGCGACTATGGGAAAGGAAAGGCCTAGGAATTGGAAGGAAGCGCCCGTGGCCTTAATTAGGGTACAGCTCCAGCATTTGCCTGGTGTGAAAGTGGGAAACCACGGAAAACCATCTTTAGGGCTGTCGACAGTGGAGTTCGAACTCACTATCTCCCGGATGCGAGCTCAGAGCTGCACGCTCCTAACCGCACGCCCAACTCGCCCAGTCGTACTAAAAATAAAGTGTAAAGCAATATAGTACACCCTTCGTAGGAGTCATTTTACACGTTCTTTAATGGGGTGCATTTTTAAATATGCCAAAGATGCGGAAAAGAAAATTAAATGACATTAATTTATACACGTGTAGACATTGCGCTCTATAAAATGTTCCTTTATGAAACAAAAACGAACAGTCTTCGGCGAAGTACGTGTATAGAAGGCAGGCGTCTGTTTAGAAAGTCCTGGGCATACCACCTGCGAGCTTCGGCTGCATTCCGACCAGATTTTCCATGGATGAAAATAATGTCTGTGTATTCCTTGTTGTTGAGCACACTAGTCATTGCCGGTATGTAGACAGCAAATATAGTGCTGCTGAAACATACACTAGACTAGTACTATGCGGTCGAAAACGAGATTTACTATTGCAAGGGGATGCATTGGACGAGTAGCGCTGAGGAATATACTGCGAGCGACCTTCCAGTTGTTATCTCTTCATATTCTGGCGTAACCTGCCTGATGGCAGTAGTGCTCCTGTGAAAATTAGTTAGTAGATATCCTCTTTATCAGTTTTTCATGCGGGGTATTTATAGGTAGAAAGTACGGCGCTCGAAATCCGCTGTACCCTACAGGGCACATCAACACTGCAGGATCATACCTACCTGCTCACCTGCTCTTGCATACGGGCACCAGCTCAGCTGCAGTCGGCAGAAATGGTCGATAGTTGGGTTCTTGTGACGAGAGGATCATGGGGCTAGTACAATTACATTAAACTACGAAATGAGGAACACTTTCGCTGCGATCAGAATTTTTGAGCATAAGTTTGTATTCACAACACAAGTTATTTACAAGGATTGCACCTGTAGTGCCAAAATAAATGCCCCAAAGGCTCACGTCTACAATTCAAAAGAAAACATAATCTGGGTTATGACGTTGTGCTGAAGTTTGTCGATCTGTGAACCAGGAAACGAAACGGATGTATCCCCAACATGGAAAACATCATCACTATGCCTGCGACATAAAATGACATGATGGTAGAATCAAGAATACCCGCAGACATTACCGACACTATGAAAGTTTCCTCCCATATCGGGATATTTATATACACAAAAATAGCAGCACAATAAGTGATAAAAATAATCTTAGATAACCTACTCTAGCGCCCTCAATGACATATTTATACGGACGTGAACCCACGTCCACCAGGCAGAACTTTGTGTCAACAGGGCAATCATAACAGTAGCATAGTGCCGAGATCACATTAGTAAAATACGCAACCCCAAGAATGCGAATCAAACAAGAAAGGAAAAGGAGGTAAAATGGTTAAAATAAATGACGCACTGTGTTTGCAAAAGGCTTCTCTGCAAAAGGAGAATGACCTACCTCCAGAGCGATTTAAAAATGGCCGAGCTCACCCCAATACAGAGCAGGCGAACATTTACCCGCAGTCAGGTCTGGAGCCTCCCCCTACATCAGAAAAATCTTGTAAACAAACTACCGCTAGACGTCTTACCCTACATTCTTTCACAAAGGGACTTTCAAGCTTCTACTCATAGCAGCAAATGGCCACAAAATAAGTGAGGAAAGACACATCTCACATACGCACCTGACTTCATTTAACCACCCACACGGGTGGCAGTTAAATCACATGAAGTGTTCTACCATGCTATCACATCAAACCATCACCGTCAATATGCGGCGTGTCAACAGTAACCTTGGGGGTCAGAGGTTCAAACCCAACGTTTGGCAGAGTAGCACAGAGTCGAATAGCGTTAAAACCTGCGCCTCCGCTATAGTTTACGCCCGTCTAAGGCATGTAAATAGAGCCCCTTAACTAAATAAATACCATCAGCATGCATGCCTTACATTACGCAGGTATGTCTGCCCTTCCCCTGGAATATAATGGGAATTACACATAGTGATCCTAATCCTACAAGGAAAATGTATTTAACGACCGACCCAAAGGAAAATATCCGGTCTATCGTACTCAAACAATACGTATCAACTAGGCACACTACCTCCTGCCGTGTTAACAAAATTACATCATTGTCTGCTTTACCTAGAAAAAAATCTCTCTACCCTTACCCTTGAGATATATCCAAACTATCTTAATATGCAGCCTGATGGGCCACAATCAAATCCTATGTTAATATTTACAAGCTTAATTCTACTATCTCTGCGTGACACCCCAACTCTATCATATGTCTAGTATCTCATGGTCCACTTATCTCATCATGATGATCTCCTCCTCTCTCCCTCCGGGTAGGCTATCATGATTTAGCCCATTGTAGTCGAGGTCTCGGCCAGGGTCGATTCTTGGAGTCCGGTCTTCCCTCCCCGCTGGTCCATGGTGCTGTCTTCTTCTTGAGGGATGCCTCGTTCAAGGTAGCGTCTTCGAAGCCACGTTCTGAAGTTCTTGCACCTCACTTCCCTCGGAATATCTCGACTTCTTACTACAATGAAATATTCACTTTAAACACAACGCAACATTCTGGACATTTATTTAGGTTGAGCTAGCACACAGCGCTAACACTTTGCAATATACACTCCTCGTCCTCCATTCTCGTATAACTGCATACTCGCTAACTTGTGCACTATGCCACAAATTATTTTCTGCTCTAGAGACTATCCACTCGGTTATTGTGTTTTTATGCCCGCTTAATTTGGATTCAACAGTCTATCAGAGGATAGATATAGACCTCCTTAGCCTATTGTCCACACTTCCTCGGCACCTCGGGAGCTTCGCCCCTACCGCTATTTATCAGAGTCTATAAGTACGGCGTTCTTTGTTGCTGATACAATTAACCACACGCGATCTCACTGATAGGTATCTGAACATCGCGCCACCTATAAATCCACCACCTGTAACTCTGTAAGTCACCGATCCACTGGATCAAAGTTATCGCACAGCAATAATTACACACTGTCTTTGTTCTGAACAAAAGGTTTCTGGCGCAATCTAGGCAGACGTGCGACGCGTACTGGCAGCAATATGATCGTCGACTGGATGATCTCCCCCCATATCACTCAACTTTTATATGAGGCAACACACCAAAGGACGCCAGGGAAAGCCCCGAGAAACAACTTGAGTCTGGAATGTGGCCACTACAGAGCTTCCCACGGTGGTTCTGCTTGCTACTTATTTATTGATCTAATTCTATGTTAATAAACCTAGAGGTATCTATAGCTTCGTAAAATTCTGGCCATCATTTCCATCTTGTTATTTTCCTGAGAAACCTTCAATTACGGGAATTACGACTCAATTTCCGTAATGTGGTGGGCCTGTCTGCTCCCGCTAAAAATATCTGTTAAGATGGCAGGTCTCTCCCCCAGACACAATCCCATCTCTCTTTCTTTCTTCCTCACATATTCTTTCTTCGTCACACATGACCACGCCTTGCCTCGGGAAATCACCTTCTCGATTCCCGCGCCCCATATAGCATCACGCCCTCACAAGCGGCGTCCTACTGCAAAATTTTTACTGCGTTAAATATCCATTCTCGCGGTTAAATATAATGGTACACCGCCTGGTACATTTGGATCAAATTTCAAGAAAATTCCTCCAATACTTGTAGAGATTTCTTTTCTGAAATGCGTAGTTGCTCAAACAAATGAGCGCATGGTATTGCATACTCCTCGCAATTTAATACTTTATCAGACTTAATTTTAATTATTATCTACTGTATACTAATATATAACGAGAGACTCTGAGTTTGTTTCTATGTAACGTGTAACTACTGGTCTGATTTTGTAATTTCCTTCAATATTCGAAAGTTTATATCATTCCGGGTAACATTGTGAAGGAATATCAAGGAGTTCTTGCGAGAACCGTGATTAAAGGGAAAAATTGGCAACAATCACAAGACGGGAAATTTGAATGTTTGTCCGTCTGTGTGTTTTCACGTAAAAAGTATTTGATTAATGGAGCTCAAATTTGGTGAGCTTACAGCTGATACCATTGGTTAACTCACAGGCTACTTACTATCACACTATATTTTTAAGTGGGCTATGTAGGGAAAGAATGTGTGGCGAAAGTCAGAGGAAAATGGACCCTTAAAATTGAATATGCTACCTAAACGGTAGTGGAGCGCATCGAGCTTACTTGAAATTCGATTTTCCAGAAAAACGTGTATATTTATTTTCTTCCTATCTCTAATAGTTTTCGAGAAAAAAATGTTTTGCTGTGTTTTAGCACATGCTTTATACTTGGTATCCTTGTCTTGGTTTCTTTAACGTAAAACTATTACACAGACCGTGCTCATATTCGTCAAAGAACATCTGGAACCTTTGGTTAATATACAGGCTACTTCCTATTACAGTGTATCTTAAGACGGGCATACAGGAAAATGAAATGTGAAGCAAGTATTATGAAAATGTACACTTGGGACCCTTAAAAATTAATATCCTACCTAAACGGTTTGTCGTATTGAATAATGGAGTCAGCAAGTGCACTCAAAATTCAATTTCTAAGAAAATAATGTAACCATTTCCTTCGTAATTCTAACAGTATTCCAGAAAAGATGCTTCTCCATTGTTTTATTATCACACTATTTCTTAAGCAGGCCATGTAGCGAAATGTGAAGCAGATTACAAGAAACCGTCCGGCTAAGAACCTTAAAGGTGAATATGCTGCCTGAACGGTTAGTCCTATTAAACATTGTGACAGAGCAAGTGAACTTATAATTTGATTTGCCAGAAAGAAGCTTAAATTATTTTTCTTCGTAACTCTAATAATTTCCAATAAAATAATGTAGAAATACTAATGTTATTGGCTTTACGTCCCACTAACTACTTTTACGAGTTTCAAAGACGCCGAGGTGCCGGAATTTAGTCCCGCAGGATTTCTTTTACGTTCCAGTAAATCTACCGACACGAAGTTCACGTATTTGAGCACCTTCAAATACCACCGGACTGAGCCAGGATCGAACCTGCCAAGTTAGGGTCAGAAGGCCAGCGCCTCAACTGTCTGAACCACTCAGCCTGGGATAAAATAATGCGTTTCAGGGTTTAGGCGTATACTTTTGAATGTTGAAGTGTGATATCCTTAGTTTGAACGATTAAAATAAGCCACAAAACGGCGGAATTTTCAGCATTTAATTCGAGAAATATTACACACATTCGTGTGTAGTTCACTTCGCCCACTCACCCTCTCGCCCTTTCTTTACTTTTCGCAGTAACCATGTATAAACCATATTCAACTGACTCCGCTTCAATTGAGGACCGTACACTACCACCGCATGCGGCTATATCTTATTTTAAATGTATCTTATTGGCGAGGAACATGAATAGATTAAACAAATAACAAAATAAAAACAGAAATACACTCAACCCCAGCTATCACAGCAGGTTCACTGCAAGATACTGCACTAATACAGAGATCGGTTTACCTCTCGTTCAAACACAGCCTTCCTGATCCTTAATATAGTTATTATAAACAATTTTAGCGATATGTCTTGGAAACATACTGTTCTTTAGGGGACCGTTTTACACGAGATCTATACGCCGGAATTACCCTATATATATTCCAACAATAAAAAAATACTATTAACCGTTAATAATTTTTCCTTTGAATTTGCACTTTCACATATACGTATTAAAATTCGCTTTATGCGTTAAACTTGCTATCATGTTGGTTTACTTTCCAGTGGCAGATCTTTTAATACTTTCGGAAAACCACAGAGACATTATTTCTGGGTATACAAAAAGGCAGGTGGAGAGTGAGTGTCTGCAATTATAAGGAAATCTGCCCAACTCGATTGTGACGGGCAGTAAGGAATGCGTCCTGCAATTACAATGAAAACTCCCTAACCCGGTCTTCAAATGAGAAACGACGTACGGCGACCTCACCGCTGTGTTTCTGTGGTAAAGCTAAGAGCTATGCAATTTAACAGAATCTTACTCATAACGTGTACACTACGTCACCTAGAATTCTGTATGCAATGTAGAATTCCGTAGTGAAGCACGGGTACATGAGCTACTCAAAATAAAAGTCACCTCTCATGTAGATAAAAACCCTGTGGATACTCACAACAGATATTATATCTATACGTTCACTTGTTTCTGAGGAAATTTAAACTACAAAGAATTTATACAATACCATGTGCTCATTCTTCTTTTCAGCGACTGTACTTTCCCTAGTGTAAGAAACCGTTTTAATTACAAATTGTTTTTCAGTACGATTCTCACCAATAGAAAGAGCAGGATGGAATCACGCAAAGTATTCTAATTATTATTAAGACAAGGTAAGATGTTTCGTAATAGAATACGTGGTGCAGAATCAGTTCAAGGACACGAATATGTTAAAGAACGCACAGCTGTGACGAACAAACCAGTCTAAGTACATTGCCATCTTTTATTTTATTTTTGACCTTACGTCGTGGGTAGACTCGAAACCCGGACAAGTCAATAAACGCAATAATAATTACACACTACTGTACGTTAGTTAAACAGACTCGCAAACACTCAAATGTGATGATCAGCTTATTTGGAATATTTCCTTATTGTACACTAAACTTTGCTGTGCAAGAAATGAGATGTTACTGTTCGATAGCTGCTCTGTTGGGTGCGTATAGCGTGGACGTTTGAATCATTAACCACCTGTTTGTTCTCTTTGTGTTATGAAATGAAATGTGAAATGACATGTTAACAACCTGCTTCACACACGCGTTGTTGCGTTTACTCTTCTCCAATCAGAGTCATTAAGTAATGTAGAACTCAGGATGCGTTATACAATGTTATCTTCAGGAACATTGTTCTGCACTTGCCTTATAGCGTGTTTTCAGAGCCTCCACATTTTGGATCAAATACACAAGAAAAACTATAGGCATGTGCCGAAGACATGTGACAGAGAGAACCATTGCAACCGCTCTGCATTAGACATATGATCAGTGAAGACTTGTTTACGGACACCCAAGGTCGCTAGAGCGGCGCTGATACCGTATTGTCTTTTATCGTATAGGTTAACGCTATAAACGACGCGACTGTACAATGGTAGCTATTTATACAACTTGTGTATAAATAGGACCCTTTCTTGCACGAGTGGAAAGATCTAAGCACAAGTCGCCAGCCAAGTATTTAAATTACACGACTGCGAACAAGTTCGCGCGCACAAGTAGCATACATAATTTTTGTCTATTACCGTAATAAAGTGCCTTTGCTGGCAGGATCTAGTGTTTACAGTGCACTATGTCTTCTGGTATGGGCTAGAGCAATTTTGTTACTGTCATTGATCTGTCTCTGTCTTATCTTTGGCTTTGACAATATGAAAGTGACTGAGGTATGAACAATGCTAGTAATGCCATTCCTTGTGCAGCCAGTCCCTGTTATGAATGGTGTGAAAACGTTGCTCATAGGGTCGGTTGGTGCATGCATTTCAGTGGGCTTGGCAGACTGATATGTAATAGTAACTTCTGGCTCAGTGAGGAAAGCAACGGGAAACTACCTCACTCCTCATTTCCCTATTATGCCTCTTCAGTGATGCCTAGGCCATCTATGACAGCTGATGGCAGAGCTGTTGAGGATCCAACCAGCCTTAGGGCTGCTAGTTGCTTTACGTCGCACCGACGCAGATAGGTCTTATGGCGACGATGGGACAGGGAAGGGCTAGGAGTGGGAAGGAAGCGGTCGTGGCCTTAATTAAGGTGCAGCCCCAGCATTTGCCTGGTGTGAAAATGGGAAACCACGGAAAACCATTTTCAGGGCTGCCGACAGTGGGGTTCCTTAGGGTTGAAGACTGAACATACATACATACATACCGTAATAAAACTATCAACTGTATGTAACTATATGTAAAGAAACATATTAAAAGAAGTAAGGTTATGTATAACATATTAGAATTGTTGAGATGTCTTCATTTATGTTGTTGTACTACGTATGTACTTTTTGGTATTATGAATCATATCTGCGTGTCTTTTGAAGCATATGGAGAAGTAGGTCATGAACTGTCTTGGGGAACAGAATAGTTATTTACGTTGCCAGGCCGAAAGTGAAGCTTTACGTACGAGTTGAGATGTTAATGGCTGAGTTGTGAAGGCTGTGATGTATTACAGTAGGCCATGAAGTGTGCCTTAATGTTACTCTGTCGCACATGTGCAGTAAAATAACTTTATTTCAAAGCGTTCAGAAAGCGCCTACTTTTCAAACGCAAAACGCACATTTGTTGTTGCTGTATATAAAAGATATTATAACGTCTTGTTTCACATGGTGATGTGTACAGCTAAAATAGCAATTGTTAAAGCTTAGTGTTGACTGAACATCGCATGTACAGTACGGCATAGTCACTTTGTGTAATTGACTGAATTTCGGTCGGAAGACGCGCTTCGGCTGTATGCGAATGTGAATACTAGAGTTTCGACAATGATCATCAGCAGCTAAGTAGAAACTTTCTTTTATTACTTCCGAGCAAACTGGTGTACTAAACCTACTTAAATACTATCGAAACAAAACATTTTACTACTACTACTACTACTACTACTACTACTACTACTACTACTACTACTACTACTACTACTACTACTACTACTACTACTAATAATAATAATAATAATAATAATGCTATTGTTTTTACCTCCCACTACCTACTTTTGACGATTTTGGGAGACACCGAGGTGCCGGAAGTTTGTCCCACAGGTGTTCTTTTACGTGCCGCTAAATCTACCGAAACGAAGCTGATGTATTTAAGCACCTTCGTGTGTAATAATATAACAGCTGAAATAATCCTGTGATGATGATTATGATGATCTGGGAGTGGAGGAAGATGTGGTGTCACATTAACGAATATGATTCGATTATAATGTAATCAATAGGAACTCTACTACATTAAAATTTTCTTACTTACCTCAAGTATTTATGGAATCGCTGGAGCCATTAGAATAACTGCAATAAAGATAGAAGAAACAAAAACAGGCAAGACAAAAAATACATACATACATACATACATACATACATACATACATACATACATACATACATACATACATACATACATACATACATACATTATCATTATAGACTGTTATGCCTTTCAGCATTCAGTCTGCAAACCTCTGAGAATTTACTAAACGTCGCCACAATCCTCGATTTGCAACTAGTGTTGTGGCCTCATTTAGTTCTATACCTCTTATCTTTAAATCGTTAGAAACCGAGTCTAACCATCGTCGTCTTGGTCTCCCTCTACTTCTCTTACCCTCCATAACAGAGTCCATTATTCTCCTAGGTAACCTATCCTCCTCCATTCGCCTCACATGACCCCACCACCGAAGCCGGTTTATGCGCACAGCTTCATACATCGAGTTCATTCCTAAATTAGCCTTTATCTCCTCATTTCGAATACCCTCCTGCCATTGTTCCCACCTGTTTGTACCAGCAATAATTCTTGCTACTTTCATGTCTGTTACTTCTAACTTACGAATAAGATATCCTGAGTCCACCCAGCTTTCGCTCCCGTAAAGCGAAGTTGGTCTGAAAACAGACCGATGTAAAGATAGTTTCGTCTGGGAGCTGACTTCCTTCTTACAGAATACTGCTGATCGCAACTGCGAGCTCACTGCATTAGCTTTACTACACCTTGATTCAATCTCACTTACTATATTACCATCCTGGGAGAACACACAACCTAAGTACTTGAAATTATCGACCTGTTCTAGCTTTGTATCACCAATCTGACATTCAATTCTGTTGAATTTCTTACCTACTGACATCAATTTAGTCTTCGAGAGGCTAATTTTCATACCATACTCATTGCACCTATTTTCAAGTTCCAAGACTGCAGGCTTTCGGCACAGTCTGCCATTAAGACCAAGTCGTCAGCATAGGCCAAACTGCTTACTACATTTCCACCTAACTGAATCCCTCCCTGCCATTTTATACCTTTCAGCATATGATCCATGTAAACTATGAACAGCAAAGGTGAAAGATTACAGCCTTGTTTAACTCCTGTAAGTACCCTGAACCAAGAACTCATTCTACCATCAATTCTCACTGAAGCCCAATTGTCAACATAAATGCCTTTGATTGATTTTAATAATCTACCTTTAATTCCATAGTCCCCCAGTATGGCGAATATCTTTTCCCTCGGTACCCTGTCATATGCTTTCTCTAGATCTACGAAACATAAACACAACTGCCTATTCCTCTCGTAGCATTTTTCAATTACCTGGCGCATACTGAAAATCTGATCCTGACAGCCTCTCTGTGGTCTGAAACCACTTCCTCTCAACTTCCTCTCAACGACTGATCGCACCCTCCCTTCCAAGATGCCAGTGAATACTTTGCCTGGTATACTAATCAATGAGATACCTCGATAGTTGTTGCAATCCTTCCTGTTTCCTTGCTTGTAGATAGGTGCAATTACTGCTTTTGGTCTCACGTAACATTACGTTGCAAGGGAATGTAGAAACCCAATAGTTGCTATCAATTTAGAGATGGATATCCATCATTCCACATTGTCTAAAGAGAAAGCGAATTGCGCAAATTGTCAGGCTGATATTTCAGCAACTAACTCAAGATGTCCACTCTCAAGATACCTACTTCGTAGAAATTCAAAAAGAACATTGATTCTTCTTCTTCTTCTTCTTCTTCTTCTTCTTCTTCTTCTTCTTCTTCTTCTTCTATGTGCCCTGCCCATTCTCCCGGACGTTGGCGATCAATGTGGAGAGTGTTTTTCTGTCTTCAGCAACACGGTACAGTTCTTCGGTACTTTTTATGCCTGTCCAGTCTTTAATATTCTCAAGGCATGTTGTTTTCCTTCTGCCTACTGCTCGGCGCCCTTCAATTTTGCCTTTCAAAATTAGATGTAAAACTGCGCATTTTCACCACGCAAAACATGCCCTAGGTATGCAATTTTTCTGCATTTGATGGTGGTTACCAGTTTTTTTTTGCATTTTGCTCTCTGTAGTACTTGTTCAGGCATGGTCAATCCACGAGACTCTAAGCATTCTTCTATGAAGCCAAAGTTCTAAGGCTTCCATTCTTTTGATGGTTATTTATTACTAGTTGCTTTACGCCACACGGACAAAGATAGGTCTTATGGCGATGACGGGATAGAAAAGGGCTAGGAGTGGGAAGGAAGCGGCCGTGGCCTTAATTAAGGTACAGCTCCGGCATTTATCTGGTGTGAAAATACGAAATCACGGAAAACCATCTTCAGGGCTGCCAACAGTGGGGTTCAATGTTCAAACTATCTCCCGAACGCAAGCTCACAGCGACGCTGACCGCACGACCATTTGTTCGGTAAAGAAAATTGATAACTAACCACCCACCACGTAAACAAAGTCATATCAACCTCATTATAAATTAACATACCAAACCCACATAAGTTAAAAAACAACAACAACAACAACAACGTACAATTAATACTTTTCTCCAAATGCCGCCACTAAACGTATTGTCTTACGACTAAGGAAGTAAAGTCTTGCCTATAAACACAATACAGACTTATTGTCAAGAAGTAAAATCTAATTCTAAACAAGCTATTATCAAAAAAGTCAAAGTCAGTCACCTCCATACAGGCCATGAAGGCCCTTGGAGGAGTGGAAGGTAAAGGCTTCCACCATTGTTAACCTCGGCACGTGATGGGGTAGAGTGGTTAGCTCTACGCCCGGCCGCCTTTGCCCCCAAGAATTAACCTGGTACTCATTTTTGGTGTAGGCTGAGTGAACCTCAGGACCATATGCACCTCCGGAAGTGGAAATCTCGTTTCTTAAATTTTACGACTTCCTGACGGGGATTCAAGCCCACGTCCTTACGGGCGAACCGAACACGCCTTTACCGCCTCGGCCAGGCAGCCCCTAAGCTATTATCAACCAAATATAAATCGAATAATATAAAATTTTAATCACATCAAACAAGTCATGGAAACGGTTTGAGATAATAATGAAATATAACACAAGATAGAAATAATGATAACAAAAACCAGACCAGAATAAATCATTTTTAAACAGTACAAGTAATGCGGCATACGCAGAATAAAGCAAAATCAAGGCAATTACATGAGGGTCGATATAGGTCAGCAGGCGAGACTAGACCGTAACAAGTATAGGGACCGTGCGCGCACGAGATTTTTAGTAGCTAGCGCCCCTAACGGAAACAGCTGCAGTCGTTTGATGGGGCACTCACGAGACCTTTGATAGTGCAGTTCATTGCAACCAGGCAGTAAGCTTTAACTTGTGATTGTAAAATAAAGAGGTAAAGCCAGACAATAATGATTTCGACAGTAGCAGCGACCGGTACAATTTATGTAGGGTTTCAGACAGTGCAACACTCCGATTACTTCCGGGAATCCACGCTAAAGAAAGATGAAGATCTAAATAGCAGTAACCATGTCTTTGACGTGAAGGAAAGTTTAGGGCAATAAATATACGGCAAGTGTCTAAGGGAAAAGAGTATTAATCAGCCACCATACAACGTTGAAATTAAGTTATTTACTATATTTTATTCCTACTTCGGGAAATTGTTAATTAATTATTTATTCACAATAACTTTAGTTATACACTAATGAATCATTGCGCGGGGCCATTGCATACACTGAGTCTTAAAAGAGTTATAATCATGAATTTAAAGTCGGATGCCTTTCCTGAAACACAATTCTTTCAACTGAAAATCGCACTTCAGTGACACTGGGATTCAAACCACGGTCACTAAAGTCAGAGGCTAGCAGCTAAGCTAAAATAGGGAAAGCAAGCCAGTTTTTCTCAGTTATTCTACTATTACAAAGGAGGTAGCGAGCGGCTTGCCTCAATTCCCGGTGACTGTGGTTGAAATTCCAGCAGATTTTCAGTTTATAAGTAATGAGTGAGGAAGAGCAACCGACGTGCAATTCATGGCGACAATTTCTTCTTGAGTGTACTTCCTCTGCGCAGGCGGGATAAGCTGTGAATGATGATGAGATGGTTCAAATATTGTTGTTCTTTGAGTCATCAGTCCATAGACTGGTTTGATGCAGCTCTCCATGCCACCCTATCCTATGCTAACCTTTTCATTTCTTCGTAACTACTGCATCTTACATCTGCTCTAATCTGCTTATCATATTCATACCTTGGTCTACCCCTACCGTTCTTACTACCTACACTTCCTTCAAAAAACCAACTGAACAAGTCCTGGGTGTCTTAAGATGTGTCCCATCATTCTATCTCTTCTTCTCGTCAAATTTAGCCAATTCGATCTCCTTTCGCCAATTCAATTCATTATCTCTTCATTTGTGATTCGATCTATCCATCTCACCTTCAGCATTCTTCTGTAACACCACATTTCAAAAGCTTCTATTCTCTTTCTTTCTGAGCTAGTTATCGTCCATGTTTCACTTCCATACAATGCCACGCTCCACACGAAAGTCTTCAAAAACATCTTTCTAATTCTTATATCGATGTTTGAAGTGAGCAAATTTCTTTTCTTAAGAAAGCTCTTTATTGCTTGTCACATTTACCTCTTTATTTTCCACACTGACGTACTTACAGTGACAAAGATACATTGTATTCGGTCCCAAACGCTTTCAGGGGTTGAAGAGACATTGCTTTCTCTGTTTTGGCCAATGTTGAGAGGCTCACCATGCTGTAAAATCCATCTTATGTCTCATAATAAAGCAGGGTGAATAAAACGAGGCTAGTTCATTTTAATCTGAAGTAGAAGTCCCCTTCAATAAATGTTAATGTTAATTCCTTGCTGGGAGATGAGTGAAAGTTTGTTTGCTTTTACTCCTTCGACTCTCCATTCTTTCAGTTAACACCGACATAAACTAACTGGAGCGCTGGCCAGCAGCTTACCCCATCAAAGGTTTTCTGAGGTAGTCGCAAGAGCGCACCACTCGCCATTCGCACGGTCCCTATAGGGTGAGGAAGGAGCTTCTACCCCACCATCGCATAACTTGTTATGCTGATTGTCAGAGAAAGGGGACAATGAAGGAGAGAAGAGATCTTACACTCTGAATGCACGTGACTATCTGTCACCTTGACCACCCCTTTCGGCAGTGGTTATACGCATCACTTTGTTTCAACCATGTCCTGCCTGTTTTCATGTATCAGGAAGCAATCTTGAACGGGGTGCAAGGCAACTAGGAATTTTATAGTTCTGCTTGTAGGGCCAAAAGTCTACGAAAGAGGTTCTACTGGTAAAGGGAATAACATGAAGCAACATGTCGCTAAAATAAGTCATATAAATCTACCCATAATTTCGAATGGATGGCACACTGGATTTACTAGAAGGACCATTACACAGGATGTACCTAAAATGTCGCCTGTTAATCACAGACTGTTATAAAGGGGATTATAACAATTAAAACGAGTTGGTAAAGTCCGGAATGGCCACATAATTACCACACCGGGGTGGTGTAAACTCCATTACCTAATATTGCAGCTAGGGTAGAAGAGGGCCACAAGTGCAAAAATAACACTTCTGAGATAATTGCAATGTAAGATTTGAAATGGTCTAGTAAATTCAGTTTTTCATATATTTTTATATATTGTATGTATTTATATATTTTAAAAATAGTACCTCCAACGATATTTTTGTTCAGTGCCTCTGCTAAAGTAAAATATTTAAAATGAGGTAATTATCTGGGCCTGGGGAAAAAAATACAACAATAAACGTACAATATTCGTAATACTGTGGTAAGTACAACTTCATATTAAATATCGGGGATGAAGTATTCACAAAAACCTTTTGTTTAATGATAATTATATTCGTATAATCTGAGCTCATTTACGTTCTTCGAACTTACCTAACATTTAAGACTACCTTCGTAACTGCTCTGTTTTATGTAAGTGTTTAGGATATACGGATTATCATCTTGATACGTCCGTATTTAAGCTGAGAAACGGTTGATATTTTTAAACTACTTCTATTAGTTCGCTTTGTCCACTATGGCAACCTGTAAATTCAGGAATTTCTCTCTGTAAAATTATTACACAGTTCACTAGCTAATGGAAACGTTGTTAATGAGATAATTGTTTTTGCTTTCATGCACTCAGTTTCTTGAAATAAGGCTCAAAAGATCTGAGATGTAGTCTTAAATTCAGACTTGCATTAACCTTGTTCCGGCACTTATTTATTGTACTAAGAAGAGGAAGTTCTAGTACTAGAAAACATCAAGAGGTGTTTGAATGCCTTCTCACTGAGCTGTTCGTATTCCAAGTTATGAACTCAATATTTTGTCCGTATTGTCGACCTTTTATAGCCTTGTTAAGTAGTGGAAAAGCCCCAGCTTTACAATACAAGTTCAAGAAAGTTTATTTTTAGTATTCCAAGTACACGTTTCGTTCCCATCTTTTTTAGAAAATCATCAGTTTGAACTCAATCATTGATAGGCCCTAATATTAAAAATGTATACAATGTAATATGTACTCTATTTCAACAAATGCCTGTATACGTTTTTTAAACGAAGTGTGCTGTTCTGAAGGGGCTGCCTGGCCGAGGCTGTACAGGCGTGCTCGGTCCGCCCGGAAGGACGTGGGTTCGAATCCCCGTCAGGAAGTCGTAAAATTTAAGAAAATGAGATTTCCACTTCCGGAGGTGCATATGGCCCTGAGGTTCACTCAGCCTACACCAAAAATGAGTACCAGGTTAATTCCTGGGGGCAAAGGCGGCGGGCGTAGAACTAACCACTCTACCCCATCAAGTGCCGCGGTTAACAATGGTGGAAGCCTTTACCTTCCACTCCTCCTGTGTGGAGGTGTCTTTGTCTTTGTGCAGTTCTGAACAAAGAGAAACGTCCTTCACACCACACCTTATATCATTCGCCACTAAGAATATATATCTTCATATTCTGAGGTTCTATTTTAACACGATGCAAATGTATTTTAAATCATTCAATTTATCGCCATAAGTGTAATTTTAAAATGTTTTAACTTCGTACATTTTCGCCTACAATGGCACTTCGTTTTTAATATTACCAATGATTGAGTTCAAGCTGATGATGTTCTAAAAAGAGAACTAAACATGTACCGGTACTTGTAAATATCTACTTAAAATAAACATTTCTGACCTTGTATTGTAAAGGCGAAACTTTTCTACTACTCAACAAGCCCTGTTCGTATTCCTCACCGAAATCCATCCAGAAGTTAAGAAGGCATTTTAAGTGAATATTTTAAGTTTTCACGAAAGCATTGTACTAGAAATAAGTTTTCAGCTTGTGTTGAGTACATGCTGAAGAGATGTTAAGTACAGAACAAAAGTGGCTAACTGAACACCAGACCTGTCGCTCAGATCTCTTCCAGCAGAGCAAATATGACCTAGGCCACCTTAGCCCAATCGGTAGAGCATCAGACGCGTAATCGGAAAGTTGTGTATCCGATTGACCACTTTTGTTTTGTACTTAGCATCCCTTTGGCTTATACCATATGTACTCAACACGACCTAATAAGCTGAATGCATATTTTAACTAAGAATATTGTCCGCCTCTGTGGTGTAGTGGTTAGTGTGATTAGCTGCCCCCCCCCCCGGAGGCCAGGGTTCGATTTCCGGCTCTGTCCCGAAATTTGAAAAGTGGTACGAGGGCTGGAACGGGGTTCACTCGGCCTCGGAAGGTCAACTAAGTAGAGAGGGGTTCGATTTCCACCTCACCCATCGTTGTAATGGTTTTCCGTGGTTTCCCCACTTCTCCTCGGAAATGCCGGTGATGGTACCTAACTTAAGGCTACAACTACTTCTTTCCCTCTTCCTTGTCTATCGCTTCCAATCTTCCCATTCCCCCATAAGACACCTGTTCAGCATAGCAGGTGAGGCTGCCTGGGCGAGGTGCTGGTGCCCCTAGCAGTTGTATCCCGCGACCCAATGTCTCACGCTTCAGGACACTGCCCTTGAGGTGGTAGAGGTGGGATCTCTCGATGAGTCCGAGGGAAAAACTAACGCTCGATGGCAAAGAGACTAAGAAAGATAGAAAGAAAGAAAGAAAGAAAGAAAGAAAGAAAGAAAGACAAAAATAAGAATGTCTGTAATTTTTCACTAATTTAATTTTGTAGATTTCACCTTTATTCCGTAATTGCTGATTATGTTTTTTCGCGAACCTCTGAAAGGCCAGGGGTACGCTGCTTGGATAAGTATCCAGCACAAAAATATTGTTACTACGGTATGATAAAAAGTTACGGGCTCATTTATTTTCCTCAAGCTTATCTAACGTTTAAGACTACATTCGTAATTGCTCTGTTCTATGTAAGTTCGTATTTAACCTGAGAAAGGGCTGGTATTTGTCAGCCGCTTCTATACTGAGCAAAGCTATCTGAACCATGCCTCACTTCCGCTGTAGTCTTTTTTTTAAAAATTAATATATGTGGTGTCTGCGTTCATTGAATGTGCTATTGTTATATCTGCAGAGTAAAGAGTATCAGCGACAGTCTGGCCGAGCTCAGAGGTAAGAGACATATCCGGCTGCTGCCAGCAACTGAACCAAAAATAAAGCTTGTCTGGTCCGGGAGGATCTTTTGTGATGCTTGCGGCTATGCCAACTAGCCGACCACTGTCCATACTTATTTTGATCGCCTCTACGCTCCGGTTGTTGACTGCTAGTTGGCACCTTCACGGTATCAATTTGCTCAAAGTAAGCCCTTCCTTAGCAATAAACCCCTTCCTTTTGGTACGCACCGCGCTGCTGGATAACAATGTGATAAGGTGAAAGGCTATATGGTTCTGGACTTGTCAAGACATAGGAGTTCCCGAGAAGTCGTAAAGAACCTCTCCATTCCCTTCCTAGCCATCTTGAAGAAGAAGAAAGAAATGGCGTATGGCTCTTAGTTCCTGGAGTGTCCGAGGACATGTTCGGCTCGCCAGGTGCAAGTCTTTTGATTTGACTCCCGTAGGCGACCTGCGCGTCATGATGAGGATGAAATGATGATGAAGACGACACATATACCCAGCCCCCATGCCAGCGAAATTAACCAATGATGATTAAAATTCCTGACCCTGCCGGGAATCGAACCCGGGATCCCTGTGACCAAAGGCCAGCAGACTAACCATTTAGCCATGAGGCCGGATAGCCGTCTTGAAATAGTGAAAATGAACGAAGACCAGTTGTGATACAACCTTATTTGTCGTACGGTTTTTAGTGTCGGGAGTGTTCGAGGACATATTCTGCTATCCTGGTGCAGGTCTTTCTATTTGACTCCCATGGGCGACCTGTACGTCTGGATGTCGATGATGATGATAAAGAGAGAGATGTCCGCACATAGCCAACTCCTGTCGAGTAACACCAACGGCTTTACTCAAGGCTTTACATCCCCATCCGATGGATGCATCACCATCAACAGCGCCATGGCTAAATGGTTGGTTCAAAGAGGTCCCGGGTTCGATTCCAGGTCCGGACGGGGACTTTAACTTTCAATGGTTAATTCCTCCGCCTCGGGTGCTGGGTATTTTCTTACAATTGACTTTATGTCGCACCGACACAGATAAGTCTTATGGCGATGATGGGACAGGACTGGTTCAGGTGTGGAAAGGAAGTGTCCGTGGTTTTAATTAATGTACAGGCTGATATACAAAATATTATCCGCATCCGCGAATGCTTATCCGCGAATACTGCATGCATTTGACTATATTACACCCAAGGTATTTTAACGGATAGATCTGTTACCATAATACAATAGGCCTGATACCTGCCGACAGCTCCCTACAGTGAGAGGTTTGTGAGGGATTTCTTCTTGCGACAACTATCAACATATTAGGCGGTTCTTTTTCGGAACCTTGGTTCCTTCCTTTCATTACTTGTGGGCACAAGCCAGTTAGGCTTAGATCAGATTTACGGCTCTATGGACTCAAGGCTCTTTATATACCACCATATTCCCACACCAGTGTCAAGGGTCGCCTCACCACAAGCAAAAATAACTGCATCAAATATGAAAGACTGACCTGGCTAGATACACCTGAGTATACCTGAGTGAAAATCAATAAACATTTTAGAAATTATCAGCAAAATTATCCGCACTGCAATACCGTTTGCATCCGTCAAGACACTAACTTGACGAATAACCGCGGATATCCCTATCCATGCATGGCTCTATCTGCATTTTTCGTTTTACTTTTTGGTGGAAATCGGGGTTACGTTTTTAGAATTTAGCGTTATTTTTAATCATGTTACTATCATATTTCGCAATTTTAAAGGTACTTTTTCAAGTAAATAAATTATTGCAGAACAATATGTAGTTTTATTTAAAGACACACACACATCTTTATAATTGAATTATCACTGAAGGAGGCATAATATGAAAGAAAAAGTACATAATATTATTTTTTCTATCAAAGGAGAACAATGTCACTTTCCTGTAGCAACGCAAGTTGCCTAGAACTCCTGAGTAGCAAGAAGAGAAACGTTCACAGTCAACATTAGCACTAGGTTACCACACTGATTGAAGAGTTCTACCACTAAACTCAGGATGACTGTCAAGCAAACTAATCAGAACTTTCACAATATTTATTTTTCCATCTCGCAATTTGATTGGTTTTTCTTGAAGTTCACTCTCCCCTTTTGTGATCACTGAATCATTCTCATTTTTAAAGAATGGAATAGACTTCACTTTTTCCACTAGTGCTGAATCGACATTTCTGTTAATGATGAATACTGGGCTAAACACTTATGCATAGAACATTTTTGAAGTTGACATATTCGCGTTTTTGTCTCATTTCATTTTATTTCGCGAAATAAATCTGTCCAATTTTCGAATTGTTAACAACGTTATGTGTAGGTAACTGTTTCCCAAGAATTTTAGGGAATATTTTTTAAAAGTCGGTGTTATCGCAAACGCGAAAAACGCAGGTGGCTTTAATTTTTCCAGTACCAAAAAAAAAATCTCTAGCAAATTCTCCATCTGACTATCGGCCTGTCTGTATACTTTCCTCACTTTCGAAAGTCTTAGAAAAACTCATGCATGAACAACTGCTCCAGTATTTGACGCACCATTCGTTACTTGATCACTTCCAATCTGGATTCAAAAAAGGACATAGTACATCTACTGCTCTTCTAAAATTACGGATGACGTAAGAAAAGCAATGGTTGAACGTAAAGTGACCGTGCTCATTCTCCTAGACTTCAGCAGTGCTTTTGACACTATCAGTACGGACATATTAATAGCGAAATTGCATTCCTTCCATCTTAGCCACGCTGCTCTCAATTTGTTCGCTTCCTACCTCCATAACCGACGACAGTGTGTTGTCGAGAATGAAAAGAGAACTGAGTGGAAGTACAAAGTTAATGGTGTGTCACAAGGTTCTATACTCGGCCCCCTGTTATTTATTTTATATTTGAATGACATCTCTTCTAAGTTGGAAAACTGCAACTACCATCTCTAAGCCGACGACCTGCCAATTTACTGCCACACAAAAGTGAATGACATAAATGCAGCTATTGAAAATATGAACCGAAACTTAGAGCAGATAAGTTGTTATGCAGCTGAGATTTCTCTCTCCATCAACCCAACGAAAACACAAGCTATCATACTAGGGCAGAGAAAACTGCTTACCCATTTACACAGTCTACAACTTCCAGTTATACAACTAAATGGCGTTGCTATCTCATTCTGTAAATCAGTAAAAAGCCTTGGAGTCAGTATAAATGAAACTTTGAACTGGGATGAGCATGTCACTAATGTATGCAGAAAGTTCATTCATCACTTCATCCCCTTAAGATTCACCAGACCGTATTACCTCTCAACTTAAAAGTAAGACTGGTTCAAACACTGATACTTCCAATTTTTAACTATTGTGATGTTGTGTTGCTGGATGCTACCAGTGAACAAAATAAGAAACTGCAGAGAGCTTTAAACTCTTGCATTAGATTTATTTTTTCATTGAATTTTGCCTCGCATGTATCCCCTTTTTATGCACAACTTTCTTGGTTACAAGTAGAGCAGCAGAGAAATAGCATGTATCCACCCTTATCCATCGACTCTTGACTGAAAATATACCTGAATATCTCTCCAGTAATTTCCGTTTTCTATCTTCCTTCCATGACCGTGACACGCGATCTGGGTCAACAATTGCAATACCTCCACATCATACATCTGCCTTCAGTACTTATTTCCTTGTGTCGAGTGCTAGAATATGGAATGCCTTACCTCCTGAAATTAGAAATTGCTCCTCATTAATTAACTTCAAAAGACAGTCTAAAGATTTCCTCTTGAATACGTAGGCTATATTATGTAGTTATGTGTGAATGCGTGAGTTAAAAGTCTTGAGTAAATAGTTCCCAAAAGTTTACATAAATTACTGTTATACTATATGAATTCCACGTGGAGTAGTTAATATTGAATTAATTTTGTTCGACTTAGGATGTAGATCTTTTAGTTTTAGTCTATATTAAGTTATATTACTATATTATATACAGTGTGAGTTTGAATATTAAGTTTATATTCATTATCAATCCGCATAATGTGGTTAAGTGTAAGAGAGGGCCAAGAGCCCTAACTTCGCCACAAATAAAGACATCAATAATAATAATAATATATGGCGTCAACTCGATAAACCTGCACATCATCATCATCATCATCATATTCTAAAGGCTAAGCCTTGTCGCTGCAGCCACAGTTGTCTATCTTGAGCCAGTCTTTTCAACTCAGCGTAGGTCTTGCACTTCATTCTCAGAAGCAGGTTCTTGAAATAAGACACTCTGGGTCTTCCTCCTCCTCTTTTTCCAGCAATTCTTTCTTCAATGATATTACAAAGGAACTCCTCATGCCGCAGAATGTGACCAATAAATTTTATTTTCCGTTTTTCAATTTCACTTATCAGATTCCGTTCTTCTCTTATCCCTCTAAGGATTTCGGTATTGCTAGACCTGCACACACGCCAAAAATCAAAACAAAAAACCGGCATCATATGGCCTCACTCCATATGAGCACTACGGATAGGTTTGAAAATGAATCCAGGCTTTTGGCACGCAATACTAGAAATTATATACCACCACCTCACCTGCCCTGGAGGTCTACATTCTCACCGGGACTCGAGCCGGATAACCACTGTGTCAAACCATATAGACTTGACGCCCTAACAATCATGACCACCAGGCGGTTAGTATTATCAGCGTGCAAGGTTGTCAACAACACTTCAGATTGGATGTAAAGTCGTAATTATACTCTGTGTGTTTTGTGGCTCTGTAATTTTAAAATTATAAGCATAGTATAAGCATTTTTTTATTACTGTGATATATAACACGTGTATTCTTGGAGACAGAAGATGACGACCTCGCCTCACACCACTACTCTCCAGCGGGAACTCGGTGTCTGTTAGCGGTTTATAGGATTTACTACATATACTGTAACCGGAGTTGCCAAATCATCTACTGCACTCAATACAAAGAAAGGGTAAAGACTGAGGAGAATGAAGAAGAAAGTGGTTTGGCAACCTCTACACCCCAAACAAGGATCACTTCGAACTCGTTAACTCAGTAGGGTGCAGGGTGTGATTGACTGCTCGCTTCCAGGAACGAAGGCCGTCATGTTTGGTTCGCAAGTTATAGAGTCTACTGAGAAAAACGCGGCAATCTTGTGAATTTCGCATCTTCGGCACGTGACGTGAGACATGGTTTCTTGTGAAGGCGAGTAAGAAGGGTGGTAAGCTTGGAAATGAGGAGACTGTCTTAACGTGTGCAGCACTATACGATCTCAGTTCCATCAAACAAGTATTCTACTTCTTCCGCCAGATTTTCTACACTGTGCTTGGGTCGCAGGTGTGAGTTGTTCTGAACTTGTGGACTTGCCATAGTTTTACGAATGGATGCCTTTTCTGACGCCAACACAGTGTGAAAGGGAAGTATTCAATATTATGTTTTTCTGTGTTGGTTGGTGCTGTAATGTGTTGTAATATGAATGAATGAATGAATGAATGAATGAATGAATGAATGAATGAATGAATGAATCGAATACTCTTCTCTCCCAGTAACGTATGGCGACCAACTGGGGGATCCGCCCACAGAAATCGCCGCAATCGTACGCAATTCGTTTTGTTAGTAATAAAAAAACACCAAATGTGTTCCAACTTTGAAAACCCTGTCCAAATACATCATTATACTACCGTTTACTGCTACAGTACATTATATAAACTTAACTTCTGAGGTACTGCCTAGACTTTAACAACGTCATAGAGTCTAGGAGACCTCCACATACATGTTATTTTGTGTGTATATGAAGGGGTCTATTTTAACATAAACACAAATACCTAGTCCCCAAGCCAGAATAATTAGCCAGCCGGGAATCCACCCCGGATCCCTGAATCGAAGGCCGATACGCTCACTAATTCAGTCAGTTCTATCAACCAAATATTGCTCTTTAAGCTTTATTTTAAAAGATCCGGCTGAATGGTCAGCGTACCGGCATTCGGTTCGGAGGACCTCGGGTTCGATTCCCGACCGGGCCGGAGATTTTAACTGTGTAAGGTTAACTCGTACCGCTCGGCCACTGGGTGTTTATGTTTGTCCCAACACATTCCTCATTATATTCACACTACCAACGACTACAGAAACACACAATAGTGATTGCATCCCTTCAGATAGGGTTGGTGTTAGGAAGGGTATCCAGCCATAAAACTAGGCCAGATCCATATATGCGACACAGTTCGCATCCACGAGCCCACCACTCTTGGTAAATGGTAGAAGAAGCAAAAGAAGAAGGTTTTATACTGTACTTAAAGACCAGCTGAGTAACGCACTTGGTTAGCTTGTTATCAGTCAGGAAATTTATTGACACGTATTAAGAAGTACTGTATTTTCAGAGCCGGGCCGGGGATTTTAACTACGCCTGGTTAATTTCTCTGTCTCAGGGAGTAGGGGTTCGTGTTTGTCTTAATATATACACTACACATTACACTACCGACCATTACACGGGCACGAAATAGGAAATAAATCTCTCCACACAGGGTTGGCATCAGGAAAAACAATCAACCGTAAAACTGGGCCAAATTCTCCTGCAGTGCCTACCTGATGCGATTGAGAAAAATGCTAGGAAGAAGAAGAACTAATATGCCAGGTCCGTGGTGTTAGCGGTTGCATGACTGGAAGCCATGTGTTCGATTCCCGACCAGACAAGGAAAGATGGAGACAATTTCTGATACGGAGGTATCGGACCTGGTCGCCGAAGTCGTCGCTCTGACCATGTGTCATGTCAAACTCTGAAGGCCTTCTGGTAGGACAGCAGTCGTCCTGGCAAGCTAAGGGACTTAATAGCCTAGGCGATGGTGGTCATTATTGTGGTTTCAAGTGCAACACTAACCAGAAGGGAAAAAGGAAGAGGTCCGACGCTTCGAAGAATGAAGATATCGGTAAAAGAAAGGGAAGGGCCACGAAGGACGTGAAAAATGAAAGACTTCGTAGGTCTCGCAAACATAGTACCGCGCCGGAGACGGAAGAGAACAAGAGTTGACCAAGGGAGGTCGGATAAGGAATACGAAAGTGGCCTAACAAGAGAAAGCAAACTAGAGAAACTATGGTCGCAACCCACACTCCCTTGGTTCCCATTTTAGTCACCCCGTACGACAGGTAGAGGATACCATGGATGTCTTCTACCGTCTTCACTCACAGGGGGACCTTAAATAGCCTATCTACACCTCGAGAAAATATAAATACTGTAATATAATAAATAATTAACCTGATCGTTCTTGCCACGGAAAATCTAGGTCACCCGCTTACTAAGGTTTTTCCAGATTTAGATTTAAATTGTTACAGGACTGTACTCTAGTCAAATATTTAACTCAAGGTTCGTTATTATTATGCCCGTCTCCGTAGCGTAACGGTTAGTGTAATTAGCTGCCATCCTCGGGAGCTCGGGTTCGACTCTCGGTACTGCCAGAAATTTAAGAATGGCAGGAGGGCTGGTATATGGTTGAAATGGTACATGTAACTCATCTCCATTGGGGGTGTGCCTGATAAGAGCTGTACCACCTCGGGATGAGGACACGACTTTGCCTTTAGTCCGACTCGTTGGCTGAATGGTCAGCGAACTGGCCTTCGGTTCAGAGGGTCCCGGGTTCGATTTCCGGCCGGGTCGGGGATTTTAACTTTCATTGGTTAATTCCAATGGCTCGGGGTCTGGGTGTTTGTGCTGTCCCCAACATCCCTGCAACTCACACACCAGACATAACACTATCCTCCACCACAATAACACGCAGTTACCTACACATGGTAGATGCCGCCCACCCTGATAGGAGGGTCTACCTCACAAGGGCTCCACCGGGCTAGAAATAGCTACACGAAATTATTATTATTATTATTATTATTATTATTATTATTATTATTATTATTATTAAATATAGGAAATTGATGTTGGGAGCCAGGACGACAAACATCTATCCCTCTATATAAGAAAATGGCGTCTGTCTGCATTTCGGAATGACATCACGTCTAAACCACTGGGCAACTATGTTTTATTTCAAAATATTGTGAAAAATTGCGTAATAGCTGACTTCCAGACCAGACTTTTATTTTGCAAGTGGCTTAACGTCGCGCTAACACATCAAAGGTTTCCGGCGACGTAAGGATTGGAAAGGACTAAGATTGGGAATGAGCGGCCGTGGACTTAAGTGAGGTACAGTCCCAACATTTGCTTGGTGTGAAAATGGGAAATCACGGAAAACTGTCTTCAGGGCTGTCAACGGTGAGATTCGAACCCACCATCTCCCGACTGCACGCTCAGAGCTACGCGACCCTAACCACGCTCCCCCTGTGGGTGGGGGTTGAATAACACCCACGGTATCCCCTGCCTGTCGTAAGAGGCGACTAAAAGGGGCCCCAGGGGATCTGAACTTTGAAGCGTGGGTTAGCGACCACGGGACCCTTAGCTGAGTCCTGACATTGCTTCCACTTACTTGTGCCAGGCTCCTCATTTTCATCTATCCTATCCGACCTTCCTTTGTCAACTCTTGTTCTTTTCCGACCCCGACGCTATTAGGTTCCCGAGCCCTGGTGTCTTTCATTTTCACGCCCTTCGTGGCCCTTGCCTTTCTTTGGCCGATACCTTCATTTTTCGAAGTGTCGGATCCCTTCCCTTTTTCCTCTCTGATTAGTGTTATATAGCGGATGGTTGCCTAGTTGTAGGCCTACTTCTTCTTAAAACAATAATCACCACCACCCTAACCGCGCGGCCAACTCACTTGGTCCTCGGATCAGTTACCATGGTTACGTGAGCATTAGCAATTACATAATTTTGTGGATATGAAGGCGATAGTCGACGTATTGATAGGATGTGACTTGCCAAGCGAGGTGGAAGTATGTCGGCCTGTGTAGAGGTTTCCTACACCAAAAATATTCCTTTCTATCTTTCTTAACTGACCTCAAATTTCTATCAGGACAAATTCAAGAGCACCAAAAGCTCCAAAGCTACTCAAACGTCTAGCAGAAATTAAAATTTATAACTTCCGTTATATTGTTAGTTTTTCATTTTAAAACGTAAGGGGAATTTGAAATTCGAACCAAGTATATTAAGCTCAGGGAAATTTTGAAAATAACGATATCAAGTTCGTACCTGTATGATTTAAAATATTCTCTATTTTAGGCGGTACATAAACATGTCACAGATTTGGGCTTCTTGAATATGCCCATACAGCAAACAAGTGGCTGCCGGACGAAACTTTCTTTATATCGGTTTGCATTCAGACCGACTTTGCTGTGTGGAAGTGGAAGCTAGGTAGACTTAGTAGCCTATATCTTATTCATAATTTAGAAGTAACAGACATGAAAGTAGTGAGAGTAATTGTTGGTACAAACAAGTGGTAACAATAGGAGGAAGTTACTCGAGATGAGGAGATAAAAGGCAAAGAATAAACTAGATGGATGACGGTATACGTATCACTCGGCTTCGGCGGTGGGGTCATATGAGATGGATGGATGAGGATAGGTTACCTAGAAGAGGGTAAGAGAAGAAGAGGAGAACAAGGTGACTATGGTGTGTCTCAACTTTGAATGATTTAATTATAGGCCTAATAGGTGTGAAACTGAACGACTGGTAAAGTTTGCTATATTTTTCTTTATATTAGTGACCTGAAAATATAACATTTGCGACGTAATTGGAAGAAATGCAACAGTCTGGAATGAGTTGGTGTCTCTTCATTTCTCGCCTCAATCACGCCTAAACTACTGGACCAATTGAGCTGAAATTTCGTATAGAGATACTTACAATACCCATTTCCAAATAAAGCCTATTCTAATTATTCAATAATTTGCCTAAATGGCAGCCGTTAATATGTAGGTATTTACTGAATTTTTATCCTCTAAAATCAAAGTAATGGGAAAATGGTTCATTCTATCACAAAAAAAGAGGCTAGTACATGCACTTACACTTCAGTTTTCAACAAGAAAGGCCATATATATTTTATTTGTAACTCTAATGGATTTCCAGGAAATTCGGCTTTTTTGTGTTACATCCTGCGTCCAGAACATCCGCCAGTGGAGCGCTGTTCGGTTGAGCATTATTTGGCCGGTTCTCAGTAAGTACTACGTAAGCCAACAAGAAATTAAGATTTCATATTTCTTTTCTTGTAAAGTAAACATATTTAGTCGCGAAATACGAGCATACGCGACAACCCTACGATGTGGCAATCGTGTTCCGGCCGGACAAGTCGCGCCTGGTGTCAGTAGCGCAGCAGCAGTGGCTCGAAATGGCGGTTCGTGTTCTTTCTCCCACCGCCTGGGAGGTTCGGTCTGTGATAAAGTTTCTACGAATATTGCGATGGGCCATTCAAAACAAGAGGCGCATAATGCTCAGTGCAGGTGCTGTGATGATCCATGGCAAGGTCGCCCACATACGGCTCGGCGCTCAGCAACTATTCTGCAGGAGTTCGGCTGGAAGGTTGTTTGATCATCCATAATACAGCCCTAATCTTGTCCCCAGTGATTTTAATATTTTATTGTACCTCAAGAAATTCCTGTCCTCCTGTCGACATTTTCACACGGACGAAGAGCTGAAGACGATTGTCACACAGGCGGCTGACTTCTACGACACCGGCATTCAAAAGTTGATATGAGAGTTGTCACAATTCTGGTGGTGATTATGTCGAAAAATAGCTCCAAGATTGTTGTATCATGTAACTATGTTGTCCCTTTTTTAAAAAAAATAGGTTAACTTAACCTCTGGTTGGCCCTCGTACACCAGCGTGTGGTAAGTTTGTTGCTTAGAAATTACATGTCATCGAAGGATAAAAAAGGTCTGTGATATGGAACTCTATCAGCCCGCCAACGATGTGTACGTTCTACTAGTTTAAACATACATTTAAAATTACTTTAGATACGTCACAATTAAGGAAACGTATCTCAAGTGCTGACCGATGATTCAGGAATCCAGTTCTGATGGTAGGACTCACCTCACCCCACACCTGGGAACGTGCTTTTGAGGATAGGTAATCTGGTTATTTATGAAAGGATCTATCATTGTGATGTACGAAATGGCTAGCCGCAACAACATGAAATCGGACAAGTTGTCAAATGTTGACCGGGCTGCAGCAAATAAAGTTGACCATTAATCTGTAACTCCACAAAACTCGGCAACTTGTCCAACTATGTGTTGTTGCGGGTAGCAGTTTCGTGAATCACAATGAAAAACTCCTATAGCGGACTAGGTAGATCACCAGTTCGACTGCAAAGTACAATATCTGCAGCACCCGGTACAGTACAGTACTACAAGTCAAGCCATCTCCATACAGGCCATGATAGGTAAAGGCTTCCACTATCCGCAATCTCGACACTTAAAGTGGGATAGAGTGGTTATCCCGAAGCTCGGCCGTCGTTTACTCCAGAAATTAATCTGGTACTAATTCTTGGTGTAGGCTGAGAGAACCCCAGGGCCCAGCGCCGTTAGAAAAGTGGAAATCTCGGTTCTTAAATTGTTCGACTTCCTGACAGGGAATTGAACCTACATCCTTTCAGGTGAACAGAGCACTCCCCTATTACCTCGGCTAGACAGTTTCTAAATATACAGTTCCACCGAATGAAATTAATTTGCGTGCCTCTAGGATAAGCGCAACTTGAAGATAATAAGGAACGAATGTTTATTCTGAATGGATTTAGTTTGCACGAAAACAAAGCGAATAATCCTGCAGTAGTGTAAAATTTCCGTTTAAATTCTTGATAAAATGAAATGGCGTATGGCTTTTAGTGCCGGGAGTGACCGAGGACAAGTTCGGCTCGCCAGTTGCAGGTCTTTTGATGTGACCTCCGTAGGCGACCTGCACGTCGTGATGAGGATGAAATGATGATGAAGACGACACATACACCCAGCCCCCGTGCCAGCGAAATTAACCAATTAAGGTTAAAATTCCCAACCCTGCCGGGAATCGAACCCGGGATCCCTGTGACCAAAGGCCAGCACGCTAACCATTTAGCCATGGAGCCGTACAACTCTTGAAGATCAGTACCTATAGAAGAGTAACTTGTTTTATAGGTTGGTTGTCGTTTTTCTTTCATTTATTGACCTTGTTGTCTTGAAGACGATTAAAAGTTACGTGTAGCATGCGTATCATTCAGCACGTACAAACGTACACATGGGCGTGCGTGTGCCCTTAAGGAAAAATATACAATGCATTTTTATAAATTAAAACATCAAATACCGAGCGAGTTGACCGTACGGTTAGGGGTGTACAGCTGTGAGCTTGCATTCGGGAAATAGTGGGTTCGAACCACATTGTCGGCAGTCCTGAAGATGGTCTTACGTGGTTTTCCATTTTCACACCAGGAAAATGCTGTGACTGTACCTTAATCAAAGCAACCGTCACTTCCTTCCCACTCTTACCCCTTTCCTATCCCATCGTCGCAATAAGACCTATCTATGTCCGTGTGACATAAAGCAAAACTGTAAATGTGAAGGAAAAAACTTCTCTTGTTTTCGTAGAAATTTTACAGAATTTATGCTAATCAGAAACAGAAGTTGTACAGTCAGAATCCTTGGCTAAATGGCCAGAGAGTTCTGGGTTTGATTTTCGGTCGGGTCGGGGATTTTAATCGCATTTAATTAATTCGTCTGGCTCGGGGACTGGTTGTTTGTGTTTTCCCTAACACTCTCTTCTTCATATACAGACAACACACCGCACTATCAACCACCACAGAAACACGCAATAGTGATTACATACCTCCACATAGCATTGGCGTCAGGAAGGGACTCCGGCCATAAAACTGGGTCAAATTCTCATGTGCTGCACAGTTAGCACCAGCAACCTCGCAAGGTGTGGGAGAAAAATGATAGGAATAATAATAAGAAGAAAAGGGGAATTGTAGATGGCATATTTAAAAACTGGGAGGAAACTGTCAGGGGTTCTGTTTTGCATTCGAACAAGTTTATTTCGCCATTATCCGATATGATTTGCGAACGCGGATGAGTTTACATGCCAGATTCTGATTATCGATTTTCTTGAGACGAGTTTACATAACCCACAAGCTATTTCCATTCATCCGCTTAACAAGAAATAAACAAACATGAAGGCATGTGTGGAGTACACTAATGGATTTCTCCTCCTCGTCATCAACTGAACTAGAGTGGAGTTTTATCTTCTCTTGACCTTACACACCGCAGTAGATCTGAAAATAGAAAATACTCAAGGCTGGTACACGTGACAGCTTATCTCTCCTTTGTTCGGAAGACGGTCTTCTTCCCCCTAAGAACTATGTGCAGCTCATCCCAGAAATGGCTGATTTATTTTTGGTTTTTGCCGGGGGTTTAAGGTCTGATGTTCTTCCTGGCCCCACGTGATTTTCCAGGAAGAAAGTCCAGAATCCCAGCGTTTCACACCCTCCCCACCCCCCTCCGCCCACCAACAACCGTTTAGATGAAAAGCCAATAGCGGAGCTACTGCGCTAATAATGTACTCCTTTCCTTATTCACCTTTATTATTCATACCCCATAACTCCCTTGTGTGGATCAGTGGTAGAGTGTTGGCTTCCGTATCCAAAGGTCGCAGGTTCAAACCTGGCAGAGGTAGTTCGGGTTTTGGAAGAGAGTCCATGTCGTACGATGTCGGCATGTAGAAGATCTCTGCTGACTCATTTGTTGTTTCTTCCTTTCTTAATTCATTTAACATCCAGGGTTGGTGTCTCCCTCGGACTCAGCGAGGAATCCCACTTCCACCGCCTCAAGGTCCTGGGGCTTGAGACATTGGGTCGGGGGATACAACTGGGTAAGATGACCAATACCTCTCCCAGGCGGCCTCACCTGCTATGCTGAACAGCGGCCTTGTGGGGGGATGGGAAGATTGAAAGGGATAGACAAGGAAGAGGGAAGGAAGCGGCCGTGGCCTTAAGTTAGGTACCATCCTGGCATTTGCCTGGAGGAGAAATGGAAAACCACGGAAAACCAATTCCAGGATGGCTGAGGTGGGAATCGAACCACCTCTACTCAGTTGACCTTCCGAGGCTGAGTGGACCCCGTTCCAGCCCTCGTACAATTTTTCAAATTTCGTGGCAGAGTCGGGAATTGACCGCGGGCCTCCGGGGAGGGTGCAGATAATCACACTAACTACTACACCACAGAGACAAACACATTTGTTGTTTACCTGACAAAATTACTCAAAACTCAGTCACGGATCGCCCATCAAAGATTCCTTTCCCTACTGTTCGCCAGAGTAAAACGGAACGTCGAAATTGTTTTATAAGTAGCCTATATGGGAAGTCAAAATGCCTGCGGACGGTAGCTGAGACTATACGAGTGTTATTGTTTACTCCATAAGTTGTTTTAATATGCCTTCAGAAACCAAATCAAACTAATATTGTTTTATGTATTGCCCTTATTTCTGTAATTGGCTATCTTTCAATCGGTTGGTCTGAAATTATATTTGCCTTATCTCTTAATACGTGAAACAATCACCATAATCAACACCTTCCTCTTGGCACACTGTTGTAAAAAGTGTAGCAGACACTTCATATTCTATTTAACTTGTCAAGACCAATGGTACTGAAGACAGTGATCCCGTATATATTTTTTGGTTCCTTGAAACTGTTTTACTTTTTACACGTAACCTTTCACTTAGTTCTTTTCTAGAAACTACTCACAAAACTAAAGGATAAACGGCTCTTTGGGCAAGTACTGGCCTTCGTTCAGTTCAGAGGGATCCGGATATTATTCCCGAGCGGGCCGGGAATTTCAGCAGCATCTGGTTAATTCCTCTGGCTTGGGGCTGGGTGATTGTGCCTTAATATACAAATCTTCATTTACATACAACACAACACACTATCAAATATCACACAAACACGTAATAATGAATATACAGTGTTGGTGTTAGGAAGGGTAACCAGCAATAAAACTGGCCCCCAAGATTACATATACGACACAAGTCGCACCTGCAATCCCACTAGGACGTGGGACAAGTGGTGGCCGGAACAGCAGAAGAAGAACAGATAGACAGTAGAAAGGCGGTCATTGAATTTACTCAAAACGTGGTATCCATGGCCGATGCATCTGATCGTACTAATGGGCAGCAAATCATCAACCTAATCATTGTTACAAATTAGACCAAACCACTGGAATCGTTTGTACCATGGAAAAACGGAGCAATAGTTATCCTGAGCATTGTACTGACAATACCGTATAATATAGTCTTCCTATTATAAGAATGGCAATAAAACGGCCTGAATATTTTAGTGCTGTTTAATATATCCTCTACTAAAAGCGTACAGAACAACCGCATAATAGGGGCTGCCTGGCCGAGGCGGTAAAGGCGTGCTCGGTTCACCCGGAAGGACGTGGGTTCGATTCCCTTTCAGGAAGTAGAAAAATTTGAGAAACGAGATATCCACTTCCGGAGGTGCATACGGTCCTGAGATTCACTCAACCAAAAAAATGAGCAATGGCGGCCGGCCGTAGAGCTAACTACTCTACCCCGAGGTTACGGTTAGTGGAAACCTTTACCTTCCACCCCTCCAAGCGCCTTCATGGCCTGTACGAAGATGACGTTTAAAACAGCATAATGATTTCATTGATGATGATGATGCTTGTTGTTTAAAAGGGCCTAACATCTAAGGTCATAATGATAATGATTTCGGGGGTTGGTTTGGGTGTCATTGATGGATAGGATTCAGCTAAGGGCTCCCAAGTTAAGAGCCATGAGGCCCCATTTAATCATCTCTTACGACAGGCAGGGTGTCCTTTATTACCCCCACCCACAGGAAAATTTTACCTGGAGACGGCTGACATGAGCCAGATGTTTTCTACAATTCCATTCCATTCTCGCGTGTTGTGTTACTATTGGAAGATGCACTGTCACACCAAAGAGATCTTTGAAGATCATAAAAGCAAAGTCATCTCCGTACAGGCAATGAAGGCCCTTGGAGGGGTGGAAGGTAAAGGCTTCCACTATCCGTAACCTCGGCACTTGATGGGGTAGAGTAGTTAGCTCTAAGCCCGGCCGCCCTTCCCCCAGGAATTAACCAGGTTCTCATTTTTAGTGTAGGGTGAGTGAACATCAAGGCCATGTGCACCCTTCGAAGATCAGAGTACACATAATATATTTTCTTAACTGTGTAAAATTTATGTGTAAATTGCATTCCCGTCACTTGTTTATTGATCGATCTTCTTGCCGTGGGAATTTTTGTTTCACCTCCTCTTTCAAAATATTTACAACTGTGTATGGATTATTCATTTATACATGCGTGAGCCTGGTCTGGAAATATCGCGAAGATTTGCGCACCACCTGACTTTGGCGTCGTTCATTGTTGTGATAGTGGTAATTATTGTTTGAAGGGCAAATAATATTGGCTTTGTTCCAGACAACTAGATGTTACAAAAATTCACAGGCTTTCATATCTACCAGGGTATTCCATCGAGCTTTCGTTGCAAATATTTTGTAACAGCAGATTATACTGAACCCTTGAACTTACCGTTCCATCGTTGGTCGTCTGCCTCGGCTGCTTCAGTAGAGCAATATCGTACTCTTAGATCTTGGGGTCGTTTCGAGTTGATTTCTGTCACTTTATCGACCAAATGATAGGGTTCAGAGGAGAGCATAAGTACTTTAAATGAGGAGCAAAAATATAATTACTAAAATATTTATTCAAATTACGTCACGATAAAATATTTATTAAATTATCCAGAAAAATCACTTTAAAAGTTTTACAACCTGTTTTAACGCAGTCACAATACAAAATGTGAGTGTTATCTTTTGATTATTGTTTAACATTATATTTCAAAGAATGAAAACGTAGTGTAAAATTCGTAGACAGCAAAAACCAGAAAACGAGAATAAAACCTGAAAATCGGGAACCATTGATCCAAACGATAACTGAGAGTTAATCCACACGATCCGTGGAAAATCTGACCTTCAATAAGTAGAATTCCAGATTTACACTTAATTAAGGTTATCCACCAGTCTGTTATCCTATCGGATATTGGATCATCCCCCGAATGGACCCTTAATTGAATCAAATTGACTATCAGTTGCTTTGGATAGGTTGCGAAATATTACTAGAAAGCATGGTGTTCATTACAAGTTAACAGCAATTGTCACAATCAAACATAAAATTCCATCATGTATTGTCATCTCGTGACACCCTTAAGTTACAGAAGAATCCTGATGCTGAAACACGCATCATCCCAAACAGATATTCAGAAGGAACCAACAACACTTGGTCCGAAGGGATCGTATGTTACGTCGTCCTGAAGGAACAAAACTGCGAAATGCAGGAAAACATTAATTCATTATGCATTTAGAAGAAATGCCAAACACTGAAGTTAAAGGAAAGTGATACATCACTTGAAAATGTTCTTACTAAAGCAGCCTTCAGGTTTTAAACCATTACATCGTTAAGTTTGTTAAATTACAAGTCCATAATATAACACACATACAAGGAAACTTTTCCAATATTCTATAACTACGACTACCATTATAAATCTGTCTACCTACACTTGTCCTATTAAACTAAACTACAAGTGATCGGTAGATCATCGTTTCACATAAATAATGTGAATAACGAAAAATGAAAATAATATATATATTAACAGCTGACGAATCGAAACCGCATTCGTAGTGTAAATACTACATAAATAAACTAAGTGTCAACACACGGCACTATCATAATATATCGGACACTCAAACAATAGATCTTAAAGTAAAGAAAAGTAAATAAATATGAACAAAAGTTCATCGAACTTGAACACGTGCGGCTAAGCAGTAAGGATCAGTCTCCATTAGCTAGGTTTCCACGTGGGACAACCCTTACATTTATGCCACTACTGATGCAACGCTATTATGGGAGCACCTTCTGGCTAGTAAAAATTATGCCGAAACATGGCCTAAATAGTACCGGCTAATACATTTCAAATACTGCAGACACTAACATCGTTCAAGTCGATTCGCATAAAATGACTAACCTATGACGACTATGTACAGACGACGCCCTAATCCTGTCGTTGAGCCAACGTTACAGTGTCCGCGCATCCTTAAATTATATAATACGCGCGGCATCCTAAATCTACCGTTGAGCCAACGTTATGGTACCTACACATTGTTTATACTGTCAGAAGAAATTGAAACTTTGAACACAATCACGGATATTTAAATCTGATCCTCGTTGTAACTCTAACACATGAAGTGAAATTCGCTACAAAATGAACTCGAACCTGGAAATATAACTGTATCCATTTCTTACAATAAAGCGTAAAATCGAAATTAAACAACATGTCCGAATAGTTTATTCTACATTGACTTAGCAAATGTCATGGGATAGTCGCCTAATAGCGTGTGGGGCTTCCTCTGGCCCTGCGAACTGCAGTGAGACGCCGTGGAAGAGAGTCGACAAGTCCCTGGTAGTCCTCTGGACGCAGCTGACACCAAATCGTCTGCAAAGCGGCCATCAATGCTGGTCTGTTCGTGGGTGCAGGATCCATGGCACGTAGCCTACGTTCCAGGACATCCCAGATATGCTCGATAGGGTTCATACTGGGGCTCCTGGGTGGCCATGGCACTCGTTGGACCTCCGCTGCTTGTTCCTGGAACTATTCCCGGGCGACGTGGGAGCGATGTGGTGGCGCGTTATCATCTTGAAACACCGCAGAACCGTCTGGGCGCTGGAAGGCCAAAAATGGGTGGAGATGGTCTCCGAGCAGCTCAACATACCGCGTACCATTCACTCTTCCAGAACAACTAGGGGGCCCATTCCATACCCGGAAAATGCACCCCAGACCATAAACAGAGACACCAGCGCCCTGGACCACACCTTCGAGGCAGGCGGGATCCATCGCTTCATGTGGTCTGCGCCATACACGGTGCCTCCCATCGGCATGGTGCAGTTGAAATCGTGATTCGTCCGACCATATCACGTTACGCCTTTGTTCCAGTGTCCATCCCTTGTGACAGGCGACAAATGCGCGTTGTTGTGCCCGATGACGTTGGGTTAACAGTGGCACCCGTGTGCGGCGCCGGCTCCCATACACCATAGAACCCATGTTCCTACGGATTGTCCACTGAGAGACGTGTCTAGCACGGGCTGTGTTGAATTGAGCCGTGATTTTTGCACGGTTGCCCGTCTGTCACTATTGACAATTCGTCTCAGATGTCGCCGGTCACGGTCATCGAGGGTGGCTGGACGGCCGGTCGTTCGTCTATTGTGAACGGTGACACCCGCATTCAACCATTCACGATAAACCCTGGACACGGTTGATCGTGTGAAGCCGAATTCCCGCACCACTTCCGAAATCGCACTTCCCATCCGTCGGGCACCGACCACATACCCCGTTCGAACGGCGTCAGCTCACGACGACGTTCCATGTTACACCTGTCACATGCACAGCCACTGCTCACAAGGTCTCCTATACAACTGCCGCTGGCACAGGGGGCGTGTAGTGCACAGACAACACACCTGCGCATCAGTGCTCCGCTATCCCATCACATTTGCTCAGTCAGTGTATTCCTCAATACAATCTCAGCACATGCAATGAGGTTCGCTAAATAAAACTCAACTCTCGTTTAATATTACGTAATATCACTGAAACTAATAATCACTACCATCACGATATAACCCGAGTGTGAGGCTACAACTGGCCTTTCATGTTAACATTCCAAACAGGCATCGCCGTAAACTGTCCAGTGAAGCAACTTTTCATCAATCTACTCAGGCTAAATTATCATTCTAATAAAATTCATTTTTCACACCCGCAATGTTTCTACTCAGCGATAATTTCGTCTCGTAAAGATACAGAGTAGAATTCAATTTACAATAATCAAGTATTATATTAATCTGTGTCAGAATGTATTTCGTTCGTGAGGTCGGCTATCCCAAAATGCACTTCGCTGGTATCAAATAGAACCGTCACTTAAACTTAACTGCCGTGGCCTACGGTCTCATATAAAATAGTATTCATGGGAGATCATCTACCTGTACTTAAAATAAGTGTTACAATGTGCTCACTTGGTTTTGACAACCTTTAAATTCATCAACCGTCCTGGACTGCTACAGGACATCGTTCATCTTACACAGCCTGTCTCAGAAACATTAACATACATATGTCACAAAAATTCCTCTCCATCAGAAACAGGGCCTCTTATCTTAGCCTCCTGCTCATTATACATCACTCATAAAATACAGACTTACTCTGCCTTTAACACCTTCCTAATTATTCTCATAATATTTCATTTCCATAACAATCCGTTTCTTCTTGCTTGAAACTTTTCAAATACAAGCGTTCCCATGACCAAACAACTTTATAATGATCTAACAATTAACTTCTCTAAATTTTCCTAACCTCAAGAGCAAAATAGCACACCGTGATTTTCTGTATCATAAATGCGCGGTGTATCAAAATTTAAGTTCCCCAAAATAAATACCAACTTAATCATACTTCACTGGATTTCGATACAAATCGCAAATCTCGCTTGACACTACTGCTGAACACATAATTTTGTCATCTCAAATTTATCCTGACGTGAATATTATTATTATTATTATTATTATTATTATTATTATTATTATTATTATTATTATTAAATCATTTGATATTTGACATTATCACGCTCACAACGGCTGTTTTATTGTTATCATTATTGTAACTTTTATCGACCCGAACATTATTTCACCTATTTTCATTACAATATTTAAAACTTCATTTTTTTATTTTTTAACGAAATGTAAACACATTTTAAAGTCTCGCGCACTGACATAAATAATAGACAATTCGCCTCAACATTGCATATACTTATTTTTTTCACATGCCACATATTAATTTAAAGGGACAAGCATGTACACTTCTAACTACAAAACACGATATTAAAATTAGACGGACCTGTAACTGCATCGTGGGGATGGCAATATCTTGACCTCATTCTTACACCAGCAATCTCGTATTTAGCCCCTCATAACTGCAGAGCACATTCTTCTCCTAAACATCACTTACAATTACTTTACTTGATTCAACAAACGTAAATAATAAATTATTCTACACACATATAATAGTGAAAACTGCTTCGCTTCTTGCCAAGAACTCAACTTTCACAGTTTGTGGAAATCTCCAACTCCCCCTCTGCCACGTGTTTTTAAAGATATGACTGTCCGTTAAACCCGAAGCTTATCTCCTTCAGTCTACAGTTCCCCTTTTCCGATTACAAAAATATACCGCCGCAGTTATTCACGGAAGCTATCTACAAAGTATGAATTCCCTGTTTCCATTTGAGAAGTTCAGGAACCCTATAACAATTCAACTAATGATTTTCTTTACTGATCGTGATAGATGACATAACTACACTGTATCAACAACTAATTTAGTCTTCATTCACCGTTTACCACTTGGTAAAAATGTTCTTCCTCAAGCAAACTGACTTTAGACATTTTACAAGTTGATTCTAGCCCACTTGAAGTCCTCTTCTTGATGTTGCCCGACGCAGGTCTACACACGGGCCACGGAATAGTAAGTGAAGCTGCTGTCTGAGGAGGGGGTATTTAAAGCCTTTCTAGGGACGCGTTGCTTAGCGTGATGTATTGTGATGCAATCATACTATTTGATGACCACTAGACCGGTTTCTTCGAGACTCACCCCAAACATTCCACCTAAATTTCCAGTCATGACGGTGTTGTTTGCTGATTTTTCGCGTTACTTTAACGGGAGTAATCAATTAATTTCGTACATTACGGTTGCCGCGCATTTTTACTGTATAACCTTGACACGTGTTTCCCTCACGGCCAACATAGATGCCAACTTCTCTCCAAGCCTAATTAAATACATTTTCACCCCGTGGACTTTATCTTCGTCCGCCTCTGTGGTGTAGTGGTTAGCGTGATTGCCTGCCACCCCCGGAGGTCCGGGTTCGATTCCAGGCTCTGCCACGAAAATTTGAAAAGTGGTACGAGGGCTGGAACGGGGTCCACTCAGCCTCGGGAGGTCAACTGAGTAGAGGTGGGTTCGATTCCCACCTCAGCCATCCTCGAAGTGGTTTTCCGTGGTTTCCCACTTCTCCTCCAGGCGAATGCCGGGATGGTACCTCACTTAAGGCCACGGCCGCTTCCTTCCCTCTTCCTTGTCTATCCCTTCCAATCTTCCCATCCCTCCACAAGGCCCCTGTTTAGCATAGCAATTGAGGCCGCCTGGGCGAGGTACTGGTCATTCTCCCCAGAGGTATCCCCCGACCAAGAGCCTGAAGCTCCAGGACACTGCCCTTGAGGCGGTAGAGGTGGGATCCCTCGCTGAGTCCGAAGGAAAAGCCGAACCTGGAGGGTAAACAGATGATGATGATGGATTTTATCTTCATCAAATATTTCCTAAAATTCTTAATTACTTATTTCTTTGTTAATGATAGTGCCGAAATATCTCGCAATGAGGGTTAGTATCTAGTTACCCGAGGTCTGCCGAAATGTTCCGACCTCGTTCGAATGTTTAGAGACTCACTCCCCACTAGCTTGCAATAAAGAACTACGGTTGCAGTCGTAGTTGCATCTTGTAGTTGCAATATTTACCCAGGTAGAATTATGGGTTCAATATATTGCAATTGCTGAATCAAAACGCGATGGACTGAAAACCTAAATTCCTGGGTCCAAGCACTACCAAAAGAAAGGAGAACTTTGTCATAAATTTTTAGGCTAGGTTTTTTTTTTCTTTTTGCTAGTTGCTTTACGTCGCACCGACACAGATTGGTCTTATGGCGACTATGGGACAGGAAAGGGCTAGGAGTGGGAAGGAAGCGGCCGTGGCCTTAATTGAGGAACAGCCCCAGCATTTGCCTGGTATGAAAATGGAAAACCACGGAAAACCATCTTCAGGCTGCCGATAGTGGGGTCCGAACCTACTACTCCCGAATACTGGATACTGGCCGCACTTAAGCGACTGCAGCTATCGAGCTCGGTTTAGGCTAGTTCATGCGGATACCATTTTATCTACGTTTTATCAATAAAAGGGTGTCATTTTTATCGCTATAAATTGTCTTAACCACTTCTTGTCACTGTCGTAAAGTAATAGAATTACGCGTGTTAACAAGCAAAGTGTACTTTGGACAAATTAATGTACACTGATATTCGAGAGTAAGACAAGGAACATCTTTATACCAAAGACCATAGCACGTGACGAGTCACACAAAATTCTTCTTCTACTACCGCTTCTGCCACACCTGTGGGGTCGCGAGTGTGAACTGTGTTGAACATGTGGATCTGACCCTGTTTTACGGCCGGATGCCCTTTCTGACCCCAACCGTATATGGAAGGATGTAATCACAATTGCGTGTTTCCGTGGTCGTTGGTAGTGTAGTGTCTTGTCTGAATATGAAGAGGAAAGTGTTGGAACAAACACAAACACCCAGTCCCAGAGCCAGAAGAATTAATCAAACACGATTAAAATCCCCAACCCGGTTTGGAATCGAACCCGGAACCCTCTGAACCGAAGGCCTCACCGCTGACCATTTAGCCAATGAGTCGGACGAGTCACACAAAATATGACACTGATTCTTCCGTTGAAGGTTTGTGTTAGAAATAGTACATTTTTAAAATTTTATTTTTACAAATTGCTTTACGTCGCACTGACACAGATGGGTTTTATGGTGACGATGGAATAGGAAAGGACTAGAAGTTGGAAAGAAGCGGCGAAGGCCTTAATTCAGGTACACATTTTCCTGGTGTGAAGATGGAAAACCACGGGAAACCATCTTCAGGGCTACCGACAGTGGGGTTCGAAGCCACTATCTCCCGAATTCAATTGTACTTCATTTGCACTATTTCTGAATGATTGAATCCACACCTTCCTTGACAGCAATTGCTGTCAGCTAATATAAAGTACAAGATATAGTCAGAATAAAGACACTGGAATAATGTATTGCCATCTAGTCCCAAATATAGTTAGTTTACTGCCAATGCTTCCAATGGAAATGTTTCTATCAATATTTAAAAAAATGCTTCATCACTCAAATGTTTCCGGTGAAATGCATTAAAAAATGAAAATAGTCATACTTTCTAACCACAACTGGCTTTGCTATGATGATACGTTAAATGCAGTAGTTAACGACGCTGTACTAAGACCCAGTGGACGGTTAGTGTATATACTAAAAGATTTACTGTCTGCCGCACCTTTATAGAGCAATGAAACACTGGCTCATTTACTGTACAAGAATTTATGAAGGAGTGACTTTAACTAGACCAACCAAAATACACTTGAAAGTACTAAATCAAACGTGTCTGTTTGCTAGTACCGTGATTTTTCAAGCGCACAAACGTATTTACCTGCAAATACCTTCCGATCATCAGTTAACTATACAGTCACCATATAAAAGGCGAATCTAGAATAAGTATTGAAATTAATAGGAATGTCATGTCTAAGAAGAAAATTAGATTTAGTGAAATAATTTTGGTAGTGAATAAATTTGAAGTCCTGAAGAACACTTATGTCCTGAAGAACGCTTATGTGAAAAAGAATACTTCCGTGGCTCAGGCGACAGCACGCCGGCCTCTCACCGCTGGGCTCTGTGGTTCAAATCCCACTCACTCCATGTGAGGTTTGTGCTGGACAAAGCAGAGGTCGGACAGAGTTTTCTCGGGGTGCTCCGGTTTTCCCTGTCATCTTTCATTCCAGTAACACTCTTCAATACCATTTAATTCCATCTGTCAGTCATTAATAATTGCCCCAGAGAAGTGCGACAGGCTTCGGCAGCCGGCAGTGTTCTTATACTCTCCGCTAGATGGGGACTTCATTCATTCAATTCCTGACCCGGTTGAAACTGGAAACAGGCTGTGGATTGCCAAAAAGAGAATAGATGTCATGTGTAAGAAGACTCATTCACTCTCTCAAGTTACCGCTGGAACATAGAACATCCGGAAACGTTCCCATTATACGATTTGCCATTGCTGCTTCCTCAAAGGTTTGACCCATTTTAAGGGCTTCTTTCTCCACAGCTCTTCACAGAGTCTTTTCTTGAATGAATCTTGGAATTCTTGTTGGGAGGGGTCTAACTAGCTTTACAAGATGGTTTTTTCCTTCAATGACCGACGTTACAGCTTTCCGTCGCTTGTTGCTGTATTCATACCGGATTTTTCATTCACGTATTTCTCCCTCTTTAGTATCGAGTCCGGCTCCATGGCTAAATGGTTAGCGTGCTTGCCATTGGTCACAGGGGTCCCGGGTTCGATTCCCGGCAGGGTCGGGAATTTTAACCATCGGTAGTTAATTTCGCTGGCACGGGGGCTGGGTGTATGTGTTGCCTTTACCATCATTTCATCCTCATCACGACGCGCAGGCCGCCTATGAGCGTCAAATCGAAAGACCTGCACCTGACGAGCCGAACATGTCCTCGGACACTCCCGGCACTAAAAGCCATACGCTATTTCATTTTTTTTAAAATTTTTTTTATCGTCGATTCCTTCTTGACGACCGAATGGGACTTGATGACTTACTATAATTTTTTCCTAACATAGTTTCCTTCCCTGCTACTTAGTTGCTAGATGTTTTGGACCAGGGAGGTGTCATACTGATTGGACTAGAAAATTAGAAAAATCATGTACTGTTGGTGTCGTCCTGATTGCGAACAGTCCAGACTGCGAACAAGTGGGTACCTGAAGGGGATGATTTAGGTCTGACACACATTAATGAGTCGAGACTGCGCCCAGGCATAAAGTATAGGCGCTTACGCGATAATATAATGAGCAAGAATATATCATTTTATATATGTCACGCTGCTTATCTAGGTGGATTGTGGCAGCAGTATGCATCACTAGAGGCACCTACAGTTTTCTGAAGTTCTTTAGAAAGCCGCTTTAATTATTACTAGGGAGATTTGAATTTATTCACAAACCAGCTCTGGTAATAAAGAAAGCGGCCAGAAAAATTAACCCTCAGTTAACCCCAAGTTCAGGTACACACAATTGGAATACTGGGTAATACACAAAAAAGTTACAAGCATGTAAGAAAAAAACCCATTTGTTTCCAAATAAACTGACTATTTTACTTCTTATCTATTATTTTGAATATTCTTCTTCTTCTCCTTAATCTGTTTATCCTCCAGGGTCGGTTTTTCCCTCAGACTCAGCGAGGGATCCCACCTCTACCGCCTCAAGGGCAGTGTCCTGGAGCTTCAGACTTTGGGTCGGGTATACAGCTGGGGAGAATGACCAGTACCTCGCCTAGGCGGCCTCACCTGCTATGCTGAACAGGGGCCTAGTGGAGGGATGGGAAGATTGGATGTGACAGGCAAGGAAGAGGGAGGGAAGCGGCCGTGGCCTTAAGGTAGGTACAATCCCGGCATTTGCCTGAAGGAGAAGTGGGAATCCACGGAAAACCACTTCGAGGATGGCTGAGGTGGGAATCGAACCCACCTCTACTCAGTTGACCTCCCGAGGCTGAGTGGACCCAGTTCCAACCCTCGTACCACTTTTCAAATTTCGTGGCAGAGCCGGGGATCGAACCCGGACCTCCGGAGGTGGCAGCTAATCACGCTAACCACTACACCACAGAGGTGGACTATTTTAAATAATTAATAATAATAATACCGGGTGAGTTGGCCGTGCGGTTAGGGGCGCGCGGCTGTGATCTTGCATCCGGGAGATAGTGGGTTCGAATCCCACTATCGGCAGCCCTGAAGATGGTTTTACGTGGTTTCCCATTTTCACACTAGGCAAAAGCTGGGGCTGTACCTTAATTAAGGCCACGGCCGCTTCCTTCCAACTCCTAGGCCTTTCCTATCCCATTGTCGCGATAATACCTATCTGTGTCGGTGCGACGTAAAGCCACTAGCAAAAAGACGAAATAATAATAATAATAATAATAATAATAATAATAATAATAATAATAATAATAATAATAATAATATATTAATAATACAACTCTCACTAATCCACCGTAAACAACTACCCCGCTAGTTATGTTATACAATAAAAAAGATAATCTTCTAAATTGTAAGATTACCGAGCTCGATAGCTGCAGTCGCTTAATTGCGGCCAGTATCCAGTATTCGGGAGATAGTAGGTTCAAACCCCACTATCGGCAGCCCTGAAAATGGTTTTCCGTGGTTTCCCATTTTCACACCAGGCAAATGCTGGGGCTGTACCTTAATTAAGGCCACGGCCGCTTCCTTCCCACTCCTAGCCATTTCCTGTCCCATCGTCGCCATAAGACCTATCTGTGTCGGTGCGACGTAAAGCAACTAGCAAAAAAAAAAAAAAAAAAAAAAAATTGTAAGATTACCTCAAACTAAATTATTAAACATTTTCAACAAGAAAACTATTTTTATAAATATGGCTAGGTTATCTAAAACATCACAGTGTACCAGTTAATGTTAATACTAGTAGAATAAAAATTACATATGAGACTGTTTTGAAAATTGTATCTGTTTTATGAATCTCACGTCAACACTAAACTCTTGTTCGCAATCTGGACTGTTTGCAATCAAGACACAACCGTACTGCTTTCTCAAGAGTACTGTATTCAGGAAAGGTAGAAAAGTAAGACGACCATTTGTCCAACTCTTTATCAAGGGTCTTTTTGTCTTAATCAGCATTTGTGGTCTGTATATCATGGTGGTTTATGTATACTTATAGATGTATGTTGCTTTTGACAACATGGATATGTGCCGAAGTCTCGTACTGTATTTGTGTTTTTACAGGGAAGACCTGTGTCAATAGTGATAGTTGTTTCGAGTATATTAGTGCCCGTACTATAATTAATTAGGCGTGGTTGCTTAATATTAGTGTCTTGGAAATCTTGAACACTATCAGTTTTCACTGAATGCTGTGTTAATTCATGGCTTCGGGAAAGGTAGATATTAATTTCACGGATAGTGAATGTCTTTCCACATAGCTCACGTTCCTCACTGTTGCTTACTTTCTCAGTAATCCGGCACAAGTTATTGTCCTCACTTATGGAATAACCTTTGGAAGATATATGGTGGTCCGCCTCTGTGGTGTAGTGGTTACTGTGATTATCTGCCACTCCCGGAGGGCCGGGTTCGATTCCCGGCTCTGCCACGAAATTTGAAAAGTGGTACGAGGACTGGAACGGGGTCCGCTCAGCCTCGGAAGGTCAACTGAGTAGAGGTGGGTTTGATTTCCACCTCAGCTATCCTGGAAGTGGTTTTCCGTGGTTTCCCACTTCTCCTCCAGACGAAAGCCGGGATGGTACCTAATTTAAGGCCACGGCCACTTTCTTCCCTCTTCCTTGTCTATCCCTTCCAATCTTCCCATTCCCCCGCAAGGCCCCTGTTCAGCATAGCAGGTGAGGCCGCCAGTTGTATCCCCCGACCCAGAGTCTGAAGCTCGAAGACACTGCGCCCTTTAGGCGGTAGAGGTGGGATCCCTCGCTGAGTCCGAGGGAAAAACCGATCCGGAAGGGTAAACAGATAAATAATAATAAGAAGAAGAGGATTTATGGGGTCTAGTTAGGGGTACATTCATTCCGTGAGCAGTAAATTTAATCCACACAAGCTACAAACCACAGTATTGCTTGTGCTTGCTGCTGACGTAGTTGGAACTTGTTCATTGGTATTCATTGGAAAGGGGTGCTTAAAGTATGAAAATAGGGTATTGGAAGGAACTTATAACACCACTCAGCTGATTTTAAAAATATTTACCCCTACCTAGTTGTAATCATATAATATATAAAATAAAAATACACATAAATTACAGACCCTTACCAGCACTGATAAACCACAATATGACGCACAGTATGAATTTCCAGCCTTCACCGTTGTATGCTGTATGGTCCTTTCAGCCAACTCCGAGCAAAAATCGACAATTCACAATTGTGGCACTTCCACCCTTTCCATTTTTAATCTTCAATTATCTCTACAAGATGAAACGACAAGTTGAATTTCGTACGACTATTTACCGAATGAGATGTTTAATAAACAATAATAAAATTAAAATAACATAGGTGTTTTATATACTATTATTAAACTGAATTTATTGCATACTAATGTGATGATGTTGCTTCTTCAAATATGTAACAGCCGCCATATTTAATTTATTCACTGGCTTATGAATACTATGAGTTAAGTGACAACTCTGAAATAATTGCGAATCACCTTCGATATCCAAACAGTTGCCTATCAGGTGCGATAATCTTATTTCGACATATTGCAGTGAAAGTCGACCACGACTGGTTGAAATTGACATGAATTGTAAATTGGATTTTTCAATTTGAGCCAAACCCTAACTCCCTCACGGATAATGTATATAAATATAACACCAAACGTCACACACACACTGGTAAAAGTGAGGCGTGGACCGCGACTAGGAAAGGCCAAGAGAACACAGCCTTGAGCTGGAAACGACCCTCATCGATGATGAACAAGGATATGAATCAAATACTACTGTCAATGAAATGCAGAATAAATTAAATGAGGGTTTATTGAAAATATAAAATTAAAAAATAAACATTAAACAATAAAAACGAAGCCAATAATTAAGAAAAGATACCAAGTGGAAATTTACATAAACGTACCTTCCCGAATGAATGTCATCACATCGACGCGTGAGCGCAGCATTACTATTATTTCAAGACCCAAACAGATATAATTACAAGCTCACCGTCTCAGAAATACCTTCACTACATCACATGCCAATTTTATTATCATTATCACGGCCCAATTTAGTTCGTCCTTTTTACGAGATACGTCTCATTCATAACACGACTCTTCTCACTCCATTATCCACTCAACAATACCTATAGCAGTCAAAGACCCACACGTCACAAAGGATAAAAACTAGCAGGTAAAAAATCAAAGCGGAAATCGGGATGGGACAGAGAGAAACATCTCTGCACCAAGCGAACAATAATAAAATCAAAGAGTATCACAGGCATGCCCATAGCCTAAATATAAGAAGAAAATATGGCGGCCTCCCGGGCAAGCAAACGTCCAAGACAGAGACATGGCAAAAATAAATAAACCTGTACCGAGAACAAACATAAGGTACAGACACTAGACTAAAAATGCAAATGACCGAGCTAGATAGCTGCAGTCGCTTAAGTGCGGCCAGTATCCAGTATTCGGGAGATAGTAGGTTCGAACCCCACTGTCGGCAGCCCTGAAAATGGTTTTCCGTGGTTTCCCATTTTTACACCAGGTAAATGCTGGGGCTGTACCTTAATTAAGGCCACGGCCGCTTCCTTCCCACTCCTAGCCCTTTCCTGTGCCATCGTCGCCGTAAGACCTATCTGTGTCGGTGCGACGTAAAACAACTAGCAAAAAAAGTGCAAATGGGGCGATCGACATAGCATCTTTCCTCTCCCCTCGTTCAGCAACACACATCCAAGCATTCACACATCTGAAGATATCGAGAAGCAATATGAACGGCCGTTCCAGTTACTAATGTCAAAATAAATTTATATAGTGTGACTCACATTGCCACACACAACAGGTCTCGCAACACGCAAACAATTTTACAACGGGACAGAAAGTCACCCTTGCTCAAATCCATCAGGTCACGCGCTTCGTATGACAAGAATGTGACTTTAAGTCGAAACGGAGGGCATAAACACATCTGATGGTAAAGTACCATAGAACGCAGTGCACACAAATAGAATCAATCTGAGACCCAGTTACTAAAATTTCATGATCACAATAACAACCACACACACACGGGACTTCCATGCAGCGGAGCAGAAAAGATGTGTGTCAATCTGCTATGAATGGAAAGTTATGAATCATCACAATACCAAAAACGAAAACAAAGATCAACATACTTGTAATATCAATGGTCAAAATAAAAGGTAACATGCATGTATGGCCTAAGTTTCAATATATTAATAACCCATTTAAAACATAGAAAGGCTACTTCGATCAGCGCGGCCTCCAATGTGATTACCTCTCACATAAACAAGGCAAAGAGTCGCTTCAAAGAGATAATACTACTCCTCTCGTAAAATGAACGATCTTCTGGGTTTACAACTGAGGGTGCAGCCCTCTCTAGTACATTACCAGAAATACATAACTCATTGGAATAGAGGCCGTAAGAAGCCATTTGCATATGAGAAACGTCACACTCGTCAACATGCCATTTAAGCATAGGTCAATCTTCAGTGCGTGACGGATGAGGAAAATCTATATAAATAAAGTTGTAGGGGGTCCGCTGTCTGTAATTTCGTTTGTTTTGCAAATTTTTCAGTTATCTATCCGTTTTAGGTCAACTCAAGACCATATCAGTAGTTTTTAGCTTTAGTCTCTGTCTGTTTGTCTCTTTGTTCTGCCATCACGGAGAAACGGCCGGATAGATCTCAACCAAACATCATATTTAGAGTATCCTCACACAGGGAAGGTTTAGATATGACTTAACAATCACTGAATAGACTGGGGGATTATAGGAAAATCAGAACAGTTTTCTTCCATTTTCTATTATACTACTGCTTTTCTTTAGAATCCGTGGACTATATGTGAAACGTCCCTTCATATTCAACAACGTTTGTTATGTACATAATTTCGCTTACTCTTACTCTCTCTATATGTTATTTCCGTTCTTTTATATCGTAAACGTATTTATCGTACGACTGTAAATAACAGAGATGCTTTCGAAAAATCGGATTTTTAGTCGAAGTCCCGTGGAATACTTGGTGCGTGTCACTTCAAGGTGGGATAACTGAAAGAACTAAAGAGCCATTTTACTTTCTTTCTTAGAATAGGTAATAAGGGATGGGTTTCATGAGTTTTCTGCCACAGCGCCACTCCAGTGGCGAGTGAAACAACAATATGTAAGCGAGAACTTCGCACAACTTCAGACCAGGAATTGTACCGTACAATAAATTCTCTGATCGTCCTCATTCTATTGCTACTTTGTTCATCTCTATCCTACTTCACGTTACTGACACGTGCTTTCGTAGAAAAATATCAGTTTAACCTGCCGTATTAAACGGTTGAATAGGTAAGGTAAGGGTTATTCTGCCCGAAGGCAGGTCCGAACCCCCGCAGAGGTGCTCCTGAGCCGGAGTTTACGTGCGGTAGGGTGGCCAGTTCCTTTCCGCTCCTCCGTTTCCTTACCCCCACCAACAGCGCGTGGCAATCCATCCAACTCCTGACCACGCCCAATGTTGCTTAACTACGGAGCTCTCACGGGATCCGGTGTTTCAACAACACGGCTACGGCCGTTGGCTAAACGGTTGAATAAGGCATGTAAATTCGCATAAATTCATGAAGGAAACATGTAATCAATTGCAAATTCCCGTGCGAAGAACGGGTACAACTGCTAGTGATAAAATAAATCTGTTTAAGACCATCAATACTAACCAAATATTCATGGCAATGGTGTCAACAAGGAAAGTGGTACCGGTAGTGGTGATGGTGGTGATTATTATATTAAGAGGAAGTACAACTGGGCAACCATCCTCTATTAACACTAATCAGAGAGAAAAATGGAAGGGATCCGACATTTCGAAAACTGAAGTTATCGGCCAAAGAAAGACAAGGGCCACGAAGGCGTGAAAACGAAAGACTCCCTAGGCCTCGAGTGCTCTAATAACTTCGGGGTCGGAAAAGAACAAGAGTTGACCAAGAGAGGTCGGACAGCATAGATAAAAGTGAGAAGTCAAAAAGGAGACTCATATTCATGAAGAAAACGTACGCTATAAAGCCTTCAGAATCACTACAATAACACTCAATGACACGAATGTTAAACTATTAAAACATGAAGTCATATCACAGAGCTGCTCAATAAACTTACAAAAGCAATAAAATACGGTCAGCACAGAATGGTTATGGAACTTTCCTTCAACCTTCTGCACTGTCACATACTGCACATTTCACAATAGTCATAACTATGGATGGGATTTTGCCTCTTTGCTATTTTATTCTGTGTATAGAAACGTGGACTTTTAAGATATAAATCCGTTTTAGGCTCTTTTAAGGAAGAATTTGTTGGTTTTATTGTACCTATAAATGCCTATTTCAGGGGTTCTTGCCTATTTTAAGTATAATTGTCTATTCAGTGCCTTGAGACAGTCTTTTAAAGAAGCCAATTTTCTTCCACTGCATTATATTCTAGCTTAGGCGTTTCCAAAAGACGGCCCGCGACGGGTTTAAACATTATTTTAAGAAATGTGAAGAAAATTTACAAAAAAATCATAGCTCGTTCAAAAATGTATTAATTGTTATACCCTTTATAGAAGCAAGTCAAAACACATTCATTATTTAATATTATTTCCTGCTTTTAAATACTCACTTGATTTGAATAGGTTATTTTTTATTTTAAATAATTTAAAATCCGCACTTCGGCGGAATATAAGCCTTCACAAATGCTAGTGCTAGGTCTTAACCACTAAAAAAAGTGGCTATAGGATCCACACCAACCTCACTGTGGATATTTTATGAAACGCAGCGTGTAATGAATACCACAAAATATTTTAATTGCCACTGGTGTAAGAATCAGTTTTATTTATTTGGTCTTCTCTCATTGGTAGTACCGGCTGGTACACAGTGTTGCACACTCGAGGACATTTTCAGGGAAGTACTCCTGGAAGTATATTACTGGGTTTTAGGCTCTTACAGCTGTATATCATTGTTCTCTTCAAATTACTCCCACTAAATTGTCCTTCTTTAAGTTTGGTTTTGACTGCGTTAATAATTTCAGTTTGTCTTCTTTTCCTCTTTGTTATTTGTGAAATATTAATTCAAATGAACTGACATTTTTATGTGCTATTTTTCAAAATTCAATTGTCCTGAGTATAACAGTGTTTATTTTTAATTTCACTCTTTTATGCAATTGTTTTAAGCAATTAAAAATTGTTATACCTTCAATTCAATTGAAGTATGCATGATACATTGCATTTCATACTAGTACCTCTTTTCTATTTGCAGAATTTTACGAAAATTGACCTATTATTAAAGTGTGGCCCACGATCGTACCTAAGGTGGCCAATATGGCCCTCGACCTCTTACAAATTGGAAACCCCTGTTCTAGCTGGTGTGATGGACAGAATTATTTTCTCGTTTCTCAACATCTGTTTACAGTTGTTTTGTTGCAACGCTACATAAATCACACCATGGACAACGAAGATGCTGTCTGGATAAGAGAAGCCAAGAAAGCCATGTCCTGCCCATCTGTTCGATCAGATTTGGCGTTGCTCAAGGCAACTTCAGCAAGCTGCCAAGAACCATCAACGAGTTGGAGAAGTGTGGCATGCCCCTTGTGGTGTCCATTAGGACTACAATAGAAGTTAGGGTAAAGTAGCAACTATCAAGGAAAAGTTTTATAATGTCCTGCTACGGTATCCCGGGTGGAAAGAGATATTTAAAGTAGCCAATGTGCTACGAGTTCAGGTATGTGGAGCAAATAATAATTTCGTGTGACTATTGCTAGCCTGGGGCAGCCCTTGTAAGTCAGACCCTCCGACGAGGGAGAGTGGCATCTGTCGTGTATGGAAACTGCGTGTTAGTGGAGGATAGTGTTGTGTGTAGTGTGTGAGTTTCAGGGATGTTGTAGACAGTACAAACACCCTGTTCCCGAACCAGGGGAAATAACCGTTGAGGGTTAAAGTCTCCGACCCAGCCGGGAATCAAACCCGGGGTCCTCTGAACCGAAGGCAACTTCCCTGACCATTCAGACAAGGAGTCGGACGTTGGAGCAGCTGAAGTGGTTTTACTTAAGTTTTATCCCATCACTTCGTGTGATGTAGGGAGATCCTACATAAACATTCTTCATGACAGGAGATCACAACTGTTACCTGAACATATTAAAAATTTGTTAGTTGCAGACTGAACGCTGAAAGGCATAACAGTCTATAATGATAATGTATGTATGTATGTAAATTCCTTTCATAGGAATTGAGTGTACTATTAAATTACAAGTAATTTTAATGCCAATTTACGTGCCTATTTTGGCTATTTTAGTGCCCATGTGCCTGCCTAAAAATCCTGACATTAGAACAGACAGTGGGCAGTCTTAGGAGGATTTTGTTACAATCTGTAAAACTTCAGTGATCCGGCTACAGTTTCCCCACGGTAGAATTCCATACTGAAGAATACTGTGAAATAATGTACTGTACGTATATTAAGCATTTAAAAGATGTTTCCTGAGAACCTTATCTCTGACGACCCCGTGGGTGGGAGCGATGGGATAATATCCACGGTATTCCTTGCCTGTCGTAAGAAGCGACTAAATGGGGCCCAACTTGGGAGCGTGGGATGGGGACGACATGGCCCTTAGCTGAGTCCGGCCATTACTTCCAATTACTTGATTTAGGCTCCTCACTTTCAGCTATCCTATCCGATCTCTCTTGGTCAAGTCCGGCTCCATGGCTAAATGGTTAGCGTGCTGGCCTTTGACCACAGGGGTCCCGGGTTCGATTCCCGGCAGGGTCGGGAATTTTAACCTTAATTGGTTAATTTCGCTGGCACGGGGGCTGGGTGTACGTGTCGTCTTCATCATCATTTCATCCTCATCATGACGCGCAGGACTCCTACGGGTGTCAAATCAAACGACCTGCATCTGGCGAGCCGAACTTGTCCTCGGACACTCCCGGCACTAAAAGCCATACGCCATTTCATTTCATTTCATTTCTCTTGGTCAACTCCTTTTCTGCCGACTCCGATGGTATTAGGTCCTTCGTGGCCATTGTCTGTTTTGCCGATACCTTCATTTTTCGAAGTATCGGACCTCTTCCACTTTCCTTCTGATTAGTGTTAATAGAGAATGGTTGTCAAGTTGTACTTCCTCTTAAAACAATACAATCACCACCACCACCTCTCAAGGGATACACTACTATTGGTAGTTGTTCAGCTGTACATGACGCAGGCTGGTATCGGAAGCTCTGTGAAAGAAATGAGCGCCGTTCCTTTCGCTTGTGGTCATTTACTGAGGAGAAACTTTCACATGTACGGAATATTCTTCAGCCTTGTGAAGAAGTCTGTTAATGAGTAGAACTCTAAGATCATTATTATGAATTTCTAATAAGCCTCCATCCAATCCCTAAGGATACTGTTCTTGGAAGTGCAGAGCAATAGATCCAATTACCATGAGAACAGTGTGTCTGGCGAACAGTGTAGGAGCACGAGCGCAGAACGTTTCAGAAATCTGAGTACACGTCAGAGTGTGCTCCAAACTGGTCCGTATTCCACTGGCAGACGTCGAAACATTGTTGAAGACAAATTAGATAATGCCAGTGGCGGCGCGAGACCCTTATCAAAGTGTTAGCACACAAGTTTCCAGAAACATAATTGATGGGTATTAGAACTTAAATAGAAGGAATTCCTCTATTCTAATGCTATTGAACTTCAGTAAAGCTATTTTGGAAAACAGGGTCTGCGGACTGTCACGTTGTTTCTTTAGTACATTTGCAATCGATCAAATTAAATTATGGTTTCCTTCTGGGAAAATTTTTGATACAAAGGCCAAAGGCAGGCATTTATACAATTGGAGGCACATGTTTCCCCTAGTGCATCTACATAAGAGGCTTGCACTAGTGTCTTACTGGCGCACTAGCCGCCAGCGTCTTGGAAAGGTGTAGCAATCCAACTGATGAGCCCACTGCTACAGTGGGACGAAACGCTGGTAATATCACGTTTGAATAAACCTAAAGAGCTTAAATGTTTTTAATTGTTAACATCACTAACTCCCTTTGTTATCCAAACATTCGTATCTGTTGAAAATAAAAGGCAAGCTCACCAATACAAGGAACACTATTCCCTTCAGCAACACAACCATGTATCATTTGTATGTCAGGAATCATAAAACGATACCCTTAAATTATTCTTTCTGTTACCATAGCTGATATATGGGATTGTCTATGATTTGTATCTGAGCGGCAATAGTTCGGCTAGAGAATGAGGGCCGATTGCAGAAACGATGACTAGTTTTAAGTCTTAGACAATGTCTACCTAAACAACGTCTAAATCGAGAACGATCTTTAATTGCATAAACAGTGTTCAGTCGATGTTTAACTAGACATCGCTTAAAGTTTCAATATTGGTTTGAAAATGGAGATAAAAGTATCTTTCATGCAACTCTTGGCTTGTCGCACCCAATGAAATTCATCGGTGCGCGCGCCGAACGCCAATCAGCTGTTTGTCTTCCTACACACTACTCAAATATGGCTAAGTATGAGCAGGACTTGCCCACAGATAAGAGTATCGCTTTCGGTGGGAATTAAATCTCATTATATTATTGACACTTGATTATAGCGTTGTTACAGTGAGTTTAATCTACTCATAAATACGGTAGCTTCGACGAAGGGAAGATGAAGCAATAGTAAGTGTAACCGAGTGTGTTGTACGGGCCATATAGATGTAGCTTGCATTCTGGAGATCGTAGGTTCGAAACGAATCATCGGTAGCCCTGAAGATTGTTTTCCGTAGTTTCCCTATTTTTACACCAGGCAAATACTAGGGCTGTTATTATGGCCACCGCTCTTCTTTCCCAGTCCTCTTTAAACAATAATCACCACCACTTGCCTTTTCCTATCTGATAGTTGCCGAAAACTTATAACAATTACATATATCAAAAACCCATGCAACCTACTTTTTTGTTTTCACTATTATGTGTGTTTACTTGGCAGTAAAAATATAAAAAATATAAGTGAATCCCTCCCGGTTGTGATGATCGGGACACGTAATTCTGATATGAATGTAGTCGAAGTGACCTATAATTCCATGGAAATTACCCCATGTATATTGTACCAGGAGGTACACCTTTACGCCGCACATTTAAAACTTGCGCCTAAAAGAACTCCTCTACTGGAGGAACCGTGAACTTGAAACTAGACCTACTTAAACCTTTACTCACAAGATGTCACCACTAAAATCTGATGGAATTTTGTTATTGTGAAGTTTCCTGTACTGTGTGAATTTCTACTTGTTTTGTTTGAAGTTTGGACATTCTTCCATAGATGTCACTGCAATAAAACTATGATCATGCACCCTGGTGCGAAGTGAAAGAACTTTTGATTTAAAGAAGTTTGGTATTCATAAGTTTTTTTTTACTAATTGATGTTCATTTATTTTTGGGTTGGCAATATTGATCTTTTCCTTCCGCCAGTTTTGAATCTAGCCAATCCCAAATTTCTTTAATTAATTTTCAACCAATCACAGCCTTCTTCTTCGATTTTGAGTGTAACCTTTACATCAACCAATAAATTGAGAGGGTGTGGCTGGTTTATTCGTGAAAGGTCTCGAACTTTCCCCGAGGGTATATAAACTGCGGATTTTCACGTCTCTTGGCCAATTGATCGTCATCTAACCTAGTGTGTGTGTCAATCAGGAGGCGGGAGGCGCCTCTTTCATCAGGCAGCAGTACACCGACAAGGTAATGGCCACATAACATCTTTATTTCTTGCTAGCTCCGCAACTTAACCTGAGGGAAAGGTCCGAATCTTTAACTATGTAATCTAGTTTTCCTACAGATGTAACTTCTGCCGGCTAATATAAAAACTTCTTAAAATCTTTAACGGTAAATCGGGGACAGAGACTGATGTACCCTCTCGAGCTCCCCTTCATATTGGTTTGAGGTGATTACGTTTTGTAACTGGTTTTCTTCCCTTTCGTAATGTCTCAATTTATTCTTAAACGAGTCACCCCCATAGTTTGGGAATAGTCCCTGTTTCTTCGGCCTAGTGCCCCTTAGATTTTAAGTGTTCATATCTAGGAGTGCAAGCATTCGCCTCCTTTCATTTTGTGTTCGGGCCATTTATTTAACTGTTATTTCTTTTTACACGAAGGCCCTATAGGTTGGGTACGAGATACCCCTGTTTCAATTTGTAAGTTGGGCCATGGAAGGCCAAAAGGTGTAAGATATTTTTGGTGTTGCCTTGAGTAGGCTTGAAAACTGAGAGCCTGTTAGCTCTGTTCCAAAGTAAGATTACTGTATGCCTCTTGAAGGCTAGATGTTGTATCTTGGGAGCAAGTGCTCCATGAATTTAGGGGATTTCTGCCCTTTGAACAAATTTATGCTCGTCTGTAAAATTTGAGCTGGGAGCTCAAAAATTTTAAAACTAGGGGATTGTAGCCCAAGGGTGTTAAAGTTCTGAAATCTTGGATTTTTCTAAGTCTTGTACCTGAAATGTCATTGTTATCTCACTAAGTGAAAAGTTGTTAAGTTCGTTGTTTTTCGAAAATATAACCTTCAGTTTAAGTTTCAAATTCTTTTCTTGACATTGTAGTTAGACCCATTCATTCCGGTACCTTCTTTCATCTCTTCTGCTCCACGGATAACTCCGTAACATATATAATAAAATATCTCTGTTGCCAAGAATCGTATTCAAGTTGACAATTACCGAACTATCCCTTTGTCAGTCTCAAGAAATAAGTCTCTCGAAAAGCGAAATCTTATTCTAAGATCTATCTCCCCGTACATGTCAAACGAATTGCTGCGATTTAGCGGCGAGCGACCCACAGAGAGGCCGTCGGACTAACCTTTCTTCCCGGAATCGTCTCAACATGATAATACAAATGACATGTTTCATGGAGCATTACCTCTGATTGTGATTCACTCTTTTCATTTGAGGTTAAACAGTGCTCTTGGCAGTGTTTAAACATGACCGGTTGAACATCGGTTTTAGACAGTGTCTAAGTGATAAATAACATCTCTGCAATGCGGCAGCCATACTTAGGCATTGTTTAACCGTAGACATCGTCTAAATACCGTTTCTGCTATCGGCTCTGAGTGTTTTAATAAGTCTGCAATAACACAGCAATACGTATTCGTCCTCCACCATAACTAAATCTCCCTTACAACAACAACGCCATTGCAGGCAGAACACTGCAAGCTATTACAGCTAAGTTAGCCTCTCGACTGGGGCAAACACGCGAGTCCAGTTCTCAGCATGGTCAGCTCTGCGCTGTTTTACAGAGTGCATCGAATACGCAAGCGCGCCCCGACCAAATTCAAGCTCCTCGTGTTCGCCTCTGCGAAACGGCAAACAGAGGGCACTGTCGACAAATCTTAATCACTCGACAGATGCGAAGCTTTCGCCACTTAAAGTGATATTTATGCGCAAGAGAATTAGGCTTTATTGTTATAACATTATACGGTATTACATAAATATTATGTAGTCATATTCGTTGATTTTTCGTTTTATATGGTGTTAGGCCGGCTAACACGACAAACATAGACCCGCCGGGCCTGGGTAATGCATAAATTCATCAGTTTTTCGATTATTTCCTCGCTCTATAGTTGGAAAATTCTGTAATTTCTGTCCATATATGGAACTTTTACGAGTAGTGACACAGAAAAAATAGTGCTGGTGGTGGTGATAATTAAAGGTCTACATTCTCCGTTTGCAGTCGGTCGAGCGAAGGTAGTCGTGTAGTAAAGTCCTACTCCGCTAGTATGCGTGACTTGTTCGACTGTTTGGCGCTAGACAGTTTGAAAGAACGCACCACATTCGGTCCGACTGATTCACAGTCGTAATCGCTGTGACATTTGCTGCGAATATGGAACGGGATTCAAAAGACACGGTGATGGATTACAAATGAAAGAAGGGATGAAAAGTGAAATGTCGGAAAACTTCTCGCTAGTAACAGCTCCGAATGATCGACATAGAGGATATGTGTCATGTGAACGTTGTGCTTCTTAACTACTGTCTAACCACAGGGACGTTTCCAACTGCATGGAAGGATGCTCTAGTAACCCTAGTATTAAAACAAACCATACCAATTACGCCACCTGATTACCGACATATTTACATGCTTTCCCCTCTCTCGAAAATTCTTGAACGACCTGTAGACGAGCAGATAGTAAAATCATTAACCAGTCATTCTCTTTTGGACCCATTGCAATGTGGCTTCAGATAGGAACACAGCACTACGACTGCCTTTCTTCGGGTAACTTATGACGTAAGACTAACAATAGAAAAACGCCAGGTAACGGTACTGACACTCCTTGATTTCAATAGTGCTTTTGCCACGGTAAATACAGACATACTACTATCCTGATAGCCTTACATTTCTTAAAGCCGTACCTTACAAATCGTGGCCAGTGCGTGGTTAAACAATCAAAGATCCCAATGGGCTGTAAAATTAGCCGGTGTTGCTCGCAGGGTCTCTTCTAGGGCCCGTATTGTTCGTCTAACATATTAATGACTCATTTTCCACAGCTCAGTTTTGAAACTACTACTTAAATGCTGATGATCTGCAGATATACATCACAATGCTATAAACAATTTATATGCAACAGTCCAGCATATTAATTCAGATACTGAAAGCCCCTACTCTAAAAACAACCACTTAATCCTAAATCCTCATCCCCTGTGGGTGGGGAAGGTAGAATATAATTCACGGTACCCCCTGTCTGTTGTATGAGGCAACTAATAAGGGCCCAAGGGGTTGTGATTCACATGTCACAATGATTACGAATACGAATCGGCGCGGGTTGCGACCATGGGGCCCTTAGCTGAGTCCTGGCATTGCTTCCACTTACTTGTGACAGGCTCCTTACTTTCATCTCTCCTATCCGACCTCCCTTGGTCAGATCTTGCTCTTTTCCGACGCCGACAGTATTAGGTTTGCGAAGCCTAGGGTGCCTTTCGTTTTCACGCCACTTCTTGCTCTTTTCCGACGCCGACAGTATTAGGTTTGCGAAGCCTAGGGTGCCTTTCGTTTTCACGCCACTTCATGGCCTTTCCCTGCCTAGTTGAACTCCCTCTTAAAGTAATAACCACCACCACCACCACCTCGTAAAACACAACGCATTATCTTAAGTAACTTTGTTATTGCACGCAGTGAGCAATATCAATCTTTCTCCAAGTATCATCAATGGCATTGCTATACCGTACCTTAAGAACGTAATTAATGTGGTAATCAACGAGAATCTGGCCTGGAATGAGCACGTATGTGACGTATGTTGAAAGGCCCATGCTGCTCTATATTCCCTGAAATGTGATTATGATGATGATGATGATGATGCTTGTTGTTTATAATCGCCACTGATCTGCATTTAGGGCAATCGCCCAGGTGTCGGATTTCCTATCTGTTATTTACAGTCTTTCCTTAAATAATTGCAAAGAATTTGGAAATTTATTGAACATCTCCTTTTCTTACAAATGAATATTTGCCCCAATTTGGCCTCTTGAATCTAAGCCCTTCTCTTCTCAATTTTAGACTGTTGTGATATGGTTCTGTTCAATCTAAATGCCGAGCAATTTGCGCGACTTCAACGAACACAAAACGCTCGCATACGATATGCTTTCCATCTGCGACATGACACTCATTTTACACTATATTTCAATACAGTGGGATGGCTACGCATAAATGAATGAACGAATGTTCTCCCAATGACTCTTGTTTACCAGCTACTTTCGAGGAACATTCCTACTTATGGTACTATTTTCTAAATTTCGTTTTCTTTCCTCATTCCATAAAAAATAGTAAGTTACCCGTTCTTGTTCCCTACTTGAAATGCCACTAAATCGAACGACTTCCTATAATAATGATTTTCTAGTTACTGCATCGATACTCTGGAATACACCCCCAATGGACATTCGGCACTTTACTTCGTATCATCCATTCAAGTCTACCTGGCGAAAGTTTTCCTGGGCAGATAATAATGAGTTGTGTGAGTCAGTGTCTGTGTGTTGTGTGAATGGGTTTACCATTATCTGTTATGCACTTCAGCCATTACTATTATTATTATTATTATTATTATTATTATTATTATTATTACAGGGATTTTTTGCGAAATGCAGAGGTAAGGAAGCGCGTAGGGTGAATGGCTGGACAAGAGACCACTTAGATTAAACATTTACTCAAACAAAAATTGGAAATTTTATTTCAATCCTCTCTTAAAATTCAGACAGAGTAATTTAATGATTTAACAAGAACCATTTGAAATATTACTCGAGAATATTCGCACTTAACAAAGATGTCAGCTCCAACAATACATTGAACTTTGAAGTCTTTAATCAGGTACAAGTTTCATTGGAAGAAACCACCAGGCATGTACGTATGAAAGAGTCACATTGCTCCTAACATGTACAACATTATAGAATATGAGCTCCAAATACATAGAGGCTAGACTCAATAAAGCGATATGTCGTTCGTCACATTCTCAATTTCACTAGTAATCAATTGGGTGACCCCACAGGTTGCCCCATGGTGGGCTTATCAATTACAACATTTCACAAACTGGTAAAGTACTCTTCTTCACGGGAAGCTAAATGTAGACACGGTTACCCGCAAAACCCTAATGAATATACAGAGGCATACTGCCCATCCTAATAGGCCTTAAGAATGAAAAGAAACGGCAAGGAGACAAAACACCAGCACTACTTAAAGAACATTCGGGAAAAGACAAGAATCTAAGTGGGCTTAAGGTCCAATGACACAGAGGCCAATACCATGCTAAAAAGGGCGATTAAAAGGGAACGTTTAAAGGCTGAGACAAATTTCCAAATTCAGAGGTTGAAACTCTTTAGGCACCGAGATCAAAAGTAGAAGGGGAGAGTTCCTAGGGTAATCACTCGTGCTCCCTTATATTAAATATATTTTCCTAGTAGGGAATATAAATTGAGTCCGAATACTGCGCAGAAGGTCCTACATTTCAGCAAAAATTGAAAAAATACATATCTTCTCCACACGCCACCGTAATCACATATTTAGGTACATTCTGCCATTACCCGTTAGCGCTGGATCTTCTTCAAGCCGGCCACCCCCTGCCTCCTGACTCCTGTAACTTCCGCAAATTCGCGTACTCTATCATCGGAGCAAATCAAATAAGACGGCCCTAAAGCGCTCGCCTTAAATAGGTCTTCAGGGGAAACTTCTAGACTATATAAGAATCCAGAGCGCTGATAGTCTAAATTTACCTTCACTAACCTGAGTTCCGATTGGTTAGAGAACCTAGTTACCGGCATGTGATTGGAAGATTGCATTAGAGGAGGAACCAGGTGGAGTGTTGACAACATCGGCACATAAAAAAACAATAACCAGGAAAAAGGTTTACCAACTATAACAAATTAAATTTCTCTGGCGATTAACTGGGACTTAGCCCTAGAAAATAGATGCCAGAGCCATCAAAAATCGGAGACGAGTCCAGCTCCATGGCTAAATGGTTAGCGTGCCGGCCTTTGGTCACAGGGATCCCGAGTTCGATTCCGCTGGCACGGGGGCTGGGTGTATGTGTCGTCTTCATAATCATTTAATCCCAATCATGACGCGCAGGTAGCCTATGGAAGTCAAATCTAAAGACCTGCACCTGGCGAGCCGAACTCCTCGCACACTCCCGGCACTAAAAGCCATACGCCATTTTTTTTATCGGAGAAGAAAGTTTTAGAAAGTCTTAAGTTCTTAATCACTGTCAGAGATGGTCATAGTGGAGAAGGCGCACAGTTTAAATTGCCGAGGAAGGGGTACCCCTGCTACAATTATTATTATTATTATTATTATTATTATTATTATTATTATTGGTTAATTAGAGGAGGAACCAGGTGAAGTGTTGACAACATCGGCACATAAAAACAACAATAACTAGGAAAAAGGTTTACCAACTGTAACAAATTAAATTTCTCTGGCTATTAACTGGGACTTAGCCCAGCAGAGATCGCTAGAAAATAGATGCCAGAGTCATTAAATAATCGGAGATTAATAATAATAATAATATACCGAGCTCGATAGCTGCAGTCACTTAAGTGCGGCCAGTATACAGTATTCGGGAGTAAGTAAGTAAGTAAGTAAGTAAGTAAGTAAGTAAGTAAGTAAGTAATATGTTTTATTTATCCTGGCAAAGTTAGGGATGTACTCCCTTTCTTACACTTAACCAGTCTTAACCTAGAACACTTAATAATAACTACTGATGACAATAATATGATAATATGGACAATAGGCTCCGTGCGCTGCTGGGAAAAATGCACCGCTGCGCTGCGAGTGGCGAACATTGTAAGTTAATGCGATCACCGCGCACATATCTCTGTCGTTTCACAGCGTGTTTCTATGGCCGACTAAATAATAACATTGGGATTTCAGAGTGTTTTATGCAACAACAATCGGCCAAATCATTCCAGACTTCAAGAAAGTGGTCTTGTATTAAATTTACAAGAAAAACTGTTCGCAGGAAATAGCAACAGAGCGAATAACTACAAATATGAGAAGAGAAAACTTTGGTTCACTAGAGAGACTATCATTTCACGATAGAGGCAAAATAGTAATTTATGTATTATTTGTGGTGATAACGAGATTGATTTTCATGTACACATTCAACAATGCTGTATTCAGAAAAATATATTTGGCCTATCTCTAATACGATATCATGTTAGCGTAGGTTAATGTTGCGAGTGAGGCCTTGGTAAAATAATAAAAATATTTCCATGAAATGTAAGCATATTTCTGCTGTTATTTATACAGTTTACCCAGAACATGTCACCTCGTGTACCGATCAACCCTGTGAATTGTCTGGACCTCGCATCTAAAAAGCGCGGAAAGAGAAATACAACAAGGAGAAGAGCTTTTAGAGGAACTTTTTCCGATAAAAAGGCACAGGTTTGATGTTGGACCAGTTGAAAATATCAGAATATCTTAACGTTGCCAATAAATTATTGTGTCTGTATTTATAATATGATCGCGACCACCTCTGTAATATAACTGTTAGCGCTACTAGTTTCCTTCGTCGGGGGCCCGGGCTTGATTCCCGATACAGACAGAAATTTAAGATTGACATGAGGGTACATGCAGCTCATGTTCATTAGGGGTTGCTTGAAAAGAGTTGCACCACCTCGGGGCGACAACAGAACTTTACGTATGTAAAATGCGGGATTTCTGTGAGCTATTGATATTGTGTAATGGAGGCCAATTTCTATAATTACAGTAGCCTATATTTGTCCACTGCCTTTTTAAATCCATTTCGTGAGGTTGTGACAGAATACTCTAAAATTTCACATTGTGGTCTGTAGTACGGTACCGTATATTATTATTATTATTATTATTATTTATTTAATTATTTTGCACACTTTCGTGGTAATGCTATTCAAACGATTGTACAGATTTTAGGAAATCAAAGCAGAATAAACCTTAATGTAAACCACAGTTTTACGTAGAACTTGACCCCATAAATTTCCGTACTATTCTAGTCGTGGTAATGACCACCGTCTTCTGCATGGTCTTGTAGATGTTGGTGTTGACATCCAACTTCTTCAATAATTTGTTTGTAATTGTTAACCTTTGCATTCTGTTAAAAGTAATATGTATTGAACCCACGACCTTTGTGCCCTAAGAACATTATGCATAAATTAACAATTAAATTAAAAGTTGGATTCTTGATAGCATGGATTTGACACGTGACGAGGGGGTGATTACCTTCGGTCCCACGCTCTGGGGTACGTGACGTCAGCCACAAGTGTCGACGGCGGAAGAATCTCAAGTCATTTTTATGAACTATTTCAAAGCGCGTGTACATGGCGTGACCCAAGCCAAGTCAAAAATATATAGTGCCTATCAAAGGGGGGTCAATCATCTCACAAATCGAACCCGTATAAATTTTAAATGTCCATGAACACTACCGCCACAAATGTAGCAAGCATGTAGTCACTTTCAAAACTCTTGAAATTACAGTTTAGTTAAGTCAGAAAATTTATAGAAATTTTCTTGGCGGCAAAGAGGAGATCCGAAGGGACGCCATGACGAAGTCTCCTTCTCCGGCATTTGTGATACAAAGCGGACGAAAAATTGTTGAGCTGCTCTGCGAAATCAAACAACAAAAGTAGACTGAGTTCAACTGCAGATTTTAGCCATTGTGGCTAGGTCTTGACTCCATGATGAGATAGTTTTCTTGAGTGAAATAATTGTACCAGATAGGACGGTCAAAGTACTGAATAAATTCTAATGTGATTAAGTAATTCGTGTGCGGAAATAATTATAGTCCATCGTGTGCGCTCAGCAAACAAGTGAAGGGTATTTTCTTTTTTTATGCTTTATTCCAGGAAACCTGAAGAAATATAATAATGATCTGTAAAGCCATGAATGTAAAATGGCTAAATAAAATGCCAGGGTCGCAGGTGAGCCCTATGACGAACAATGGTGTGACTACATGAGGTAGGTGACTTTCCATCTTACTACCTATTATATCTTGTTTCATGATCTCTAAAAGTGTATTTGAATGGGGATATACGACGCAGTGGTCACCCCTATTAAATTTTGTAAATGTGAGAATACGACTAAAAAAGTCGTTTGTTTTATTTTCCACTTGCATAAATTTTTGAAGTCTTGCGAGTGCCGTATAATGTTGTAAAAAGTTATTGAATAGAGTTTCGGAGTGATATCACGTCCAATGTAGATCGTCACCCGTGTGAGTGTACTGCCTATATTTTGTGATGTCAAATTAAGATGTTAATTCGACGTAAAAAATTTTCTGTCTGCAATTTGACGTTAATAATGTAGGAATCCATGGTTACTCATTTTCAATCGAGTGGAAGCGCGCTGTCGGGTGAGAATCTAGGATGATGAATTTGGTCACGGAGAGAAATGTTTTTCTAGGCCCATTTTAAACTGTGTCTGACTGACAATAAAAAGATCTAGTAGAATGTTTCAATCTTTTTTTTCGTAAAAATCAAGTTATTAAATACGATATCATTTATGCGAAGTTATTCATGATTAATGCATTGTGCGATATTAGACGCCAAGATTGCTAGTAAGGATTTTATTCCAGTTCTTTGTCGATGATAGTTGTGGAGCTGGGAAACAGAGGTTAGTTTTGTTGATATGAGATTTGTGAATCAGGTTGGGCCTGTCATTGAAGCCGGGACATGGGAGCCCGAGGAATGTTTTATATGAGTTGAGATGAGATGTGCGAATCAGGTTAGAGTCCTGTCATTGAAGCCGGGACATGGAAGCCCGAGGAATATTTTATAATGTTGGGAATGGAAAGAAATACATAGAAATCCATAGCGGTATTAATTTGCGACGCGTATAGTTAGTGTGGGCATCTTGAAGCATAATCTGTGCATTTTTGTTGGTTAGAATATCGTATTTGTTTAATTATGTCGGCAGAGTTTAAAAGAGAGCATTTTGAGAAGCCAGTCAACTGGAACAAACCAGGTGTTTCATGTTACTGCCAAGCGAACTTGGGGACGAAAGGCCTCAGCTGTGAGGGTTACACCATATGATAACGGGACAGGCGTGGAACTGAGATTGTATTCTCGGCCGGGGAGAATGTTAAAATGCTGGATTTAGTTGAAATCCATAGCCGGTAATAATCTGAGTATTGTGGAATACTGTAAAATCTGTTTAATTGGGGACGTAATGAACATTTGAAACCACGAACTTCGAGTATAAGGAACAAGAGTAAACAAATTCAGGGTTGTCCAAAATATAGAGCGATGGTTGTGATGATTGGTTTGTCTGTGAGGGGTGTGCAAAATTCAGAAATGGTATGACGAGATATGACATCGTAATTACATGGCGAGTTGTTTGGTTTGTACGTAGATTATTAGGATATCCAAGTGTTAATAACGGTTAGGACTAGATTAGATTTTAAAGTGTGAGATCATGAGACAAGATATATAACTGGACATGAATTATGTAACAATTCTTTTCCAGCCAGATAAATATCACAAGATTGAATTCACATCACAGCTGCGTAGGAATTTGTGAAGAAACCAGAGTCCGCGGAGATAAAATTTACTGTTCTTTAACATTTTGTTAAATCATTTAAATTTATTTAATTATTAAATTCAGTGAAACCGCATTTTGAAATAACTTTAATCAAGCGAATAACGTGGAGATGCATTCTGGAAATTTTAGTTTGTTTTCTGGGGAATATTTAAATGTAAAGTAACGATTAAGGGGACATATCCGAAGGAAATGGATTTTACTGCCACAAAGTTTGTGAGCATTGCTATTGTTGTAATTATTGAACTTTGATTGATTGAGCAGTGAATGTGCTGGGGATAGTAAAGTGGAAACTTTGGTCATCAACCGATGTAACTTAATTGTGTTTAGCCTTCAGCCTAGAAACTTGGATGGTCAAGGGGTCATCAACCTCAGTGACTTAGATTAGGGCCATATACCATTGTAGCATCATTTCCTTGCGGTCATCATCCACAATGACTTTAAAGTAACTTAGAAGATTAGATGTCGGTCCATGACATAGACGCAGGTCACATCGATTCAATTAAGGGTCCATGCCGTAGAACCACTGTGTGGCACACACCAATTGGACTGCCTTAATTATACCCAGAGTCCAGAGTTCGTGTTACGAAGGCTGGACCATAACGAATCACTATGATGGTACATGTGGTCTCACATGGAAGCCGAATTTAAGGATTTCCAGACTTTCCTTTCTTAAATGATTAATAATTGAGACAATGGTTTCTAGTATGAATGCCCGTCAGGCAGTTACGTTAAAGTCTCACACCAGTGTTCTGACCTTTATGTAAAAATGATTGTGGTGTCCAGTGGACACAATTGACTATGACACCGTTGACATATCAGATTGCTTCAGAATTTTCCTGAATAAATAGGAATCTTTTAAATAGACCTTTCATTCCAGTAGATAGATTAGAATTACTGAACCCTACCTTTACCTCAGCAAGTGACGAAGAACCGGATACGACCCAAGAGACAGATCTCATGAACTTTGCTGATAGGTAAGAAAGGTAGGTATCCCTCAATATGGACCAAAGGATTCAGTATTAAATACTGCAAATGTACAAATCCGGAATCACTTCCTGCGATTTGCTGCTAAGATCCACCGTCTTTTCAAATTCATTTCGTGAGGTCGTGAATGAAATCTCTGTATTACTGTATCTATTAATGCAGCCAAGAACAAGCACATCATTCTGTCGGAACCTTGTGACATTAAAAAATTATCATTCTGAAGACAGCACTGTAAAATAATTGAATAAATGCATGTAAACGTCACACACATTCCAGCTTCTTATGGCAAGCTGTTAATGAAGATGACTCTAAGTAGTTCTCGTAGTATCCACCCGCAGCAGCACAGTGCTGTACGCACGGAGCCTATAGTAACAGTAATACCATTAACAAAAGTAACCACACTTTAAAAAAACATCATATCATCTATATAATATCAATCGTACGTAAAGTGCAGAATATAATTATGAATAATGAGTACTAAGAATATAATTATGAATAATGAGTACTAAGAATATAACTATGAATAATGAGCACTAAGAATATAATTATGAATAATGAGTACTAAGAATATCATTATAAATAATGAGTACTATAAAAACTACTTAAGAAAAAGTTTAGAAAATATATACATTTCTACAGTACACCGAAATATCGCCTTCAGTTAAGAGGTAAAGAGAAGGATTAGTAAGAAGTAGAAGAAGAGGAAGAAGAAGAATATCTGTGAAAGGAAGAGGGAAATGATGATGAAGAGGCGGTAGGAGTAGGTGTTTTCAGGTCATAATTTGATGATTCATGCATGTTTACCTAGTATTTCGACACAGGCATGTTTAAAAAGCTAAGCTGCTGGACATGCTTCTGACGTCCACTGGTAAGAGATTCCATTATCGGGCTGCGGTAACGGTGAATGATTTCGTGTAGATTGCTGTTCTGTGTACAGGAAGGGATAAACACATGGTGCTGCAGGATCGGGTATTTTTGTTATGGTCTGTGGAGAGGAGCTTCATTCGATCACGGAGATAGGCTGGTTGAGAACTTTTAAGAATAGTATGCAAGAAGCAAAGAGTATGAAGTGTGCGTCGTTCTTGCAGGCGAAGCCACCCGAGCCGCGTGTAAGACGGTGTGACATGGTCAGCGTAACGAAGTCCACAGATAAATCTTACACAGGCATTCTGAGCGCACTGTAATTTCCTTCCCCAGTCTACTCCTAGGTTGTTGTAAACGATGTCGCAATAATCAAAATGAGGTAATGCGAGTGATTCAACAAGAATTTTCTTTAGTTTAAAAGGGAAAGTGAATTTGAATTTACTGAGACAGCGTAGCGTTCCGTATATTTTCCTACACACAGATATAGTTTGGGCAGACCAGGACAGATGTTCGTCAAATATTATGCCAAGATTTCTTACATTTTGGCTATACTGTATGGGAGTACCACTTATGGACAACTGTGGTAACGCTGTTCGATCGAGCTTGCGAAGTAATTTAGGGTAACCGATAATTATTGCCTGGGATTTTGATGGGTTTAATTTTAATCCGTGATTTCTGGCCCATGTATCTATGGTCATCAAGTCTTCATTCAGGTGACGTGTTTCTGAGTGTAGGTTTTCGGGTTTGCTGTGTATATATATCTGTAGGTCATCAGCGTATAAGTGGTATTTACAGTGTTTTAATCCGGAAGATATGCCATTTATATACAAAGAGAAAAATAGGGGGCCCAGTACAGATCCTTGTTGTATTCCTACGTCGACCGTACGCCAATTTGAATATTCATTGTTGTTATTAAGTACACACTGCTGGCGACGGTGAGATAGGATCTGATCCACTGGAGTGCACTCGCGGAGAAATTTAAACTATTTAATTTGGATATAAGTATGTCCCTGTCAACAGTGTCGAAAGCTTTACTAAAGTCCAATAACGCTAGAACTGTCAGTTGTTTGTTGTCCATAGCTTGCCTTATGTCATCAGTCACATGTGTTAATGCACTGCAGGTGCTGTGTCTCGGTCTAAAGCCGGACTGGTGGATATCAAGAAGATTATGTTGAATAAGATAGTAGGTAATTTGCTTGTGAACTATGAATTCTAAAGCTTTTGATAATATGCATAAGATGCTAATCGGCCGATAGTCACCGACGTCCTTCGCCAGTCTTATTTTCGGAAGCGGGCGAACTATGGCCATTTTCCATATTTCCGGTTAAGTACCCTGTTGCAGTGAGTAATTAAAAATATTCACCAATGGATAAATGATGTGGTGGAGAATTTTCATGAGCATTTCATGGCCTATGTTATCTACGCCCCTAGCCCTGGTCTTGATGCGTTTTATTGAGTCAATCACTTCTTGCGGTGTGACGTGACTGAAATAAAATTGATCTCTTTGTGGAGATGGCGTATTATCATATGTATTAATAGTTTTTCCTTTACGACCGGATTAATTCCCGTTGGCGAGATGAAATGGTCGTTTAATTCATTTGCGTTAACATTTAGTTCATCGTTAGATTTCTGGTTATTGATACCAAAATATTTCATAGATTTCCACATCGTCGCAGGGCGTACGTCAGGTCTAATCAAGTTATGGGCGTAACGTAGTCTAGCGCTTCGAATTTTAGAGGTCGTTTTATTACGCAGTGTTTTATAAGTCTGGTGGTTCACTTCCGTTGGGTAGTGCTTGTATCGTCTATGAGCAGCGTCTCCTTTAGCCATTAAGTGGCGAATTTCGTCATCTATCCACGGCTTAGGAGCTCTGGAACCTTTTCCCGTACGCACTGGGGCGTGCCGATCGTAGAGTTGCGTTACTAGGTTATTAAATGTTGAGACCATTTCCTGTAGATTATTGGCGCGATTTATCTCCATCCACGGCACGGAAAGAGCATCTTCTTCTAATTTATCTGCGTCAATTCGTCTGAGGTCCCTGAATGATAATATTTTCGACCTTGGTTTCGGAGTTTGTAATTGGTAGGACAGGTAGATTATGTCATGTCCAGATAGCCCCGGGGCTGATGTCTGTCCATGTTGCAGGACTTTCGCTTAATTGTTTGTTATTATTAGATCGAGAAGGGTGTGACTGCTATTAGTGTTGTGGGTTGGTCCGAGAGGTAAAATTGTCATGTTACATGCTTCGAAAATGTTACGAAACTGTCAAGTTGAAGCTGCGGTACTGTCTAACAAATTTGTGTTGAAGTCGCCCATTACAATAACGTTTTCATAGTCTGGCAGAAGGTTTAGTATTTCAGTCTCAAGGTCGGTCAAATACCCTACTTTCGGAGGCTTGTAAACTACTTCTAGCAAGCATTTCGTTCTAGACAGTGTTATCTCTATAAACAAAAACTCTGGTTTACGTTCATACTGTGAAGGTGAATGGCTAATTACTTGAGGGTTGAGGTCTCTGGCAACATAAGCAGCCCCCCCCCCCCACCGCCTTTCCCCTCGCGGTCATTTCGTAGAAGGAAGTACCCGTCTATGTCAACAGCTGAACTGGGGCATTTGCTGCTCAGCCACGTTTCAGACATAAGAATTGCACGGAACAGGCACGTAGAAAACAGGTTATGCATTTCATCCATGCGTGTTTGGGAGAGCAAAGACTGCACATTACAGTGACAAACATTAAGAGCTCTTGGAAATTGGTCCACGGTTTCCTTCAAGATAGTAGCGGCTGAAATAGGACCTGGGTTTGCTGTAGCACCTATGTGAGTGAAGGGAGCGGTTAACGGAAGAGGGGAGCAAGGGGATGGAATTAAAGGAATGCGCTTAGACCTGCTGTCGTCAGAAGCATGCACTTGTTGTGTTAAAAGGTATGCCGACTTCGGAACAGAAAATTAAAACTAAAACAGTACTAACGAGAGGACTACGGTTAAATACAGTTCAAGCAATACTGATCACTGGAGAAATAAAAGACAATGCAAAGCTAATAACAATGACAGAACACACTACAAACAGATTATATAAGGTAAATCACACAAATGAATCTAATTTTATATTAGAGGGTTCTAACTAGCGATGTTATACTTGGAAAACAGATACCTGACATAGTAAAAGATGTGATAGGAAGTGTGTTATGGGAGATTGATGAATGGGAGGGAGGAAGAGGAGAGAGAGAGAGAGAGAGAGAGAGAGAGAGAGAGAGAGAGAGAGAGAGAGAGGAGAAAGAGAAAGTGAAACTTAACTGTAGTGAATTCCTACTATGAAAGCAAGGGAAGACAATATTTCGGTACTCACATTAAAAGCGAATGTAGTTCTGTACTGATGTTGTGATGTTTGCAGATTACAATCTAGGAATATCACACATGCGGTTGATACGACGCCTTGTACCATCTGCCCACTTAATTATGATATCCCCGTGATCAGTCCAAGTGTTCCTTAGTCCATGAACAGTGATGGCTGCTTTCAGAATTGCTAGACGAGTTGCAGTCAAGTCTTCTCGTATCGTGGTAGGTGTTCCTTTCAGTTGGCGCTTCCGTGTGAAAACCTCTTGCCTGGAGCGGAAGGACGTGAACTTCACAATGATGGGTCGAGGTTTTCCTGGCACCTTCGGTCCTACTCTGTGGCTCCTGTCAATGTCAGTTTTGGTTACCTTGGCGTCCAGTTTATTGCACAGGCTTACAACAATGTCGCCTGTGTTCTCACCCTCACTTTCATCAATACCAAACAGACGTAAACTTCACCTCCTTTGGTACTGTTCCAGGGAGTCGCACTTCGCCTCAACTTCTTCTTTGAGATGTTTTATTTCTCTTTCGCGCCACTAGAGTTTTTTGTTTAGGTCATTCACCAATTCAGCATTGAACTGGAGACTACGCTCAAGTTCTTTCACCACAACTTCCGTCACCTGTCTTGCCACTGCACTTACAATACTTTCCACGAAGCGTTCGGAGAGCACGGCCTCGTCCAGTACCTTTCTCACCGCCTGTTCGATTTCGTTGGCACCACTGCTGGCACTACCGCTGCTAGCTTTATTAGGATGACGGCCCATTTTAATATCATGCTGATATACACAACGATATCGATTAAAAACTGGTCTCAACTTGAACCCTGGCACAGTGGGTTCGAACCCCACTGTTGGCAGCCCTGAAGATGGTTTTCCGTGGTTTCCCACTTTTACACCAGGTAAATGCCGGGGCTGTACCTTAATTAAGGCCACGGCCGCTTCCTTCTCACTCCTAGCCCTTTCCTGTCCCATCATCGCCATAAGACCCGTCTGTGTCAGTGCGACGTAAAGCAAATAGCCTAGCAAAAATTATTATTATTATTATTATTATTATTATTATTATTATTATTATTATTATTATTATTATTATTTATTATTATTATTATTATTATTATTATTATTATTATTATTATTATTATTATTATTATTCCCATATTTACCCTTATTGCCTTATTAATGTGTAACCTGATCTTAATTATTTATAATTTCATAATTTTGTTTGGTTATTAATATGTAAAACAACATGACTGTAATTTCGTAGTTACATTTACTACTATCAATTATAAGAATATTATTATAAATTCATCTCAGCAGCAGGTGACCGGTAAATTCTGCTGATGATGATGCTTGTTGTTTACAGCGGCCTAACAGGTAGGTCATCGGCCCCTATGGTACGAAATGAGACGAAATGCGCCTACAATTTAAAAGTACAAAATTCATCCACTGACCCGAATTCAAAACGTGACGATGAAGAATGGCTTGATGAATATGAATTTAAACCAATCAGTGGATCTGACCCGCAATGCCTCACATTCTCAGAAACAATATTACTGACCAAGGAACTGCTTCCAAAGCCCAATCCTGAATCGATGATGCTTGTCTAAAGGGGTCAATATCCACGCCAACGGTCCCGCATAATGGCACTTATCGCTAGTAAAGTAGAACCATAGTATTTCTCAAGTTGCGGTACTAATCAAAGGTAGCGTAAACTCACGGTGTTCGAAACATTATGGTACTACTCACAAGTATTGTACGCCGTACAGGTAACGAAGACCTCTGGTGTTTCTCATATAATGTCGCCACTCATAGGCAACGCAAACCCATAGTGTTCCTCACCTAGGTGTACTAATCACGGGCACCGGCATTCCCGTGGTTTTCCTCACATAGTGGGTACTAAACATACGCAACGAAGACCCACGGCGTCGCTCATATTGTGTTACTGATAACAGGCAACGCCCAGACCCGTGGTGTTTTTCACATAATAGTACTAATCACGGGCAACGTAAGACCGTGGTGTTTCGCCTTTAGTGGTACTAATCACAGGTACCGAAAACCCACAGTGAACCACTCTCTGCTGCTACTAATCACAAAACTATTGAGTACGTAACAGAGTGGTACTACTCGCAAGTAAAGGCGACCTATGATGTTCCCCGCGTGATGGTACTAATCACAAGTAGTTTCATGGTTCTTATTCAATCATCCCTTGGTCACCCCTTTTAGTGTCCTCTTACGAGAGGCAGGGGATACCTTGGGTATATTCTTCGTCTGCATCCCCCGCCCACAGGGGGTAGACAAAGAGATAAAAGAAACGATCCGTCACTTCGAAAAATGAAGTAACGGACGAAGAAAAGGAAGGGCCACGAAGGGCGTGAAAATGAAAGACTCCCTAGGCCTCGAATGCTCTAATACCGTCGGGGTCGGAAAAGAACAAGAGTTGATCAAGGGAGGTCGGACATGATAGATGAAAGTGAGGAGCCTGGCACACGTAAGTGGAAGAAATGCCAGGACTCAGCTAAGGGCCCCGTGGTCCCCAACCCACCTTTCCAAGTTGAGAGTCCCTGGGGCGCTACATTCTGCAACAGTCAAGAAGGAATTACGTCACACAGCGGGTGCAATTGCAACCACAGTTAGCAAGACTGCAAGGCACCCAATCTCACGCTCCACAGTGACACGGCGACTGCATGGGGGTGATCTGTTTGCCCGACGACCATTACATTGTGTTCCGTTGACACCCACACATCGGCGGCACTGTTTGCGATGGCGCCCAGAGCATCAGGTCTGGACCGACGAGTGGTGAGGTTGCGTACTCTTCTCAGATGAGAGCAGATTCAGTCTTAATAGTAATTCTAGACGTACCCTCATCTGGTGAGAAGTGGGATCACGTAATGCACACAGGAACATTGTCGAATATCATTTTGGCGGTCAAAGTGTTATGGTGTGGGGAGGCATAAGGTTGCATGGGTGTGCCGACCTCCAAATCTTTGAACGGGGTACACTCACCGGTCAACATTATTGTGAGTCTTTTCAGGAGTGCATTCGGCCATGACTTCATTTTTATGGATGACAATGCACGACCGCATCAAACAGCGCAGGTGGAGGAGCTCTTGAAACGAGAGGATATCCAGCGAGTGGACTGGCCTTCCCGTTCCCCTGACTTAATTCCCAGAGAGCACGTGTGGGACATGTTGAGCAGACGTATTGCAGCACGTCCACATGCACCAACGACCATCCAGCAGCTGTCAACCGCTCTGGTGGAGAAATGGGACGCCCTACCACAAGACCTCATTACCAGTCCTGTGGCCAGCATGGGAATATGTTAGAGAGCATGCATCGAGGTTCGTGGTGATCACAGACCCTTTCAAGGATCATGTCCCTTCTTTTGCGATGTCCAGGGGACCATCATGAATCGCAGTGACTTACGTGTAATTTATTGTCTCTGTATAAAAGTGCCATTTCTATTCGTCTCGTCGCATATTCCGTACTATACTGTAGCAGTTTTTCCTGTGTATGATTGAAGTTTCATCGAGCTATGTTACTCGGCAGTGACACAACATGCAAAAGTTACTTTCGTCCTTAGGTTTTGCACAGCAGTGTATTTTGTATCAACAGCATTGTGTATCTGTCCCTACTATTTAGTTTTCCCCCTAGGATTACTATGTCTTACTTCTATTGTCATTTTTATTTTTATTGTCGTTATTTGTTCTCCAATCCAGCATTATTATTGAAGGTGGTAAAATGTAAGAGAGGGCTGTAAGCCCTAACTTTACTACAAATGTAAGTCACGAATAAATCAAATTGATACTAACTGATACTCGCACTACCTCACACATGAAAACACACGTGTGTAAATTGTGGTCTAATACATTTCGTTTATCAAACACAATACTACATGAAGTGAAACAAAACATTCACAGAAGTGCGTCAAAATGTGTGCAGCCGATCTTCGTCCCCTCACGATTGTTTTGAGAACAGAATTCCAAGATCTATGTCAAGAACTTATTAAATTTAGTACATATTATGCACGAATAAACGTAGTCGATATTCTTCCTCACCATACAACAATGTCACGAAACAAGCCGCCGAAATACGAGCTAAAATGTTGCCTGAAATTATTCTAGCTGCAGAGAATGAAAACACACGTGTGTAAAGCGTGGCCTAATTCAGTTCGTACATCAAACACAATACTTCATGAAGTCAAACAAAACATTCAGAGAAGTGCGTCAATATGTCAAAATGAGAATGGTTCTTGTGTGCGTACAGCAGAGGCAGTAGAGGTGGGATCCCTCCCTGAGTCGGAGGAAAAACCAACCCTAGAGGGTAAACGGATTAAGAAGATGATGAAGAAGAATAATTAATAAATATCAAAAATGAGATTAGAAAACGGGCACTTCTTCAGGGAACTACATTTCCTCATGGAGACTGTTCAGACGATAGGCCTACGTCTGGCGGTAGAGCTTTTCTTCGTATCATGAAATGAACAATATATATAGTAGTCGGATATTTATTCAGAAAAATGGCTTTTCGTTTAGTCCTTGTGCAACATGTTCTGGAAACAGTCCCTCACACTCTTTTCTTTCAACTAGTCTAGATCCCACCTCCTTGCATTCTTTCCTTTCTTCAATTTCTTCAACTTCAGATGGCATTTCATGATCAACAAGTTGTGGTCAGAGTCTACGTCTGCTCCTGGAAAAATTTTACGTCCCTACTGAAGAAGAGGCTAACAGCCATAATAGACCCTGTGATACCGGAAGAACAATTTGGCTTCCGGAAAGGACGATCCACAGTGCATGCCATACAATGCCTAATGGAAGACATCAAAAGTGTTCATAGACTACACCAAGGCATTCGACTCGATCGATCGAGCCACACTGACTGACAAGCTAGTATCAATCATAGGTCGAGAGACTACTTATGTAAAATGGCAGACAGCCTACTGTGAAGGAATTACCTGCATATAGACGATAACCTCTCCAGATCACGAGCAATACAACAGACAGTAGGGATCCTTCAGGAGACCCGCTAAGCCCGTTTATGTTCATTATTGCAACGGCGGACGTAGTTTCTATGACAGCAACAGCAGAGGTCTATACATACATTTATGCAGACGACATGGCGTTGGTGTCGCAATCACAACAAAAATTGCAAGAAGCTTTCGATAAGCTCGTCAGCCGGGAATACACCAACAACATGACACTGAACCCAAAGAAGACAGTACACATGACATTCAGAAAAGGCGGAAGAATTCCATCGTTAACCGTGATCGTGTACAAGAACGAAGCGCTAACCAGAGTAAACACATTCAAATACCTGCGGTTGACATTACAAACGACTGGCACAAGCTTTGCATTTCACATCAATGACAGGACAACTGAGACGATCGTGGCGATGAATGAGATTAAAGTCAAATCAAATCAAAATCTCTTTATTTGCAAATGAGGTGTCTACCTCGGTGGCAAATGGTACATTAAAATACATTATTGTCAAGCACTAAATTTTAATTACCAAGAGAAGAAGAACATTTTCCTAGAATACAATATTATACAATTTACACTAACAATTTTTTCTATTAAACACACAGCTCATCCTTAATAAATTTACATCGTTTACAAAATTCTACTTATAATATCTCACGTACTTACAAACATAGTCTTACGACAACTTTCCATAACGACAGCACTAGACTTACTTCATATCAAGACTACACCTATCATTGCATACGCAATACACGTCATATGGGAGCACCTGAGCAAAAAAGACTTATTGACCTTAGAAAAAATCAAAGCCACCTACTCAAGAAAACCTTATGCATAGCAAAGACTGCACTGTCAAAGATTAACTTATGAGCTCATGAGAAAACCTTTTTACATCAAGGAGATAAGAACAAAAATTTGCTTATCATCTACACGCCCATATCAGAGCGTACTCTGAGAAGTACGAGCGAAGAAGGCTGGCATCTGGGGAAACTTTTATCTAATAGATGCAATGACGACATCCGAGTGGAAAAAGCCAGAGCACGAATTGAGACACACCAGAACACGATTCGCAATCCATGGATTCCATTATAAACTATGCCATAGGAAATCTTTCCATGATCCGGACGAAAGCTGCATATGCACACTATGTGGAAACAAATGTCATCGTTACCACGCGAAAGAGTGCAAAAGAAGGAGGATAACATTGACTGAATTCTGTACTAAATAACTTGTAACTTTATTCATACACATTGTGTGAAATACATATCTATTATTATTTTACTCTAGGCCTACTAGATGGCAGACCGAGTAAACCGAAACTCTCTTGGGCGTCTATGGCTGAGATTTAATTAATTTTGTCGGGTAAATATCAAATGTGTCACCAGAGATTTTTTACATGCCGACATCGTACGGCATGGAATGTCAAATGAACTTTTTCCGCTCTTCAAAACTCCGTCTACCACTACCGGGTTTGAACTCGCTATCTCGGGATCCCCGGAGGCCGACACTCTACCACTGATCCACAGAGGCAGCTATCAGTGAAATGGTTGACTCTGACTCAAATAGTGATAAGAAGCAAGTGTATATTCACCGCACCATAAATTTTAGGCCAAGAAAAGCCTGTTCTGGTGTGGAACAAACATATGAATACAATGAGATTTAGGTTAGATTACAGAACATTTGAATATATGCTTGACAGGATGGGTAATACCTTATAAAGTCCCACTGCAAGGAATGAAGAACTAAATTCAAAACAATAGCTTCAGATTGCACTCCCTTCTTAGGTAGTGGTGCACTGTATCATTGTGTTTCTCATATGAGTCATATACATGGTATTTCAAAAGTGCTCGTCCATCTCAACACAGATTTTTAAGAGCACATAAAAAGAAAAGAACGAGGAGGGTTATAGAGTGTACAATAGGCTACAAACAGTTGACTCTTTAACCCAACAACTTTCTGCAAAGAAAATTTCTTCTCCCACATTGCTTTCAATTCTTTTACCCATTGTCCTATGTATCGAAGTCAGAAGAACGAAAATATCAAGTGAGCCTATCGAACATATGGATGAATAATTTGGTGTAGTCAAGCACTAGTTCATGGCTGGGAACAAACAAAAACCAAGAACATACGCAACAAACCAGTTCTAACCTCCAATTGGATCGGCTGACTAATGAACTAATATTATGAGTGAATACATTTTATTAGTCATGTGTACATTTTTATGAAACAGGATTTGGTTAACTAATAATTACTTTTATGAGTTCTAATATTATTAGTTAGTTTTATGAAACATGCATTTAAGATGGAACGCTGTTGTCCCACGATTGTGTGTCACTCACAACACAGTAAATGGAATGAAATACTGAACGAAGAAAACAATACGCTCAATTATTTGATTACAGTAGATGTTCAACAGTTCACAACGGTATAGGAGTGACCTTTTGACTCTGTTCAGGATGTGAGGTGTGTCGCGAACGACCTGGAAAGCTGCCTGTATTCTTGGTACAGTTGATCTTCTCTTTTTACGAGGTTCGCATAGTAGTTGATTTGTGCAGAACAAACTACACACTGTCTGCTGAGGCTGGGAAGCGACTATGTGAAACGAACGAGAAATTTGTGCATTCACACCGAGCATTACCTCTGTCTCCTACTTCCCACTTACCTTCCCTTCCCTCATCTGACGCACACCAACACGCAGCGGCTGGCTCTCTGGCATAGCAAACATGGCAAGTTCGTCAGTTTGAGTCATGCGCCCTGAAGTAACCTCATTTTCTCGAAAAGAAACATTTCCTCCGTCAATCTGAATGCACCATCATCGTTAAAAGTTTTAAAATGAGATTATCCAAACTGCCTGAGACTATCTGTAAGCGTGAGCCCAGATTCAATTCACGCAGAGAACGCCAATCCATATCCAGGGCCCATCGTTCTTAACATAACACGAAGATCATCCCTGATGATTTTTGTCGCTATATTTCTGATACACTCTGTAGTACAAGAATGCACACTTCGAGCTTCGTTAGGCAACCTAGAAGACCTCAACTCAACACCTGAGGCAGTGGAGTGGATAAATGGACTGGATATTATTCATCATGTTCAGCGTGCAGTGCTCATACTCACTATGCAAACACATTTCTATATGGGTTGTTTTACATTGATTAATGTGTACTCCTCTTTCAATGTTGTTGTTGTTGTTGTTGTTATGTTTCAAATTAGCTGTATAACTAGTTTGTAAGAGGTTGTCATGTAGGGCCTATACATCATATGCCAAATAAATAATACAACCTGTGACAATAAAGTTCGGCGAATAGTCCTGTACTATCAACACAGATGAACAATGCACGACAGTGTCCTTACTGTCCTTCGAAATAGTCCCCTCCCATAACTATGCACTGCTGAGATCGGCGATACGTGTCCTGGAAACTTTGCAAGAAGGCTTCGTTTGGGATGGTGTTCAAAACGTCGTTCCCTCAGGTAGAAATTCCTTGTGGATAATGCTTTGATAATCAAAAAAGGTGATCGGCATCGTTTTGATGTGTGACTTTTCGGCTCTGATCTTTTTCTGACGAATGGATCCTGGAAAACGCCATTCCATTCTTTGTCGTTTTGTTTCAGGGTCGTACCTGAGATATCAGGTTTCACCCTCTTACGATACAGTTCAAGAAATTTGGTGTCGCATCCGCCGTTTCGACAAAATCTTGTGAAGACTCTAAACGCGCCTCCTGATCGTCAGTCAAGACGAGAACACGTTTTCCTCTTCCCTAACTTATGAGTAACGATTTATCGCACAGTTCATCCGCTATCATCTGCACAGTTAATCGCCGATCGTTCGTGATTAATGTCCTCACCTTCTCAATGTTTTCGTCACCGACGGCGGTCGCCGGTCTTCCGCTACGGGGGTTGTCAGAAACACTTTCCCGGCCTCCTCGAAAACGGGCGAACCACTTGTACACACACTTCAAGGACAGTGCTTGATATTCATAAACACGTACCAGCATCGTATGCGTTTCTTTCGGTGTCTTGCCAAGCTTAAAACAAAACTGTACATTGATATTTTGGTCGTTCATGTTCCTGTTCGCAGTTCAGAACTAACGCACTAAACATGCACTGTGTCAAACAGGTCTTACACGGCACACACACGATGCTCAAGTGAACAACTTTGGAAGCAGGTGGTCAAAACCTGCTGCTATGCAGGTGCAGCGTTGCGCGTCGCCAGTGTTTCCGGATCAACCGTTCTGACTTTATTCACCGAACTTTATTGTCACAGGTTGTATGTAAATAACACGTGGGTGAAATTATTTATTAGTCCAGCAAGCTGTATAGGAAAAATGAAATGTAGGTCCCTAAATTATGGTATCTCGTGCAGATTTAGGAGATGCGCAAAAATGAGAAATTTAGCCGCGGGACTCGTAAAATATTCAGATAGGAATATGACTGATGGTATTATCATTTAAGCCTAAAGAGGCACAGCAGTCAAGGGGCAACCAAGAAATTAAAGCAGAGAAGGAAAATAGAGGAGAAAAGCAGTAATATTTATAGCAGGGACCATAAATTCAAATTTGAAATGATGGACTACATTCCACAGTACTGTTCAAATACTGTAGTAACAATTACGCTTTTAGGGTACGAACATACCGAAGATGCATCGCAGCTCGCGGTCGATGGAGGGTGAACATACCGGGGAGGTTTAACTTTCAGTGTTCTGAGATGCGATTACTGTGAGTGGACGTAATGTTTAGATCTCCGCGTTCAAGTTAATGATAATTTACCCTCTATTGCTGAGGTTTTACAAGTATTGAGTATGTATTCAAGTGACAGTGGAGATAGTGATTCATTGTGCATAAGCTCACGATGGTGGCTACTTTCAAATCAGTCAGCTCGCCAGTCGAATGCTCAACCTATAAATCAAAGAATGCAGGAGCTGGGGGAATATCACAACTTATTTGAAGAACTGAAACACCACCCGGACAGATTCCATTCATACATGAGAATGTCCCTTGAGACGTTCCAATATATATACAACAATGTGGAATCAAAAATTGATACTGTGAAGTACAATAACTACCACACAAATCCAATTCTAGTGGAAGAAAGATTGGTTGTGACGATAAGGTAAGATCCGTGCTTGAAATGTAAACAAGATATAATTCTGCAGTTTGTAAATTTATTTTCTTAATTTATTCTTTTGAGATATAATAATTATCTTTTCATTGTTCCGTGAAATCCATGAAACTTATAATCAACAACTGAATTAATACTGCAACAACTATTGTTAATTTTTGAAGCAATGCATTAATATATTGTAGCAATTGTAGGAAAAAGTCTTCGGAAATGTGAATTGTGAATGATAGACAACTCATGTTGTGCGTTATAGGTCAAGTCTATTCAGAGCCGGTGTACCCGGTCCAATTATGCAGAGGTTCGTGGGAATGAGATTGTCCAGGTTGACAGTCACTGGAAATGGGTGAAGAATATTTCTTGTCGAGCAGGCTGTTGCTGAGGAAATGCAAGTTCAAATAGGGTTTGTTGTACTTTCATCCTAAATATAAATTTGTCTCTTGGTTATAAGTTCTTCAAGTGAGGTAGAAGAAAATTGAAAAATCCTACATCCTCGTCATTGGGGTCGTAACATATTCTGTTTTTCTTCAATACAAGCCTCTCTTTCTCCATATCTAGGAGTTGTTTACCAATCTCGGCTTGAGGTGTTAATCGCCTTTTGTAGCCTGTTCTCGTAGGATATTCAGACGTTAAGGATGTAGCTGTACAGGAAGACGATGCCGGGGTTGTTTGCTGTGTTTGTTCTTGGCCTTGAATTGCATGGTGCAAATCAGGTGTAGAAGATGTATCATCGTCACTTTGGCTGGATTTTTCTGAATCGTTGTTAGCGGTGTTCTCAACTGAAGAAGGTGATAACTCTTCATGTCTCGCTGTCAAATTACCAGACGTTCCACGAGGGGTGAACTGATCCAGAAGGAAGAGCAATTTTTTAAAATAGGGCCACCGACTTTCATCGGACGCGGCATCTCCAGAGCGAATCTCAGGTTTTTTAGTTGCTTTCTGAATTCTTGTCGAAGATTCTTCCAGCAGTTTCTTACCTCTGTCTCTGCAACAATAACAAAGCTGAAAATAGATACTAACGAAATAACTATTTCACGGCGAGAGTCAGCATATTCGTAAACTTGGTTTGGAATAACAATGATGTTGAATGTAATTATTTAAATAATTCGACTCTATATTTGACAAGAAAAAATATACGGGTACATAATATTTTAATTTGTGTAGATATCTGGCAACTGGATGCAGTTTCAAGAACTTGGCTTTCTCATTTCGGATGGGAGCTTCCACAGTTGGGAACGTTGTAAAGCAAGTATGTGAGGTACTATGGGAAACATTCCAACCTATTCATATGAAGAGCTCTACAACATCAGATTTCATAAGAACGGCTGAACAGTATGAAAACCTTTGGGATTTTCCAAATTGCATCGGAGCATTAGATGGTAAGCATGTTCGAATAAAGTGTCCATCCCACTCAGGTTCCATGTTTTAAAACTATAAGAAGTTATTTTCAATAGTTCTTCAAGGGCTAGTTGATGATCACTATAGGTTCACTTCCATCGATGTTGGAGGATACGGGAAGCAGAATGATGGAGGTGTATTCCGAGTTTCAACGCTCTCTAAATTATTGGAAAGAAATAAGTTGGGAATTCCAGAAGAGAGAAACCTACCAAACTCAGATCAGAAGGTTTCTTATGTCCTTATTGGGGATGAAGCCTATCCACTGAAACAAAATCTCATGAAACCTTATTCCGGAAAAGCACTGGACAAGGCACAGGATACGTTCAATAAATTAAGCGATTATCGCAGGGGAGAAAGACGGTGGAATGTGCCTTTGGTATACTGTTTGTCAAATGGCAAATACTGGCGGGAGTCATCGAAACAAGAGAAACCATTGTTGACAGTGTGATTAAAGCCATTTGTGTTCTGCACAATACAATTATTGATAAAGAGTCATTTGTTGAATGTTCCTGCCGTCCCAGCCGGATGCAATTTACAGCGAACTAGAGCACATAACTCCTCAACACATCGAGCAAAATTAATTAGGAAAATATTCACGGACTATTTTGTCACTAATCCGAACATTAACTAAAATGGTGATTGTGATAATTAAATGAATTTATCAAAACTGTTGTATTTACCCTATTATTGTACTCATTTCCTACGTTTATTAACTACTGTCAGTTGAATGTGCCATAATAATAGCAAATATAGACATTCTGTTAACTTCTCTACGTGTAATATAGGCTTACTAAGTTAGCAGAACAGTGTTAATAATAAAACTTACCTGTTGCTCCGAATTTTGCTGCCGTTTTCTTCCATTCCCCACAAAAAAACATGTCTGTTGTGGTGCAGTTTATTACATTTGTCCCATATTGCTGGAGTATTAAATATCACATCTATTAGTTCGTCTTTCATAATAATCAGCCGTGACGCAACAGTAGATAGCAAGACGATAATAACAGCTACGAATAAATACGCGGACTCTGTGAACACCTGGAATATATCACGTGATCTCAATCCGGACAAGCCAATCAGGAGCAAGCTACATCGATGCCTCCCGTTCAACAGCGATGGGAACACAAACTTTCTTGTCATCGCGCTAGACCTCCTGGTAAATCGCGATGGTGAATGGAAGCGAGCATCTTTGACATGAACTGTTCCATTTAAAACTGTTCGTTTGTGTTACCAGGAGGGGACATCGAGGCATCGACCGCGAGCTGCGATGCACCTTCGGTATGTTAGTACTGTTAGCATTATTCGAATACGACTGTAGCTATTCTCCAAGTATTCCGCAGAACGGCGGCTTGATGCTTCTCTCGTCCGTTACGCAATGAACAACCACAAGCTTACACAAATGACGACGAATAAGGCGTTACGTGACCGACTGCAAGCTGGCTGAGGTGTTACCATGCCAAACGGCGGACTCACCGCCGAGCTGCAAGGGAGTCAGTCATCCACAGCAAGACAAACTCCGTTCAGAAAATATTAATAATCTCTGATATTCCAAGAGAAAATAAAAAAAAGAGGATAGGAGAAAAGTTTAAAATTAACATAGTTTCACAAATAGTCTACTATTGTAGGTGTAGACTCAACAAGTTTTGCAGAAAATCAGTAGTATAAAAGTAAGCAATAAAATGTCCTTATCTTTCTGAAAATCCCCAGTTCCATCAATGAGTTTTAAATTATATACATATCGAAACCTGCTATATCTGTAGCCGTTTCCCCGTGATGGTGGAAAAGACAAACTGATTCGAAAATTCAGAACCACCGAAATGGACTCGAGTTTGCCTAACGCGGATATATCTAAAATATTTTGCAAACAGACTAACGTAGAGACAGCGGAACCTCTATAATACTATTTATACGGATTACATACGTCACTGGGTGGATAAACTTCAGTGCGGTACATAAGTGACACAGACAGTTTACCGTACGAGAATGTGATGTTCCGCTTAACACCGCACACGAGCGGCTCGTAAACTCCGTGAATAAACTGTTACGCAACTTTAAACAATAATATCGGCCAGTTACCACCTGCACTTGACTTATAGCCATCGCCATCAAAACATCTATAATTAGCCGAGCCATTTCGCAGCCAACCGGACACATGGTAACACATCATTAGCGATGGTAGCAGACTACTTCTAGAAGACACAGGATGTTTTACTCTTCATGACCTAGCTACAGTACCTCATTGCAACCGAGGAGGGAAGCAGAAGAGTTCTGACTACAGTATAGTCTGTTGCTAAAAAGAATGGGTCATAAAATGCATTAAAAGGAAAGTAAGGTTTCAAAACGGAGAGGTACACCTTTATGGATAAAAAATATATTTTTCAATTCATTGTTTTTCTTTATAATAGGTATCAGTGATTCTAACATTTGGTTCGTGGACCCCTGGATGTCAATGGGAACGACGAAGTTGGTCCACGAAGATTGCTGATTTAACATATGAAGAGTATCTGTTGAAAAAGTAATATTTCCACTTTTTAAAAAAAGTTCAGTATTTCGTCCGCATGCATTACAGTAGTCGAATACTACCGACTGCTATGGGCAATCCAGACCAGAAAGATGTTAATACCTTAAAAGTTGTACCTACAAATCCGACCATGAGTACGTTTCCATGTGTCTTTCTTCTACGTTTCTTGTACTTTCCCATAACTTTCTCAAGGAGGACATAGCACCTTTTGAATAGACACTCTTTGCAGCATGTTTATACATATCATCTCAGACAATATGTGCTAGTACCATTCCCTGGTCACAGGCACAGAGAAGAGACGCTCTGAACCTCCGCAATAAAAGAAAATAATTTGTCAGTTTTTATGTGCATTGTGTCGTGGTAAGTTGTCTTGTCGTATACTGTGGTTAAATGATTGTGTCTTTCGGTGTTCGTTATTTTTCAAGTTAGTGTATAGACTATACGGTTCGATGTTTAAAATTGGGTTCGCTAGATACGGGATAGTGAAGAGCTTGTAACTTCAACATGCAGTGGAGATAACAACACACACAAATTCTAAAATACCATATTAATTTAGGTTTGAAGTTCAAGGCGCTCGAGAAAAAAGTAAACACTATTAATAATTGTATTTGCTCTACGTCCGACTTTCTACTTGTACGGTTTTCGGAGAAAACGTAAGCAATAACCACAGGAGCGCAGTCAGATTTACGACACACCAAAACAGTTGTCTACCATTGAGCCAAACCTTGTGTAACCGACAGGCTGATGTCTGGCTTAACCTTCATATTGACTGTTTCAAGATAATTAAACGTATTTTCATTAATTTTGTTTCTATGAGAAGGGTTTTATATTATGTAAAATAATGTTATCAAGGGGTACATTATAAACATTAAGGTAATATAGCAATCATGTTTTGTCATACAAAAATGAATAGCCTAAATTATGCAAATATATTACGATTGTCCATCAAAAAGGATTTCAAGGGAAGTTTGGGAACCACGGCTTCATAAGATACTTCACAGTTCACTCTTCAATTCGAACGGTTGGAAATAACTCTCTCCGCTGTTACCTTCCATTGTCATATTTCTGGCTCATCTTTGATAACTTTCATTTTTACACCTCCCTAAGGGTGGGGGCAGTAGAATACATCCATGGTATCTCCTGCATCGTAAGTGGTGACTAAAAGGGGGGCCAGGAGATCTGATCTTCGGAACATGGGTTGCAACCACGGGTCCTGCAGCTGAGTCTGCTGTTGCTTCCACGTATTTGTGTCAATCTATTCGCCTTCATCTTTCCCATCCGACCTCTCTTGGTCAACTGTTGTTCTTTTTCGACCCCGACGATATTAAGTTTGCGAGGCCTAGGGTGTATTTCATTTTCACGCCACTTCGTGGCCCTTTCTTGGCGAGTTGAACTCCCTAATCACCACCACCACAACATTGATTAAGGTTCAAGTAATAGCCGCCTTGGTGAGAAGCCAGTGATAATCTCACTTCGTAGACCTCACAAACCTCATCATCTAGGTTAGAAGTGATTTAAAATATTTTCATGAATAATAATCAATGGCGTGTGGCCTCCGAAGAGGCCTGGTGCAGGTCTTTCGATTTGACACCATACAGGCGACCTGCCCGTCTGTGAGGATGGGGCCCTACCAAGGATTACCCAGCCCCCGAGCCATCGGAATTAACCAATTAAGGTTAAAATCCCCAACCCTGCCGGGAATCGAACCCCAGACCCCTTGGACCAAAGGCCAGCATGCTAACCATTCAGCCATGGAGCTGGACATTAATAATAATAATTTAACTGACAATCTCCACTTGTTCAATGCCCTGTTCAAGCCGAATCACCGAGTGAGTTGGCCGCGCGGTTAGGGTCGCGTAGTTGTAAGCTTGCATTCGGGAGAGGGTGGGTTCGAATCTAACCGTCGGCAGCCATTAAAAGGGTTTTCCATGGTCTCCCATTTTCACACTAGGTAAATGCTGGGCCTGTACCTAATAAATGATGGGCCTGTACCTAATAAAGACCACGGCCACTACCTTCCCAATCCTAGCCCTTTCCCATCCTTACGTCGCCGAATACCTTCGATGTGTTCGTGCGACATTAAACCACTAGCAAAAAGAAAAATATAAAAATCAACGCCCCAAGCCGAATTGTACGGACGATTATTAGTCTATATATGGCATATTAACTAAAACTTATACGATATGAAGAACAAATGCAATTCTGTGATTAGCATCGTACTAATAAAAATAATACCTATTAATAATAATGCTATTGGTTTTACGTCTCATTCGCCACTTATAAGGGTTTTGGAGAGGTGGAGGTGCCGGAATTTTATCTCGAAGGAACTCTTATGTGCCGGTAAATCTAACAAAAGGAGGCTGGCCTATTTAAACACCTTCTAATCAGGGATGGCTCTAGAGGTAGTGACATGGTCACATGTCACTCCTTAGATTCATGAAAAAGAAAATAATAATTTGTAGTCAATATTTATACGGCATCGTTAAACAGCGGAGAAAACTTCAGTAACAACTTCCCTCCGAAACAGTTTCCACAGTTCGCACTTGAGTGACTGTCACCGCAGATCTGCATACTGGCGGTTATGGCCTGGCGAGAAAGTGTTGACACACATGCACCCTTGCCTGGAGAGCCTGTGTATTGGAAGTGGAGTGAGTAACAGAGCCTCCTTGTCACAGCAGTGCAATTCCTATGCCTTTTACATTATGAATTTGATAGGAGCTCTTCTCAGGAGTCCGTTTCCTTCATTATCATATTAAGTGAAACAAGTAGATACGCCCATACCAAAATTAAACATTTTGTATAACAAGGGGCTAAAGTTGATGGATGACGCATGGATTTCAATTATTGAACATTTTAATCGGGCCAACACAAATGTTCACCTGATAGGCTAAATTCAGACAATAGTTTTAACTTGAAATGGAGTAGCCCTATTTTCATTTTAAATTTAGTACACAGTATAGGCCTGTGCGTCTATATCATATGAACAAGATAACAACTTTATATGGTAAATACCAGGTCCGATAGTGCAAGCATATTTTGTATATCTAACTCTTTCTTGCACAATGACTAGAACGATGGTGTTGGTGATTATTGCTTTAAGAAGAAATACAACTGAGCAACCATCCTCTGTTAACACAAATCAGAGGGGAAGAAAAGAAGGGATCCGACACTTTGAAAAATGAAGATCTCGGTCAAAGAATGACAAGGGCCATGAAGGGCATGAAAATGAAAGACTCCTTGGGATTCACAAACCTAATAATCAAGGTTCCACTGTAATTTCAACTAAAAACTATGCAACAGAGCAAAATAAGAGAAGGTTTGAGGAACTGGTTTCAAAACAGATGTCTAGGGCAGCTTAAAGCACGTGCTGAAGAAATTCAAACATCTAAAATTCAGACAGTGATGTAGTTCTTACTGGCAATGATAAGGACAAAGGATTGAATTGGCCTTTAGGAAAAGTGGTTGATTTACTGCCCAGAAAAGATGCTGATGTGCGACTTGCACTACTTCGAATATCATCAGGAGTCTTCTTACAGCCGGTTCAAAGACTGTAGCCTACCCGTTAATGAAGCTCCAGATGATGATGTTGTTATTGATGACGATGATGATGATGCTTGTTGTTTAAAGGGGCCTAACATCGAGGTCATCGGCCCCTAATGGTACGAAATGAAATAACAAAAAATTCAAATTCATCCACTGACCAAAAAAAAAATGTCATGAAGAATGAATGGATGGACATGAACCCTACAAAAAAAATACAAAAACCAAACAAAAACAGTGGATCAGACAAAAAAAAAGATCGTGAATAATAGTATTACTGACCAAGGGACCACTTATAAAGCACAATGATGCTTGATGTCTAAAGGGGTGCAAAATCCATGTCTAAGGCCCCACAGAATGGTACTTGTCGCGAGTAAAGTAGAACCATGGTATTTGTGATGGTGGGGTACTAATCAAAAGTAGCGCCCACGGTGTTCCACACAAGATGGTACTACTCACAAGTATTGTACTTCGTATAGGTAACGCAAACCTATGGTGTTTATCACACAATGGCGCCACTCATAGCCAACGCAAACCGATGCGTTTCCTCACCTAGGTGTACTAACCACAGGGACTCGCACTATCCCGTGGTGTTCCTCACATAGTGGGTACTAATCACAGGCAACACAGACCCACGGTGTCGCTCATATAGTGGTACAACTCACAGGCAACGCCCAGACCCGCGGTGTTGCTCACATGGGTACGACGCACGGGTACTGGAAACCCACAGAAGAACCCCCTCTTGCTGCTACTAATCACAAACCTATTTCGCACCTCATGTAGTGGTACTACTCGCAAGTACAGGCAACCCATGGTGTTCCCCGCATGATGGTACGAATCAAAAGTAGTTTCATGGTCCTAATTCAATCATCCCTTGGTCGCCCCTTTTAGTCGCCTCTTACGACAGGCAGGGGATACTGCGGGTGTATTCTACATGTGCGTCCCCCACCCGCAGGGGGTCCAGATGATGTTCACAATGCCACTTCTTTGAGGGAGATGTTAAATGAGTCAATGGGAAAGAAACTGCAGCAGAAGTGAACTGTTCTCTGCATGGTGAGCTGTCATGTTTATTATTTTAACCATTATGGTTTATTTTGGACCGTATTGACTTATCTAATAATCACAGCACTGAAAAATCACTGGTAATGTTATGAGTCATCCTTGACAATACTAATAAAAATAATCTACAGTATTAATTGAGATCCGTCGTACATGTTTCGAGAACCACATTCATTCTCTTTATCAGCAATCCAAAAGTTCACCGAATAATCTACGGACTTCATTCAATTATATAATAGCAACATATCATCAAATATGTTATGAATAAAAATACAAGAATTGCCAATCTTATATATAACTAGCTGGTGTACCCGTGCTTCGCTACGGAATTCTACATTGTATACAGAATTCTAGGTTAGGTAGTGTACACGTTGTGAGCAAGATTGTCTTAAATTGTATAGCTCTTAACGTTACCCTCAAAACGCGACGGGAGGTCACCAAACATCTTTTCTCATATGAAAACTGAGGGAATTTTCACAGTAATGGTAGACCCATTTTCATACCGTCAGTCACAATCAAGTTGGGATGTTTTCATTATAATGCCTTTTTTACATCCTCAGAAAGACTGTCTTAGTGGTTTTCCCAACTGAAATGAACATACAAAGGCGCGATTAAAAGCAATGCTTTCATATTACGAAATACTCGTTCAAATGAAACACCACACATTTTCTCACTTTTAAAGAAGAGGACTACGCTGCGTATCTAACAGTCCAATGTTACAGACCTGAAATAACCAAACCGCAGACAGCCGTGATCCATGAACCCTCTTCGGCTTTCTTCGGTGGGGAGAGGGTCGAATAGTGGAGACTCCCAGGGTAAAAACTATGCTCAATTACTATTCTGTTTCCTAGGAGTACCCGATGAGTCGGAAAATATCAATTCACTACACTGGCGGCGGAAAAATCTATCTGAAATGAAGGCAAATTTTTCCTCCAAGCCAGAAGAGAAACCCCCTCTTCACTGCTAGTTTGGAATAAATTGAATGTAAAATGTAATAGAAGTGAAGAGAAAGAAGCTTTTCTTAAGAAACGGCTCTTTTCAGAGTTGAATTTTGAGTTATTTAGTGAATAATGTGGTGCTATAATTTGGAAAAGGCCTAAATTTTTATTCTAGACCAGGTCATACTACTACTACTACTACCACTACTACTACTACTACTACTACTACCACCACCACCACCACCACCACGTGAGGCTCTGCCTTAAGTATGCACACTGCTCATTCAAAACAGCGCGTCAGAGTAGGGGTCGAATAGCTGAAATACTATGATGATCCAGTGTGTTACGTACCAGCTGTATCAGAAAATATATGAACCAGAGGAATGGCATGCTAAAGAAGTAAGTTTTCTAACTCCCCGGCTATTTCCCGCCAATATTCAGTTAGGCTGTTATACTCGGTACGTAGCAGTAATCCCATCTATCGGAGTTGAGAGGCAGCATAAGAGATAAAGAACATCGCAACAAACAATCGTCAATGTAATGTTATTGTTGATCAATGGTATGTACTTTCGATATTATAGGCCTTCACGTTTCGTTTTCTTCCGACTCTGAAATATCACTCTTATCATAGTCGGTACGGTAAAACTGAATAAAAGATAAATGATCGGAAATTGTATTCTCTATAACATTTTCATATAGTACTCTTCGATAGAACCAATAACATTGGTATTTAAAAATTACATTTTAGGCACCTTCCCCTACACTACAATTTCATCCATGATGAATAAAATTGTTTATAGCTTAGACTGTAGTTTCTTATTCCCCGACTCCATATAGCGATTTTCGTTAAATTCTGTTAACCCATTTTCTCGTGGCTCGACGTTGATATGGACTTAGCAACAAAAATGCAAATTCATGAATATCTGTGTTATCATAGCCGGTACGGTAAAAATGCATAAGACATAAATGGTCTGAAATTTAATTCTCTATAAGTCTGTTTATGTAGTATTTATCGATACGACAACTAATAATATAAATATTTGAAAATTACATTTAGGCCCTCCCCTAAAGTACCATTTCACTCAGCGTAAATAGAATTATTTATAGCTTAAGTTGTAGTGGTTCATTCTCCGACTTTGCATACCAATTTTCAATGAAATAGGGCCACTAATAGCGTAAATATTTAAAAATTAAATTTTAGGCTTTCCCTTAAACTACAATTTCCCTCAGAGTGAATACAATTATTCATAGGCTAGATTGCAGCGACGTATTCCTCGACTTTTCATACCAATTTTCATTAAATTCTCTTTGGCAGTTTTCAACTGATGCATGTACATACATACATACATACATACATACATACATACATACATACATACATACAGACAGACAGACAGACAGACAGACAGACAGACAGACAGACAGACAGAAATTACAGAAAAGTAAAAAGTGCATTTCCTGGTTACTGTGGATATGACCGATACAGAAATACCATTCTTTTCAAATTCTGAGCAATGTACAGACAAAACTCTTATTTTATATATATAGAATTTAAAAATTATATTTAAAAAAGTTCTTGAAATACTCTAAACACACTATGTATATTGTCTCTAAGAAACCTAAAACTTAAGCTGTAATATACATTTTAAATTTTAGAATTAGAGACATTATGTAAAGTAGTCAGAAATCGTATATATAATATTTAATATACGACATTCATTGCCTGACAAAAAAATAAACATAAAAATTAAGCACCCAGCAGGGGAGAAGGAAACAAACTGAAACTTCATGTGTTGAGAGGGTGTGTAAGGTTATTTCAGTGATTACAAAATCGAGTCAGATATACTAAGAACTTGGCAGAGTCCACTAAGCAATATGACGTTGCACCCCGTCTGGCCTGGATGCATGCGCTGATTTGGTTGGCAAGCCATTGTATATCCTGGATACTGGCACTGGGACAGAGTTGATGTCCGAGCTGTTCCCACATGTTCTATCGGGGACAGATCTGGTGATCTTGCTGGCCACAGGAGTACTTCAACATCATGCAGACAGTTCATAGAGACACATACCGTGTGTGGATGAGCACTGTCCTGTAAAAATTGGCACTACGATACTGTCGCATGAGAGGTAACACATAAGGGCGCAGGATGTTCGTGACGTACTGTTGTGCCATCAAGTTCCCTCAATCACTACCAGCCATGACCTGAAGTCACATTCGATGGCTCCCCACACCATGACGCCAAGAGCAATACTGCTGTACCTCTACAAACCATTGGAAGAACGAGACCTCTCCTCAGGTCACCACCATACTCGCAGACGAAGGTTATCCGGGGTACTGCAGAACCGCGATTCATCGCTAACACAATGCAATGCCATTCACCAGGAGTCAATGCTTTCCAGTCACGGCACCACTCCAAATGCAGCTGCTTGTGTTGTGGTATTAACGGCAGCCTATGCATGAGAAAATAATTCTCTTGTCCACTGCTGCTAGTCTCCGATCAATGGTGCGGGATGACACAGAATGTTGTAGGGAGTCCACAACTTATTCTCGGATGGCAGGAGCAGATGTGAAGGGATTATGATATGCTTGGTGCACAATATAGGGATCCTCCATTGTAGTGGGCAGACATGGTCGACCAGAACCTTGATGACAAGAATGCCTGCCCTCACGTTCCCATGCAGTTCATCACATCCGAATGCAAAACAAATCTGCACGATTCGACCTGCTGGCCAAATGGACACCCACAATGAGGCCCCTTTCAAACTCAGGTGCTGATAACGCTATCTTACACGAGTATGTGGCATCTCTGTGTCCTTCACAGTGATCACTACTTCTGATAGCTTACTTGAAATTAAGTCTATGCGAGCATTCCAGTCCAAGTTTCGATTTAAGTGTCTTCCAGACAGAATATGAAAGGCGAAAACCTGGAGAAGGTTCTTCTTCCTTTGAACTCGGGGATGGATTACGTACTTGCTGTTGCCACAGTTCATGCCTTTGTTTTTCTGGCATATCAACAAGTGGTATGGTTGTCTTAAAAAAAACTCTTCCTTGACCTGAGTCTAACGGGCTGCATTTGATGGCCATAAAGGGGGTGACGTGGATAAGTTGATTGCTTCCGGCGTTCATCATCTGCTGCTACTTCCCTTCTTACGTGAGGAGGGGCAATTCCTGCAATAGGATAGATATTTTCTGTTGTAGTTGGTCTCAGACACCCTGTAATTATGTGACCAGTCTTGTTCACAGCAATATCTACTTGCTTAACACGGACAGAGTTTCTCCAGTGATGGATATTCTGCAGCTGATGGGCAGAGAGCCAGGGCAGACGTGCATAGGACATGAGGGTTATAATAATATTATTCCTAGCACACACCTCTTTTTTTGGTATTCTGACAGTGTTGTTTGAAAGATAATGTTCTGTCCATTTTCACACCAAGGTACTTTGGTGTATAACAGTATTCAAGGACTACTCCTCTTCATTCCATGCGCAGTTTTCTACTGGCTTCTTTGTTATGTAGATGGAAGGCACAAACTTGAGTTTTGCTGGGGTTGGATCTCAAATTATTGTTCTTGTAGTATGTAGCACCTCTCTAAAGAACCAGAGAAACAAGGAAATGTCATTTGGTCCTTGTTTCAATGCTGGTGAAATCCTGACATTCACCTCCCCGCGGTAGAGAGGGGGCAACGACTGCATATAAAAATGTTTTATAGGCAGGCGGCTAACGAATGAAGGGACCGATTATCTCCCGGTATAAGGAGATCTCCTATACCAAGTGCCAACAGTCTCTTTGAGAGTGGATGAGCGGGTATGGGTAAGGGCACTCTATTGTCCTGGGGACAAGAAATTTTTCCCAAAGGCGGAGGAACCAGTTTGGTCAACGGCATTAGGATGCAGAAGGCAACGGGAAACCACTGCATTAAAGATCCTGAGAGATATTCCAATAAATCCACATGGCATGGCTGCAACATCAAGATCGGAGCTGGCCGTGTGGATCGTCTACCTCCGTTTGGAGACGACAGCTTAAGAAGAAGTATGTAGCAATTTCCTTGAGAGATTTTCCCAGCTTTTCTTCAACCTCTTCAAATGTGTTCCCCTGTGCTGCCACTGCTGTGTCATCAGTGTAGATAGAACTGCTTAACTTCGGCAGGAATTGGTTGGTCATTAGTGTAGATGTCACAGAGCAATGATACAAGAACACTTCATTGGGGCAATCCATTTGTTTGAGTTCTCCAACGAATATTCTTATTTTGAAGAGAGATGTAGAAACATCGATTTTGAAGAATGCATTCAACAAATTTAGTAAAACCATAGTCCCTTGTTGGGGTACGCAGAAGGTTGTAACCGTCCAGGCTTCTCCAGCCATACTAATTTAATATAATAACATTTTACGCGATATAATTTGATATCAAGTTTATCCGCCATCGGCAATTATTTGTAATAACATATTTATTCAACGTCAATCATCTGTAATCAAGGCTTTTTGGAATCATATTGTATATATGATAACATCGTTTTATTATTTAAATTATTATATTATGTAGGATAGGAATTCATTATGTTGTAAATACGGTCAATATGTTGAGACATAGTTGTTTTCATTTCATCTCATGTTTGTGTATACGGAGGGTTATTCTTGAAGCTTGGGTTTTTGCGTTAGTCATGGGTTTATTTTATGACCAAGGCTAGTAAACAGCGACCCGTGCGCGAGGCTTGCAAGCTAGTCAGCAATATCTTCGCCACGCCTTCTGGACTTGTCGAGGAGGAAGAGAAGGGGAGTTGATGCTTCGATCTATCGAATCAGATAATTCGTTGTATATGAGTTTTGAGATTGAACTGTTACCAAGAGTGGGGGTGAGCCCGGATATATACTGATTCTCAACACGAGAACGGGATCTAACGACCTTAAGAGCTAACTAAGTACAACTTCTGCTGACAACCTTACAGCGAGATACTTAGGGATACTCCATCACTAGTAATTCTACTGTGAACATCTACTTTAAACGACGTGATTTGATATTTGAAACAGTGTGTGGTCGCTCCGCGACATAGTTATTTTTGTACAATGTGTTATCGCTTCGATACAGTACTCAGCTGCGGTAATGTTATCGGATCTACGAGAAACGAAACAAGCTTATGGCTTGTGTGATATTCAGTAAATATTGTGGACGAAGAACTATGTTTAGTTCAAGTCTACGGAATTTGGTACAAGTCTGTACCGTATAAATAGTATAGCTGAGTTGGATTGAGATTTCTACTAATATGGAAAAAATCATCTCTGAATTTTCTCCTCTTACGATCAAAGCTGATCAGTTTTTACAAGTATAGGGCCAATGTCTAATTAGACTAGGCAAGTAGGGAGTGTTAGTCCAGATAGCCGGTACCATATCAGAGAAGGAAGGAAGGATGTCCATGGAGCAAATTCAACATCGAGAAGAAGAGAACGATTAACCACGGAAACCAGATGACTTCAACGGAAGCTGCAATTGGTGAGCTTCAATTAGATAAAGCAAGCAATAAGTAAATTCAGTAAATTAAATTCTAAATTCCTCCACGCTTTCAGGAAACTTTTCCAATTCATCTCATTTTTTTTGTATAATAAATTCATTTGTATTTTATATTGCGTTAATTTTCTTTCTTAAGCGATACTTAATGGTTAATTATTTAAAATCCTACCCCTGTGATCTAAGTATAAGTCTCTATGCTAGTAAATATAAATTTTGGTTTACAGTTTTATTTAAAACTGTAACCATGGCGCCCAAACATTACATAGAGAAATGGGGAACCATGGAATGTTAATTGTTTCTATTTGCGTGGCAAGCCACAAATAGTTGATTTAATATTCATGTGTCCCAAGATAATAACTTTCATCTCCTCAAGTGTTATGACGAGAGGGAACAGTTACATTTGTCGCACCAACGTGGAGCTCGAAAACCATTAAGTATTCGTGGAAAGAAAGCAGTAAAAGTGGAATCTGTGTTTGTGGGGGTTAAGTGAGTGTCCATATAATTTGTATGTGTGATTTTGGGGGAATCATGGCTGCACAAGGTGAAAAGGACATGAAATTACGTAGCGGAAACTTAGTAAAGGGAGGCGAGACACTAAATTCTAGGAATGTTGTAGATGAAAGTATTGAAGTAGATAAAACGGTAGAGAGTGGTGGGAACATGGAAAATAGTAAAGAATCTGATGTAGCTAGGATGGAGGGCGAGAAAGATAATACGAATAGTGATCAGAATATTGAACAACTGTTTGTGATGATGCAAGGGATATTTGAGCAAACGAATGAAATCAAGAAGGAAGTAGAGAGAACGAAAACCGAAATTAGCAAAGAAGTAGAGAAAACACAGACAGAGATTAAAGAAAATAGAAAGGAGATAGAACAGACGAAAACGGAAATTAGCAGGGAAGTGAATGCTAGGATGGATGCTTTAGATCATAGATTAGATGAAGCACTAGAGCAACAGAAACTTTTTGAGAATCAGTTAGCGGAACAGGAGATGAGACGTAGCCAACATGAGAAAGAGGTAGAAAGTAAGTTAACTGAACATAGGAGCGAAGTAGACCAGCAGATCACAGCAATTAATTGTAAAATGCAGGAACAAGTAGGAGAAGTTAGTAAAGTTAGAGAAGAAGTACAACAACAATACGATGATCTGTGTGGTAAGGTAGAGATTAATGCTAAAATATGTAATGAAAAGTTTAAGAAAGCAGAAGAATATGCGGTTGAAATTAAAGCCAACAAGGAAAGACAACAACACATTGCGAAAGACGTGAAAAGAGTTAATGAACGTATTGCTAGGTCGGAGGCACAAATACGTAAAGAAATCAGAGAAAAGCAAGGTAATATAGGAAGTCAGTGCCATGGTACTAATTTCATATATGAATTTGAACTACCTAAATTTAATGGGAGGCAGACAAACCCTTTAGATTTTTTAAACACTGTTAAGAAACGATTTGAAAAGCGAATCGAAGAAGGAAACATTGAATGGGAAGAAGCGTTAAAAATAATTCGTAAAGCTTTTATTGGGGAAACGAAATCATGGTTTGCGGTGTATAAGAGCAGCATGACCAGTAAGGTGGAATTCCAGAAATATTTCACGGAAAAATTTTGGAGTGAAGCTATAGAAAGCAGGGAAAGAGAACGCATTGTCTTTGGGAAATTTAGGCCACACGAGGGAGTTTCTATGACCGAGTATTTTCTAGCCCACGTTATGATTTGTAAAAACGTAGATGGGATGTCAGCGGAGAGAGATATTGTTAAGTTATTACTCAGGCATTTTCCCAACAAAATCCGCGAAGCTAGCTGTATGCAACAGATAGAGTCTATTCAGGGAATGGAAAGATTGCTAGCAAGTTTCGATGCGTTAGGAAATAGTAATAGTACACGAGATCACACAAACTATCAAACACCATCCAGAAGACAAGAACACAATCACCGTGGTCAGTTTCAACCGAGACAACCTGTAGGTAATCAGTCACACCAGCAAAATAGGAATGTTCAGCGGGAACGCAATGTAGAGGAAGGTACAAGCCGAAATCAGGATACAAGGAGACAAAGTAATTTAAACTGATAGTAGACGGTAATGAGAGATCAGATTATCAGTCTTCAGAACATGTTGCGAGAAATTGTGTAATGGCGCACATGAGTTATGATCTCGATGTTAGAGATGAGTTATTACGGGAGGTGGAAGTGGATCAATTCGATGTTGGTAGTAAAAGTGAAAACCCCGTTGTTACGATCGTTATATGGAGGGCGCAGTATCAGGCTTTATTGGATTCAGGCAGTCAAAGATCATGTGTAAGTTTGAAGTGGTATGAGGACAGAAAGAAGGAGAACATTGAGATTGAAGAAATGCCTGTGAAATCCACATACATCGTCACTGCTGTAGGTAAACGATCCAAGCAAATATGTAAACAAGTTGCCATACCTATTTGTATTAACGGGAAGTCGAAAATTCAGATCTGTCTTGTTATTCCGAATCTTATATTTGATGTTATCTTGGGATCTGACTGGCTAAGTTTATACTCAGCTCGGCTAGATTACAATGAGGCGATAGTATATTTAAGGTGGGATAATGAGGATGTTAAAGTCACGTGGGATGCCGAAGTTCAGACGAAAGTGGAGGTTTGTAACATGTGGTGTGTTAATGAGGTTTCAAAAGATGAAGGAGAGAGAGCGGATTTTAAGTTGTGTGAAGTGTGGTTAGAGGAGAACGACGATGATGCTTTGAGAGAAGCGGTAGATAGTAGCAATTTGGAAGGAGGTCAGAGGGACCGATTGTTGTATGTGTTGAGAGAACACAAGGAAGTATTTTCATCGAAACCTGGCAAAACACATGTGTATGAACACTCATTTTCAGTGCTGGATAAAAGTATATTCGCTGGACCGAGATATCCGATACCACATAAATATGCTAAAGCGGTAGACAATCAAATTGAAGCTATGTTAGAGGATGGTATTATTGAAGTTTCGAGTAGTCAGTGTGTCAATCCTTTATTGGTTGTGCCTAAGAACGACGGTTCCGTCCGTTTGTGTATTGATGGGAGGGAGATGAACAGACGTATTGCTGCTGATCAATTAAAATCGTTAACTGTAGAGGAGCTGATACAGGATTTTCAAGGGAAAGTGTGGTTTTCTACTGTAGATTTACGTAGTAGTTTCTGGCAGATTCCGTTAAGAAAGGAAGATAGACCTTTAACAGCTTTCAGTCACAAGAGTAATCTGTATCAATTCTGTCGTGTCCCATATGGTACTCGTACTAGTTCTTCTGCTTTAATTCGTGCTTTGAATATTGCTCTGGGGAACGAAGCCGACCACTATGCCACTATTTATATTGATGATTTAGTAATTTCGTCTTGCAGTCTTGAAGAGCATTTAGAACATCTCGACAGGGTATTTACCAAGTTAGAACAGGCAGGTTTCACTCTTAAACTGGAGAAATGGATTAACATGGTTCAGCATGATAGTACGAAATTCACCCCATTAGAGGTTCATTTTGGCAGCAATCCAAGGAATGAGCTGACAAAAGTACTAGGTATTACACAGGAACCTCAGCGGGACTCTCAGATATATGTCAGATTGGCGAGAGAGAATTTGATTAAAGCGGCTGAGAAGCGTAGCAGACAGCAGAAACGTCAAGTGTTAGACGAATTTCAGGTAGGAGATTCTGTTCTGTTACGTGTTCCCATGCTCTCGTCCAGTGAAGAGAAGGCGACGAAGAAATTATTTTTGTTGTATTAGGGTCCATTCCAGATTCATTGTCGGGTTGGTCCTTGTGCATACAGATTGAAAGATGGTAATCGTGTCATGTTGGGCACTTATAATATTCGCTCTCTGAGACGATATATTTCTGCGAATTAAGTGTAATGTCTCCCCGATGTTGTTTTACAACATTAAATGTACTTGAGTTGGAAAACGTGAATTCATGTATAGGTTGTGAACCTAGACCTGACACCATTGTAGAAGCCATGAGTAACTTGGGATTTTTGTTTTGAAACTGCGGAAGGAAATTAATGCAATAGTTTTCTAAGTAGTAATATTTTTTGCAATGAAAACAAGAAATTGATTGCGGCCATCTATGAGAGGTAAGCCACGTGTGATTACGTGTGTGTGTGGTGTATATATAATATAACCTGGAACTGCCGAACAATTTGATGGTGAAGTGCAAAGATAGAGTTATTTACCTGTTGTTATGTTGTAAATATTATGAGTGTTGCTGACAAACTTTCGGAAGAAAATTGGCAGGAATTATTACGAATATTATCTGGTATCATTGAAACAGACACTCTACAGTGAGATACTAGATTTGATTATGTATGTTTTTATTAAACGTTTGTCAGATGTAATGACGTATATATCAGCCATTTTGTTGTAGTGTGTTATATATGTTATATCTGTAAATAACAGGAGGGCGTATGTAACCGTCCAGGCTTCTCCAGCCATACTAATTTAATATAATATTTTATGCGATATCATTTGATATCAAGTTTATCCGCCATCGGCAATTATTTGTAATAACATATTTATTCAACGTCAATCATTTGTAATCAAGGCTTTTTGGAATCATATTGTATATATGATAACATCGTTTTATTATTTAAATTATTATATTATGTAGGATAGGAATTCATTATGTTGTAAATACGGTCAATATGTTGAGACATAGTTGTTTTCATTTCATCTCATGTTTGTGTATACGGAGGGTTATTCTTGAAGCTTGGGATTTTGCGTTAGTCATGGGTTTATTTTATGACCAAGGCTAGTAAACAGCGACCCGTGCGCGAGGCTTGCAAGCTAGTCAGCAATATCTTCGCCACGCCTTCTGGACTTGTCGAGGAGGAAGAGAAGGGGAGTTGATGCTTTGATCTATCGAATCAGATAATTCGTTGTATATGAGTTTTGAGATTGAACTGTTACCAAGAGTGGGGGTGAGCCCGGATATATACTGATTCTCAACACGAGAACGGGATCTAACGACCTTAAGAGCTAACTAAGTACAACTTCTGCTGACAACCTTACAGCGAGATACTTAGGGATACTCCATCACTAGTAATTCTACTGTGAACATCTACTTTGAACGACGTGATTTGATATTTGAAACAGTGTGTGGTCGCTCCGCGACATAGTTATTTTTGTACAATGTGTTATCGCTTCGATACAGTACTCAGCTGCGGTAATGTTATCGGATCTACAAGAAACGAAACAAGCTTATGGCTTGTGTGATATTCAGTAAATATTGTGGACGAAGAACTATGTTTAGTTCAAGTCTACGGAATTTGGTACGAGTCTGTACCGTATAAATAGTATAGCTCAGTTGGATTGAGATTTCTACCAATATGGAAAAAATCATATCTCTGAATTTTCTCCTCTTACGATCAAAGCTGATCAGTTTTTACAAGTATAGGGCCAATGTCTAATTTAAAGACTAGGCAAGTAGGGAGTGTTAGTCCAGATAGCCCGTACCATATCAGAGAAGGAAGGAAGGATGTCCATGGAGCAAATTAAACATCGAGAAGAAGAGAACGATTAACCACGGAAACCAGATGACTTCAACGGAAGCTGCAATTGGTGAGCTTCAATTAGATAAAGCAAGCAAGAAGTAAATTCAGTAAATTAAATTCTAAATTCCTCCACGCTTTCAGGAAACTTTTCCGATTCATCTCATTTTTTTTGTATAATAAATTCATTTGTATTTTATATTGCGTTAATTTTCTTTCTTAAGCGATACTTAATGGTTAATTATTTAAAATCCTACCCCTGTGATCTAAGTATAAGTCTCTATGCTAGTAAATATAAATTTTGGTTTACAGTTTTATTTAAAACTGTAACCATGGCGCCCAAACATTACATAGAGAAATGGGGAACCATGGAATGTTAATTGTTTCTATAATAATAACTTTCATCTCCTCAAGTGTTATGACGAGAGGGAACAGTTACAAGGCGGCTCCCTGAAAATTGCGATAAAAAATCGGCATACCCTGGGCAACGTTGGAAAAATCCCAGTGGCTGATACTTCTACAACCAAAGCACTGTAAATGATAATTGAGGAGCGTTTTTTCAAAACCTGACAAATGCAAAAATTTCGAAATTGAGTTATGCATGCTAACGTTATCAGTTTGACCTTGCTCACCATCCTGTGCAATCATCCTTTGTATAAGTCGATATTTGCCATGTATAGAAGTGGTTGAAATCACTAGGTTTTTGCAAAAGTCTATATATGCTCTCGGAAAGTTAAAGCAAAACTTGATAAATGTGCTTAACTATTAATCACATGGCATTCTCATGGATAATTGGAAGTGTTATTCTGTGGAACAATGGAACGCCGGACTCCTTTATTGAAAGGATGTATTCTTGGAACTGCATGCCATATGTTCCTGCGATTAGCCCTCACTGACGTCGACAAAATGAAACTCACTCGAGAAGTTTTAAGCAAGTTTATGTCTGAGGAACTATTTCACTTTACAACAGTATGAATAATGAATCTGAACATTCTGAAATAGGTGTGCCAGTTCAGGAATGTGTCGGTGTAAGAAAGTCTAGATACAAGAAGAGAGTACCTGGAAAGCTGGCTAGAACTAAAAGCGAACCTAATATTAAATGCATTCATGGACTCAAAGACTTGCCCACAGGTACAGAAACTAAAAGGATGAAACAATGCAAAGCTGCTAAACTCTGCTATGAAAATATCACAGAATTCCATCATCATGTGACTTCTTTAAACAAGATCGATCAAGACAAGTTTCTATTGAAGTATATGCACATTTCCACACCTCAGTGCAGGGTAGTGAACAATGAAAGTGCTAGAAAGAAGAAAGCTGTTTCTGTGAAGTACAGCATTAGGAAGAAAACTGGTGAAATACTTCCTGTCTGTGCTGAAACTTTTCAAGGAATTTCTGGCATGTCAAAGGACAGATTATCTTATCTGGCTAGTAGGTTTCATCATACTGGGAAGTTACCTAAGGAAAATCGAGGTGGTGACAGAACAGGCAAGGAACACAAGGACATAACGGTGGAAGACATTCTGTGAAGAAAGGATAAGTTCTGGATTGAAACTGTGCTCGCTGTCAAAATACAAGTATATATTCTATAGGTGTTTCAATCTGTCATTCAAAACTCCTCACACTGATACATGTAAAAGTGTAAAATTAGTCTGATGAAAATAACGACAGAAACATGCCTAGAGAAGAAGAATGAAATGAAGAGAAGTTATAGATTGCATAAACTTCGTGCAAAGCGATTTTATCAAATAATGAAAGAAGATAACCCAGGTGTCATAAAGATATGTTTTGACATGCAACAGAATCAACCAATCAACCAATTCTGAAGTTACCAGTAAGTGAGGTTTTCTATGCTAGACAAGTGTGGTTATACAATCTCTGCATCAGGATTCACTCAAAGGAGCAGAGAAAGGAAGACATATTTTTCTATACTTAGCTAGAAACAGAATCCTCAAGAGGCTGCAACCAAGTTGCTTTGGCTTTATTGGACTTTCTTTTTAATCTAGAAAAGAAACTGCACAATACCACGATTTCACCCAATTCCACCCTACCACGATACATTTATTCTCAGACTCTTGTAGCAGTCAAAACAAAAACAGTGTCATCCTGGCCACACTTACTGCTTTCTTGGAAAAAAGCACGTTATTCAATAATATTCCACATTTCTTCCCTATTTGGGGACACAGCTACATGGCTCCAGACAGAGTGTTCGGTAGAATTGAGAAATCTTACAGAAGACAGGAAAACATACTGTTTCCCAAACAATACTATGATATCTTAGAGAAGCATGGCACCCTTAAAATTCTGAGCAGGGATTGGGAAATCAAAGATCTAAAAGAGAGTGCACAGAAGGTTATACGAACTAGGTTGCCATTTAAAATGAATAGTCAACGTGTTATCACATATAATAAGAGACATAAGAGAGTCTCTGTATTAGTACAGGATACCTACTTCGCATACCCAGTGCAAGTTGAAGTTCTGAAAATGAAATCCAGCCATGAAGCATTGCTAAAATCCTCTCTTTTATCAAAGAAAAATATGGTGAGCAAAGAAAAGTAAAAGGATGTTCAAGGTCTGTTGAAGTTTTTTGAAATACTGAATGATGCTGTGGATTTCTACAGGGTCGTGTTAGAAGACACATAACAGCCTTCTCATGGCTATGTGTTTTGATGAGTTCTTAAATGTTAATTGAGTAGATTTTATTTTGTAAGAATTAACTTAAATTTAACCTGTGTGATATTAATGTGTTCATTCATTACAATAGGATTGATAATATAGGTTAATACCTTATTTTGTTTTATGATACATTGCTTGAAATTAGAATCTAATAATATTATGTAATCTTACAATACCAAGTAGCCTATGTTATAAAATGTATGACAACAGAGCTCAAAAATCAATAAATATTCAAAAAATATTATTCACAAAATTACAAAAAATAAAAATAAGTAAATAATTCCATAAACAAAAGTATATCATTAATTTAGAGTATTAATGTAAAGTCCCATTTTACCAGAATATTTGCATATATCGACTTTTGGAAAAATTTGAGAAAATTATCTTCTAATCTTACCTCATCCACCTTAAGTTTCTACAAGTTCTATTCAGGTAACGTGTTTGTCTCTATTGGAACTAATATCGACGAAAATTTGAAATGTTTCATGCATATGCTTCTAAGTGAAAATTAAAAAAACACATTTCCTAAAAAATAATGTTTGCTGCAAATGTCAAGTTTTGAAAAAATGCTCCTCAATTGCAGCATATGTGACAAACTGATGATATTAAGTAATGCTATTTTGCAGTGGTGAGAAATCTATTTCAGTTTGGATACAACACCTTACCACCTTGATTTTCACAAACCTGCTTAAAAAACCTAACTGCACTTAAAATTATCATGATCAGTCTGTTCTGAAAATCATTTTCTTGGAGCTATCTCGACCATGAATGAGAACAACAGAAATCAGTATGAGACTAACAAACACCCTTTCGTTCTTATGCAGTGAGTCATGATTCTGAAGAAATACAAAGTGGAAGTGCCAACAGTACTGAAGCAACACTTCATGCTGCAGTAGATATTTCTCTTCCTCTGAATAAAAATGAATACAAAATTCAACACATCAGTGAACATCTTCTGTAAGAATTTGCTTTAAAAAAAAAAATTAAAAAAAAAAAGGCAATTATGCCAATGCTAAGTATAGTTTCTTCTAATTTCAGAGTAATGAGAAACCCACTCTACATTAAATTCATAAATTTTTAAGCAATTATCAATTATTATAGATCTGTAATTATTTATATTTGTTAAGCAAAGTTAGGCCTATAGCATATTAAGAGTTTGTTATGATTTGATGGCAATTTCTTTTCTATTTTACACAGTTTTAAAGCCGATGTTTGTCCATAGAGAGCCAGAAAGTTCGTGAAGACTAACGTTTATCCGGTCACATGTTTCAATTATCAAGATGACGAGATCTTAGAATTTTATAGACTCTTATCCTCAAAGGACAACATAAACTTTTAGCCCGATCTCATTTTCAAGTTTCAAATTACTATAACTTAATTATTAGCTCTTAAGATTGAATCACAAGACGTTGATGTTGTTATTATTAGAGCGTGTGTAGTTTAACTAACCATTCTGTCCACGTCTCCAGCTTTGATTTTGAATGTCCAAGCCTAAAACTGTATTCCTGAACACTTGTTAAAAGATCTACTGACTCGTTTGTGTTTGTATGACACATTATAAAATCTGGTTACATACTGTACTTTCCATATTGAATGGAATATGAGATAATTGGTTTCCAGAACCTGTGCAAACTTATTCGCTAGTTGGTCATGTCAGATTATCATTTTTTTATTATTAGTGGAGATTTTATTTTGAGTTAAAAGACTATTAAGATTGCTAACTTCTGACGTTCAAGATTTTAGACATAGTAATTGTAAATATTTGAGAGCAAACTTATTCTACCATAATTTTAAATGAATGTATTTTTATCAACTTTTCCATTATTAAGTCCTTGTTAATAAGGCACGCTACCAATGATTCTGCCTTCTATGATATTTCAATAAAATAAGTTTAAGATTGTAAAATGTACAAATAGTTTTCAAGTCATTAGTTATGAGAATAAACCCAACCTTTGAGATTCTAGATTGGCTGATGATGCTCTATAAAGGAGTGAAACATGTCCCACATATAACTTCATATTAATGAGGAAACTCTAAACGTAATAACATTTTGATGTATTGAAAAGGTGGTTTATAATAAAACATTGTTTGTTGTAATTAAACAGACTTTCAATATGGATTAAATGATGAGTTTAGTTACCTGCAATAAACAATGTTTAACGAACGGCGTAGCACGTAATAGTGTGTTGCACTCAGAAGAGTGTGGGTTCAAATCCCACCCTGGCCGTCCTGAGAATGGTTTTCCACGGTTTCCCATTCTCAATTCCAGGCAAATGCTGGGGCGGTACCTTTGATAGACCATAGACGAATTACTTCCAATTCCTGTCCTTAACTATCCTTGGCAGAAAATAAATTCAAGAAGAGTCAACCCCCTAAAAGAAATACTGTAGAAGTAAAAACTAATTTTTATTATTTTTGATCCAGTTAAACCAGAGATCCGGATTAATGAGGGCCAGATAAACAAGGTTCTTGTGTATTTACATATTTCTTGTTGTCCAGGAGTGAATTTAAATTGCAAAATAACGCAAATTCTATGAATAACACCACAAATACCACAATCTGTAAAATAAAAACATTTTTATAAATATTTTTCCACACCACTCCGAACATTCGTGTCCACAAGCCGATATTTGAATTGTTTGGTGTAAATTCGAGAATGGTAGATTGTATCGTTTCTCGAGGGGTAATCAATACTACGATATATTGTTGATAGTCTCGTTATCGTGGATGGTAGTGGTGTGGCCGGTGGTGAACAACTGTTATCTCGTGGCATGAATCGTTTGGCCAAATACCTCAAAATAGTTTCATGACTGTTTTTTAAATTAGGAACTATGTTTGTCACCTGTTACATCAGTAGTGAGTATAATTCATGCTAAAGAATTCTATATACCATAATTTAATAAAAAGTGCACAAATTGTGCATTATCATCGAAGCTGGAGCGTTATTTGCGTGAATCAGTTGGCGACCACGTTTTCATCGTGAACTTAGCAGTAAGCAAAGATGAGGTGCAATGTAATTCAAATATTATGAAAGCAATTCAGAAATAAATTTTGCATGTGGTTACAACTTTATACTGGCGTGTCACTACAAGTCAACCGTGTGATAACAGTGTTTGTTACTGGGCATCAAAAAATTGGGTTTAAAAATACTGAAGGTAGCAGTTTCTGCTGTGGACAGACTTAAAGATTTAAGAATGGAGGATTTATAATTTCTTGTAGCATTCTTATTTGCATTTTTTGTGATTGTCGGTTAGATTATCCCAGGAAAGATGCTTTAGACAAACACTGCAATTCGGAGAAGCATTCAAAACACCGAGAAACTTTGCATAATGAAGTAACCTGGTGTTCCTAGAGTGGTCACATTGAAAGAAACATTATCAAATGCTAGTCGCGTGAAGGATTCGAAGGAAGAGTTTATTTTGGACACTCCTACTGTGTTCATGAATGCTAACATTCCAGCAGAAAAAAAAAGACAATCCTGCTATCCGTACTTGGCTTGATAAGTATGTTCGCGGAAGTGAAGATTTACCATCAGCAAATCAGATCCGTCAGAAATACACCCCCATGATCAGTGAAAGGAGGAGGGAGAAAATTAAGGAAGAGCAAAAAAAAAAATACAAAGATGTATTTCTGCTATGTGATGAAAGAACTGAGAAGAATGGTAGGAGTGTTTTTAACATCCTACTTCATCCATCATTACCATCAACTGAAATGAACACCCACTGCCTCTGTTGTTCTGGATTCTGCCAATAGTGCAAATTGTGCCAATGCTATATTAGACACTTTGAATTCCTATGAAATTAAATGGGAGTGTGTAATAGCAGTAGATATGGACTCTGCACGCTGCATGACAAAATGTGTAACTTCTCTTCTAGGACTGATTGAAGAAGTAGGTCATATCCAGCGCTGGGCTCAAAAAAGTCAACCTTGTCCGCTGCATATATGAAAACGAGCTGGACGAATTTAACACGTCTACAGTACAAAGCTTTTTTTTCTTTTTTCACGTATTTAAAAAAGGCAACTACACTGCATTTCTGAGAGAGAAATATGAAGACACACAACAAGTGGATGAAATCCTAGCTTTTTCAATGCATGTGTCTACAAGATGAAATTCCTTGTTTAAGGCTGCAATATATATGGTCAGACATGTGGAAGATCTGGTAGCATTTTTCAACACACGGGAAGATTCAAATTCTGCGGTCAAATTTTTCCAAAAAGAATCAACTACAACAATATAAATTATAAAATTACAAGCAGTGTACGTTTCTGTTGTTGATGCCTCTTTTATGGACCTGCTTAATTTCTTAAGAGGGAAGCTAGATGATCTTGAGATAAAACTCAAGCTATTAGGCGATAGTGGAGTATTCAACCAATACTCCAGAACCTGGAACAGCTTCCTCAAAAGATGCAGATAATGGTTAAATTCAAGCTTACAAGTGTTGCCCAGTCAGCTCTAGTAAAAGTCAGGACTTTAAGGAATACGGATCCAGTCAGGAAGAAAGTACAATCCATTGGGTCATTGTTTGATTCTCGCCATGCACCTAAGAACGTATCTCCTACACAACTGCTCCAGTTTAAGCATAATGCCCCATTTTTTAAGAGGATGGAGTCTCAACAGTTTTTAGAGGCTCACAGCATTTACCTGACTGCCAACAAGAACCAACTGCATCAAGAAGATTATGTGAATGTTCCAGAGATCCTCATGCGATTAAGGCTTGCTCACTGAGACTATGCAACTGTTGCATTAAAATGTGTATGGTATCCATGTTCAAATGTGGATTCTGAAAGGCCATTTTCAAAATATAGTCTCATAGTAAGTGATATGAGGCAACGATTGACAGCTGCAAATGCTGAGACACTGACCATGATCTACTTTAAGTGTTTCTCTGTAGTATTCGGATAACTGAAAAAAGTAACTTGCATTCATTTAAAATGTGTTTCGAGATGCTGCAGGAAATAATGGAGGTGAATGTAAAATTAAAATACGAGTTCTATATAAGTGTTGTCTCATTCTTCCATATGCACGTTTAATGGTTTACCTGCTAACTTTTTACGAGGACGGTTTGAAAAGTTCTCGGAATCACCGCTAGAGCAACGAGGTTCCTGTGCAATAATGACACATCCTTTGTGAGTGAACACGTGGCACGTCAGTGCTCTAGCTGCAGGAGTGTGGTAGTGACGACTCTTTGTTGTTGTTCCCGCGTAGTGATTTGTGACAATGGAAAAAACTGAGATTCGAGCAGTGATTAAATACTTTGTAAAGAAAGGTACGAAAGCAAAGGAAATTCATGCCGACTTTCAGAACACACTGGGGGACTCTGCTCCTTCATTTTCAACTGTTGCCCAGTGGACCAGTGAGTTTAAATTTGGTCGGGAGAGCTTGGATGATGATCCGCGTAGTGGACGGTCAAAAAGTGTAACGACCCCAGAATTTATCGAAAAAGTGCATAAAATGGTCATGGAGGATCGTCAACTGAAAGTGCGGGAGATTGCTGAAGCTGTAGGGATGTCTTCTCAACGGGTATATTATTTTTAACCGAAGAATTGGGTACGAAAACATTATCCGCAAGATGGGTGCCGTGGCTCTTGACATTGGACAATAAACACACCAGATTGGAAATGTCCGAACAAAGTCTGGCCCGTTTTCAGTGCAACCAACAAGATTTTTTGCACCGGTTTGTGACTACAAATGAAACTTGGGTCCACTACTATACCCCAGAGACAAAACAGCAGTCAAAGCCGTGGAAACATACTGATTCACCACCACCAAAGAAAGCAAAGGCAGTGCGTTCGGCCGGAAAGGTCATGGCCTCAGTTCTCTGGGTTGCAAAAGGCATTCTGCTGATAGATTATCTTCCTACTAGCCAAACAATTACGGGGCAATACTATGCAAACCTCCTAGACCAACTACAGGAAAAGATACGCGAAACGAGGCCTGGTTTAATAACAATATAAATGGTCCGTTATTGGACATTATAAATTTTCCAGCTAACTCATTCCTGGTTGCCAGCGTTTCGCCCTCGTGTGCTAGGCTGGGCTCATCAGTTGGTACCTAGCACACCTACCATTCGGAACAAATATTTCAGATTCACTATGGGAATCAACATCTATATCACAAGGCCTGGCTTGGCAAAGAAAAAGGTCATCTTTCATCAGGACAACGCTCCGCGGCACACAAGTGTTACTGCCATGGCAAAACTTCATGAACTTGGGTATGAATTGTTGCCACATCCACCTTATTCACCTGATTTGGCACCATCAGACTTTCATCTATTCCCCAAGCTGAAAATTTTCCTTGGTTTGTGGAGATTTTCTACAAGGGGAGAACTGACAGCCGAATTGGAGAGGTATTTTGCAGGCCTGGAGGAATCTCATTTTCGAGATGGGATCAAGGCATTGGAACATCGCTGGACCAAATGCATTAGTCTACAGGGAGACTATGTTGAAAAATAAAAGCAGTTCCACTGAGGTAAGATACTTAATTCTAGTACATTCTGAGAACTTTTCAAACCACCTGCGTACTTTGTTTTATTAATGTTATAAGTTTTTATATGCACTAATTGTACAAACCTGATCGCTTTCCAAACTTCTAAATTTTTGACGAAAAATAATAAAAACACAAAACACCACCTTTTGGATTTTAAATCAAGGAATCATTACAAAAATAAAAACACTTTCTAACACCTCTAATAATTCAACACCATTTATGCAAATCTGTACAGTGTAATATACAAGATTTCTAAATAAGAACCACTTCATTACATAGAAGTTCTCCATGTGATGTCAGCTACCAATGCCACATGATCAGAAGGAAAGACCACATTAGGTAAAGCTACATGTAGTCTCAATTCCTCTTCAGTTGGTAGAGGAACAACCTGAAACAAGTTCAGAAAAAACATGAATTAATATAAAGTTTATTTCTTGGTGTTGGGTCGGCCAGCCCTTTTCTACATGCCTTTCTATCCCCAGGAAGCTACCTGACTTGCTGCAGAATCTTTACCTTCCTCTCTTATCACCTCTCTGATGAAATGGATCCATTTCTTCTTCAATAATAATAATAATAATAATAATAATAATAATAATAATAATAATAATAATAATAATAATAATAATAATAATAATAATAATAATAATAATAATAATTTTTTTACGGGGGACTGTGGAAAATCTTCAAAAGACACTTGTGAATGGTCCACACTCTACAAGTGCGTGGGATTCTATCTTCCGTAGCATAACGGTTAGCGTTTTTAGCTGCTGTCCTTGGGGGCCCGGGTTCGATTCCCAGTACTGCCAGAAATTTAAGAATGGCAGGAGGGCTGGTATGTGGTTGAAATGGTACATGCAGGTCACCTATACTTGGGGTGTGCTTGAAAAGAGCTGCACCACCTCGAGACGAGGACGCAAGTTATTTATTATTTACCCACTAAAAACCACATACCCATTTTCCACGATGTGTATCATCACCCTGGAACCGCTCTCGCATTACTTCAGGATGATGCCGTGCTTACTTAGTCTTTCAGACTTCTTCCTTCTTTATTTCTCCTTTACAGGTATTCGTACGCTTCCAAATCCCTCTTCTTCTGACAAAGGGCATCCTCCACATACACTGCCACACGATTCCAGAATTCCTGGTTTCATAGCATCACAGAAATAATATTATCTGGTGTCAGTTCTCCCAATTCAGTTTCCACATATCTTTTCTTTATCATCCAATGGCCGCACACAAAGGAGGTGTGAAGTACATCATTAATGTCATCACAGTATATGCATGCTGCATCACTCGCTCCTCACACTCTATGCAGGAATTTCCAAAATATCCATGTAATGTTAGAAGCTTTGTGAGGTAATAGTTGACTTCACCATGAACCCTTTCAACGCAGATATCCAAGTGTGGTATCAGTCGCTTGGTCCTTTTCCCCGAGGGTCACTTTCCCATCTGAGTTGCCATCACCTCATCTGTTGACTGAAGGCATGCTTCTTTGCACTTTTTTTCACAGCTCTCCTTGGGTACGCCAGATTTCTTGTCGCTTCAATGCAAGTAGATCTACTGGGGATATTGCTGCCACCGTGAGGACTGCAGGTTCAGAAACCATGCGGTATGCACATGCAATACATAAAGCTTCTCTCTGTGGTACAGCAGCTATCCTTCTCCGATACCAAGCAAATCTCAAGGATTCAGCCCAGATTTCAGAGCCATACAAGAGCACTGATTGAACCATCGACATGAGAAGACATCGTTTACTGGATTTCAGACCTTAATAATAATAATAATAATAGTTATAGGCTTTATCCCACCAACTACTTTTACGGTTTAAGGAGACGCCAAGGTACCGGAATTTAGTCCCGCAGGAGTTCTTTTATGTGCTAGTAAATCTACTGACATGAGGCCGACATATTTTAGCCCCTTCAAATACCACTGGACTGAGCCAGGATCAAACCTGACAAATTGGGGTCAGAAGATCAGCGCCTCAATCGTCTGAGCCACTCAGCCTGGCGGATCCATTCCTTCCCGAGATGTTCTTTCCCTCATGTATCTTTGGGCTTAACCATGGTTAAAAAGAGACTCGGAAGAGAAATATTAGAAATGGTGCAAGCAATGTACAACAACTCTGTTAGAAGAGTACTGACCCCAGTTGGAAAGACACAACGGTTTAGGAATAAGACTGGACTAAGACAGGGGAGTGTGCTGTCACCTCTTTTGTTTATTATGGTCATGAACAAAATCGTAATGAAAAAAAAAAAAAAAAAAAAAAAAAAAGGAAGCCTATGGAGATAAAGATACTGCTATTTGCAGATGATGTGATCTGGGGAAAGAACAGCAAAGAAGTGCAACAACAATCAGATGTACTGGACAAGAAAATTGAGAAGTATGGCATGAAAATCAGTACAGAGAAAAGCAAGACTATGGTGATGTCAAGAGGGGAAAGGCAAGGAAAGGGCACTGTGAATAATGGAAGTCAGAGTCTGGAAATTGTGGACAGCTTTAAATACCTAGGAAGTGAATTAATGCAAAATGCTAGGGTGAACATGGAGATCAGCAGGAGGGTACAGCAGAGTGATGCATTCTACCAAAGTGTAAGAAAACTTGTTTGGAGCAAAGAACTAGCAAGGAAAAGTAAAGAGATAATTTACAGAATGTACTATGGTACCCACACTGACATATGCAGCTGAGACTTGGACTTTGACTAGCAGGCAACAGAGTAGAATTCAAGCCAGTGAGATGAAATTCCTAAGAAGTATGATAGAAAAGACAAGGAAAGACAAAATGAGAAATGAAGATGTGAGGAAGGAAGTTGGGACAGGAAAGCTAAATGAGAGAGTTGAAAAGAACAAACTAAGGTGGTTTTGACATGTAAAGAGGATGGAGGAGAACAGAATTCCAAGACAGACGCTGGAGGAAAGAGCGAGGGCAAGAGAGCAAGAGGAAGACCTAGAACAAGGTAGATTGAATCAGTGAAGAGCGGCATAAGAAGACAAAATTTAGACTGGGACAAGATCGTGGAAGAGGAAGAAGGAAAGAGGAAAATGGAGAAGTGCCATAAATACCCCGAGCTGGCAGGACCAAGATAAGGGGAAATGATGATGATGGTGATTATGATCAAATACCTAATTAGGCTTCCTTCCTTCCTTCCTTCCTTCATTCCTTCCTTCATTCGTTCTTGGAAAGTGTGCATACCATCTCAGAGCTTGCTTTTAGATCGTAAACACTATTGATTCCACTTTGAATTCTTCTCGGACGGTAATATTTCACACTCTGTCTCCAGGCCTTCTTTACTATCATCCAAAGGTATTTCATCTCAAAGGCACACTCTACCTTCATGGCTCTTCAGCATCATCCAGGTTTTGGATAAATATTACAAATGCTGTAATTGTATGCCTCTCTGAAAGAGGGATATAATTCAACCACTTGTAGAGAAAAGGTTAGTTTTTCATCTGTTGTTACAAAATTAACAACAAACACATGGAAGAAAGAGGTGCTAGCGGTGGTGTGTTTATCCGATATTTTGAAATCACGAGGAAGATCTCAAAGTCTTCACATTATATTGCAGATCTTTCTGAAAATCCACAGCCTGTTTCCAGTAATTTGACTGGGTCAGGAATGGAATGAATGAAGCCCCCCATCTAGCGGTGAGGATAGAAATTGTGCCGGCTGCCAAAGCCTGTTGCACTCCTCTGGGGGAATGATTAATGACTGAAAGATGAAATGAAATTATATTGGAGAGTGTTGCTGGAATGAAAGATGACAGGAAAAACCAGAGTACCTGGAGAAAAACCTGCCCAGCCTCTGCTTTGTCCAGCACAAATCTCACATGGAGTGACCTGGGTTTGAACAACGGAACCCAGCGGTGAGAAGCCGGCGCGCGGTGGCCTCAGCCACAGAGGCGTATTACAGGTCTTTCTAAGGATCCTATAGTATTTCAATACGCGAGTACTTGCAGAGAAGCTATTGATTATGTATAAAGTCATCATCCCCGAATGGCATAATACAAGATGATTATTTAAAATTTAAACATCAACTAAGTTGAGCATTTACACATGTTTAAAACAATCAATTATGAATAAAATGTGATAAAACTCAATAAGGCATTTACTTACAAATATGTTCATTAAAAGTACCATAGATAATTAGATGTAAAACTAGTAGATTAAAAAGTCAGTCAAAAGGTTAACACTTTAGCGTCGACGTGTACATTTGCTTTTTCCGCGGTAAACTGCTGAAATGCCGTATACATTTTTCAGGTTGTTGTGGGCTACGGATGTTCGTAATTTCATTCGTAGATGATAATCAAAGACATATTTTATGTTCAAAGTTACTATTTTTGTGTCCCCCCATTGGGGTGACATATGGTTATTAGGTTGACTATGCAACAGAGAAAGCGCATGTCACCCCTGCAGGGGTGACGGCCTTTTTACCTTTGTTGTTGTGGAACACTGTGCTCTGTACTGTGAGCTGTTGATTTACGCGCCTTTCAACGAGTTCCTTGTAATTTACAGTTTTATGACAAGAAATTAATTCATGTTATGTGTTTCTGTCTTGAGTAAGCCATGATTACTGATAGAGAGATAGAAGAACAACCTGAAAAGGGTTCGAGTGTTGAATCAAGAGATGTTGACATTTAGGATTTGCAATGTGATGCCACCTTTTCCGAGTCAGAATTCAACAGTAGTTTGTGTAGTGAGGACACTAGCAAGGATTCCGGTGCTGCATCGGGCAATGATTCAACCAAATCATCAGCCAGTGACAATTACTGGGGAATATTCCCAGGTTTGCAGAAACATTTTTTTTATTCACACGTAGCCCCGGTTTACAATTTCATCTGAGTGCTAAATCTCAACCAGTATGTAAGAATAAAGCAATAATAGACTCCAATCCACATCATTTTCCTTGCCATTAATAATTGAATTCTGATGGTTGCGTATGTCACCCCATATGGGGTGACAAATGTCAGAGAAATTCCACTGTTTGTTGCGCAATGCCCAGCGTGCTGAGAAAGGAATGGGCACTGCGCTGCACTCTATGAACACCTTACGTGAACAAGCAATGCAATACAACAGCGAATGGTAGCGCTAGTTTCGTGCGACAGCCTAAAGTTGAAAGGCCTGGACACACTGCCGTGTCACCCCATGAGGGGTGACATACTATATTTTGTATAAGGGTCCGTCACCCCACATGGGGTGACATCGTCTTCAAAGTGTTAAAGAAGTCAAGATGTATCTCAGCTTAAAGGAGTCACTACAAGTGAAACTCATTTACAGTAAAAGAAAAAAATTAGAAAAATCCCGTTAAAAACGATAAAACAGGCAACCACCCCTCATAAAATAGAAGATGAGGCCTGCAGACTGCTCATCATCTTGTAGAATGAGGGATACAGTAATTGGAAGTTTTGGATTATGGCGGAGATTCGTTGGAGCCCTGCATTCAATAAGGATGTGTACTATGGTCTGATGGGTGCCGCCAAGTATACATCAGGGTATATTTTCTCTTCAGTAAATAGGATACAATGACATAACAAAATAACTAATATAACTGGTATCTACATATATTACTGTACTCACAAGAACAGCTAGGAAATTACGTTTCATAAGTAATATCAACTTGCTAACTCTGATTAATGAAAACGGGTAAAACAGTAACAAATAATACACAACATCAAAGGAGGTATTGCACCGTTCTTGCCTCACTGTTGGGCGTTAAAATGCACCCTATGGCGTGTTGGCCCCATCGATTAGCACTGGGAGCACTCTACACTCAGGGTCTTAACAGGTTCTTCTTGTTGTGGGGCTATTCCAGAGAGTCGCAGGTCTTAGTGTGTGCCGCAGCTAGCTAATGTGTTCAGATGAATATGTGTCGCATCTGTGGTGAAAAATCGGATTTGGAATCCTATTGGGCGACCCAGTTTCTGAATCTCTGCATTGAGGTTTTCAATCCGTCGCTGTTCAGTTTGAGGTTTTCAATCCGTCGCTGTTCAGTTTACATTATCTATTTTTATAATTTGTACCATTCATGTAACAACCATAACTTTGTTTTAGGTTAAAGTTACTCATATTTCAACATGATCTTGAGGTTTGAATTAAGTTTACAGGTAAGGTTGTTTACATTTATTTTATAATGAAAGGATGGAGATATTCTGGGTTGGATTCTGTTTATTGATTTAAGTGATCCTACCTAACTAAGACGAAACCAAAGCGTGATCTTAATTTTAGATATTTGAAATCATTGATAATGAGTTAATGACACTAAGACGGCTGAAGTAATTCAATTAATTTAGACCTATTTCAACATAATGCAGTGATCTTGAGTTAATTAATCATTTTCCAAGAGCTATTCGAAATTACGAACACATGTTTACATTTATTCATTAATATACCTGAACCTTGAAATTAATAATTATTTTCGAGATCTTGTTTTTAACCTGTTCTATTTGCATATATCACCTACCTGATCATACTCTTTGTTTACTTTCATTGTTTTGGGTACCGTTTGTTATTTTCATATAATGTTTACATTAGGAGAAGTTTAATTTTACTTGCGTCAATAAGTCCAGCTAATAATAATGCCTTTTTTTTTTGTGATACCTATCCTAACTAAAATCAATAATCATCACTATCCTAACTAACTTATGCCGTCCTGATGAGGCTCGTGCGAGTGTCTCTAATAGAGTACAGGAATGTAGAGGTTCAATTAAGTATTTTTTTGCGTAGAAAAAAAGTGCAATAATGATGGACTGAAACAAAAAATATGTTTACACATGAATGTACAGACATAGGTTGGGTACATTAGTTATACTCGGTAATGGATGGTCAAAGGGAAAGTGCTGTTGGGTTGTTAAGTGGTTTATGTGGCAACTGAACACAGATCAAATAAAATATGAAATTTCAGTAGTCCTCATTGGTCAATCCACAAATGTTAATTAAAAACACAATTAAAGATACATGTTTTGGTCCTACTTGTTGGAGGAGGAAGGAAGTGGGTCACAGCAGGAAATGTGAACATCAACAATACGCCGATAGAGAAGGTCAATGAATATATCTATCTGGGCCAGTTGATGAATATGAAAGGTGATATAAGACCAGAAATTTTTCGATGCATTAAGCTAGGATGGTAGGTGTATGGAAGAAACTCAACTGTCTTCAGATCAAACATGCCAGTAAATCTGAAGAAAATAGTTTATGATCAGTGCATTCTACCTGGGCTGACTGTGAGACCTGGACACTGAACGAATTTACAAAAGGGAAACTTAGGACAGCGCAGAGAAGCATGGAAAGGTCAATGCTGGGTTTTACAAGGAAAGTTAAGAAGAGAGCAGATGACAACAGATCAGTCACTAAAGTTAATGACATTCTTGAGAGAATAGCCACATTCAAAATGGCAATGGGCTGGACATATTGCTCGAAGGGAGGATGACAGATGGACGAAGCTAGTGTCAGAATGGAGTCCAAGAGATCATCAAAGGCCTAGAGGAAGATTACCAGACAGATGGGACAAAGACATCAAGAGAATAGCTCGTGCTACAGAACTGCTCGAGACCATCCCACCTGGAGAGTTCTGCCAAAGACTTACCTGAGTTCATGACTTAAAGAGGCCGCAACATGTAATGATAAAATTGGCTGATGACGACGATGATGATGTTTTGGTCCTATTGGGCCTTCTTCAGTCTTGAAAAAGAATATAAAGTTTATAAATATGGTCTACAAAAACACCACACTACAAGTCCACAAGAAAGAATTGAGAGAGAGAGAGACTTCCTCAACTCTGCAGGAAGTTGAAGGACTAAAGGGCCCAGAAAGGTTTCAAATTGTGTCTTGGATAGCTCTACCAATGAGAGAATGATCAGGAATCAAACCCGGGAACACCTGGACCAAAAGGCAGCATGCTAACCATTTAGCCATGAAGAAATAAGTTGAGACACAAACGGCTTTGATTGTAACTACTAGATCGCAGTACAATACATGCGTGTACTGAGTGAGCAGTACTCATTACTCCACCACGCATGATGCTCACTACATGACAAGTACTGCTTGGCACTTTTCCTGCACTTTCTTTCATGTGAAAGTGATTACCTAGTGCTTTGTGTCACATATCAGAACATATGATCAGTAGTGGTGATTGGGAATTTGAAGTTGGGGGGGGGGCACAAACATTTATAGACAACAAAAATTACTGGCAGTCGGAGATATAGTGGGGGTTAGACAACAAAATTTCAAAAAACGTTGAAAACGGGGGTCCCCACACTACGAAAAACATAAAATTAAGCAATTTCCTCAACTCTGCAGGAAGTTGAAGGTCTAAAGGGCCTGGAAAGGTTTCAAATTGTGAGTCTTGGGTAGCTCTATTAAACTTTAAGAAAAAATTTCAAAAATCACTTCTGCCCTAAATGTATTTTTGGATAAACAGCCTAAAACTGCTTGTTAATTTACTAGTTTTTAAAAAAAAAATTCAAATCCTAGCTAAATAAAACTGATTTACATAGTTCTGACGAATGCGCGTGGCAAACAGGTGAATCATACCTCATTGTCCATGACCTAGGCAAAAATATATCCCAAGCTTCCCTTCTTCACAGCATGAGCTAGAAGTGCCATTACTACCTGATAGCACAAACCTGCACGAAGCCCCAAGCTTGGAGGGGAAAGTAAGCAAAATAAGGTAGTAAAGAGGGTAACTACCACTGAGCTATTGGTAGTGAAATGAAGCCTCGTCACCTTAACGTAGTCACCAGGAGCCGATGTAAACACTTTGGTGGCAACTAGTGAAGCGAACATTCCTTCCCTCTGAGTCAAAATGCAGCACATGGACTCATCCATATACAAAACTCATTTAGTGCGCAAGTACGGTTTTTTTTTTGTGTCATCAGATACTAATCACATTTCAACACACTGCTGCACGAGTCTCCACTACTAGCTGTGGCACAGAACAAATTGGTTAGTTGCAATTCAAGTAGTGAAATTTTCTTCTTTTTTCAATTCCATATTGACTATGATATTTACTTTAAATTGCATAATTTCCACCTATCAATTACCATATATAATAAAATAATCTGATCTGCTAGATTATTTAGTTAACATTTTAAAGTGAACATGACAACTAAATAATCTGATTATTTTTATTATATATGGCATTAATAATGCAAATTATACACTTTAAAGTAAATACCTGTTAGCTATGTCAAATGACATGTTTGCATATTTCTGCTAGGTAACTTCTTTTAATATTTAACCCTTTGGCACTCAAGGTAACGATCTATTGTTACTCACAGGTCCTGCGAAAACTGTCATGGTAACGATCCATCGTTACCTGCCTTTATTATTACAGGGGAATCGTGTAATATGGAATATTGCAGGTTATAAATTTCATCTTCTTTGTCAGTATTGAAGATCTACTTGTGATACAAATTCTTATAATTTTGTTAATTACCCACCTATTCAATACAATAAAAACGTAGTACAAACTTACATATTTATTAAGATGTTTATATGGTACATGTTTCGCTCCTTTTTCGTGAGCATCATCAGCCAACTATTATTCACTTAAGGTTGCATAAGATCATGAAACAATTCTTTTGGATTAAGATTATTCCTGTAAAACTAATTGACAAATCCTATAATATTTTACAAGTCATATAACAATAAAATTATGTCTTTAAGTTAAAACTTTTTGTCCAAAATCTGTCTAAATCTAACATTTTATTGACGAAACTCATCTGGTGAACATCTTTTAAATTGTTTAAAAAATAAAAAACTTTTGAGATCTGGCTAATTGTATTGATTCATGTTGCTTGTATGATTATCGTTAAAACTTCGTAAACTATATTGACAATTTTCTGCAGTTGATAATTGTCTATGTTATGGATATTTGACTTGTTCTCATTGCTGGAGTAACATTTATACAAATGTATTGGCATTAATTTTATATTGTCAATAGGATAATATTGTTCATGAACAAACTTGTTGATGAAACACTTTCTAATGTGATATTGGATTTAAAATGTTCTTGTATGTTCCAAATGGCTTGGTATATTTTTCTTTCTGCTGTGTAATTGTTTAGTGTTACTCCTAGCCTCTTGAGAACCACTTGTTGTTCTGTTTGCACTTCTTATAGTTAAAAAATATAGAGAATCCTGGCTAATTATTTGAAGTTTCAAACCATATTTATTTATATTACATGGTATTCCACATTACACGATTCCCCTCTATTATTTCATTATTTACACGCCAGATAGCAGCAGTTTTGCATGGAATAAGAAGAGCACAGTTTTAACTCACGTTATACTCCGCGGGAACTACCGACTATCCGTATTTATTAGAGTTTAAAACATGTGCTCACTGGAGTTCAGTGTCTTGTTTATGTCATGGTTGGCGGCAAACATGCGAGTATTTACCTCTGTTTTTGTTAACCATGTGACCTTGCCGTGGTGGGGAGGCTTGCGTGTCCCAATGATGCAGATAGCCGAGCCGCAGGTGCAACCATATCGGATGGGTATCTGTTGAGAGACCAGACTAACGAATGGTTCATCGAAAGGGGGGTAGCAGCCTTTCGATAGTTGCAAGGGCGGCAGTCTAGATGATTGACGGATACGGCCTTGTAATAATACTCAACATGGCCTAGCTGTGTTGATACTGCTACACGGCTGAAAGCAACGGGAAACTACAGCCGTAACTAACTCCTGAGTCTGTATGAATGATGTACTGATGATGGCTTCCTCCCGGGTAAAATATTCCGGAGGTAAACTAGTCCCCCATTCGGATCTCCGGGTGGGGACTACACGAGAGGGGGCGATCATCAGGAAGATGGATACTGACATTCTGCGAGTCGGAGCGTGGAATGTTAGAAGTTTGAATCGTTGTGGTAGGTTAGAGAACCTGAAAAGGGAGATGGATAGGCTAAAGTTAGATGTAGTTGATATAAGTGAAGTACGTTGGCAGGAAGAACAAGATTTTTGGTCAGGCGACTACCGAATTATCAACACAAAATCAAACAGGGGAAATGCAGGAGTTGGTTTAATAATGAATAAGAAAATAGGGCAGCGGGTAAGCTACTACGACCAGCATAGTGAAAGAATTATTGTCGTCAAGATAGACACCAAACCAATGCCCACCACAATAGTGCAGGTCTATATGCCTACTAGTTCAGCGGATGATGAAGAAATCGAAAGAATATATGAGGAGATAGAAGATTTAATACAATATGTAAAAGGTGACGAGAATCTAATTGTGATGGGAGACTGGAATGCAGTGGTAGGCCAAGGAAGAGAAGGTAGCAGGTAGCACAGTAGGAGAATTTGGATTGGGACAAAGGAACGAAAGAGGAAGTCGGCTGGTTGAATTCTGCACTGATCATAATTTAGTCCTCACCAATACTTGGTTCAAACACCACAAAAGACGGCTGTATACGTGGACGAGACCTGGAGACACTGGAAGGTATCAAATAGACTTCATTATGATTAGGCAGAGATTCAGAAACCAGGTGTTGGATTGCAAAACTTTCCCAGGAGCAGACGTGGACTCTGACCACAACTTGTTGGTCATGAAATGCCATCTGAAGTTGAAGAAATTGAAGAAAGGAAAGAATGCAAAAAGATGGGATCTAGACAAGTTGAAAGAAAACAGTGTGAGGGATTGTTTCAAGGAACATGTTGCACAAGGACTAAATGAAAAGGCTGAAACACTATAGAGGAAGAGTGGAGGGTCATGAAAAATGAAGTCAGTAGGGCTGCTGAAGAAGTGTTAGGAAGGAAGAAAAGATCAACTAAGAATCAGTGGATAACTCAGGAGATACTAGACCTGATTGATGAACGACGAAAATACAAGAATGCTAGAAATGAAGAGGGCAGAAAAGAATACAGGCGATTAAGGAATCAAGTGGATAGAAAGTGCAAGGTAGCTAAGGAAGAATGGCTGCAGGAGAAGTGCAAGGATGTCGAAGGCTGTATGGTCCTGGGTAAGGTAGATGCTGCATACAGGAAAATCAAGGAAACCTTTGGAGAAAGGAAATCTAGGTGTATGAATATTAAGAGCTCAGATGGAAAGCCACTTCTAGGGAAAGAAGACAAAGCAGAAAGATGGCAGGAGCATATCCAACAGTTGTATCAAGGTAAAGATGTAAATAATTTGGTTCTGGAACATGAAGAGGCTGTTGATGCTGATGAAATGGGAGACCCAATTTTGAGGTCAGAGTTTGACAGAGCTGTGAGTGACCTCAATAGGAACAAGGCACCTGGAATTGATGACATTCCCTCTGAATTACTGACTGCCTTAGGAGAAATCAGCATGGCAAGGTTATTTCATTTAGTGTGCAAGATGTATGAGACAGGAGAAGTACCATCCGATTTTCGGAAGAATGTTGTTATACCTATTCCCAAGAAAGCCGGTGCTGACAGGTGTGAAAACTACCGCACCATTAGTTTAGTATCTCATGCCTGCAAAATTTTAACACGTATTATTTATAGAAGAATGGAAAAACAAGTTGAAGCTGAGTTGGGAGAAGATCAATTTGGATTCAGAAGAAATGTAGGCACACGTGAAGCAATACTGACTTTACGTCTGATCTTAGAGGATCGAATGAAGAAGGACAAGCCCACGTACATGGCATTCGTAGATCTAGAAAAGGCATTCGATAATGTTGATTGGACCAAGCTATTTATGATTCTGAAGATGATAGGGATCAGATACCGAGAACGAAGAATTATCTACAATCTGTATAAAAATCAGTCTGCAGTGATAAGAATCGAGGGCTTTGAAAAAGAAGCAGCAATCCAGAAAGGAGTGAGGCAAGGCTGCAGTTTGTCCCCTCTCCTTTTCAATGTTTACATAGAACAGGCAGTAAAGGAAATCAAAGAGAAATTTGGAAAGGGAATCACAGTCCAAGGAGAGGAAATCAAAACCTTGAGATTTGCCGATGATATTGTTATTTTATCTGAGACTGCAGGAGATCTCAAGAAGTTGCTGAATGGTATGGATGAAGTCTTGGGTAAGGAATACAAGATGAAAATAAATAAGTCCAAAACAAAAGTAATGGAGTGCAGTCGAACGAAGGCATGTGATGTAGGAAATATTAGATTAGGAAATGAAGTCTTAAAGGAAGTAGATGAATATTGTTACTTGGGTAGTAAAATAACTAACGATGGCAGAAGTAAGGAGGACATAAAATGCAGACTAGCACAAGCAAGGAAGAGCTTTCTTAAGAAAAGAAATTTGCTCACTTCAAACATTGATATCGGAATTAGAAAGATGTTTTTGAAGACTTTTGTGTGGAGCGTGGCATTGTATGGAAGTGAAACATGGACGATAACTAGCTCAGAAAGAAAGAAAATAGAAGCTTTTGAAATGTGGTGTTACAGAAGAATGCTGAAGGTGAGATGGATAGATCGAATCACGAATGAAGAGATACTGAATCGAATTGGTGAGAGGAGATCGATTTGGCTAAATTTGACGAAAAGAAGAGATAGAATGATAGGACACATCTTAAGACACCCAGGACTTGTTCAGTTGGTTTTTGAAGGAAGTGTAGGTGGTAAGAACGGTAGGGGTAGACCAAGGTATGAATATGACAAGCAGATTAGAGCAGATGTAGGATGCAATAGTTACATAGAAATGAAAAGATTAGCACAGGATAGAGTGGCATGGAGAGCTGCATCAAACCAGTCTATGGACTGATGACTCAAACACAACACACTGATTATATAGCGAAATTAAGCAGTATCATATGCATTATATTTAGTTTACTTCCTAGTTCATTAATTAAATAGTTTTCTTAGGTAATTAGGTGCATATTGTAAGCGAAATGTTAGATATAGCCTGGTCGGATATAGTTCACTTAGGTTAGGCCTAGTTATTTATCGCGTTCAACATGGTGAAGATCGTTCATTTAGCTGACGATTTCACTGAATTTCTTAACAAGTGATGATGTTTCTTTGTCAGAAGCAGAAAGTGTAGGTGACGATGATAATAATCCAGCACCTCCAGTAAGAAATGTGTATTTTATACAAAATGGCTGACTTTTGCATTGATACATCACTTTACACAATTTAATCTATCCTTGGAACTAATGCACATAGAATCTTGATATTTACCATGCTAGTAAATAATAATATGATCTTTCTACTAACTCCAATCACAAATTTTTGCTCTGCACTCCATTTTTCAGAATTACTTCAAAACTATCAAAATCTGAAACTTGTAACTTTGTTTACGCATTAGTTATTTTTTAAAATTGAACCTTTCTACTTTATTTTATTTATTTATTTTTTTTGCTAGGGGCTTTACGTCGCACTGACACAGATAGGTCTTATGGCGACGATGGGATAGGAAAGGCCTAGGAGTTGGAAGGAAGCGGCCGTGGCCTTAATTAAGGTACAGCCCCAGCATTTGCCTGGTGTGAAAATGGGAAACCACGGAAAACCATCTTCAGGGCTGCCGATAGTGGGATTCGAACCTACTATCTCCCTTTCTAGTTTAGGGATATGACTTACATATAGTGATAATAAGTGATATATACTCTATAAGTTTACATACTTTCATATTGATATCTTTATTGGTGTGCATTACATGCAATTTTTAAAAAATTGTTCGCATAGTGGAGTATATATGGTTGATAGTTTTCACACATCCATCAGCTGAGAGCTTGAAAGCGAAAGGGTTAAAGGAAATTAAAGGAAAGAATTAGGTGATAAGATGACAGTGTTTGTATAAATTTTTTTTTTTTCATAATTCCTAGTTTTCGGCAGCTAAAATGGAAAAAAGTTTTATTTTTTCCTCCACAAAGTGGGGAGAGAAAGGGTCGCCCCCCCCCCCCCCCCCTAGTTGCTCCATTTTGATTGCTTACTGAAATAACTGCTGTAACCCTGAATACCACCCACACTTTTTTTTTTTTTTTACAGAAATACCGCTCCTTAAATTCAGGTGTGGGTCATATTCAAGCCTTTGTATCGTGGTCTCATAATACATTGTTTAAAAAAAGAAACGTGTTTTTGATGATGCTCTCTGAGCGAATTTTGACAGACATATACAAAACCCAAATGCTTACACATAGCAACGACTGCAACCAAGCACTACTGAGACTTAAGCAGTTGCATACCATACCATCTTACAAGTACTGCAGTTTAAAGCAGTACCATTTCATACAAAACAGTCATGCATACATTTATCACACTTCACAACAGAAATCCCAAAAATGACCAGTATCCTAAATGTATCTGCACTTCTAGATAAGAATTTTTAATAAAGTCTTTTTTAAGATTACATGTGTCACAGAAAGAGTATTTCGCTGGTAAAGGTTGACAGTTTACGAACTTAACTGCAGTAAAAATAGGTTTTTGAGATTTTGATTCAATACTACACAATAAAACTTTCATCAAAGAAAGAATTACACAGAAAGGAAATTTGCTGCCTGATATTTTCGTTTGAACCAAAGAATCCGGCTGGATGGACAGTGAGCTAATTGAGGACTGGGTTAAGTGTATTCGGCAACGTCATCTGGGGGCTTTACTGCAGAAGAAGAGCCTGCTTGGCTTGTGCCCGACAGTTATCGTGGCCATACTACAGACACCGAAAAGGAATTGATAAGCATTTCAAGATTCAGTCTTTTGTATTAATATTGCATAATACGATAAATAAGATTTAGTCTACAGTATATTTAGGTCTAAATGTCTTGTGTTCACCATTGATTGTTTCTAAAATTTAGACCAATGAAGGTAGCCATTAAAACCCAGAATATACTCATAACTTTGTTAAAAAATAGTGCAGAATAAATACAGGTACAGTTTATAGCTCTTTAGCGTGTTCACTACATGAAATGGGAGGTATCACATATTGGACACACCGGGTGAGTTGGCTGTGTGGTTAAGGGCACGCAGCTGTGAGCTTGTATCCAGGAGATAGTGGGTTCAAACCCCACTGTCTGCAGCCCCGAACAGGGTTTTCCATTCTTTCCTATTTTCACACAGGCAAATGCTGGGGCTGTACCTTAATTAAGGCCATGGTTGCTTCCTTCCCACTCCTAGGCCTTCCCTATCCCATCGTCGCCATAAGACCTATTTGTGTTGGTGCAACGTAAAACAAAGTGTAAAAAAAAAATTTAAAAAACATATTGGACACCCCTTTACTTTTTGTGGCTATAAAAATAGGGAAAGAAATGGGGTCCAATACAAGACGAAATATGGTACATATTCTACACATGATAGCACCAGATGTTAACAGAGGTACCCTTTTGACACTCATATAAAAACCCAAACGCTTACACAGAGCAACGACTGCAACCAAGCATTACTGAGACTTAACACATTGCTGACCGGATGCTTGAGCTTGTCACATACCCTGTGGACCGGACATCTTTCTACTAAGCATACTAGGGTGCACTTGATTATATAAATGTACGTAAATATTAAACCAGTCAAGATTTTATCTTTAAAGTTGGTATGAGTACTCAACCAATGCCCCTAGTAGTACTTCAACATATCTAAGATAAGCAAGCAAATGCGTGTTAATTCAACAACACATCATTAATGTTTACATCGTTGTTGTCGTCAGAGTCACTTGAATAAATAAGCACACTAGGTAAATTACGGCGTGTAGAGGCTTGAATATCACTTCCACTATCACTCTCGCATTCAGTTTCCACTAATTCATTATCACTATATCCATTTCAACGATCATCGGCATATAATTCTTATCGTCGTCAGCTAACACCGTATTCCGCGGGCGCTCCATCTTGTCATTGACTGAACCGGCAGAAAGAAAGTTGACGTTTCAAAACTAAATCAAAGAATAAAAGAGGCCGTGAATAAAAGAAAAGTGGCAGATATACATCTACGATTTATTCTACTCAATGTGCAAGTTCGAAATAGTTCAATATATGGTCAAGAGATGTCACAGGAAGACCGAAAACAATGTCGTGAATAAAACCGAGATTTCTCGGGGCCCGTCACCTACCGCTGACGAGCGTACTACGAGATTTCTCGGGGCCCGTCACCCATGTGTTAAGCAGTTGCGTACCATCTTACAAGTAGTTTAAAGCAGTACTATTTCATACAGAGCAGTCATACATACATTTTTCACACTACACAACAGAAATCCCAAACATGACCAGTATGCTACTGTATCTGCATTTCTAGATGATAAGAATTTTTTAAAAAAATCTTAAGTTTACCTGTTTCACAGAAAGAGTATTTCGCTGGTAAAATATATAGTCCAGACAACCAGCAAATCCTGCCGTGAAGTTTGTAAACTCAGGGGTTCCACAAGCACTTTCAAGAGGTATTGAATGTGATAAACTAACACCCTTCACAGCTTCACCAACATCTAAAACAATCAAAAATAATTTCAAATATTAATGTGTTTCATGTCTCAGTTCAAAGCATAAGTGGAAACTTTCTTGTTGATTATAACTCCACAGTTTTCTTTCCTAGAATTTGAAATGCATCCATCCTTGATTATTTAAAACAGTGGCAATACAGTAAAACCTTGTTAATTCGAACTTGGTTAATTCAAAATCAAGTCGAACTCGAAGTACAATATCCTGAGGTAGCAGTAGGTTTCTACATGTAATTCAAACTGCTTAGTTCAAAATACAGGAAAATCATAATTTCAAGTATTGCGCCAGTCCCACAAGTGGAAATAGGTACAGTTGAAACTGGTTAAGACGTCCCACTCTAGCACATTTCGCTGGTTATTACTTCGTTAATCCTAAGTCCCAGTTCATGCCCTATTAACTACATGCTAAAGAAAGATAGCACATTTATGTCACTCTTCAGTACATTCGTAACTCCCACCACCATAAGGAATTTAAATTAGTGTTCCCAGCCACGCAGCGTGCATAACATGCCAGCGACAGCTGGCCTGGGTGAGGATTTGATACAGAACTTAATTTCAGAGCCCCAGACTACCCGGACTACATAGTGCGCTAGCATGTCGGCCTACAACTACAGTGTTCTAGTTACCTAATTTTCTCGCGTAATTAACGCAATTTTTGACGAAAAATACAGGCGAAAACTACCAATGCGTAAATTATTCAATGAACTCAGATATTTAAAAATTATTTACAATTAATTTACATTTAAAAGATATATCAAATATAATATAAACACAATTGGTTCAACACATTTGCGGTTATCGTCATTTGGCGTAAAACTCTGTGTGAGATTTTTTCTGAAAAGTCAAATAGGGTACATCAGGTAAGTTGGTCACATGGGTTTGAAGTACCGACACTGGAGAATATTCTGCCCGTTACGAGCTGACAATATGACCTGAAGCGAAATAAACATGTACTAATAAAAGTACAATTCAGGCAATGTCATAATAATGACATACCGGCAAAAAATAAATAAATTTAAAAAAAGTAAACTGTCTGACAAGAGAAGGGCCAGACATCAAAGGAGGTCAGCTAGATTTCTCCAAACCTTTTCATATCCAATCTTGTTCGAGTAACATGTCCATCCACAGTTTTTCTTGGATATGAACGTGGATCCTTCGCGGAAATTTTACTTTAGGCATTGTTTTCTTGTTTAAGAACAACGTAAGGTGCAAGCTTCCTGCCATCAGTTTTTACAGCAAGCATTGCAGTACACCATTGTTTTTCAATTCCGGTAGCACGTACGATAGCACTCGATGTCTCTTTCTTATAGATTGTTCGACTTTGTGGCATATGGAAACAGATTGGCGTCTGAACTGCGGTTCCTATTTGAGAGATCAATATTCCTTCACTTTACGCCTCTCAATTACAAAGCGATGAAAATCAATTACTCTTTGTTTGGAATCATTCTGCATTTTTGACATAATGTTTCCTTCGTAGAAGAGAGAGTACATTTCTCTTCATAAAATTAATCATCCAGTCTCGGCTGACCTTCAAATTCGAGACACTGATTCCATGTGCAGCGGCTATTTCTTGTCCTTTAACCATTTCAGAGTCAGGTTTCTTAGCCCACTGCACACCCTAAAATTTAGGTTTCTGCACATCTTTGTAAAACAACCCTCAAGAGGCATTATATTTTAATGAAATGAATGAATTTAACACAGTATGTTAACAAGACATCAAACAACTAGTTTATGCACAAAAACTGTGAAACATCATTTTTAGTAATGTTTTTTGGTGTGATAATCCTCAAAACAAGATACAGGGCAAAGAGTTTTGTTGCACTCCTTACAATGGTGGATAGTCTTTGTGTTCCTTTTCTCCCTTCTTGATGTGTGAGCACACACATGGCACACTCTTGAAGGTGGTCTTCTTCCTGGTTTGTTTGGGGGGATAAGGTGCTATATTTACCTTTATTTACCTTTGTTCGCTTCGGACGTGGCGGCTGTAAGACCTCATCCTCACTTTCATTTAAGTCTTCACCAGTTGAATTATTTCCAGATATACGTCCTACATCGTCTTCATCACTGTCTTCAAATACTGAACAATCACTTTCATCATTCATAAGAATTTCATGAACTGTATTGTCGCTTGTAAGCAAGTCAGCTCAACTTGGCTCAGCCATTTTCAACCGTTTGCAACTGACTCGCTAAAGCTGAAGACATCCGCTTAAAAACAGTTCAATTCCAGCGCTCCCCATGGTGATAACAATAACCTAACGACTTCAGAAAATAGCCAACAGATGTCGGGAGCTATCCGTTTTTCAATCATTGTCCAAAGACATATAGTTACGAAGATACATCACTTCAAATTCTGACACGCAATATATTGCACCCACCTTAACCACAGTGGCACTTACTGCAACATGCAATATATTGCGCCGTGACCTTCAAAGGGTTCAAATACAGCATTTCGTGAAAAAAAAAAACATCCCATAACGAAATCATACATTTAAGCAGATCCTCCTCTACTTGTGGAAATTTGCCGTGTTTTGGTCTGCGAAATGCTTTGCGAGACTTGTTGGTCGCTTTCACTTGAAGTGCACTACCGTTACCGCGGTAGCGCACGCTGCATTCGGACACTGAATACTTGCAGCCCGCTGCCCTGTTCCCATATGTTTCAGCGTAACTGAGCACCGCGAGTTTATATGATGCAGTATTATTAAAATACTTGCTCACTGTGAACTAACAATTTTGAGACGCAGAAAATGCATGTCCCGTACCCAAAACACTCGTAAAATAGGTTTGTACCAGACCGGAATAGAGCGTCACCAGTCACTTCTGGGCTGATTCTCTCGCTGAACTAGTGCAGTCGTATTTCCTACCGGCTGATAACAGCATGTTGCCCAGTATTTGGAATACCCAGTTTTGCAATAGGCAAGCTGCTACTTGAGTAGCTGACATCTTTATTTTGAAATGCATTCGGAGCTGCGTGATGGATGTTCGAAAAAGTGGGTGCGTCAAATACGTTAACACCTTTTCCTCCACTTTGGACCCAAAAATATTGGGAAGCGTAAATTATGCAAGGGCGTTAACTATGCGAGAAAATACGGCACTCTGGAGGGAGGGTCAGTTTGAAATTTTGCATTTTTGAAAGAATGTGTTATAATTCTTTGTGTAATCGTGATAAACTAATACATTTAGTAGGGGACATCAAGAACACTAATGATAATAGTTTGATGAAAGAAATATTAAAATAAATGCATTTTTGTACTTGCTAGGTAGTCTCAAAAAAGTGCCGTTTTTGTTAACAAAAAATTCTTGGACGGCCCTTCAATTGTAAATTGGGCAATCTTATAAGATAACAGTCTTCCTTTACCTTCCTGTTAACTACTAACAAATTTTTAAAAGTTTTGGTGTAAAATTATGGATTTTTTAATGAAACGTATATGAATACCTGAAGGTAATCGGAGAGGAGTGGTGGTAGAACAGACAAAAGGGAAGTCATTATTGTATTATCCTATCCCACAAGGAGACAGACAAAAGTAGTAATATTTCTATGGTACATAATATAAATCGGTATACAGTATTTACATTGTGTTCTATGCAGAAGTAAGGAAAACAGATGCCACTGCTCCATAAAATTACCTCGATAAAATCCTGTCCAGTGTGAAAAGGTTGACACACTTGTTTTGACAATCCAAAGAAACCTTAAAAGCTATAAACAATTTTTAAAAATTCATACGTACTGCTATTCCAATCTTGATAATCAGTTGGTATGAATTGGGTAGTCATAAGCTGGTAAACACCACAGTCTGGTGTACTATTAAAGTCTCCGCACATAATTGTAGATATCTGTTTCTCAGGAAGCTGAAATAAAAGAGAATAACACTCTGTAATGAACGTAGGTTTTCGTGGCTCATAGTATTAACGTAGATAAATAAATAAATGAATACTGAATTAAAGCCACTATATTTATTTAATGAAGCCGAGCTTTCAGCTAAATTGCATTGGCCACTATATTTCATCACTGTTACAGCCAGAAACAGGGAAGACAGAACATCACATTAAAGATTCAAAACACTTCTTGCAGAAGTTACGTGAGCTACGAGTGGACGAAGGTGACATCATGGTAAGCTTTGATGTTACGTCACTTTTTACTAATATACCAGTAGAAGAAACGCTTGCTTACATCAGACAATATCTGTCTGAGGACTTGACCAATCTGGCAGCAGTTTGTTTAAAATCTACTTACTTCTACTACAAAGAGGATTATATTATGAACAGACAGAAGGAGCAGCAATGGGTTCACCTCTGTCACCAGTGGCTGCTAATATTTTTATGGAACACTTTCAGTCTGCTGCATTAACTACAGTGCCATTGAAATCTAAGTGCTTCTATCGTTACGTGGACGACACATTTTCGGTCTGGACACATGGAAGGGAAACATTATATGAATTTTTGCAACACCTAAATTCCATTAACAGTAAGATCAAATTCACAATGCAAGTAGAAAATGAAGGTAAATTACCTTTTCTTGATGTGCTAGTATACAAGAAGAATGATGGTATACTAGGCCGTACAATGTATAAGAAAACTACACATTCTGAAAGAGATCTTCGTAAGTCCTCACATCACCACCCGTGCCAAAAAGCAGTTCTCCTTCGAATGTTATTTACTAGGGTGAATAACGTTTCAGACGCTAATAACCGCTCAAGTGCATTAAGAGAACCGACAACATTCATGAAGAAAGACGGTTATACGTCAGGAGATATAGCACGAGCTGTGAAGATCAAGGAGAACAACAGGGATAGTACTTATCAGGACTACAGTAAAAAGAAGAAAGTATTCCTTCCTTATGTGGTAGGTATAACTGACAGAATAGGGCGCATTCTTAGGAAGCACAATATAATTCCAGTTTTCACCAGAGACCGGAAGCTCAAATCCCTGTTTCGACCATTCAAAGAAACACCACATCTTGAAACACCAGGCGTGTATGAAGTTCCATGTGGTTGTGGTAGCTCATATATTGGGATGATGAAAAGGCTTGTCAGCACCAGAGTGAAAGAACACATTAGGTTGGTAAAGATTGTCGCTCTTTCATCCTACACGGAGAATGCTATAAGCCAGTCTGCCATAGTAGAACATTTCTACAGTACAGACCATGAAATCCTCTTTGACCAGGCGAAGGTTGTCGCGTCTGTAAAAGACTTCTATGCTTGACTGGTAAGTGAAGCCATAGAGATAGAGCTGCGCCCAAATAACATCAACATGGAAAACGGCTTCAGGTTATCAAATACATGGAGACCTGTACTGCAGAAATACATGCATAACACCACCATGGAACAGTGGGATGTACTCACGAAACCGTCGACAGAGGGCGGTGAATCACAGCACGACGATCCTTGAGTCCGATTAGTAGGGTAGGCCGTGGATAGTACGGTCATGGCTTCCACGTTTCTTTAAATTTCTTTGCGCACTGTCGGAAGCAGAACTTAACATGCCCTGATGAAGGCCAATGCAATTTGGCTGAAAGCTCAGCTTCATTAAATAAATATAGTGGCTTTAATCCAGTATTCATTTATTTATTTATTTATTTACGTTAAGAATAACACACTCTTGAAGGCAGTTTTAATTTTCCACTTCTTTCAGACAAAGGCTGCCAAAGACAAAGCATACTAATCTCGACGCATTGTTTTTGCAAGGGGGAAGAGGAAAATTATAACAATGCAGGAAAACAATAAATGTGGATAACATAAAAGATAGGGGTAAAGCAAAATAATAAAATACAGAGTGTTTTTGGACATTTTTCTTTATGTAAAACTCATACTATGCATAGAGGCATCAAAATATTGCACCCAAGATATACACGATTAAAATACTGTAAATAGCATGAATTTTATGCCATTTCTTTTCACCAGAATTAAAAACCTTTAAGGTCAGTACCCTTATTGGAAATGAATGCTATAAGTGGATATTACGGTGATAACCTGCAATTTCAGCGAAATACAAACGATTTTAAAAAATCGATGTAATAAAACCATTAGTTTACATGGAACATTTTTGGGACTGAATAAATTGAATGATGAATACAGGAAAACGATAGTCCTGGGAACGATGCATTGAGTTTCTACTGTATATTACTCCAGAAGTAGCATCTAAGAAAGAAGTTCATACCGCAGACGTAAACTACCATGAGAGTTTTTTACTTCAGGAGGAACATCAAAGAGCTGAAATACAATTTAATCTTCTTTGTTACTACTACAGAAGTAGCATTCATTACTTGCAGAGTATTGCTATGTTTGCACGTTTTGTTTAAAGCAATGAATAAGGTTATGTCTCTGTGCGATAGGAAAAGGGAGAAAAATGCTTTCAAAAAAGATAAAAACATATCAGTAGAGAGAAAGAAAATCCATGCAAAGGTCATAAACATACATCCATACACACATAATCATTATAGACTGTTATGCCTTCCGCGTTCAGCCTGTAAGCCTCTGTGAATTTACTAAACGTCGCCACAATCCTCTATTTGCAACTAGTGCTGTAGCCTCATTTAATTCTATACCACTTATCTTTAAATCGTTAGAAACTGAGTCTAACCCTCATCGTCTTATTTAAAAAAAACATGACATGATGATGCTGGATAGGGAAAGAAATGCTTGGAAGATAGTGACAGATGAATTCAATGCTTTGAGGGATGGTAATAGCAGAGAAGAATAAGTAAAAAATCTCTGGAAAGTCCTGAAAATAAAGTCTAAAACACAGAAAGCCAAGAAAATCCAGGAAAGATTTAAAACGATGGTCAACAGACAACGTACGCGGGTGGTGTTTCAAAGATTGTCATCGACATAATGTCCCAACATTTCAAAGTTCACTAAAACAGCACTGTTGTCTCAAATTTATGCATCATTTGTACAACCAGTCTATGGAGAAATAATGTTTAACTTATAATATTTATAACTTAATAGGAAATGATCTGCCTGTTAATGGAGAAGGAACACTTCTGATTTTTACAATGTTCACCAATATTACTGGGAGGGCACAAAATAGGAATATATACAGTAGAAGTCCGTTATAGCAAGAATTCATAACGTCGGAAAATTTACTCACTATAGCGGACTGTCGTTATATCTGATTTTTGTATAAAAGTCGGAAAACCCCCCCTGCATTTTAAAATCGGTATGAAATGGCAATCAGTTTGTTCAAAACTTGCATTTCCGCAGATGTTATCCACACTACGGCTTACTTGTTTGTTATTTTTCGAAATCCGATACTACGTGAAACTGTATGTTTAATTTCATTCTGAAAAAAATAGAGTACCGTATTTCTCCGAATCCAAGATGAACCCCACTTTTTCCTTCAAAAAATTTAAATCAGGCTCAAAAAGTACTTTGTAAAACCATATGAATGCCTTTATTGTACAGTAGGCCTGCGCATTTTTAGACGCCGAACATTGACTTTCGTCATGCCTTTTTTCTTTTCCTTTTTTGCGGCTGCACAATTATTCTTTATTTCCGCGGGTTTAAGGGCCATTAACTTAAAATTGGCATCATAATACCGAAGAGAACCCGTTGAAATTTTGCCGGCAGTACCTATTCCATGCGTCTGTACATTATGACGATCCACCAGGAAATTATTCTTGCTGTCTATGAAACTGTTACTTTTACTCAGCGTCAGATGTAATCGGCTACCGCTACACACACGTCTCGCTTGCCAGGTTCGGCCACCTTCAGTGGCTAGCGATGTGTAGGCCTAATCGCGGACGTCGAAAGTCAACGAACGAGTTTATTGCGCCACGGTACGGCCATTCCGCTATTTGTCTTCACACTAACGCCAAATATTGGCTTTAGTTAGGCCTATGCCGAAAATATTTCTGCTGTCTATAAGACTTAATTTTGCTAAGCGTCAAGTACAATAGACGCGTTATAACTCTGCCACTGAGTATCCATGGCCTTTCTAAGAATTCGAAGGCTCGCATGTTTTGATGTCATTCTGCAGATTTGAGAAACGTTTTTGTAAACGCTAATAGAACGCCATACTCTCTTCACTATTTCCTGCGATCCTGTGTGTAACTTCACCCGCGATGTAGGCTATAGTAATGAGGTGGTCATTTGTCAACGAGTTTTGTGCGCGTGTGAAAAGAAGTAGCGTGGTTACCACGGTAGTTGCCAGTGGTATCCATTAACTTACTGTTAGGCCGCGAATGCAAGACAACCCTTGAGTTTTCGCATGAGATTCTAAGAAAAAAAGTCTTGGATTCTGAGAAATATGGTATCACTCCAGAGGTTTCTGTGGCAAACACTTCAGTTCTCTTCTTCAAACGGCGTCACCTAACCTAACCGTATATGTATCATGAAAACATATTTCAAACGCACGTAGAGAAATGATAACCTCCTCGCGAAAAATTTACATTTAAATAGCCTTTCCGAAATTTAAGTAGACGCGAGAAGATATGAAATATCCTATGCTTAAAGTAAATACAAAATTTTAATATTCCACCTTCTCAATACTAAAAAATCATTTGATGTTTTACAAAAACATTACAATGATATTAATAGGTACTAGTTTCGGTCCACTGTGGACCATCATCAGCCTAGCCAAATTACAACAGTAAAAGACATAGTGATAAAATAAAGTAAAATAATGTGGAGAGATGAGAGAGGATCTAGAAGGATGGGATGGTTGTGGAATGACAGACAAAAGTGAAAAACCGTATATGCGAATTATGATAAAAGTAACAGAAGTGTTCACATTGACAAGTAAAATCTTTGTGAAGTCACGTAAAAACTCTTGATGAGATAGTCTTTGGTTGACAGTTACTCCTGTGTTGCACAATTAAAATATATAACTAAATATATGCTTCTAGAAAGTTCTAGATGTGAGTTTTAATTGTGCAACACAGGAGTAACTGTCAACCAAAGACTATCTCATCAAGAGTTTTTACGTGACTTCACAAAGATTTTACTTGTCAATGTGAACACTTCCGTTACTTTTATCATAATTCGCATATACGGTTTTTCACTTTTGTCTGTCATTCTACCACCATCCCATCCTTCTAGATCCTCTCTCATCTCTCCACATTATTTTACTTTATTTTATCACTCTGTCTTTTACTGTTGTAATTTGGCTAGGCTGATGATGGTCCACAGTGGACCGAAACTAGCACCTATTAATATCATTGTAATGTTTTTGTAAAACATCAAATGATTTTTTAGTATTGAGAAGGTGGAATATTAAAATTTTGTATTTACTTTAAGCATAGTCTTAACTCAATACGGAACCTAACAATGAAGTTTATTACTTTGAAGTATGAAATATCCTCTGAAATCAGTGATGTACTCTGCCATGTCTTGAGGTGTATCACATTCTTACTTAATTTCCATATATAACATTAAAATTAAGATATCGTTTAATTCAGCCTTAATTTTTAACAAGTTAACAACTGCTATCGGCCACGTTATTTACGCATTTATTACGAAACCTATTATCCTCTTTCATTTCAAATTTTCTTTAGAGAACAGCAGTCGACGGGTATTAGGTACTAATCAACTCCAACATTGCCTTTGAATGTCGACGAGAGAACTCGCAAATGCACAAAGTGAGAAAACTATACCGTACGGTACCGAAGAAGATCGATTACATTTTGATGCAAACGTTTCAGTTTTCTTATTCAAACAGCGTCACCTATCTTAACTTAACCGTACTATACGTATGATGAAAACACACTTCAAGCGCCAGTAGAGAAATGATAACCTTCTCGATATACATTTTCATAATAGCCATTCCGTAATTTAACCAGATGCGAGAAAATATAAACTAACCTCGAGAAATCCAAATTAAGCACTCTGCCATACCTCGAGGTGTATCCCTTCCTACTTAATTGAGTATTAAGCCTCAAAATTAAGCGATCGTTTAGCCCGCCTTAATTTTTAACGAGTTAACAACCGTTTATTTACCGGTACGCATTTATTACGAAAATATGTTCACTTTCAGTTCAAATTTTCTTTACGGAACAGCAGTCGACGGGTATTTCTATTCGACTACGACATCGCCTTCGAATGTCGACGAGAGAACTCTCTAGTGCACATAGCGAGGAAACTATGCCGAAGGTAATCAATCATATGCAATATCATCGCTGGGGTGCATAAATATCACTTACGGAAAAAATCGCAGGCGCTTAATCGCTTATAATAACGGATGCGTCAGTGATATGGCTCTCGCTGTAACCGAAGGACAATACACAGTTTAATATAGGAATTTTGAAGGGAGAGAAAAAAGTCGTCGCTATATCGGAGTTCTCGTTATATGCCGTACTCGCTATAGCGGACTTCTACTGTATATATGCAGTCAACTGCACTCACAATGAATGGAAAATCTGCGAATGAGAAGAACCCTTATTTTCCGAATATTCATCATTATTGCAGAAATATTTGTGCACCTTTCTCTTAACATCAATAGTGCTCCATCAATGTGATGAATGACACAACCTGTTCAGGTTGCGTAGCTCTGAGCTTGTATTCAGGAGATAAGTTCAAATCCCACTGTTGGCAGGCATGAGGACGGATTTCTGTTGTTTCCCATTTTACTTCAGTCAAATGCTGAGGTTATATCTTAATAAAGGCCACTCCAGTTACATCCCAAGGTTAGCCTTTCCCATTCTTATTACCGGAAAACCTTGATGTGTAAGTGTGATATTTAATAAGATTGCTCACAAGAAACTGAAATGTTACAGTACAAAAAACACTTGCACGGCACACAAGTGTAAATTGGGACATACAGCTGAATTCCTATCTGAATTTTGTTGTAAATGATTGGCAAGTTGAATTTTGAAGAAAGTAAAGGATTCTTTCGTACAACTGAAACATACCTTAGTCTCTTTCTCTGTGTAAGTATCACATGAACCTCACCTTTCATGCACTATTAGCACTACTACATTTGCCTGTTGTTTTCTTCATTGAGATCCCGATAGTAATCTAAGCCTGAAAGTAATCTAAGCAATACATGAAACCATTAAAATGTCTGCCTCTCGTTAACTACACAGTATTCTATTTTAATCAACAGATCTACACCTGGCTTACTACATGCACGTCGTGAGAGTAAATTCTAACTTACATTTGTGCTTTATTTACGTCTTTAGTAATGTACTACAAGCAGGTGCTCTTCAACATGTAATTTTTGTAGTAATAGTACCTGAAATGACTAAAATATTTAGGAAGTAATTTACTCTCGTATGGAAGTCGCTATGTTTTGATTATATATACATTCCAAGATGACATCAGTTCACAAATCGTGAGTGACCATGAGGATCCTGAATTTTGTTTTGTTTACAAGTTGCTTTATATCTCTCACACACACACACACACACACACACACACACACACACACACACACACGCACACGCGCGCGCGCGCGCGCGTCTTATGGTGATGATGGGGCAGGAAAGGGCTAGGAGCAGGAAGGAAGCAGCCGCTGCCTTAATTAAGGTACACCCCCGGCATTTGCCTGGTGTGAAAACGGGAAACTACGGAAAACCATCTTCAGAGCTGCTACAGAAAAAGAGCTTACTCTTCGTTGGTGCAAGCCACCTTTAGTCATCAAAGTTATCCCCTAAATTTCGGGCCTTTTCTTCTCGTAACTACGTTTTTCATAATTTTCATCCAATGGTTTTGCTTCTTGGCTTCTGAAATGGAAATCTACTAATCCAGCTGTCATTGTTTCCTCAAAGACTAATCCAAGAAGAAAATAAAAATGTTGATCTGTAGTTTCCCTTTAAAGCAGCAGTAATGCTTTGGTCCATAGGTTGCAAAACATAAGTAACATTAAGGGGAAAAAATTCGACAAAAATATTGCCTTCTTTAAATTCACTTTCATGTGGGTGAGAGGGCATATTGTCTACTAAGAGCACTGCATTGATTGGCAGCGAGTGCTTAAATAGAAGGTCGTCACTTGTTCCACAAAATGACTGTGAAACCAGTCTGTGTGTCCATCCACGCTGCCTCTCAATAACAATACTGCAAATGGATATTTTCTCTTTTAAAGCAACAAGTTTTTCTTTTAGATTTCCCTGCTGCTAATAATTTTAATTTATCACTACTTGCTTTAGCACAGACCATAATTGTTATTGTTTCCTTTGACATTTTACAACCTGAGGCTTGCTGCTCGTTGCATCCCGAGTGTTTGTGATGGTAAACATTTACAATACAGTCCTTCTGATCTGCATAATAAATTTACAACAGGTCAAGCTGTTCTTTTTCTTTCTTTTTTTTTGCTAGTGGCTTTACGTCGCACCGACACAGATAGTTCTTAAGGCGACGATGGGACTGGAAATGGCTAGGAGTGGGAAGGCTAGGAGTGGGAAGGAAGCGGCCATGGCCTTAATTAAGGTACAGCCCCAGCATTTGCCTGGTGTGAAAATGGAAAACCACAGAAAACCATTTTCAGGGCTGCCGATAGTGGGGTTCGAAACTACTATCTCCTGAATACTGGATACTGGCCGCACTTAAGAGACTGCAGCTATCGAGCTCGGTCTGTCCTTTTTCAATGAACGATTAAAATACATTAGCGAACTTCTCAGCAGCATCCATGTTTGTACTAAGATGTTCTCTGTGAATTGTAATTTCTCGAATTCTGAAATGTTTCTTAAACTGCCTAAGCCAGCCAGAAAATGCTTTAAAATTTACTTCTAAGCTAAGGGCAAAGTGAAAACGTTTTCTTGCTCAGCACACATCGGGCTGAACACAGGAATACCTCAATAAAAGTCGTCGTTTTCTGCCAAATTAATACTGTAAAAAGTTATTTAATCTATATCAATAAAATGCTGTACATGTTTCGAGAACCTTTCTTGTTCTCTTCATCAGCAACCAAATATTTCACCAAATAATTTTCAGGCTTGATATCTTAACTTTCTCACAGTATACCCTAATTGAGTCAAGATTGAAATGAAAGAAATGTCATCTACATAAAACACTTCCAAGTTCTTTGGAAATGTTTAAGAAAAAGCTAGGTAAACAATTATCTGCCACCTTGGCGACAGCCCAAAATGCAGATCATTAATGATTGATTCAAATTCATTGATTTAAAATTACCTTACTCTAAATAAGTTATAATTAAAATAAAAGACTTGTCAACTAAATAAAATATTTTCAATTACATAAAAACAAAGATCATAAAATAAGTTATACTTACAATACAAGACTTGTCAAAAATCTTTAAAATTACACAAAAATAAAACATTTTCATGAACTAAGCATCTCTTCCTTAAAATATTAACACATTGCGGACGGGAGACAAGCTAACACATCTTCATGAGGCTCGTACGTTCGGTGACATCTGTCAAAACTTCTGAAACTAGCTGGTGGTCAAGGTTACTAGAATCTCGGTGTTGAAGCTTATGTTTATTCCATGCTAGCTCTTCTTTATATTCTTCATCTGTTTTATGATTCATTTGCTAAGTTTTCCAACCTCATGTTTACATCGTTCAAGGAGCCATGAGGTGGGTAAGATGGCACTTCCTAGACTGAACACGAGCTTAGACGCAGACGAGTTAATGAATTATACAAGGATAAATATTCGAATTGCCCCAGTGATGTTCTAGTCGAAATTCCAGCTACAGAAATGAAACAAGATCCAACCAGAAGGTGCAGAGGGTGTTCCAGCAACAGCAAACGAAGTGAAACAAGGTCCACTTGCAAAAGTTTTTGTGCGCCCCTTCACAGAGGTCATTGCTACACAGCCTACTACACCAGGAAACATTACTAGGACTCTTACCACAGGTCTCCAGTAAAATTCACCATAATCAGTACAAGGTTAGTGAAGCTAGACTCATTTGTTTATGTGCATGCGCTGTAGCAATAAGTTGCACAGAAAATGGCCGGGCACAGGGGTTAAGCAGTGTGATGAGCATCCGGTCCGCAATGTGTTAATAATGTCACTAAAACCAAAGTTTGCGTCTACAATTTTAATTTTTGTTTCAGATCCTTCTGTTTGACAACTTCTTCCGAATGACTAATCTTTCTAGTTGGGTGTGATTTAGCTGCTGTACATGATGTAAGCTGCTTGTATACTTATCAATTCATGAATACATATATGGCTGACCTTGATTCATGATTGAATACCTGTTTAGAAACATGCGAGCCAGTTTCTAAATTATTCTTGTCTCTGAGTGGCTATACCGAACAATGATCAACATCAGCTGACTTGTAATTCAAAAGGTTAGTCAAGCAGTTCATCTCTTTACTACCAAGTCCTCCCAAGATCATATATGTTGCATACCATCATCACCTCTGAAGATAATTTTTAGCACTGACCTCTTTAAGACAGAAGTTTAAATCTTCTATTAACTTTATTAAATTAAATACACTAAATAAGAACCTTTACTTACTTGTACTGAAAGAGCTGAAACTATTTCTTGGACATAGAGAATGGCCATCGCCGCTTGAAACAGTCGAATGTGGTCAGCATCTGGATGAAAGTAAAGGTGCGTGTTGCCAACCACTAACAATTTTTCAGGTTCATTGATGCACTCCAGTACCACAACCTAAAAGAAGACATATTATACTTTTTCTCATCTACAACGTTTCAAAGCTATGGAGTTTAGTGTCACAAAATGATAAAATATGGAGAAAGTGACAGTATAGGAAACAGAACAGATTGATGAATTTAAAAAAAATTAAACACAGAAGAAAAAGGAAGAAGTCTGTCCCAATGAATAAAGTAAGTATCTACTGAAGAAATGGTCAAGAAACTTGAAAAAATGAGAGGCCCCATGGCCTCCCAAACCTAACACAATCAGCGTCCGCATATAGTTTTACGCAACTGTAGATACTGTGATCATCACTTTCAGTTTTATGCAAAATCCAAACCACTTTTGAAAAATCCCATATGGAATCAAACTGCTGCCGCTTTGGTGAAAAGCAGTGCTGATGTCATGTGGCAATCTGGCTCCAAGAGATTACATTCATGTGGGTTTCTAATCCTGCATAGGAAAACTAACATACTGATAAGGCAGCAACAGCAGTCACATTGTCCTAATTCCCCTCCAAGATACAAGTTAGTGATATACGCCCTCAGCCAAGCTTATTCTAATGTCTCTGTGGGAGAAGGAGTGGTGATGGGAAGACTTCATTTCATGCTTTCTGGAAGGTATTGCTATGCACTCTTACTTATTGAAGAGAGAGGAACCCCTAGCCCAGGTTATCTTCCCACAGCACAAGTTCTCACAGAGTGTGTGTCCGGCGCCATGGCTAAATGGTTAGCATGCTGGCCTTCGGCCCAAGGGATCCTCGGTTCGATTCCCGGGCAGATTGGGGATTTTAACTTCCATTAGTTAATTCCTCTGGTACAGGGGCTGGATGTTTGTACCATCTTAGCCTTAGAATTCATCTTAGGTATGGCCTCATCCTCATAGACACGCAGGCCGCATATACGGCGTCAACTGAAAAGACCTGCACCAGGTCTCTCCGGAGGCCAAACACCATTATTATACAGAGAGTGTGGACCAGGCCAATCTATAATATAAAACTGTCTAGCCCCATGTCCCTCATACAGTAGAAGTCCGATATAGCGAGTACGGATTTTATAACATTTCTATCTTTAAATACGGCATATAACGAGAAACCTGTTATACTGACAATGTTGTGCTGTCCCTTCAAAATTCCTATATTAAACTGTGTATTATCCTTCGGTCACAGCGAGAACCCTATCACTGAATGGAAATTCTAAATTTCCATGGAGGGAATTAGATATTTTTCCACCAATAGAGCATATAAAAAAATCAGATAAAAAATTAGATGTATGGCTTTTCAGGCGTTTAAACGTGCGCAATTTTTTCCGTTACCGATATTTATGCACCCCAGCGATTATGTTGCATGCAATCGATTATCTTCGGTATCCTTTCCTCACTATGTCCACTAGCGAGTTCTCTCGTCGACATTCGAAGACGATGTCGGAGTCTATTAGTAATAACTGTCAACTGCGGTGCCGTAGAGAAAATTTGAAATGAAAGAGAACATACTTTCGTAATAACAACTAAGTAACAAATATTCATGTCCCTTTTAACCACGCTTCAATAACAAACATACCAGTATAAATTGGCCAACTCAAACCAGTTGGGGATTGGTGAAGACTACAAGTATGACGCATACAACAGACTACAAACCTCCAATGATCCTTCTTTTAATAATGGTGTAATTCTCATCTAACGAGAATATATTGCAAGTTTAATCTTCTAATTCATTAATCTTCATATGAACATTTATACTTTACTTAACACTAGCAGTGTTAGAAAAAAATGGGAATTTTTAGCCAAATCTTACAATTTAATTGGCACATTACTATGACTTGGACATTAACTCCCTGTGATTAACGTCTAGTCTATTATTGACTCATTTGAGTTGTTATTTCTTCCTGTTTACTTTTTATATAGTAACAATATTTTATTGTGTAATAACATTTTAATGAACAAATAATTGTAATATAAGGTTTATTATAGACTCAACCTTGAGATAATCGTACAAAATAGCTAAAGATGCTCGATACAACGAGTGAAACATGTCCCATTTAATGTTTGTATTGTAGTAAATGTCCCTTTAGAGACAATAAATATTTTTATGTATTGAATAAAGTGGATATAAAAACAAGAATTTGTAACTATTAGTAGTAAGTTCAATACCCGTCAACTGCAGTTCCATAAAGAAAATTTGAAATGAAAGAGAACATATTTTCGTAATAACAACTAAGTAACAAATATTCGTGTCCCTTTTAACCATGCTTTAATAACAAACAGACCAGTAAAAATTGGCCAACTCAAACCAGTTGGGGATTGGTGAAGACTACAAGTACGACGCATACAACAGACTACAAACTTTCAATGATCCATCTTTTAATTCATTAATCTTCCTATGAATATTTATGCCACCGAGCTTGATAGCTGCAGTTGCTTAAGTGCGGCCAGTATCCGGTATTCGGGAGATAGTGGGTTCGAACCCCACTGTCAGCAGCCCTGAAGATGGTTTTCCGTGGTTTCCCATTTTCACACCAGGCAAATGCCGGGGCTGTACCTTAATTAAGGCCACGGCCGCTTCCTTCCCACTCCTAGCCCTTTCCTGTCCCATTGTCGCCATAAGACCTATCTGTGTCGGTGCGACGTAAAGCTAATAGCAAAAAACATTTATACTTTAATAAATCACTTAACACTAACAGTGTTAGAAACACCAAAATTTTTTAGCCAAATCTTACAATTTAATTGGCACATTACTATGACTTGGACATGAAATTGGTCTTATGCAATATGTTAGCCACCAGGCAAAAAGTAAAATAAATAAATATACAAATCTCAAGGTCAAAGTCAGTAAAATTATCAAAGATTTATGGTTTTTAAAAGAATGCCAAAAATCAGTCTAATACCAAAATTTGAGGTCAACCCAAAGAAGTAATATATTAGGTCCAAGGTCATATGACACCCAAAACAAAATCAATAAGATACGGCTAAAAAATGAAATAAAAAGAATTATATAGAAAAAAATTCTTATTAAACTTGCAACTGTGTAAGGTACACGTAAATGTTGCTCACTTAACAACCACATTAGAATGGAATTCCATCGAGCGGCACACTAACGAGAAACTTGTCAACATCTTAGAAAAAGAATACGCTAGTAAACAAGTTAGAACAATTAAAAGAAACAAATAATATGTCAAATAAGCTCGTAATCAAACAAGAAAAAGAACTAATTTCACCGATATTTAACAACCCCAACACAATTCATTTATCAAACACTAAATTTTCTGAACAAGAAATGAATATATTGAACAAAGGAGCAAAGTTCAATTGGTCCAACCCATACAAAAGAGAAGACCTAATAAATACAATAGCAGAAACAGAATTTAATATAGGGAAACTGCCGATAGAAACACAGAATGATGTTAAATTTGAAATAAAAAAAGAAAATCCCAAATTTAATAAAAGAAATGAAAACCAATTCCAATCACGCCCTATCTAAGCAAATAAAGGATTTAATACAAAATAAAAGTTAATTTAATTGTCGCCAAGGCAAATAAAAGCGAAACAATAGTACTTGTAAATAATGACGACTACATTAAAAAAACTGAAGAGTTTTTCTCGGATAACTCCTACACAGTTGTGAACAAAGATCCAATCCCCAGAATTCAAAGAAGTTTAAAATCTATCCTTAAAATTCTAATTTTCTATTCAAAGAACAAGATCAACAGAAACTGATAAACATGAACCCAAAAATATCAAAGGCAAAAGCTCTTCCCAAAATACATAAAAACAATATCCCCATTCGACCAATCAAATAGCATGAACAGCGCCACTTCTGGTACATCAGAATTTATACACCAGTTTCTAAAAATACATTCTTCAGTCAAAAACTCGATAGAATTCTGCAAAACATTTTAAAAATTCAACCTGCAACCCCATCATAAAATAATATCCTTTGATATCACTAACATGTACTCTAACATATCTATCAACGAAACAGTCAAAATAATTGAGTCCAACTTATCCAAAGATAGTATTTTAAGTAAAATAGAAGAGGACGAATGTATTAAATTACTTAAATTTGTATTGATGAACAACTACTTCTCATTCAATAACAAAATCTATCACCAATTAAGCTTGGCTATGGGGGACCTCAGCTCAGGGATATTGGCCGATATTTATATGGATAACATGGAAGGATTTAAAATTAAACCAAATATAGACTTTGGTTGAGGTACGTAAATGATACATTTGTAATAATACACCAATGAAAAAAAAACAGTACAAAAATTTTAGAATTTTTGAACAGGGTAGACAGTTACAAGATATTAGGAGGATGCATTTCATTTTTTCCTTTATAAAAGGTAGACAGTTGCATTAAAAAATTTCGAGGAGGATGAAAACAACGGTTCATTGAACTTCCTGGATATAAACATAACATGTACAGACTTTGGATTTGACTTTCAGATATATAGAAAAGCGACATACACACACACACCAATTACAATAAAAAACGATTCCCTTCATCAGAAATCCCATAAACAGGCATCCTTTTTCAGCCTAGTCAATAGAGCCTTCAAAATACCTTTATCACCAGTTAACTTAAAGAAAGAACTCAGATTTTAAAAAGAATTAGCACTGATTAATGGTTACAAAAGAGAAACAATTAATCGAATCATTAACAAAGTAAAACTTAAACTGGCCACTAATCTTACTCCAGGGAAAACTAAAAAATCAAAATATGCTACTTTCTCATCTACACTAATCCTGCGATTCAACAAATTACAAATCCTTTGAAAAAACGAGATTTACAAATAGCATTCAAGACACATAACACTAACAGAAATATATTTTTCAATTATAAGACGGTTAATGCAAATAAAGATGGATATCAGGGTTCTGGAATATATAGATTAACATGCACACAGTGCAATTTTTCATATGTTGGCCAGATTGGGCGTAGTTTTGTCTCAAGATATACGGAACACTCGTCGGTTGTAACTCGATCCGAGTATATATAACTTCTTCCTGCATACATTGACCAGTTCAACTCAGTTTATGAATGTGTTAACGATGACTAAACAGACCAATCCTGGCAGAAAAAATACGCCCACACAAATCACACTGAATGGATGGAGGAGGGTGGGGTTGTAATTGACGGAGTTTTCTTGCTTGTCACTTGGCCTCTTGATGTCTGCGGCATTCTCTTTCAAACAAGTTGACAGCGGTGGATGTAGTGTTCCGCCACAGTGAGCGGTCCACAATACATTCTTCCCATGTCTGTATATCTATACCAGTTGTCTTCATAATGTGTTTCAGCTGGTCCTTAAAACGCTTAAGAGGGGCTCCATGAGGTCTACTGCCAGAGCAAAATTCGCCATAAAGAATTTGGCGGGGAAGCCTGGTAACACCCATGTGGTGAACATGGCCTAACCATCTCAGTTGATGAGCTATGATTGGTGCTTCAATGCTATTTAGCTGCGCTTTGTCGAGAACTGCCGTGTTGGTCACATAGCCCTCCCACTTACTATTAAAGATGAATCTCATTTTCTGTTGGTGGAAGCACTCAAGTTTCTTGATATCACGGCGATAGAGTGTCCAAGGTTCAGTGGCTCAAAATTAGGTGTTTTCGTTTCCAATCTAATGAATCCCTTAAGATTAAGTTCAGGTACACCCTCAACGCTTGTAACATCGCAACACACATTTACAATCTTTTTTTTTCGTAACACTTTGCGGCTACAGGCCTACCACTAACACTGACGTATGCTTCACCACAGTTTCTCTTCTTCTTCTGCTGATTTTTAATCCAAAATGCATTATTTCTCTTTCTTTTCTTTGAATTTTTATCACTGCTTCTATTTTCCTCGTGGCCGATGTCTGCCATGATACTACGCATATCACGTGACTCGGAGTAAGCGAGGGATTGGTCATGTGGATTTGTCCCACTATGGCACTACCTCCAGTGGCTAGTTCAATTTGGTTGATATTTTGTAACCCTGTAGCACACAAATGGGAAGACGTGGAAATAGCCCAGCTGGAGAGATAATACCTAAGTCAGAAATGAACCGCTAGATGGCATTAACTCAATTTCAACGGTTGGTGGATTTGGCCCACTATGGTTCTCAGCCCTTCAATTGGTCTTGTGTAGTTGGAGCGGCGTTCATGGAGCATACACCAGCATCGACAGCATCCCATAAATGCTCGATTGGATTAAGATCAGGAGATCTGGAGGGCCAATCCATGGTCGTAACTTCACTGGAGTGCTCCTCCAACTACCTGCGTGCCAGCACAGAGCGGTGATATGGCGCATTGTCCTGCTGAAACATGGCATCTCCATCAGGTTACTCTAGGGCCAGAAAGGGATGCAGATAGTCTGAAAGAATATCCACATAACGTGCACCTGTCAGCGTTCCATGCAGCTGGACAATGAAGCCTAATTGCAACCATGAGAACGCCACCCAGATCAGAACCGAGTCACCTCCCGCCTGGACACAACCTTATTAACATGCAGGATCCGTAGGCTCACGGCGCATACACCACACTTTCGCATGCCCATCAGTTCGATATAACTAGAACCGGGATTCATCGGACCATACCACAAACTGCCACTGTTCCATGGTCCATTACCGATGTTCGCAGGCCCATGCACATCGTTGAGCTCTGTGTTGAGGTGTCAGCAAAGGGATACGAATAGGTAGGGACCTGAAAAAAATCGCATTTGCGATAAATGCGAAATTTTGAATCTTGTACTGAATTCTACCCTACAGTAATTCTAATGTGGAATAAAATCATTTTTACGCATACGAAAGAGGTGCGACAAAATGCAAATTGTAGCCCAAACTGCAAAATTAGTACGAATATGAGATTTTGGTGCAAATTCTATGAAAATGTGCTATTTTACTGGTGAAAACAATATATTTTGGCAAAATCGTTAGAAATACTCAAAATATGTTGCATAAATCTTTCAACCGTTCTGATCGATGAAGAAACGTAGCCGATCGATTGCTGCTTGCTGACTTTAATCAATATTTACAATGGGAATAGCAAGGGGAATAAGATCTGTATCGATTACTATCGAAATGTAAATCAAGTGCCACGGAAATAACAAGATAGACGCAGCGTTGTTTTCCTGTTGTTCAAAACTGAAACTAGTGAAGGGTAGAAAGTCGAGCGATAGTTTAGGTTATGGGGTGCACGACAACTGCACACGGAAGGGCTCAGCAATATGCAAAGGATGGTTTATATGCCACAGATTCAGCGACAGTGTTTTGCAACTATTGTAACTGCCGAGTTGGGTGGGGAAAAAAAAAGATAGCATTGTGAAACATGTTAAATCTGAAAAACACGAGGATAAGTGACGCGATAACGAAAGTTCAACCCCTGCTGCTGGTACGTCTCAGAGAAAGCAATCTTCTGTGCTTACACAGTTAGATAGTTGTAAACGACGAAAAATTTCCAGAGATAACTTCTCGAAACGCACAGTTGAAGTATTTGCCAAAGCAAATATACCTCTGGTAAAGCTGGAAAGCAAAGAGCTAAGAGCCTGGATTACTGAGTTTTCAAATGAAGAGCTGCCATGTGTGAGAACTCTACGTGAAGTATATTTACCCGGTAAGTTTCGATTTCATTGATCGGGTATGGTTTAGGTATTACGACATCGAAACCACACGCAAAATTGAAGGATACCGAATTTGCGTGTGATTTCCATATCGAACTATCTTACCCGTACCCAATTTATCCAGTAATATTAAATTATCTTGTTATAATTTTAGGTCTTTCTTCCTTTCTAGCAGTTGCATCTGACCACCAGAAAAGAACAGCAGAGGCTCTAGTGGGGAAGATCATCAACATACTCTGTGATGAAACTACAAATAGAATGGGCCGTTGTGTTTTTATCATCATATTCCACGCCCCAGCCAGATCGAAAAGAGAGCTGCACGTTGTTTCTGTGAACTATCTTGATGCAGGAAATGCTACAAACTGCTCTTGTGGTGTTTTAGAACCTCAGTGCAGTTATAGTGTACCATATGATGCAGTTAAAGTGTTTGTTAGTGACAGTGCCCAGTTCATGACCCGGTGTTATGAAGCATTAAGTGTGGTCATAGGGGATCATTTAATGCATGTACAGTGCTGGGCACGTAAGATCAGCTTGGTTGGCAATAGTTGGGTCGCAGTGATGACACATTTAAATCATGTGGTTGCGATGGTAAAGTCTGCATTTTTGAACACAAGAAAGCAAAAATATAATTTACAATTCTTAACACCAAAGTATGGTGCTTCAAAGGAAGCAAAGCTTTTTCCTGCATCTGCCATAACCCGATGGAATAGCTGGTTTCAGGCTGTCTTCTATTTGAGTGCTTACTTTACTGATGTTACATTTTTCACGATGTATGACATGAAAGACATCAACAACTGTGGTATTAAGTACCTGACTGATCTGAGTGAACGAGAAGTGAATAGGCTTCACTCCCACATGGTTTTTGTCACAAATCATGCGGATTAGTTGACTTCCTTACTGAACTACCTCTCATCTCCTTCACCCCAAACTGCATAACCTTGACACCAGTTTTACCTTAGATTTGTGAGGGGAATTTTTCTGCTGCAAGTAATGATGCTATGATTAAGCTCACTCCTCTACAGCAGGCTGAATGTAGAGACACATTTTTCAAAGCTGCTCATTCTTCACAGTGCAAGCTAGCCACATTGAAAGCTACAGACCCCAACCATAAGCATTTTGTGTCAATTTCTCAAGCTTTGTATCCAAAAAATATGATCTTGAATAACACTGATAAATTAGATGAGCTTGAGAAATTGTTTGGAGTAACAGATCTCTCATGAAACGATATCTGGTCTGGTTACTGTTCTCTGAAACATGCAATTCAAACCCAGATGAAAGACAATGAAAAATGTGACGTCATGCTTGCATTAACTGCAGTTCAGATAGAGTTCAGCATATTTGCTAAATACTGTCTTGAGCTGTTGTGGACCCCAATGAACAATGTAGATAGGAAACGCATGTTGTCTCATTACAACACAGTGGTTACAGACAGATGGTGCAATTTGAAAAAAAAGCAATGCCGAAGAACTGACAATGCTTTTGTTTGAACAATGAATTTATCTTGTGTGTGAACCAAGGACAATAATTGCACTTAATAAACTAGGAATCGTTAAAATTAATAATACCATGCGATTATTTTAACTTTGTAAATAGATGTTAATTTTGAAACAAATAGATGCTAATTTTGAAACAAATAGATGCTAATTTTTCACGTCCCTACGAATTGGTCATCGGCTGGTGAAACGTATGTGGTGCAGCTGCCTCCTTACAGTCCTGGTAGAAACAGGTTCCTGACTCCCAATGTACAACTGGGCAGTGATTTGACTCACAGTAGCCTGTCGAGCGCCCAGTATGGTTCTGCAGAGGCGACATGATGTCCGTTTGTTAATCAGCTGGGGTCTTCCCACGTGGCGGTTTACGCGGGTGGTAATATTCTCTCTGCAATATTAAAGATCCACCCTCAACACTGTTGACCTCAGAAACCGGAATTCGTGTGTAATCTCCGCAAAGCTATGACCCGTGCACCATTCATCATCTCGCGTTCAAAGTCGATTAACTCGCGACATGTTGCCACCTTCATGACACTGGTGTCTGTGACAGACTGCTCAGCTATGCTGCAGCTAACCGCAATGCTCAGGGGTCATACATGGCACACATTTTCTAATGGGACACCCCTTCCTGTGACTTTTGGCCACTCAGTGTAATATGATATTTAAAATATCTTAAGTAAATATCTCTTCTTGGAAGTTGTTTGTTTGTACATAATATTAGTGTCTTGTTGTTGGATTTTTTGTGGCTGTTTTCTTTGTTCATGGCAATATGAATGTAATACTGTTATGTGCTCACCATTCTAAAGGGACCAGCAAGGAAACTCCTCAATAAATATTTGAAATAAATTCTTCAAGTTCAACTGGTGAACTATATATCCGTATAGCAGTCAAGCGATATCGAGAAGAGTTGCTCCTGCTAGGATGAAAATAACAACAGCAACAAACCCATACAAATATCAACAAGACACTAATATTAAGTACAAACAAACAACTTCCAAGAAGAGATTTTAATTCAACAAATTTTAAATATCACCAGGGGTAGAAGAAAATAGAAATAATTCAGTAGCCAGCCTCTTTTTATCAGGAACCACAGGTTAGACTAGGATAAAGCTACGTATTGTTTTTGAAATGTGACCTTAGGTAGTATAGTCTCAGTTCATATAAGAATAGAAATTTATATTTAAAGAGATACTAACCCAAATAATCACCAGTCACCTTCAAGGTCAGCATCTTTTAAAATTACACTACACGTGCCTATTTGATTTCCCACCAAAACACCAACGATCAATACATTTTGTTGCATCAAAGTTCTTTAAAGATGGTCCATTCAAAGATATTATCATGAGATCACATAAGTTTTTCTCGGCAAGTTTGGTTCGCAGTTTGTGTTTAATCATATTCATCGTGCTGAACCCTCGCTCACATGATGAGTCGACACAGGAGTTGTTGCCACTATATACTAAGCTATTTGTTACTTGTTTCACGTCGCACCAACACAGGTAGGTCTTATGGCGACGATGGGATAGGAAAGGCCCAAGAATGGGAAGGAAGCGGCTGTGGGCCTTAATTAAGGAACAGCCCCAGCATTTACCTGTGTGAAAGGAGCTTTCTTAAAATCGGAAATCGCCCTTTCACAGTCCGCAATTTTTCAAGTAGATCATTCAGTGCAAGACCTTTCCCGACTACTTTGAACTCGTACCACTCGCTCAGTATGTCTTCTACGTTGTTCTCCATTTCAAGGTGTTTTGAAAAATGAATGGCAGGAAGTTGTATTTCATTATTGCCATAATTTTCCAGTTGCTTTCCTGATTGCCAGAAATATGTGTTAATAACACCAGTGGCACTTTGAATGTCCTCATTTTGAAGAAATGTGTCTTTCAGAAAGTTAATCCCACTTGCCAAAATATGTTCCTTGTTGCTCGTGAAATTCTTATTCGAGACACCCGATAACTGATTCCACTATAAACTCCTGGAAGTGTTATAGCAGAAAGAACTTTTCTGCCATTGGGCCCTTGGTGTTGTGAAGTTGTTGCAATGAATTAATTGCATTATTTGCATGCACTCTTATCTGACTTAAAATCAAAACATGCCTCAGAAATACAAGTGAACGTATTTTGAATATACTCAGAAGTCATACAAGAAGTAAATTATGATGACAAATTTAAAGTCCTTGATCTTCTTTAGACGACCTTTAGCCGTGATTCCGTCTTCACCTTTCCTTTCAGAAATATTCTCTAAATGCACCACTAGGCATTCCCAGTGTTTGACAACTGCATGCGAAGCATTTAATTTGCGTGCTACCCATCTAACTTGGTGTAAGTATACTCCAATTTAGATATTACACATTCTATCAACTCCGAAATTTCCTTCACTTTACGAAGTCGTTTTGGCGAATGTCGATAAAACATATATCGTTTCCTGAGTATAGAATCAATTTCATCAATGATTTTTAAGTTTCACATTTTTCAGTGAGTGAAGAACAATGAGTTGGAGTTGATGCGTAACACAGTGAACGTTTTACCAGGTTCTCAATTTTTTTTTCAAATATTTTTGTAACCATACCATTACGGACACCAATCACACTTGGTGCTCCATCAGTCCCTATACCTATTAGTTTTGTACCGTGAAGAGTTCTCCAAGCCCTAACTGAAGCAATTCTGTTTCTAGAGCCTCCATATAGCTATCGCTTGTTGCATTCTCCAATGACACAATAGAAAGTCACCTTATATAAAGAAAAGAATGTAAAGTATCAGCTCCTCATCATCAGATTTATCTGTTGATCCATCGAGTAAGATACTGACATGAACTCTCCTTAATGCCACATATAAAATCTTCACGAAGATCTGAGGAAATGTATGAAATAAATTCTCTGCATTGTATATCATTCACATACTTCTCTGAATCAGTAACATTCAACTTGCTTAACTATGCAAACAAACCTTCAAAGTCAGTGTAGGGTCTGTTTTCTTTTTTGCAGTACGATAAGACGCCATGAACAATGCATTCATATGCTGTAACATATTAGCATTCATTTTCTTTAGGCACCTCACTAAAAGTGCACATTCGGGATTTTTTATGAAACTTTCAGCCTCCTGCCAGCCCCGCGGTGTAGTGGTAGCGTGCCTGCCTCTTACCCGAAGGCCCTGGGTTATATTCCTGGCCAGGTTAGTGATTTTTACCTGAATCTGAGGGCTAATTTGAGGTCCACTCAGCCTACATGATTACAATTAAGGAGCTATCTGACGGTGAGATGGCGGTCCCGGGAAAGAAAACCAAGGATAACGGCCGAGAGGATTCGTCGTGCTGACCGCACGGCACCTCATAATCTGCAGGCCTCCGGGCTGAGCAGCGGTCGTTTGGTAGGCCAAGGCCCTTTCGGGCTGTTACGCCATTTTTTCAGCCTCCTGACACTTCGAGTGAGGATAGGATTTTTCGTATGTTTTAAACGTTTCCAGTTTAAATGGTCCTGAAAATCCGGATAAAACTTTAGAATGTTTGTCGGCAATACTACGAAAGTTACTGCATAAGGTACTCTTCGCAATTCCTTCTTCATAGCACAGGCACGGTAGTAATTCAAGCTACGATTCTCTGCACTGTGTATCATTCACATACTTCTCTGAATCGGTAACATTCGACTTGCGTAACAATGTAACCAAACCTTCAAAATCAGTGTAGGGTCTGCTTTTTTTTGCAATATGATAAGATGCCATGAACAATGCATTCATATGCTGTAACATATTAACATTAATATTCTTTACGCACTTCGCTAAAAGTGCTGAAATTTTGACGTATTTTTAATGTGTGCCCTATCATTGTCTTGAACACCATAAATTTCACGCTGGTTATTGTCGTCCTGAACACTACAGTCGGCACTTCCATCGAGTGTTTTCTCACATTCGCTCGCTTCTGTATCACTTTGTGTTACATTTACGGGGCCTACTTACGAAGAAATCTGAAAGAGTACACTGTTCTTTACTCGCATCAGTCAATTTGTGTGGCTTTGTTCCTTTCATTTTGCCGGTTTCTCAATTATAACACAGGAACATAAAATACACCAGTGTTAAAGGGCTTCCGAGTTCGCGGGCTTCGATGTCTGATGCTACGTTGCCAATTTTCCATAAACGCTCAGGAATAAAAACAACCGTATTTCTAACCGTATTTCTAGAGTGCAAACTGTTCAATACCAAGATGCTGTATTTAAATTAAAAGCATAAATATTGTTCGGTGAAAATACAAGAAATTGATAAACACGTCATTTCGTATGTTCTAAAGGCAAAGAATGAATTCCACGGGAATTTATCAGCACTGCTTTGGCGGCAATAGTTTAGGAACGGCTAGTCATGGGAAGGAAGGCGCTAATGTAGTGTTTGTGGAATTATTTAACGTAGTAGTTCTCTGCATTTCTCCACAACTCTGGTCTGATCTTTGTACTCGGCTACCGACAGCTTATAATCTGTAATGGAACTCGATGTGTTACGGTACGTCCACATGAAAGGATACTTATCTGACGGGTTACAACGATGTCTCCCATGACTGCTAGGTAGCTCCCACGCAGAACTGAAACATCCAGTTCCAAGGTACGAAGAGCAATTACAGAATTCAAGACTCTGCCAAAAGCACTGAAAATGTTTATTGCACATATTAGAATATATGAGCTACAGAAAAAAACGTGAAACACCACACGACTTGTTACTTTGTAACGTACATGTAAGGAAACTCCGGATTTCAAAAAAAAATTTCAAACCGAATTTGATAATTCAGGCGCCAGGTCAACGTTTTCAGGCGCCATGGCGACTGGGCGCCCGGTATTTTTCGACCCCTGGTCATCATATTACATCATCTTTTATAAACTGAAATACCATTAGCATAAGATTTACTATGCAAGAACTGTGCATTAAAAAATATAACGAGGAAGGTCATAGTGTTATCTATATATATAAAATAACTTGTCCTGACTGACTGACTGACTGATTCATCATTGCCGAGCCAAAACTACTGGACATTATGAAATGAAATTTTGGGGATACATTCATATTAAGATATAGGTGCTCGCTAAGAGAGGATTTTTGGATATTCCATCGCTAAGGGGGTGTAAAGAGGGGTGAAATTTTAAAATGATAGTATCTATATCTCAAAACTTTAATAGTTTACAGATGTAAAAATTAGTATTGAACCATCCTGTTCATTGGGACAATTGTATTAATTTTAGTATTGGATATTAGTATCACACAAGGCCACCCACGAAGCCAGTGTCTTACTATATGTCATAAAGGAGTCCAGAAGAAGCGTTCTTGTGTGAAGTGAGCGCGAGCGTCATTATGAGAAATCTCCAGAAACTCATTAAAAGGAGTTATGTCCCAAGCCAAGCCTCTTGATGAAGATTGGGGACGCTTCCCAGATCCCGGCAAAACTTATATTAGGAGGGAAGAAAGAATTGAATTAATATCTTTGGTTACGGAAGAGTTGCATTGGATTTGAGACAAGAATTGCAACCTGTATAATTTCTGCTTTATTTGGATATGCATTAGGGCTGCATTCATTAATGCATTCGTTAATTAGAGCTCATGATGTACTGAGTGCGGGAAAAAACTTCGCGGGCGTGCGCAGATTGCACGCGATCAAGCGGCGTGATGACGCTATTCGGGATTATAAAATAAGGCCGCCTGGCATATCAGGCTCATTCTTGGACCAGAAGGCCGCTTGAACGAGTCGTCATACTGCGTGTTGGTACTGAGAACAACGCTTTGTCTTCGAGCTGCACAGACTACTGGTACTGCTATATCTGCGAGGAAGTAAGTAATCTACTTGAATATTCAGCTGAATTTAAGATTTTACCTGTGAGAATATGCTATGGGGAGATGAGGTACTGCTTATAAGAGACTAATGAACTAGTAGCTTCATATTTCTGTGAGGTCAAGTTATGACTGACGAACTGCTAGAATTAAGATTGGCTCAGGATAGGAATTTAGAGACGACATGTGGTCCGAGTGAAGGGATGAAGTAACAATGACCTAAAGTAGTGAAGAAACTGTGTACCAGGTTTAAAACTCTGAACGAGACTTGGTTAATGTGACGTGTGAGACACGATAGTAGGGGAAACAGGCATCGAGTTTGGACAGTCTGTAATATATGAATTTATTTTCAGTTACCCCAGCATCAAGTCAGAACGAGTGTTTGACATCACCATTGCAAGGAAGCCACAACCAGGAGCTGAAGCCAACACGACAACGGGCATCGATCCAGGAACGTTGGGAGCACCTGATCAGCGCGACGTCGAAGGGGACACCTTCCAACTACAGAGGGAGCTGTACGAAGACGCCACACAAGAAAGAATGTCTCCAAGTGGTCAACAGTATCTGATGCCAGCGCCGCAGTCTATCATGATGTGGTAGATTCAGTGGTCCACAGGGAGGGCCGCTCCGTAATGTCATCGATAACATAAGGTCAGAGCTTTCCAATTCTGTTTCAAGCATGTCATTTAAATTTAGATAGGAATATGGGGGCCGTCAGTCAACAGATTAGTTATGGTAGGAAAATTTTCCTTGTAATTTAGAGCTAGGCCTCAAGCTCGAACCCCGTACTTTAAGGTAGATGATTTTTGTAGATTCCTTGTTAGCGTGTGTATTTCATTTCGATTGTATTATTTTAACGTACGTGTGGTTTTTATGGGTCTGATCGAACTCCTTTTGGTCATAGGAGGTTAGTCTTACAGACAGGTACTTTTTATTGTATCGCATTTAGGCATTTGTTTCTGCAGACGTAGATGTGTATAGCTGTGACCAAGACGTAACCAGTAATTCACCCAGATTCACTAATAGAGCGAGCGAGTCTGAATATTTGAGAGATATGAGCCCATGAGAGGCAGGAGTAAGATTTGCGATTGATATGAGAGAGCCCAGCGCAGTTGAGAGTATGTATTGGAGATGCCTAGTATGGCCATGTGATTATCGCTTAATGATTAGTGTTTTTGTAGCACCAAGGTTGAGCCCATGAGAGGCGAAAGTAAGATTTGCGATACTGCTGGTGATATTGAGACGAGGGCAGATAGCCCAGGTGTATTTAAAAGAGGGCTTTTAGCAGCAGATTACGTGAGGTGTTTCTTTTGAAAGGCGAGATTTTTAGCCTGCCGCCCCAGATGAGCTCATAAATTAGGGGGACTGCCGCGAGTGAAGTGGTGAGGGTGAAGGTCGTTGAGCTTGACGTCACAGGCGTGAGAATTGGTTTTTGTCGTCTGCAGCTTGTCAAGTGTGCGAAGGGGAGGAGGACAGTGATGTTTGAAAGCAGGAAGAGATCTTTTTTATGTCCTATTTGTTTTACGTAAAATTTTAACACTGGCCCGTTTGATACTGACACCCGTGTATATGTTGATTGTGTCCTTTTTATATGGTTTGCATAGGTATCTTTGACGCCTTACTCGTCATGGGACTAGGGTTCGTGACCGAGTCAGGTCATAGTACATTTTGTGGTGATTTTTGTTTGCACCGGGGTTCGACGATACGAGGCATAGTAAATTTTATGGGAGTCATTCAGTTATGTGTATTTCAGCAGATATCCGTTCTCCTAGAGTTCGTTACTTACACTATTGTAACATGCTTGTTACAGAACAGCGGTTCGTGAAGGCAGTGAACTGGTTGTCATCGGCTCAGCGTTATTTTACCCTATCATATTGAAAAGCTCTTTCATTTGTAAATAGTTCAATTTTGTGTAATAAATCCCTATTTGTTAAACTTTGAATGCAGCGATGTTTTCTGTTAGATATTTTATTTTATTTTAATTTAGCCGAATCTTACCTGATTTGTCACATATCCTCGTATTTATCTTTTGTTGCCCCGTTATACCCATGTTTTCCCTGAGAAGAACGCTTATCCGGCTGAGTGAAGAGGATTATGTTCAGGTAAGACTATGTGCACCAGCTCATGTCTGTGAGAGTTCTTTCACTACTGTACTCTGGGTTCGAGACCGGCTTTCGCCTGGCCGGAACTTTAGGGTCCAGTAGGGCACAGTATTTAGAATCGTCTTTAAAATTAAGGAAACACGTATTTTTTTGTTTTCAGAAAATACCAATAGGAGGGGTGAAAAAGGGTTGATTGCCTTTAATCAGGATACCGGTACTTATATCTCAGAAACTGAACACATTACAGACCTGAAAATTTGTACTTTTGATCTCTTTTAAAAATAAAGAAACACGTATTTTTATATTTTTGGAAAATCCAATTAATGGGAGGGTGAAAAGGGGGGTGAATTTTTAAAATGAGTGTATCTATATCTCAAAACTTTGAAAGTTTACAGATGTAAAAATTGGTATTTAGAATCTTCATTAAAAATAAAGAAACGGGTATTTTTTGGTTTTCGGAAAATCCCATTAGGAGGGGGTGAAAACGGGGGAAAAACTGGTTGAATGCCTTTCAAGAGGACACTTATATCTCAGAAACTTAAGATATTACAGACCTGAAAATTGGTGTTTGGGATCTCCTTTAAAAATAAAGAAACACGTATTTTTTTGTTCTTGGAAAATCCAATTAATGGGGGTTGAAGAGGGGGTGAATTTTTAAAATGAGTGTATCTATATCTCAAAACTTTTAAAGATTATAGATGTAAAAATTGGTATTTAGAATCTCCCTCAGAAATAAAGATACACGTACATTTTTGTTTTCGGAAAATCCTTATACTGTAATAAGGGTGGAAAAGGGTGAAAAATGGGTTGAATGCCTTAAATGAGGCTACTTTTATTTCAGAACCTGAAGATATTACAGACCTGAAAATTGGTTTTTGGGATCTACTTTAAAAATAAAGAAACAGGTATTTTTTCGTTTTTGGAAAATCCATATTGGGGGGTGAAAAGGGGGGTGAATTTTTAAAATGAGTGTACCTACATCTTAAAACTTGAAAAGTTTACAGATGTAGAAATTGGTATTTAAAACCTCCTTTAAAAATAAAGAAACCTGTATTTTTTTGTTTACGGAAAATCCCAATAGGAGGGGTGTAAAAGGGTGAATAATGGATTGAATGCCATTAATGAGGATACATATATCTCAGAAACTGAAGATATTACAGAACTGAACATTTGTACATGGGATCTCCTTTAAAAATAAAGTAACATGTATTTTTTGGTTTTTGGAAAATTCAATTAATGGCGGTTAAACAGGAGTGACAAATTGGGGTGAAATTTTTGAAAGACTATATCTACAAAATACCTGAGAAACTTAAAATGTTACAGACGTAAAAAGTGGTATTTGGAATCTCCTGTAAATGTAAAGAAACATAGGTGATTTGTTTCTGGAAACTCCATTTAAGGGGAACTAAAAACGAAGTGAAATTTTAAAATGAGAATATCTACAGTATATCTCCAAAACTTAACATGTTACTTAAAATGAAAAATGGTACTTTTTATCTCTATTAAAAGTCAAGAAACATGTATTTTTAGTTTTCCGAAATACCACTTGCCTGGAGGGAGGGGGGGGGGGGGGGGTAAAGTGACTGAAAATGGTGTTGAATTATTTTAATTAAGCTACTGATATCTCAAGAATGAAGATGTTACAGACGTGAAATTTGATATTTGGATTCTGCTTTAAAGTAAAGAAACACGTATTCTCGAAAAATCCAATGAGGGGGGAAGGGGGGGGGGGAGGTGAAAGAATTGAAAAATTTATTGACTTAATTGTATGAGAATACTTACGTCTAATAAAAACTGAAGTTGCTACAGATGTGAAAATTGGTACTTGGATCTCCTTTAGAAACAAAGAAAAACACGTTTTTTCTGGGGGGGAATCATCTTGGGGGGCGGGATTGAAAAGGAGTTGAATTCCTTTCATGAGGTCACACACATCAAAAACTGAGGAAGTTAGAGTCGTGATAATTGGTATTTACAAAATCCTTTACTATTAAAGAAACAAGTTTTTTGCCGGAAAAGGAGTGTGAAAAGGAGTGAAATAAAGTGAATTATTTTTATGGGGATACTTATATCCCAATGCTGAAGGTAATAGACATGAACATAGGTGTTTGGAATCTCCTTTAAACATAAAGAAACATGCCTTCTTTTAATTTCTTGTGGGGGGGGGAGTTAAATAAACTTAACGGTGGTGGGGTGTAAAAGGAGGTGAGAATAGTTGATTTTACTGTTCATAATGTAATTATAAGGAGCCTCCGTTGCTCAGGTGGCAGCGCACCTGCCTCTCACAGCTGGGTTATGTGGTTCAAATCCCGATCACTCCATGAGACATTAGTACTTGACAAAACGGAGGCGGGACAGGGTTTTCTCCGGATACTCCGGTTTTCCCTGTCATCATTCATTCCAGCAACACTGTCCAATATCATTTCATTTCATTTCATTTGTCATTCATTATCCATTGCCCCGGAGGAGTGAGACAGGCTTCGGCAGCCGGCACAATTCCTATTGCCGCCGCCAGATGGGGGCTTTATTCATTCCATTCCTGACCCTGTCGAATGACTGGAAACAGGCTGTAGATTTCCGATGTACTTATTCTGATCATAAACCGATCGTTTTTTATCTTTCCTGGGTTCGTTTTCAAGAGCCATCTTTTTCTTCGGAGAACGTTCTTAGATTACAGTACATTCTCCTGGCATATAAATAAAAATTTAAACACCTTTGAAATAAACGATAGGAATGAGATTGACCGTCCAATTGTTCACCTCTATAATAAGGTCAACAATGCACGGAATATGTCATTCGTATCACCAGAAATCCCACACACTTGGCTACGCGCGACAATGGTGCTGGTCACATTGTTAACAATGACAGTGACAGCAGATGTAATTTACCGCCAAGTAGCGGTCTTACATCTTGCTATGGGGTCCAGAACATCTATTATAATAATAATAATAATAATAATAATAATAATAATAATAATAATAATGATGATGATGATGATGATGATAATGTTCTGGACCGTCGTCAAATGTGCAGACCGCGCTGGAAACGGGTCCTGGACGGGTAATGACTAAGAATACAGTCCAGCCGCGGGTTCAGTACCACCAAGGCACCCAAGAGTACACCACGCCGGATCTCCTCCAGGATTTGATCCATATTAAAAATTCTTATAGGAAAAGATGGCAAAGATTTAGGGACCCAACTGACCGGGTGGAATACCTGGACCTAGCCCGGGAAGTAGGAGATTGAATGCTGGAAAGAAAGATTGAAAAATGGGAGGAAACTTGCCGTAATATATTAAAAAACGAGTCAGATCACGAATTTTGGCGGATTCTCTCAGATAACCAGTCAGATTGCGAATTTCGGCGGATTATATATAAAACAATAAGCATTCAATTATAAATTTCAGTATAATACCGTAGCGAAGCACGGGTATCTTGCTAGTACCATATATACCCAGTGTTTCAAACTTATTAAATGACTTTAGAGTGTTTATTTACTATATATCTGCTATGTATTTTGGAATACGTCTCTTCTACAAGCTGAAGATGTCTCGAACAAGCGATGAAACATGTACTAATATAAAATAGTTGGAAAATGTTTTGTTTTTTTTTAGTTTTTTTTTTAAGGATACTACAATATCTGGTATTGAAAAGGCTCTTCTCAATTACTGACTTGATGATTGTCAAAGGGGAAGAAACTTACATATACTGAAGTTTTCCTAGCAAGAAATCGAGTAACAAATGGTTCATTTGTTTTTATTTTCCCCCAAAGTTCAGCGAAGGTAGGACGTTCCTTCAGTTCTTCAGCTAAGCATATGCTATGGCAATCCAACAATCTGAAACAAACATAACACAAATAATCCAACAATATTTGTTGTAAATACTCCTTTGTTTTTATGAATCTTGAACTCTTTAAATTTGTTATCTCTGTGGACTGTTTCTTCAGAGCTCTTAGCAGTAAGAAAACTATCATTGTATAATAATGTCGTTGCTCTTGTTTTTGCTAAAATTGTTGAAGGTGGACAATAATATAGTTTGCATAAGGGAAAACAAAGTATTTTTTAATGTAAAATATGGAGTCAGATAAATGTTTTGTAACAACTGGTGACCCCCGACATGATGGGAGACTTGTATAAATTATTGTAAACATTCCTGCCTAAGGCGAGCAAGGATTTTATATTGTGGTGCATGAGTATACTTGAATAATTATTCCTACCCAAGAAGAAAAGGAACCAACAAAGAACAGCTAAAGAAAGGTAAGACACCTATTAGACAATGTGTAACAAAGAATTTTCTATGTATTAAGGAGTTTCTTGGAACGGAAATTACCTTACAGAATCATGACTTGTTGAAATAAAATTTTAACCGCTTGGAAAGTTTAATGGAGGAACTTCACAAAATTGACGTGAAAATAATGGATCATTTATTAGAAAATGATGTGGAGGATAATGTTAATTTAGCTGAAAGAGAAAGTATTGAGAAATACAGTGACGAATATGAGGTTGTTAAGGTAGAAGTAAACAATGTATCTTTTGTTCACTGGAAAGATTAGCTCATCACTTAGCGAGATGTTCAGAAATGAAGGAGATAATTATAACAGCAAACAAAGGTCCTTTAAGTTACCCAAAATTGAGCTAAGAAATTTGATGGAGATCTTAAGAAATAGTTCGGTTTTTGGTCTCAGTTCCGAAGATACGTGAAGACGATACTTTATACATAATAGTGACAAGTTTCAGTATTTATTACAAGGCAAAGAAACCTGGCATAGAACCAGTTACCCTCAAATAGCAGAAAATTATCTAAAAGTCATTGAAGCATTAAAAGAATTGGTAGGGATGATCTTCTGATGAAAGTCTATGCAAGAGAACTATTGAAACTAGTAATTTCAAATGCTACTCAAAATGATAAAACATCCCCTTTCAACTTTATCAATTAAATTAGAATTGCATTTATGGTCACTCAGTACCTTAAACTTAACCAGCACAGATCCAAGTAGATGGTTATTTCCCTTGGTTGGGTCGAGTCTGCCAAAAGACATGTTATGGGCATGGCAAAGGAATCAATTTTCAAAATACAGTGTAAGTGAAATGGAACCTGGGATATCTCGACTTGATTGTTTAATGGAGTTTGTCAAGGCTTAAGTCTGTCCGAATCGGTGGCTGTATGATCAGCATACCTGCCTTCGGTTCTTCAGAGGGTCCCGGCTTCGATTCCTGGCCAGGTCAAGGATTTTAACCTTAATTGATTAATTCCAATGGCTCAGGAGCTGGGTATGTGTGGCATATTCAGCATTAAAAATCATCCTTTACAGACATGCAAGTCGCCTAATAGGCCGTCTATGAGAAAAAGACTTGCACCAGGCCTCTCCGGAGGCCATACGCCATTATTATTATTATTAAAACTAAAGTCCGAAATGAGCAGCAAATCCCGTTAGCAGTCAAGTTTAGAGAGCACAGAAGCACATTAAAGATACAAAGAGTACACCTACAGTGGCACGACTTAGCAATACTTCAGAACACTTATGTACCTTTTGGGGAAAGATCCATGACAGTGAGAATAGTTTCAAAACAACAAACATGACAGTTGAGAAAAGAACTGTTTTATTTGCTTGCAACCAAATCATTTGTCACAGAACTTTTTTTTTTTTTGCTAGTTGTTTTACGTCGCACCGACACAGATAGGTCTTACGGCGACGATGGGACAGGAAAGGGCTAGGATTGGGAAGGAAACGGCCGTGGCCTTAATTAAGGTACAGCCCCAGCATTTGCCTGGTGTGAAAATGGGAAACCACGAAAAACCATTTTCAGGGCTGCCGACAATGGGGTTCGAACCTACTATCTCCCGAATACTGGAAACTGGCCGCACTTAAGCGACTGCAGCTATCGAGCTCGGTGTGTCACAGAACTAAATCAAACATTCGGTGCTTGGTTTGTTGCAAGAAACATGCCACGGTTGTGTGTCCTGAACTTTTGCAGCAAGGTAATAATGAATCGTAGAAAGAAGAGGAAGCCAGACAGCTTCACACAACTTTTAATATGGCTTGTCATACATCAGTCCGTCAAGTAATATTACAAACACTGATGGTTAGTGTCCATGGAAACGGCAGACTAAAAACAGTTACAGCTTTCTTGGACTGTGGCTCTCAATGATCCTACCTCTTAAAAGAAAACAGCTAAAGCACTTGGATTGAAATCATGTGCTGGATAATTGGTTTCCTATGTTCTGTTTTGTGGAAGGAAGACCTCTGAAATAAATCATAAGAAGTACACAATCAACCTCCAGAAACTAGGTGGTAATGTTGCTTGTGAGATTGAAGTCAGGGACCAATCATGTATTCCGCAGTCAATCCCATGAGTTTCAGCATGCTCTACCTTGCTTCATGAACTTAGAATGAAGAAAATATGGATCAGTGATATGGTAATAATTGTCCAGAAATTCAGCTCCATATTGGAATAGATGTCTATGCTAAAATTCTAACTGGAAACATTGTTTGGCTTAAGAATGGCTTCAATTCCTGGCCAGGTCAAGGATTTAAACCTTAACTGATTAATTCCAATGGCTCAGGGGCTGGGTATGTGTGGCGTATTCAGTGTTAAAAACAAAGCTAGGATGGACTTCGGGTGGAGAACTAACTGACAACTCTTCTGAAGTGAATGGTAAATACAGCAATCATGATGGCTAACAGCGATGGCTCAATCACAGACTTGAGGAATCTTGAAACAATTGGTATTTAGGAGCCGGTAGAAATCAAGTCAGCTGAAGAACAAGATCGAGAAGCAAAGCAATATCTACTTAATACTTTAACTCAGAAAAAAGAAGGATGTTATGTAGTTGGTCTTCCTTGGAAGGAGGGACATTCAGAAATCCTGTCCAATAAGCAAACAGCATAAAAACGACTTCAATCGACTTTGCAGAAATTTGGAAAGACAGGTCTTTTCTCAAACTAATGCAAAATATTTGAAGACTGGACAGCAGAAGGTTTTATTGAAGAAGTACCACAGGAAGAGGTTAAGAAATCTTGTCGTCATCTTCCACTCCAACCTGTAATCAAACCTGAAAGTCTGACTGCACGAGTCATGGAAAATAGAAGCTTCAGAGAAATTAAGTAAAAAGAGATTTAAGTCAAACTGGGACTCCCCTCTACCTTATGTAATTTCGAAGGAGTTCAACCAGTATTACCATGAAATTGGCCACTTAGAAGAAATAGAGATTCACAGACTGGTGGAAAAATAGATATTTCAACCTGTTTTCGATGCTTCATGTACAACAGACGAAGGGATTTCACTAAAATACTGTTTAATAACAGGTCCTAATTATGTTAAAATTATCCCTGAAATTCTTTAAAGTTTTCGAGAGAAAGAGCTGGGTGTTATTGCAGATATAAGAAAAGCATTCCAAATGACTGAGGTACGATTTGAAGATCATGATTATCTCCAATTTTTATTGCGACAAGATTTTAGAACTATGAAATTGAAGATTTATAGCCATTCAAAAGTTATCTTTGAAGCCACGTGCAGTCCGTTTATACTGGGTGCTGTATTGAATAATCATCTTTTAACTGTTAATGATCACTATGTACTGATAGCATGGAAACTGATGAAATCTATGTAAGTAGATAACTGTGCAAAATCAGTTGCTTCTGTCAAAGAATATATTATGTTTCCTTCTGAAAGCACACAGATTCTAGCTGAAGCCAAGATGAAGCTGAGAAGTTGAGAATCTCCAACAATAAATTTTCAGCTTTCAAAGATCAAGGGCAACAATGAAGATATTAATAACAATGGATGTGTCACAAAGATTTTGGCCATGAAGTGGAACAAGAGGTTGGGCATGGGCACAATGGGGGGCTTATATTGTTTCTCACTTTCCATTCTCCCAAGATATACTTACCAAGAGAATTCTACACTCAGTGATACAAAAAATTTATGACGTAATTGGATTTCTCGCCCCTGCGCTCCTCTCATTCAAATTTACAGGAGTCATGGAAAATAGAAGCTTCAGAGAAATAAAGTATAAAAAAAGTTTTAAGTCATGATGGGACTCCCCTACACCTGATGTAATTTTAAAGGAGTTCAACCAGTGTTACCATGAAATTGGCCATTTAGAAGAAATAGAGATTCAAAGCCTGAAGTGTCACTATTCCTCGACTAGGTTAAGTTGCCTATAGGAAGTCATCTTGCTTCATTAATCAGATCATCCCTTCTTCTTCTTCTCCCGCTCATGCGGGGTCAGCGTTTTTGACAAGTCTTTTCCATTTCCCTCGGTCCCAAATGGTGTTTTCAGTTAACTGCTTTTCTGTGAAGTCTTCCCGCACGCAGTCCATCCAGCCTTATCTAGGCCTGCCTCTCTCCCTCCTGCCCTTCACCTCCAAGTCAAGCACTCTTCTTGCTACATAGTTCTCATCCCTACGCTTAATGTGACCATACCAGAGCAACCGCCTTTCTTGAACTTTCTGTGATGCTTGAATAACCTTAACACTGCCTCGTATGAAGCTGTTCTTGATGTGGTCTTTCCTAGTAACACCACACATACATCGCAGCATTTTCATTTCGGTTACATTCAGCCATTTATTTTATGATTGTACTATTGGCCAAGTTTCTGCACCGTATATCATGGCAGGTCTCACCGCACTTTTGTAGACTCTCCCCTTTACTTAGTCTCCTGTCACAGAGGACACCAGACAGCCTTTTCCAATTTAAACAGGCAGCCTGAATTCGGTGTGTAATTTCCAGATCTAGATTGCCATCATCAGATACAGTTGATCCAAGGTACTTGAAACTATTACTTGCGTGGAGTTGATTTCCATCCATTTTCACACTATAATTTCTCTTTCCACCGAGGCACAAGTATTCTGTCTTATTCCGGCTGATTTTAAGACCCCTATCCTCCAGTGCTTTTCTCCGGTGCTCAAGTTATTCTCTATTAGTGTTGCATAGTACAGTACGATGTCATCTGCAAATAGCACGCACCAAGGAGCTGGTTCTCTAAGACTTTCAGAGAGAACATCCATTATCAGATCAAAGATATAAGGACTCAGCGCAGATCCTTGATGGAGACCAACTTCAACTGGAATGGTTTCTGTTAGCCCTACACTGTTTCTAACTTACATCTCTGGTACTCCCTCGGATCTCATGCATCTCCATACTTCTTGGCGGGGCACATGATCGTAAGCCTTCTCTAGATCAATGAACATGATATGTAATTCTTTCTTCTTTCCTCTGTGTCTTTCCATGAGCTGCCTTAGAGAAAAAGTGGCATCTCTGGTTCCTTTCCCTGGCATAAATCCAAACTGTTTTCCTATTATTTTCTCCTGCCTAAGCCTACTTTCAATGACTTTTTCCCAGATTTTCATAGTGCGCGACATGAGTTTTATTCCTCTGTAATTTGCACAATTCTGAATGTCCCCCTTTTCTTTAAAAATGGGGATTATGGTACTCTTCTGCCACTCATTGGGCATTATTTCCTTTTGGACTATTTGTTGGAATAGGTTTAAAATGTATCTATTCCGTCTTCTCCCAGGCATTTTCAGACCTTTACAGGAATTTCATCGGGGCCCGTTGCTTTTCCACTTTTCATTTTCTTCATAGTAGTTACAACTTCTATCCTGCATATGTCAGTGGTTACATTATAATTTGGAATACCATCTTCAAACACAAGCCGTTCATTCTCCTCACTAAGCAGCTTTTTAAAATACTCCTCCCATCTCTTCTTAATTAGGTTCTCATCTTGCATTACCATTCCTTGTTCATTTTTCATTTGCCTGATGTGTGTTAGTTTTTTTAATGCTCTAGTCTGTGCCTTAGCAATTCTGAAGAGCTTAGCCTCGACCTCTTTGATCTTGAAATTTTCATAGACTTCATTCCATGCCATTGCCTTTGATCTTCCAACAACTCTTTTTTGCAGCTTTATTTGCTTGTCTGTAGTGTTCTCTATCTTCGGCCATTCCAGATTCTTCCCAGGCTTTCTTGGCTTGTTTTTAAATCTTGATTGCATTCTGGACCTCATCATTCCACCATCATGTTTCTTTATCAAGTGGAGCGCCTTTCCCCAGATGTCATACCCAGAACTTCCATACCAACTTTCCTGATAGCTTCAGCGTTTACTGTCCACCATTTCTGAACACCTTCTAGTAACTGTGCTTCTTGGATCACCTTTTCCTTGAATTCACTTCCAAAAATTGGATCATTTAACCTCCACCATTTGATTCTTGGAGTCATTTTCCTTACTGCTCTTTTCTTCATCCCTGTGCAAACATATTCAAGCACTAACACTCTGTGTTGTGGAGCCACGTCTTCCCCTAGTATGACTTTGCAGTTTTTTACCTCTTTCAGATGCATTTTTCTACACAAGAGAAATCTATTTGGCTTTCCCGTCCTGCACTTTTGTATGTCCATAGATGCCTCTCGCTTTTCTGGAAGAAGGTGTTACAAATCGCCAGATCTGAAGCCAAGGCAAAATTTATCACTCTCACCCTCTTCATTTCTTATATCATATCCCCAACCTCCATGCACTCTTCTCAATGTTTCTCCTTCCATACTGGTTCCAACGTGACCATTCAGATCTCCACCTAAGAATACTTTTTCATTTGCTGGTATGTTGGAAAGTTCTTCTTCCAGGTCTCTCCAGAAATCATCCTTTTCTTCTTCTTCACAACCAACTTGTGGAGCATAAGCAGTTATAATTGTGAACTCCCCAAGGCACAGCTTCTCACTCATTATTCTATCATTTCTTCTATTCACACTGACCAGGCAGGTTACAAAGTTATTTGAAAAGATAACTCCAACACCATTTCTACCTGCACTGTTTGCTCCACAGTACAGCAATTTAAAACCACAGCCAAGCACTCTTGCCTTATTACCCTTCCACCTGGTTTCTTGAACACACAGAATTCCAATCCTTCTCCTCATCATTAGATCCAAACCCTCTCTACCCTTCCCTGTCATAGATCCAACATTCAGTGTTCCAATTCTCACTTGAACTTGCGTCTTTAGCCAGGCCCGCCCATGACCAGGCATCCTTCACTCATTTCTCACAAGGGGCTGGCGGAATCCTTGCGAGTCGCTTCTGGGGCACGCCCTAGCAGTTTCCGAGTCTAATCTTGTAGAACTTGTCATATTTGTATGGTTTTGGCTATTTAGTTTTAAAGCCGGATGCCCTTCCTGTCACCAACCCGTTTCCAACTTATCGGGGATAATTTATGTAACCTCTGTGTCCGAGGCAACGCCGTGAGGAACATACTATGTACCTGTCTTCTTCATGGTTTTCATGGCAGTCTGAACAAATAGATTAATATAGCTGACACTTTAGACAAAGATTGTAAACATAGTCAGAACATCCCTCTCTTTAGAAAATATGAAAAGTTACTTCTGGAGTGATTCCAAAACTGTGCTTGCATGGATTACAAGAAATGAACCGTGACGTATATTTGTCGGCAACCAAGTGAAGGAAATAAGACAGCTGACTGACCCACAACACTGGAGGCATATACCTGGAATTTATAATCCTGCAGACTTATTATGAAGAGGGTGCTATCCATCATAATCGGCAAATTCCAACTGGTGCAAGGGACCCTTCTGGCCGAGAAGTCCTGAAAAGGAGTGGCCTCTTTATTGCAATGATGAAGCAAAACATGATGCTAATGTCACCGTTTCAGAAAAAAAGAAAAACACAGATGAGCCTATAACTAGAGCCCTGCACAGATGCAGATATCAGAGTATCTTGGCAGATTCAAACTGTATGGCAGTGTGGATAATTTTGCTGATAATTTCTAAATAATGATGTTTGTTGATTTTCACTCAGGTATACTCTTACTTTTGCTTGTGGTTAGGTTGCTCTTGACATTGGTATGGGAGAATGGTGATATATAAAGAGCCTTGAGACCATAAAAGCGTAAATCTGACCTCAGCCTAACTAGGCTCTTGCCTGTAATTAGTGGAAGGAAGGAACAAAGGTTAATACGTTGGTAGTTGTCACAAGAGAATATCCCTCATAAATCTGTGACTAGGGGTTCTGGGGGCCAGATGTCAGGTCTATTGTATTACATTAACAGATCTATCCGTTTCAATACCTAGGTTGTAATATACTGTAGGTAAATATTTATACCTGCGGATAACCACTTGCAGATGCGGGTGCGGATGAAGGAAGTGCAGATGCGGAGCGGATGTGGATATTATTTTGTATATCCGTGCAGGTCTCTACCTATAACAATGATGGGCACTGATCTAAAAATAGATTTCATCTATTCTCAAAGAGTGGATATTAAGGTACTACAACAACGTTCAAATTAGTAGAGAGAGGCAAAATAGCCTACTAACATTTTCAGAATTAAGAGAAGCAGAATTAAAAGTGTGTACAACAGGAGTTACTTCCTCGAAAAGGTGACACAGTCAGCGGACTGAAAGTAATTTGAGAGAGGAAAGGACTGGTCCATATGAAGATCATAATGAGAAAGGACGTCTTAAATTTCCAATTCCCCTTGTTATTACCCAGGAATCATAATGTAGTTGATGCTCTGATCAAACAACAACATAAAGTTCACTGTCATGCTGGCATACAATTTCTCCTTGTATCGCAAAGAAAAATGTTTTGGATCATTCAGAGTAGAAGAGCCATTAGAAATGTGATTTCCAAGTGCATGCAGTGCAAGCAACACAGAGCTAGCACGCAGAATCAGAGAGTACTCCACTACCACAAGATCGTATCAAGAAAGCTGCAATACTTGAAGTTACTGGAATTGATCTAGTTGGACCACTGATTTTAAAGAAGGGTTCGAAGGTGTGGACTGCATTGTATATGTGCACAATTTACATGGCCGTTCACTTAGAACTCGTATCTTCACTTAGCAATGAATCATTCCTTCTATCATTAAGGAGGTTCAATGCAAGAAGAGGACATCGATCCATTGTATATTGTGCTAGGCAGAGGCAGTCGCAATGCTTGACTCGGCTCTCTTATTTCATTTACTTTGTTCAAAAACTATTATTTTTAGAAACTCCCTGTTTTTTATTATTTACCTGAATTTAGTATTATGAAAGAAGAATGCCAATCCTTCGCTAACTTGGCCTCCTCCTTTCTTCTCAAATATTCCCGTAAAACCTTCACAGGTAAGGACTGGTTCAAGGTACCTGTTGAAAACCTTGGAGTCAACTTCTTGAAGGCAAATGATGTCTCCATGATAGCCTGGAAAGAAGAATGCAAGAATACTGAACCTTATTTACATCACATTACACAGGAAGTGAGAATCACTTCTTAGATGGCTTCTTCATGGAGATATCATGGTTTTCAGTAGTCATTTTGAAACCATTCTTTTATTTCAAATAGCTTCCATGACTTGATGATGATGTTTGTCATTTTAAGGGGCTTAACATCCAAGTCATCCACCTCTGATACGATGAAATGGTGATGATAAATTAAAATTTACCCAGTGAATAAGCATATATACAGGAATTTAAAATAATCAGAGGATCTGATCCACAATGCCATATTTTCTATAGGTAAAAAGATTAAAATTATTACAATGTATAATATTCAATATTACGTTTTTTTTAAATTTGCTTTACGTCGCACCGACACAGATAGGTCTTATGGCGACGATGGGAATGGAAAGGGCTAGGATGTAGGATGCTAAATAGTTTATTATGTCACCTATTTAATACATTCTAATGGAAAACCATGGAAAACCATCTCCAGGACTCCCACAGTGGGGTTTGAACCCTCTACCTCCTGAATGCACGATTAGGCATTGCCTTAAGACTACAATCTGAACGTGTCAAACGACAATTTATATTGAAATCGTATTTTACAAAGTCGAGTGGATAATTTTACAAAATAGAGTGGATAATAAGACTAAAATTAAAATTTAGATTAAAATAAATCTATGAATACAGTCCAGAAGCACGAACTGAGCAGCAAGTGGGTTGACTTAAAGCAGAAATTCCTGTGTAGAGATGGGTCATGCAAGTTTCCACATCCTAACATTTACAAGTTTGTGAAGAGTTAAAGAGAGGTATGAACATATTTTAGAATTAATAGTTCAGAAAGGGGACTCTATGTAGTGGTAGACAAAAACACTAAATCAAAACAAGATTGTATTAAAAATGAGCTGGGTCAACTCTTTTCTGAACTGCTCACTGAAAACAGGAGCTATGATAAATTTGCGTACCGCTTGAGATGAACCCACGTACCCCTAGCGATACGTGTTCCACACTTTGAATACCACCGATCAATAGTTCATATCCTTATGGAGTGCGGGGACCTGGCTGATCTCCACCATAGTCTAAAACTTCCGAGTACCCCACATTCTACGCCGAGTCAATAGACCTCGTCATCCATTTCATGAGGGATTTATTTATTTATTTATTTATTTATTTATTTATTTATTTATAACAATAAAAAATCTACTTATGTTTTTAACTCTTTTTTCATTGTAAATGAACTGTAACATAAGTTGGATTTATATTTCTTAGAACTCTGTTTTCTTTTTCTCTAGCGAATGCCATCCTGTGGGTCCACTCTTTGCCATCACTAATACCAAGTATTCCATCTTTTGAATGTCTGACTTCCTATACCTGTCCAGGACAGTAATGCTTATCATATTCTACTATGACATAACCCTTTTCTTTAAAATGTTCATTTTCATAGCTTTCTTCATCACTAACAGATTTAGAATGAAAAGAAAGATTGGAATCAGATTAACTAGTATCTGAGTCAGTATTTTGAACTATTTTAGTTTGTTTAGATTGTTTCTTTTGCCTTTCTTTCATTTCCTTTTTTCTTCTCCTTTCAGCAATTTCTTCTAGTCTCTCTCTCTTTTCATTTTTTCTTCCCATGATATTCTTGGTACTGCTGTGATGTGACAACGGATGGAATTTTCTATTTCTTGCGTCCGATTTTCTCTTTCACTTCAGGCTAAAAAAAGAGTTCTTTTGAAAGGGGATGGTATGTTTTCTTTGGATGTCTTTGGTGTACAGTGTACAATAGATGATGTAGAATGGAGAGCTTTTCCAGAACAGAACACAGTTTCCTTCTCGAGATTGGGAATAGATGAAAAAAGCTAGAGGATGTACTTGGAAGGTTCTCAGGTAGTCTTTGATTTGGGATGGGTGGAATAAGACTAGAGCCTGCAAGAAACTGGGCTGATTTATCTGAAACATCTGTCTTGTGAAGCAGTTCCACATCACAAAGAGTTGAAACCGTTGAACAGGAACTGACATGTATTTAAAGATATGAACTGACATGTTCATATCCATACCATTTGATTTGACCTGCATTTTCTTCCATACATGGAAAAGAGAAGTATCTTGAATTGGTCCAGGCCAGTTTTAAGTTTCATAGTTAACTTTAAAGAGAGCAAGAGTATCTTTATCAATGAAATTTTACAGGAACAGTTTTGTGATACTTCGGTTACAGTATCAGGTTTCACTCTAGGCTTATTAGTGGTGAAGTATTTGTTAACAGCTGAGGTGAGGATATAGGAAAAGAAATATTCTGTTGTTTCTTCCAGGGATAACTATAAAATGTATCACAGGCCATCCACCCAGATTCTGAACAACCTACACCCCAATCTGCAGGGATACTCCTGCACAATTCTGCAGGCAACCGTTAACAAGGAAACAAAATCAAAGGAGGTGCTATCTCATCAGCTGCATAACCAGAGAATAACACTGTAGAACATTGTTTCTCATTACTATTAGCAGTGGAATAAATAGTTTTGTCACCCTTCATAGCCAATACTTTGTTACCTTAGGATTCAAAAAGAATGCAAACTCATCACAATTCAATATTCTGTTACATTCTGTAAGAACATCATGAAAATTATTTTCTGAAAGAAATTATTCAACTTCTCTAGACTAGTTGTGTAACTGCAGAGCAGTAACATCAGAACGGCTCTTTGTCATACTATCACACACTGATTTCACTTTCAGAATCCAATAAACAAAAATATAATGCCTTATTTACTTGCACTAACCTCCTTATGAAAAATGGTAAAGTTCCCTCCAAACATGTCCACATACAGTTAGGTAAACAAAATAATGCAAAAACTTGTTAACCACCTGTCATCAGTATGCTTCTTGGGAAAGTTCATAAAGTACATAAATTTCGAGAGAGCATAATAAACACTCGTAGATGACTGGCTGACAGAGCTGCTAAAATGAATGTAAATAACAAGCCATACTTTCAAAAGGCTAATGGTTTGTAAGAACTTAATGCTCACACCAAAATATAAATTTCAAGTCTTTGCTCATCCATGCTGTATTGAACAAGAGACCAGGTAGCAAAGATGTTAAATCAGTGCATAAATACACCAAAAGCAGGAACCAGCCCTCCAGAACTACACCGCTGTCAGAACTGAACTGATTTTTAGAAGCAGAGGGCTGAACTTTTATAGGGCGAGTATAGGACGTTCACGAACACAGGTATCGTAAGATTATTCCAGACGGCTGACATCATAGTTATGTAGAGACCCCCAGGCTGGAGAAGTGAGGAGCGTACAGTACGACGAGAATCAGCGATAATAGCAGCTGTACGGCGAGGCAGTATGAAGCTAGCAGCGTAGTAGAAAGCGAAGTGAGGTTAGCAGTAATGCAAGCGGCAAAATAAAGGTAATTTTGTAAAATCGTATGTTACAAAGGACTACAACGAAGAATGTGCTTCAACAATGAGTTAAGTATCGTCTGGCGTTAACCACTGTCGCCCGCTTGCACCAAAACCAGTTAAATGTTAATCAGTAATAGTCAATACACTACCTTACTGCTTAGTATTGAAACACACTGGGTGAGTTGGCCGTGCGGTTAGAGGCGCGTGGCTGTGAGGTTGCATCCGGGAGATAGTGGGTTCGAATCCCATTGTTGGCAGCCCTCAAGATGGTTTCCCATTTTCACACCAGGCAAATCCTGGTGCTGTACCTTAATTAAGGCCACAGCTGCTTCCTTCCAACTCCAAGGCCTTTCCTCTCCCATCGTCGCCATAAGACCTATCTGTGTCGGTGCGACGTAAAGCCACTAGCAAAAAAAAAAAAAAAAGTATTGAAAAAAAAATTTAATCTATGTTTTATGTTAACGAGACTTGTTATCTAGAATTACATCTGGAACAGAATCTCAATGCAATAGCAGTAGGTACTGCAATTTGTTAGGAATCAGATGTAATGTATGTGGTCATGAAATAAGAAGCAAAATGAGTTCGATAAAGTGGTTAAAATGTGTTGAAACTGGTGAAGGTGAAAGTAATATTGCAAAAAATGTTAATACAGATAGTGCTAGTGCTGAAAGTGCAGTGAAAAGACCCACCGCAGTAGAAAGTGGAGTAAGTACCTCTGAAAGCTCTGCAATAAAGTGTGCAATGGGTTCATTCAATGACACTATTTGCCTCCTTGTTGGACCCCAGATCAGTGGAATTATTTTAGTGCCGGGAATCTATGGATAACTATTAATAAAGGTATCTTACGATGTACGATATGTTCAGAAGCAAATTTTATTCCTAACAAACCTCAGGGACTTCACATTTTGCAGGAATGGGTGCAGGGAAAATTAAATTGCTATGGAAGTGATAAAAAAGCTCAACAATGGAGGTTAAGGAAAAAAATCGTAAATATAAATTAAGTAAATCACACATTTATCTGCATCAGAAATAGTAGAATTAAGCAAAAATCAATACTTAGAACAAGGAGTTATAAAAATGCAACACGAAGTTGAAATACTACTTGTGTTTTTAGAACAGCTTACAAAAATTGCAAAACATCAGAGACCGTATAGATCTCCAATAACTTAATTGGTTCAATATGGAAAGAATCCTTCGCATAAATTTCTCTTGCACTAATATCACATCTCATATCGCAAAAGTATGCATGAAAGGATCGTGAAACCTATTGTAGAGAAAACAGAAAAATAAGTATATAATTAGATAAATCTACCACACTAAGCAAAAAGCAGACATTAGAGTTGTGTGTTTAAAATTTTTTATGGAGGACACTGACAGTTGTCAAACTATTTTTTAGATCTGATTGAACTAGAGTGGAATAGGTTCTAGTATTACTACTGCCCTTCTTAAAAACTCAACTTCTTTGGAATGAGTGAAGAATATTTAAAAGAATGTCTTATGGTTTTCATGTGATGCTGCCTCAACAATGATAGGTAGAAACAGTGGTGTAGAGGCACAAATTTATATTTTATTTCCCTCTATCATAATCTGGCATTGCAGCACCCATAGACTAGACCTAGCTGTTAATGATTCCATCAGAGAAGTCCATACAATACATTACTTTCAGATCATCACGACCATCATTATCTAAAGGCTTTGCCTTGTCGCTGCGACCATTGATCTCTTCTCTCTACAATCCTTTTCATCTCTCCATAACCTTGGCATCCCATCATCTCAACTACCTCTTCAATGATCTGCTTCTGTGGTTTCCCTCTGCCTTTCTCTCCCATCACCTTACCTTCGAACAAGTTCTTTATGTAGTCATTATGTTGGAGAATGTGACCAAAAACAAGCTTTTCTTCTTTTTATCATTGTTACTAAATGTCTCTGGCTGTTTATTTCTCTAAGCACTGCTTCATTAGTTTTCTTCTCAATCTAACTAATTCTTGTCATCGTCCTCCATAGCCACATTTTCACTGCCTCTTGTCGTTTCACGTCCTCCTTCAAGAGAGACCATCCTTCACAGCCATATAGCAGCACATTCCAAATTAATGTTTTGATAAACAATTTCTTTTGTTCAGTATCGAAGGATTTATTAATTAAGAGCTGCTTCTTCTCCTCAGGCTTTCTTACACAGGGAAATTCTTTTTATTTCCACAGTGCATCTGTTGTTATCGGTAATAACTGATCCTAAGTAGCAGACCTTGTACACCTGTTTTATTAAAATATTTCCAATTCTGAGATGTGCGTCTGGCTTAATTTTAGATTTGCTTACAACTATAACATTAGTTTTATTTACATTAATGTTAAGTTTGAAATCTTTTAAGATGGATGTTAATTTGTTGAGCATGATCTGCATGTTCTTTTCATTGTCAGCCAGAAAGGCAATGTCGTCGGCAAACCTAATACAGTGTACAACTGTTCCAATTATTTTAATGCCAGGTGTTTTTGATGTAAAAATTTTCATGGCCTCTTCAATGTACAGATTAAATAGAAATGGTGATAAGGAACACCCGTCTTACTCCTTTCCTGATCCTCACCTTGCATACTGTTTCATTACTTTCAATGTTTATTCTTTGATTGATGTAGAGGTTTAGCGTTGCTTTTCTGTCTTTCCAGTCCAAATGAATATCCTTCATAATTCTGAACAGTCTTTTCCACTGAACATTGTCAAAAGCTTTTTCCAGGTCTAAAAGATATATATGTATTTCTGTTAAGCTCTAGTCTTCTCTCCAAGATGGTTTTAAGTGCTATAATAGCTTCTCACGTTCCTACTCTTTTCCTGAACCCGAACTGATCATCATCTAGATCAGGGCCTCTCAGGGTGCATGCACTATGCACGGTGCAAAAGACGACTGCGCTTGGTTGACGAGAGTGCAGACCCCCACTCCTTGGTTTGGAGTAATAGCGCTGTCTCTCTCTTTCCCCACGTCTGTCCCCCTCTTCCTCATTTGCTCCATAACGCTCCAAATCCGAGCCAAGTTGAGCCAAGCTTAGCCGAGTAGCCCAGAGATGAAGCGTTGGTCCGAGCCGAGCAGGACCGATGCACTGTGCACAGGAACTCTGTGCCGCTGTCTGCACGCGTGAGATTTTGGGCGTTTGAGAGACCCTGATCTAGATTCTGCGCAATTTTCATTCTGATTCTGTTTTTAATATGCATGTGAATATATTTGCTGCATGTGAAACAAGGCTTAGTATTCTGTAATTGTAACATTCTGTTGACTCTCCTTTTCTGTGCAGAAGTACTGCTTTGCTTTCTACAAAATCCTCTGGCATATCTCCGTTTTTATAGCAGTACTTGGTGATTTTGAAGAGTTCATCCTTCAGATCTTTTTCCAGTTTTTTCACTGTTCAGCAGGCAGTTTGTCTGGTCTAAGAGCCTTTTTCTTTTTCAGTTGTTGCAGTGCTGTTTTGAATTCACTTCTCATTATGGGAGGACCTAGTTCATCTTGTGAAACCTGTTCTTGTTTTATGCTGTACTCACCTAGATTGTTAATTTCTTCTCCATTATATAGATCCTCCAGATACTCTTTCCATCTCTTCAATACCTCCGTATCTTCTATTAACAGATTTCCTTCTTTCCTTTTTTTTTTTTTTAATACTGAGATTTCATTTTATCCTTGAATTGCAATCTTTTTACTTGATTGTATGGTCTGTCAGCATTTCTGATTTTCATATCATATTCTATGCTATTACAAATGTCATCCATCCATCTTTCCTTCGCCTCTCGGCACTTCTGTATAACTAGGTTTTTTTTTGTTTCTTATGGTTTATCATACCTTCTGGAGTAGTATTCCAGTGTTCTTTATTTCTTTCCTGAATGAGATTTAGTATTTCTTCAGTCATCCAGTTCTTCCTGGATTCAAGTGTCTTTTTTGCTAGCACTTCATCTGCTGCCGTTGTAAGTGAAGCTTTGACATCATCCCAATCTGTTTCGTTGTTGTCGTTGTTGTTGTACATGATCTTATCTGTTTTTTCTTTGAATGCTACTTGTGTTAATGGATCATTTAACTTTTCTAGATTCCATTTCTTGCTTCTTGGTTTCCTTAACTTCTTCAGCCTAATTCAACGTTTTGCTAATACTGGGATATGGTCACTGTCGATGTCTAACCAGGGTAGCTATGGCATGACGTTACCTGATTTCTGTACCTTCTTGTAACTAGAATGTAGTCAATTTGGTATCTGTTATTATCTCCAAAATCCTTCCATGTGTAACGTCTTCTATTAGGCATGTCAAATACAGTGTTCATTATGATCATGTCCTGTTCGTCACAGAAGTCCATCATATGTTCTCTATCATTTGTTTGTCCTAGACCAAACCTGCCAGCAACTTTTCTAGTAATATTGCTGCTAACCACAGCACTGAAGTCTTCCATTATGATTATATTATTTTTGTCATTGTTCAGTTTAATTATATCTTCTATTTTATTATACATTTCCTCAACTTCATCGTCATCATGTCCAGTAGTAGGGAAGTATATCTGTATTATTATTACTATATCCCTTTCAGACCGTGTACGCACAATTGTGCGGGTTCGTATTTTATTTACATCTGAGCTTATTTGACGTTTTCTTGGTGCTAGACCGGACTGCAGTGCTTGTGCAGGACACATAGCATGTACTTCAGCTGTTTTTATTTAGTACTTGACCACCAGGGGGAAGGAAGAGTAGTTTAAAAATACAGTTCATTAGCAATATGGCGGGAAGCAGTAATGCCTAAAGTAAGTATTTATTTATTGCATTCATATTAATCTAGAAGCTTTACTGAATATCAGAATATAATCTATGAAGTGTGTAGATTGTGTAGCAAAAGTAAATTGTGAACTTTCACCATCGTACGTAATACCATGAGGTTTTGAATGTTGATACGCAAATATGTGTGCGCTAGGTTTCCTTACAGCCAATGCATGCAGGAGTGCTGGGTGCTGTCACAAAAAGGACAGAGAAAGAAAAACTCGTAATCTACATGAGAAATGTAATGTATAAGATTTTAACTGTTTAAAATCGTTCCACACTGTAAAATAGAACATTTGATCATGTACATGTGCATATTCACATGTACTGAGATGAATTTTTTTTATTTTTTTTATTTTTTGCAAGTAGTGAATGAAGTCCTGACACGCACAATTGTGTGGGTTCTGTTTTTCAGCCGATAGTTCTTATTTTATAAAATAAACTGTAAAAACATGTATTTGAGAGCATTTTAGTAAGTTTTTGAAGTTTTGACACCTCCAGATTTCATTCAGGTCTGACAACAGGCTGCTGCTGCCAAAAGGGCAGTAATGTCAAAACTCCTCCTCAATGTAGAAAATGTAACGTTTACTTGTGTTTGAACGAAGATTTAATTGTTTTAAATTATTCCCCACTGGAAAATAGAACATTTGATCATGTACATATGTATATTCACATGCATTAAGGTAATTTTTCTTTTTTGTAAGTAGTGAAGTAAGTCCTGACACGCACAATTGTGCGGGTGCTTTTTTTTTTTCAGATATTAATTTTTATTTTGTAGAATAAACTAAAAATATATGTATTTAAGAGCATTTTAGTCAGTTTTTGACGTACAAACAAAAATTCACACCGCCAGTTTTCTTTCAGGTCTGAAAGGGATATCTGTTGGTTTGGCAGCTATTTTTACCATCATTATTCTATCATTGACATGATGTGTGTTTAGCACATTGTTTACCCACTTCTTTCCTAATATTACAGCTACTCCATATTGTCCACCACTTCCACTGTACACAATTCTGAATGGTTCACTGTGGAAATCACCTTTGCCAGGCCATCTAGTTTCACATAATCCCAGGATGTCTATTTTGTTTTCATCCATAATTAGTTTGAGTTCTTCTAGTCTTCCCGTTTTTAGCATTGTTCTTGTATTCCATATCCCTATTTTAATCCCTTCTCCAAACTTCCGAGGTTTTCGCTTGCTGACGACCTGGGATACCTCAGTTACTTCCCTGCCGGATCTTGGTGTCTGAGTACCATGATCAGTAGCATCTAAGCTACAATTCGTACTATCCATGGTTGCTATACTAGGAAAAATAATGTGGTAGTTTTCCGTTTCCTTCCACATCGCAGTTTTACTGCCATTCAAGTCTTCCTGACCATGCCAGTAAATTTTCAGCGACAGTCCAGTCGACACCTTTTAGTCCTGCACTGTGCTGATACTGACAGCACTGCTTCCACCACCAGGAAGAGAGACTCCTCTACCTTTCCAGCTGTTGGGACATATCCTCATCCACCCTTCAAGCTGCTGGTCCTCTTCACCTGTAACCCTAGGTAGGGGCCCTATAACAGGGTGCTACCATCCGGAACCAGATGGACCCTGGTTTTTTAACGAGGTTTATCCACCTCCTGCTATTCCTTCCTCATCACTTGTCAGATGAGGCCCCGGGTTTGCAACCAGCATAGTGGAGTTCACTTTCAGAAATCTGTAGAAAAACTGTATGCTTTATACAATCAATTCCCTAAGAATCAAAGAAAACTAAACAACTGTGCAAAAGCTTTGGGGCAACGAATGTTGCATATTGGTCAAATTTTCACAATTCGGTGGGTTTGATTAACTAAAAGAACTCTACAAGCTGTATGGAAAATCTTTGAGAGTTTATATTCCCATTTTGACAGGGCTGAGAATTATCTTACAAGAGATCAGAAAGAAAGAGACAAATATTCTGATTTCCGGAAATATTTAAGAAGTGCAGAGTTTGTAGAAAATTTAGGAATAATGTTGGATGCATTGATAGAATTAGCTGATCTTTCATGTGTTCTTCAAAAGAGGAAAATGACAATGCCAACAGCAAATAAACCAATAAAAATAACTGTTAAGAGTATTTCAGTCATTGCAGCAAAATCCTCCCCATTACACCAAAGTAGCTAACAGTATGACTACATTAAGTGAATTCAAATCTGTGCCTCTGTCAAGATCTAATAAAATATAAATTATTCATGCAGGACAGTTTTACAGAAGTCTTACTGCCAATTTAAAATCAAGATTGTTAACTACTCAGTTTTCTTACAGTGAAAAGGATCAAGATTTGCAAAATTGTAGTAATTATAATGATCTCCTTTGTCATCTAACAGTTTCAAGTCCATCTGAATGGCCCGAGAAGCTATATATAATGTGTGGGGAAGTAAGTATAGTTCATCTCTGCAAACAATTTAGAATCTCAGATAACAGGAAAATTATAAAAGATTTCAGGGAGTACGAGGAATATAGAAATATTGAAAGGAAGCCTCATGATCTACTGCCACTGCTTTGTGCTTCAGACACTATTGCTATATCAACAGCTGAGTGTGAACACTCGTTTAGCCTCATGAACGACATTGTAATCCTGTTAAGAAATGCTCTTTTGGTGGATCATGCGCCTGATTTAATGTTCATCAATTTAACTGGACCTCCTCTTTCCGAATTTGACCCTCTGCCGTATGTGAAATCCTGGCTCGCAACTGGGAGGTGATCAGCAGAGGAAGCCTCCCCTTGTAAAAGAAGGATCACAATTACTTTTCTAAAAAATCCCTCATGCCTGTCTTATCAGCCATATGGTACTGCCTAATAGTCCTACTTTTACGACCCTCCTTTTTATCACATGTATTTTTAACTATGGCAATAACAGATTAGTGATCACTAATACCATCTATGATTTCAGTTTCTCTTTACCAGCACCATGTCCAAAATATCCTTTCCTCTAGTTGGTTTCATCACTTTCTTATTCAGCTGTCCTTCCCAGATTAAATTATGTGCCACCCTTTCCAGGTCTGTACACTCCAAAAACATGAAGTTGCCTATTATCTTTAGAGATGAGCCTTACACCTAGAATTTCATGTTCTTTAACTTTTTTGTAGCTAACAAATTCTTCTCTTACCAGAATGAATACCCCCCCCCCCCTCTTCCATTCCATTCCTATCGACTTTAAAATTTAAAAAGTAGAATTAAGAAATGATTAATATTACAATTTCAAACATTCCATACCAATCTGTTGTTATAATTTATTTTGTACATACCTAAAATCTCCTTTAGAATTAGCTGTTTCCTGTAATCCATGTCAAGAGCATATGGAGGACAGTACGGAAAGAGTTGGGTGCGTGCTACATCCGAGTCTGCATACAGGTCAGCTAAAATATTGTAGGATATTACACGAAAACTGAAACAGAAAATGGACTTAAACATATACACCAGTATTAGGCTAACGTATTCTACAAAATGGAAAAAAAAAAATCATACAAAAAAGATTAAAATCACTTCTAAGGCAAATGCTTAAGAATGCAGAGAGAGAGAAAAAGAGAGAGAAAGAATGGGGCTAGTGCAGAAAGCCCCCGTTGCCAGCCAAACTCCCCTATGGTGTACACTAAAGGAAATACCTCTTTACAGCTATACTTTCTTAATCAAACAGTACTAGAAGTCAAAGTGTTGTTCCAAGGTAGTGAAACGCAATGATTTCATAAATATGTATGTGTTGGTTGGTAGCAATTCTCCCCCACTCCTCTTTGCTCTGTTAGTCTCTTCATTTCTTTATGAGCCTTCTCTTACATCTTTTCTGATCTGTCTACACTGTACAGTTTTGTAGTCTAGGTCTTCACCTTCCTCTCTTGCCCCACATCATTCTCTCCATTATTATCTATAAAACTATTGTACATGTTGTGATAGCCAATTAATTGTTTTCTTCTCTTCTTAATGGTTAGATGAGGAATTTTTTTTCTTCATCTTTTCTTCTAAGAATTTCTTTGTTTGTGAACTTTGCTGCTCATAAAATAGTTTCTATTCTCCTCCAGCACCACATCTTAAATGCTCAAGATGTCTGCTATTGCATGCACCAATTATATATGTTTTCGAGCCACACAAGGCCATACTCCAGATATAGCATTTAATAAATCTCTTTTTCTTGGTCTCTTTTAGATTCCTTGATGTAAACAGTACCCTTTTCTCGTAAAAGGTCCAACTGGTAAACATATACTAGCATAAAAAAATGTAACTCCACCTCTGATATTCCTTATATATTCTTGACTAGCAAATGTACACGTGCTTCGCTATGATATTCTACACTGTGCTGTAAAGGCAGTGGATAAGATTATATTAAATTGCATGCCTCTCAGCGCTATCCTAGAAACAAAACAGGGAGGACAGAATAAATTGTTTCCGATGTAAGGTAGATATTGGTGAAGTTTTGAGGATAATGGCAGGCCACATTTCCTACTGTCAATTACAATCGAGTTCAGGAGTTTCTACTGTAATGGCAGGCTCACCTGGAAACTGCCATTCACAATAGATATGGAGAGTTTTCATTATAAAGACAGGCCCTTTACCATAATACAAGTCACAGTCGAGTTCGAAAGATTTGACTATAACCGAGAAATGCAGCGCTATGTAATGTATCAACAATCGAGACAGGACAATAAGTCATACGACCAAAGTAGTTGATCTCTCCAAATAGGACAGCGATTATGCTATCTGTTTTGTAATACGACTTATCGTTTAGTCATCAATTATCCCAAAACGAAGATCTGCACCGTCATTAAAATTGCATTTTCGATATTTTGACATTTTCCGGGGCCAAAAGTTATACATTTGCACAGCTTGGAATATTTCCTCAAGAAAAGAATGTACAGTTTTGGGATTAGCACTTGCATACATACAGAGTACATAAGGAAGAAAATAATACAGTTAAGAAAGTTGAAATTAATAGAAAATAGTATTATAACTGAGGACAGCCGGATAGGACAAATATGTAAATACCAAGTGGATGTATTGGAAAATGAAATGCCCCTCAATAAATGATGATGGTATGAGTTATGGATATAAGAAAGCGGTAACAGAGGATAAATTTAGGCGCAGGGATTCTTAGGTAAACAGATAAGAAGATGACTAATGGTGTTATTACTTAAGCTATTCGAGGATGGTTATAACCTCCAACAATATTCCACCAATATCCCGCAGAATGGCCGATTGACATCGTTCTTGCTATCTACCCAAGGAAAAGCTACGAATTTACAGTAATGATAACGAAAATGGCAATAGTAATTTTCTCCGTCATTTGAAGAGTAAAGTAAATTATGAACATGAGACATCTCACATACAGTCCACGGAATTTACAGAAAATCAATAGTATAAGAGAAAATGGAGGAAAAACATTCTAGTTTTCCTATAAAACCCCTATCTATTCAAAGATTTTAAAATGCTATGCATATCAAAACCTTCCCCGGGATGAGTATGCTCTAAATATGATGTTTGGTCGAGATCTATCCAGCCGTTTCGCCGTGATGGTGGAACAGACAAACAGACACGAAAAACAGAAACCACCGATTCAGTCCTGAGTTGACCTAAAACGGATAAAGATCTGAAAAATTGGCAAAACAAACGAAATTACAGACAATGGACCTCCTACAACTTTATATAGATACTGATAACTGAGATGTATTGGATTTTTTCCCTACTTCCTGTTGAAGGTATTTGTCCATTCTGATCTATCACACACTAAAATAGCATAACAAATTACATTTAATTGATATTGTTACAGATAAAACACTGTTTTATTGCTCTAATTTCATTCTATGATGGCCCCCCCAAAAAATCACATACACACCCACTAACTGCTGTCTATTTACAAGTTTCTCACAGCAGGGCTCCAGCTGTGTAGTCTTTACCTGAACAGGATATAATCCGTACTGACAGCCTACCTTTCATTTTCACTCACAAGCTCCGCTCCTTCACACACAACAGTTCCACAGACAGGTTTGAACACAGTGCTGCTGACCCCCACAACATACAATGACTGTTCCTTTCATCAGCTAATGACTGTTCCTTTGATCAACTCCAGAAAAAGTCCACCACTCTCAAGTCCAAACACGGTGAACTAAGCAACAGTGATAACTGAACAGCAGTCACAAAACATCAACAACTCAACAGTACCAGTCAGTGTTACAATACTCCTCACAGTAACAACAGTTAACACTGCTCCAATTCTACTCTCCTCAGCTGTTTCACATGATGGTTCACAGTCCTTGGTATTACACACACAGTACTCCCAAGGCAGTACTCTTCTGTGTTCGTGATGGTATTCTGACTCCGGCGGGACAGAAGACAACCAGTACTACTGCCGTCAAGCTCCAGTCACTCACTACACACCAGTACACAGAAAGTACTCCAGTCAGTACACTCATAGTACTCCCACTCCATATGACGATACTCTGACATTGGCGTGACACTGACGGCAGTCAGCACTGCCGCCGCAGTCCAGTTATCAAACTCCAACACTGACTTGCTCTTTGTGGCTAGCCTCTTTTGTATCCTGATGGTGGGTAGTAGAATATTCCGTGCTCGCTTAGAGACAGAACTTTCTCACTGCACCTTTGCGAAGGCAAAGAGAACAATAGACTAAAAGGCTGGCAATTCCCTCCGGGTCGCCTGGGAGCTCCCCAATCAGACTTACTAATCCCTTCCAAGAAATACTGAAGCGGGTTATGGCAGAGCTGGTATGTTTGGGCTGGGAGGACTTACGAGTAGGGAGATAAGTTGCTAGACTAAGCGATGTGTACTGAGTTGTCAACACAGAGATGGTGTGCAATGATATTAGTAGACAAGATGAGCTTAAATGAAATTTTTAAAAGTAGAAAAGATAAGATAAAGTTGGAATTCAAGAGGACTTGGGGCAAATATTTATTTGTAGGAGGAATTAGGGATTGGAATAATTTACCAAGGAGGATGTTCGACAAATTTCCAAGTTCTTTGAAACTGTTAAGGAAAAGATTAGGTAAACAATACATAAGGAATCTGCCACCTAGGTGAAAGTCCTAAATGCAGATTAGTGATAAATGATTGATTGAACGTCTGCTGAACACTCACTACCAATGGGTGCATTTTATTAACATGGTGCCAGCTGCTCCAAAATTCAATGTAGTTACATATACTAGAAAACTTTGCGTCACCAACAGATCCTAAGAGAACAGGTGTGGATGTCAACAGTGTGAGGCAATGGCTGACAAGAAACAGAGCCCCCATCTAGTAGAATATTCCGTGCTCGCTTAGAGACAGAATTTTCTCACTGCACCTTTGCGAAGGCAAAGAGAACCATAGACTAAAAGGCTGGCCATTCCCTCCGGGTCGCCTAGGAGCTCCCCAATCAGTGAGGGCTAGAAATTTTGCTCTTTCCCTACCATATATCAATTCAGTTTCCCTATAGGGATCATCTGGTTTTATCAGCACAACTTCTAGAATATTTTTCCCTCCAGTTGGTTCCATCACTTTCTGATTCAGCTGTCCTTCCCGTAATAACTTATTCACTATTTGTCGGTTATGCTTTCAGTCATTCGCATTCTCTTCCCAGTTAACATTTGGCAGGTTCAGATCATCTACTAAAATAAAGTTCCTTTCTCCATCTTTCCCCGCATAGCTGATTATCTTAACAAATAATTCTGCAACAGCATCAGAGAATCTTCTTTCAGCGGTATAAACACTCCCCTCCTATCGTTCCTAACCTGTCTCTACGATAAACACTCCACTTCCATGAGAAAATTTCTGCATCCAATATACAAGGCGTACTTTCAAGTAAGTACCATTTTGATATGTCAACAAAATAAGTAAACTTTTCGTACAAAATTTTATTTTTACATGAAAGACCACACTTTTACCTACTTTTCCACATAACTGCCAGCAACATTAAGGCACTTATCACATCGAACAACAAGCTTTTGTGTTCCATCATCATAGAAGGTTGCCGCCTGACTTGACAGCCACTGCAACACACTTACCTCCACGATGCATCTTCAGGTGCAGAAACACAGGGTAGTCACTGGACGCTAGATCGGTGCTGTATGGAGGATGATGAAATCGTTCCCAGCCAAATGATGCAATGAGATCTTGAAATCGATGGGCCGCATGTGGTCTGACGTCATGCAGCAAAACGATCATTCTACTCAGCATGCCATGCCTTTTGTTTTGAATTGCATGACGCAGTTTTTATAAGGTTTCACAATATGTTTCGGAATTTACTGTGTCACCACAAGACAAAAAAATTAACAAACAACAACCCCATCGCATTGTGGGTTGGATCCACTGATTGGTTTAAGTCCGTAATCATTCTTTATCGTCGTCTTTTTGAATTCTAGTCAGTGGATTGATTTTGGAATTATTTTTAACTTTCGGTATTGAGTTGGATCCGCTGATTATTTAAAATTCATATTCACCCATTCATTTTCATCATCACATTTTGAATTCTGGTCAGTGGATGAATTTTGGACCTTTAAATTGTCATTACATTTTGTCTCATTTCGTACCATTAGGTACTGATGACCTAGATGTTAGCCCCCTTTAAACAACAAGCATGATCACCCTGTTCAAAACAAGGTACACATGATTTTCCAGGCTGAAATCATCTGCTTATTCATTTTCTTGGGCTTTTGAAAGCCGCCATTCAACTGGATTGTCTTACTTTTCGTGTAACGTAGGCCACCCATGTTTCATCGCCTGTGACAATTTGGCTTAAAAAAATCATCACCCTCAGTAACGCTCAAGAAAAGTCAAGGGGCTGCCTAAATATTCGGTTTTATGCGCCTTGGTCAACATTTTTGGTACCCATCGGAAGCACAATTGTCGACAATTTAAACGTTCTCTAACAATGTCATTACAATTGAGGAGCCATCTGACGGTGAGATGGCGGCCCCGGTCTAGGAAGCCAAGAATAACGCTTGAGAGGATTCGTCGTGCTGACCACATGAGACCTCATAATCTGCAGGCCTTTGGGCTGAGCAGCAGTTGCTTGGTGGGCCATGGCCCTTTCGGGATGTTGTGCCATGAGGGTTTTTTTTTTTTTGTTTTTTTGGTAACAATGTCGTAGTTAACACTCCTTGAAACTAGAGGGAACTCCTCTGATAACGCAGAAATCATGAAGCGTCTGTTCGCTCTCACTTAGTTGTTGACTTTCTGCACCAACTCATTAGTGATTACTGAGGGTTGCCTACTCCGTTCCTCTCCATGAACATTCTTTTGGCCATCTTTGAAAGCTGTTACCCATAATGTCTTGTCTATACACTTCACAAATCTGACGAATTTCAACTGTTTACATGCCTTTAGCACAAAGAAAACAAATAACAGCGCGTATTTCACAGTCGGCGGGATCCTCAATACGCACAAACAAATGTATACACAATCAATTGTTGCTGCAATGGCTTCTGTGACTCGTCAACAGATCTAGGTACACAGTGTGCATGTGCGGGACACCGAATGCAGCGTTGCAGCGGCGGAATTTCAAAATGGTACTTACTTGAAAAATACGCTACATATCACTTCTCAGCCATGATTCAATTCCTATTACAATCTATATATATAAAATAAGAGTTTTGTCTGTACATTGCTCAGAATTTGAAAATAATGGTATTTCTGTATCGGTCATGTCCATAGTAACAAGAAAATGCACTTTTTACTTTTCCGTAATTTCTGTCTGTCTGTTTGCCTGTATGTATGTACACGCATCACGAGAAAACGGTTGAAGAGAATTTAATGAAAATCAGTATGTGAAGTCAGGGGATAAGCCTCTACAATCTAGGCTATAAATCATTTTACTCACGCTGAGTGAAATGGTAGTTTAGGGGAAGGCCTAAAATTGAATTCTCAACTATTTATGTTATTAGTGGTCTAATGAAAATCGGTATGTGAAGTCGGGGGATGAGCCTCTACAATCTAGGCTATAAAACATTTTACTCACGCTGAGTGAAATGGTAGTTTAGGGGAAGGCCTAAAATTCAATTCTCAACTATTCATGTTATTAGTGGTCGTATTTTAAAGAAAATGGGTATGCAAAGTTGGGGAATAAATTGCTACAATCTAGGCTGTCAATAATTGAATTCACGCTGAGAAAAATGGTAGTTTAGGGGAAGGCCTAAAATTTAATTCTCAAATATTGTTGTTATTAGTAGTCCTATCTTGATGAAAATCGATATGAAAAGTCAGGAAATAAGTCGCTATAGTCTAGGCTGTAAATTATTTTATTCACGCTGAGTGAAATGGTAGTTTAGGGGAAGGCCTAAAATGTAATTCTCAAATATTTCTTATTAGAGGTGTAATAGATGAATGCTACATAACTAAGGTTATACAGTATTAAATTTCCTATTATTCATGTCGTATACATTGTTACCGTACTGGCTATGATCACAAAGATATTCATGAATTTGGATTTTTGTTACTACAGTAAGTCCATATCAGCGCCGAGTAACGAGAAAATGGGTAAACAGTATTTTATGAAAATCAGTGTGTAAAGTCGGAGAATAAGAAATTACAGTTTACGGTATAAAATATTTTACAAATCACAGAGTCGAAAGAAAACTAAATGTGTAGGCCTACAATATAGAAAGCTCATAACATTGATCAACAACAACATTACATTGACCATTGTTTGTCGTGATGTGCTTTGTGTCTTCTGTTGCCCATCATCTCCGGTAGATAGGATTACTGCTGCGTACAGAGTACTTTTTATTTGATTTACGTCGCACCGACATAGCGACGTTGGGATAGGAAAGGGCTAGGAGTGCCTTAGGCCTTAATTAAGGTACAGGCCCAGCATTTGACTGGTGTAGGGGGTTCCGACAATGGGGTTCGAATCCACTATCTCTCGGATGCAAGCTCACAGCTGCGCACCGTTAACCACACGGTCAACTCGCCCAGTCGTACAGAGTGTAACAGCCTGCCTGAATATTGATGGGAAGTAACTGGGGAGTTAGATAACGTTCTTCTTTAGCATGCCATTCCCCTGGTTTATAAATTTTCTGATACTACTGGTACGTAACACACTGGATCATCATAGCATTCGGGCTATTCAATCCCTACTCTGAGGCACTGACTGGAATGAACAGTGTGCATATTTAGCGGAATATTGGCAGATGAGTGTTCATGGCAATCTGCGACCTGGTCATCCCAGCTCTGGAACTTTGGACTATTAGATTGGCACCGCAATCTAACAGCAGCACTGTTCGTTAAAAGTGATAAAACGTGCGGCTTTCCATTTGATCGAGTATTTGATATGATAGCATTGCTTTTAATCGCTACATTCATACTAACGTTTTTGTAATGACCTATGTTGATTTCAGTTAGGAAAACCACAAAGTTAGTCTTTCTGAGAATCCCGTAGCGAAGCACGGGTACATCAGCTAGTGCCTGATAAATATAATCTATCAAATTACTTAATTCCATTCCTTCATTTACAATACTTCTACAGTTTAACACTAACAATTTTGTCAGCCTTACTTGAATTCATACTTCCTATACTGTCATCACCGCTCCCTGGTCCACCCAGTTTCCCTGATTGTACCTCCCTACAACTCTTCTAAACCATTGCAGTTTTAGTGAAGGCCATCTGAGCATTGATCCCTATCTGCTACCCACCCATTAGGATCTACAAATCGCACCTCCAATCTTCCACATACCCATTCCATAGACTCATTTAAACCCCTAATCACCCTGCATTCAGTATCCCTCCTACACAGTATCCCTTTAATAATAATCTCTGCTTCCTTAAACTTCTTCCATGTTGCCATAACCAGATCCCAAACTATGTTATTATCTATTCCTCCTTGCCTTATGTTATTGATACCAATGTGGAAAATTACCCCCCCACCCTCCTCCCTCCCTTCTATTTTCCTCAACATCGGCCTTAACTTAATTCCTGGATAACGTTCTACCCTGGTTCCCCTTCATCCACATACTTTCCCCACATGCCTGATAACTGAGTAACTGAGTCACCCATAACCAGAGCCTCAACACCACCCTCATTACACCCCCTCCACTCCTGTTCTCCCTTAACTTCCCTGACACCAGCAGAACTCACTTCCTCCTCCCTTTTCTCCCTCTCACTACCCTGTTCCACCTCCCTCTTTCTATCCTCTGTTCTACCTTTCCCTTTCCTCTTGCCCTGCCCCTGCTCTGTAACACTTTGCAATACAGTTGAACCTGCTTTATACGTAACTCTGTTCTGCGTAATTTGTATTTGTACATAATTTCCTTTAGGTCCCGGCAAAATATAATTTAAAAGCATGTTAATTAAACCTTATTTATACGTAATCCGTTTATACGTAATTTGCTGTTATATGTATTAAGTGTCAGTGAAATATAACTGAGTTTTGTGTAACTGTAATGACCACATGCGTTTTTAAAAGAAACTACTGTATTTACGAAGTTTCCTCTTTGTCAGCGTAGGGGGAATTGAATTGAATTTATTGATCATGATTTACATGCCACTGAGACTGAAAAGCCCCTTTATGTAGCGTCTTCTTATAATACAATACAGATTTATGATCACAGTAACTACATTTGTATAATATTAAAGTATTAAACTAAACATGAAAATAAAAAAAAATGAAAATACAGATACCAAATCCAGTAAGGTTAAGACATACAATATATAATAAGTAAGAAATTAAGTCCTTAAGCCCTTCTGTTATTTTGGACTACATGGATTTAAAGAATATAAACCTAAGGCAGAGAAACAATTTTCTTCGAAATATACATATTTCTGATTGTTCGACACAAGAATGCCTGATCTCAGCCTCTTGCGTACTCCTCCAGAAAGATAGATGTTAAGAACTGCTTTAGTTGTGTACAGTTAGTGTTATTTGCGAAACGGGGAAGATTAAAGACGTTAAAGATACGTGATGCAGTGCAAACAAAGGATTTGTTAAATCTAGTGGTACGATGAAGGGGAATTTGAAGGGTGGTTTTTGTAAACCTATTATCTCTGTTATGAACCGACTCCATAGGTTTAAATGCATTATAAAGGTAGGATGGTGTCTTCAGCTTGAGAATTTTCTGCGTGGCAACAGCTACTGAGATTTCTCGACGTTCAAGTAGAGAAGTAGAGCAGTTGGGTTTCGGTGCTGAAACAGAACACAAAGAGTTTCGCCGAGTGACATTGTTGACCCTTACTTACTGGCGGCTTAACAAAGGCCAACCGAGCTAATCCCCTTCACTCTCTATCTCGCTCCTCCTCTACCTTCGTCGTTTTTGACCTTCACAAAGCCTCCAAAGATTAAGATACTTTACAAGCAAAGTGGGCAGTTTCAGTGCAGAAACAAAAGAAATTACAGTAAATTTGTTTGAATAAGAGAATTTCTTTCGTGGGAACAACGGAGAAGTAAAATGTCCACGGTGCCGGTATCTGGTGTTTACTGTTGAACAGTAGTTTTCTCCTTCAGTTGCTTTTGATTAGCCGTTGAGAACAGAAAAAGGAAAAGTTATACGCTAGATGAGAAAGTAAAATTTGTACGAGAAGTGGACGCCAATCCACACAAAACAAAAAATTAAATTGCTTCGGACTTAGGGAATGCTTATACCACGCCATATACAGTCATCAGTAAAAGAAACAGAATTTTGGATTTCTTAAAACTGGGTTCAAAATTAGCAAAGCGCAGCCGTCAGCAAGAAGGAAGGTACGTAGATTTGGAGAAAGCACTTTTCACATGGTTCCAGCAAAAGCGGGCTGCAGCTCTACCAATTAGTGGCTACATGCTGGAGGCAAAGGCAATAGATTTAGCTAAAATGATGAGTATCACTGCTGATTTCAAGGCTTCATCAGGATGGTTGCAAGGATTTAAAGATCGTCATGGAATCACAGGGAGAACAATTTGCGGTGACTTAAAAGCTTTGGATGACGTGATAGTGAAACACTGAAAAGAAGAGGTTCTGCCGGGTATCGTAAGCGATGAGCCAATGATCAGCCTCCAAACATCTACAATTGTGATGAGACTGGCCTATTCTACAATCTCCTTCCTGAAAAAGGTGACTCATGCCATGGAGGGAAGAATAGTAAAATTCGTGTAACAGTGCTTCCCGCTACCAATGCAGATATATCTGACAAACTTCCTCCACTTGTGACAGGAAAAATCGAAGAATCCGGGGTGTTTTAAGGGTGCAAAAACAAAATCTACGGAATGTGAATCCAACAGAAATTCTTGGATGGTTATGCTTCTAATGGAACAGTGGTTGGAAAAACTGGACATTAAAATGAAAACGAAACAGAAGAAGATCCTTCTTCTTATGGATCGATGTGCAGCACATCCACCTCAAATCGTTCTGGAGAATGTCCAAGTGGAATTTTTCCCTCCGAACTGTACCAGTGTTCTACAACTGCTTGATTTGAGCATCATTGCATATTTCAAAGTGCATTATAGAAAAATGCTGGTTCAACATTTAATAACACTGAGTGATGCAGGAAATGAAACTCTCTCCATTAATTTGCTACAGGCCATGGACTTTATTTCGGCTGCCTGGAAGCAGGTGTCGTCCTCCACAATCAGCAACTGCTTCCGCAAAGCTGGTGTCTTACTAGAAGAGTCCGCCTCTAATGATGGTTATCGGAGGGAGTAGAATTCGATACTTTTGTGCATTTTGATGATAATCTGGGTGTATGTGAACTACTGGAAGAAATTATTGCTGATGTATGCCAACAATGCAGTGGTGATGGACCAGCTACAAGCGATAGTGACAGTGATGGATATGGAGGTAACGACTTGAATCTTGAAACACCTGAACTGAGTAAAGTGTTAAGTGCAATTGATATGTGTAGGTGTTACATCAGTGCGAAAAGATTGCAAAATGAGGTTTATACTCTTACTGCAAGAAAAGTGAAACAAGCCAAACTATCTGATTTCTTTAAGGCTGGACCAAGTTCAAAGTAACATTTTCTGTCTTAATGTATTTATTATCTGCAAGGATTTGCACATGTAGGTCTATTCCATTAGTTTTTCAGTAAATATGTGATGTATTGTGTAAGTCTAATTTCTAAGTAATTCTGAGTTACAAGTAGTTTTTTCTCTTCTCCTTGATATACGTATAAGTCAGGTTCAAATGTATTTGTATTTTAAGAAATATAACTGAACATCTTATCATTATAGAATTTCTTAGAGAACTCTACTACATGACTTTGGTTTAATGCAGCTCAGTACACGAACATCAACTCAACAGATATTTCTTTACAAGACAGTTAATGAAATATTAGATAACCAATAGTTTCTTAAAAGAATCAACTTCTATGTTTGAGACAAACATTTTACTGCCCCTTCTCAAGCACCTCGTATCATAAAAACTCACCAGTTGTAAATATGTGTGGAGTATATGACAGAATATCTTTGGACATCAGATAATAGATTTGGCTTTATCACTTCCTTTATTTTCAAAAATTTTAAAACAATATTTACATCAAAATGAATAATTTATTGAAGGAAATTAATTCAGCACTGAAATATGACGTATATAATTCCACTATTTTTTTGCCAATGCATCTGTTTTTACTATTCTTATGATTATTTTCCTCTTTTTCTCTGCTAATTCGCTGTTCTCCTTTAATTTTGATATTTGATATGTTTTATTGAAAATATATTGAAATTATTCTTAATTTAGTCTTGGCAGTGTTGGTTTTCTTTTATTGTTATATATTCTTCTGTATATATAGGTACCATTTATATATTGAATGTATTTTGTACCATCCATTGTAATTGGGGATATACCCTGTTATGGGTACATTAATAAATAAATAAATCTCCATCTTCTTTCTGCTGATCTACCTACAGTAATAAATACCGATTCCTCGCAAATACCTCTGCTGGCCCTACTCCCTGAGGAAAACCCTTAACCGTCATTGTCATTGACCTTAAGACATTAGTCCACCTGTCTTCCACAACATCTACCCTTCCTTCTCCTCCCTCTCGCCTACCAGCCATATCCCGTACATTGAATGAGATCTATCTTTATACCTGTCCTCCATTAAAAGTCTGATTACCTCCCTCAAACTCGCTATTTTTTTCCTCATCCTCCTTAGTTTCAACTCACACCTATATTCCTTACACCTGCCTCTCTCAGTTACTTTTTATATCTTCAAAGAAATGTGAAATAATATGGAAACAACAACAGAAGTAAAATAGCTCATTCTATGAATGAAAGTAGGTATAGGCTTATACATCAGACATGGGAAATAATGTACACTATGCAAAGATTTCATGAGCATAATGCATTCAGGAAATAAACTGTTATAATAACTACATTACAGTTAGGCCCTATACTGATTATAAATAAGAATGAATAAGAGGCTAAGTATAGAAACGTACAAATACACTAAATACATATAGTTATGGACAAATTATTATTATTATTATTATTATTATTATTTGCAAACAGAGAAGGCAAGCAAGATAGTCTAATAAGAATAGTTAAGCTACAATTCTGAAATGTAGTTAAGCCTATCCTAAGTAAAACAACAGAATTTTAGTTATGGCTAGGAGTGGGAAGCGCCCATGGCCTTAATTAAGGTACAACCCCAGCATTTGCCTCATGTGAAAATGGGAAACCATGAAAAACCATCTTCAGGGCTGCCAACAGTGGGGTTCGAATCCACTATCCCCAATATGCAAGTTCACAGCTGCTAACCGCATGACCAACTCGCTGTCTTTTCCATAATAATTTCTCCTTAATAGGGAGGCAAAATCCGTAATAATTATAGGCAGTCCATAATAGTTAGCACTTCTACGTTGTGTAAATGACATGGGTAACTTCCACCTGTATTTTTTATGTCTGTGAAGGATGTTCACTCTAAGAATTGCTGCACGACAGACAGACATCTGAATGACGTGTAATGGTACCTGTTAGTAGACGTGGAGGTAATACACGCAGTCTCAAAACAGTCCAGAAGAGTTATTTTTTTTATTATTACTTGTTTTACGTCGCACCGACACAGACAGGTCTTACGGCGACGATGGGACAGGAAAGGGCTAGGAGTGGGAAGGAAGCGGCCGTGGCCTTAATTAAGGTACAGCCCCAGCATTTGCCTGGTGTGAAAATGGGAAACCACGGAAAACCATTTTCAGGGCTGCCGACAGTGGGGCTCGAACCTACTATCTCCCGAATACTGGATACTGGATGCACTTAAGCGACTGCAGCTATCGAGCTCGGTGTCCAGAAGAGTCTGCTGTTACTGTCACCTGTAGATCCAACATGACAAGAGCACATTATTTTGGGTCCTGTGTAGTATACAGACATGTCTCAACGAGTCATTACTGCTCTTGACTCTATGCGCACAGTGACACTGCGTCAGCAAGACCTCTCTGCGAGGTCAATTACTGGCCTGGTTGGAGTACACCATAGCTATGTTGTCAGGACATAAGTTAAAGCCGCTATATTGTGATACAAAATGTTGAAGATCTTCCTTGCAATGGTTGTACATGGTCAACAACAGCAGCTGAAAACCATTACGTGCGAATCCTGCCTCGCAGGAACCCTAGAGACACTCTAACAGAACTGCATAATGCCTTATGGCAGGCAATAGGTAGGGCTGTGTCTATGCAGACAATCAGAAATAGTCTCCACAGGGACCATCTACACCCAAGAGTTCCTTGGTGAACACGTACACCCCAAAACTGTGGTGCCAGGTACAGATGGGCAAGGGAGCACTTGGACTGGACTCTGGAAGAATGGCAGCAGGTTCTGTTCACGGATGAGTACCAAATGTGTCAAATACTGGATAATCATTGGAGGGTTTGGAGAAAGCAAGGTAACGCCAGGCACGTCCTGTACGCCATCCCACATGCCCATCTGAGAGGCAGATCCATCATGATGAATAGATGTCGGACACCAATCTTTGTCATAGAGAGCAATATGGCTGATACACAATACCAGAATAGAATTCTCGGGCCCGTTGTTCAATAATACTGACAACATTTCGGCGATAAATTCATTCTGCAAGATGATAAAGCGCGCCTGAACTGCTCCAATCTTGTGAACCTCTTCATCAGGGAGGCCTACATCCATTGGATAGACTGGCCTGCGGTGTCTCTGGACATGAATCCCACTGAACGTGCCTGGGATATGCTGTAAGAGGCAGCACAACGAATGAATCCACCTCTCACCTGGCCAGAGGGCTGCTGTCAAAGAGTGAGACAGGATTGACCAGGACAGCCTCAAGCGCCTTGTGGACAGTGTGCCACGACAGGTCCAAATATCTTTCACTGCACGGGGTGGAGCAACACCATACTGAGAGGCAGAATCAGATTTCCATGTTCGATAGGCGGATGTACGTTGCCGAAGAATAGTGTTTGTGTTGCGCATGACAGTTTTTCTTTACAGTATATCAATTGTGTTATTCTTGACATAAAGCGTGTATATGCATCCCATACATTCCCTGGGGTCATCAGCAACCTAGAATCCTGAAACTTCAAGTGGTGAAAATCATTTTTAGAGGTGTGTATTATTATAATTCAAGTTTTGGTTTAATGAGAACAAGGCAATTACAAATTAATGTGGGAGAGTTACGAACATTTAACTTTACTATCAAACTAAGGACCTGGAATTATGTTATCAATTATCATTAACAGTGAATTGTAAGCAACACCACACTTGAACTAATGCAATACTAAATAAGTCGCATGCCTTTTGTACTGCCACCTGTGAACAATTAGTGCAAATATGTCTATCTGTTTCACTCTCCTTCACTACCACGTGAGCTCACTCTATTTGTCTCTTTCTCAAAGTACTACTCACTGTGTATGACTCGCGTAGTGTCTACATAACAGTCTTGTTCAATCATTCTGTTCGGATCCAGACCTAGATCGAAAGCTTAATTTTGATATGACAAGTAATTTCCCTGTAATTTCTGTGTATATTTTCTGCATTTGTATTTCCCTGTTATACCAGACAATCGGTACCCTGTAATAATAACAATTATTATTATTGTATGGCCTCAGCTACCATGTGCAGACATTTTAATTTGATGCCATCTGGCTGTCTGTTCGTCAATTTCGACGTTCCATTTTACTCTAGGCCTACAGAGTTTTAATGAATATTGTTGGGTAAACAAATGCCACCCTTCAAAAATCCAACTACCTTTGCCGGTTTGAACCCGCTTTCTTGGAATCCGGAGGCTGACATTCTAGAGGCAGCTATCCTTTCTGATGAACACCCCTGACATGTTAGACAAATGGTTTTTTTGTGACTATCTTCGACGTGCGCAAACCAATAAAGAAGATCGCCTACGAGGTGTCCCTTTTTCCCTGCCAAATGCTGGAATCAAGAACCTTGAACAGTTGGTAACACCTAACGATGCTCCCTATCAGCACTCTGGTGAACTAACAACGCTCCTATGGGCACTCTTGTGAACAAACAACAACGGAGCATCACCATGCACCAAGCCTCCATCTCTACTCTCTCATTCCCTCATCCTAGAGCTGCACCATAGGGATACTACTAAAAAACAAAGAGGTAAAATAAATACTTATCAGCACCTGTATGAAAAAATACATTCAATACACATAAACAGTACAAATTCAAATAAACGTGGAGGAGATTACACGTTGCATACAGCAAGAGATCAATAGTTGACGCCACGCTACCCAATACTCACCACATTCAGCTGCATGCAGAATGACTCGTTTGTTTACTTCTCGCAGTCTTCTCACTGAGGACGCAAGTATGTGCTCAGGCGGTCTAACAATGCTGCCAACTTGTTCATTTGGGAACTAAGACTAGTGATATTGGACTGTGACCAAAGAAAGGGGGACTGGAGCGTAAGCCCTCTTTGTAATCTGTGAAGCGACTTTTAGGTTTTTTCTTTCTGTACAGGTAAAGCAGCACATTCTATACTGAACAGTGTGGAAAAGCTGAATTAATTTATATTTCAAGTCAGTGAGAAAGCAACTGGTCTGGATTGGTTAGGTCCAGCTAGTGTAAAAACCATTGGTTTGGGTTGGTTAGGTCCGGTTAGTGAAAAAACAATTGGACTGTGACCAAGCAAAGGGGGTCTGGGGGGGACGGGGTGTAAGCCCCAAGGTTAGGGCCGCAAAGCAGCTTTCAGGTCTCTAGCATTTTGTAGGGCAATAAGAGCCTTTTTTATATTTTATATATATATATATATACTGTATATAGACCAAAGGCAGGCATTTATACAAGTTTATACATTTATACATGCTTCCCCTAGCGGACCGTCACTGCATTGTCCTACATAGGAGGCTTGCAGTGGTGTATCAATGACGCACTAGTGCCAGTGTCTTGGAAAGGTGTAGCATTCCAACTGATGAGCACAATGCTACACTGGGGTGAAATGCTGGTAATTTCACGATTGAAAAAGCCTAAAGACTTAAGAACCTATTTTATTTTGCATAAGAGATAGGAGAACATTCTATGTGAGTGAGTGCAGTGCATTCAATTTGACACGTCCCCACAAATATCACTTTGTTGTCTATTGTTGTTGATTGATTATTTATGAAATTTTATTGTATGCGGGCGAGTGCAATGCATTTGATTTGACACATCCCCACAAATATCACTTCGTAGTTGATTGTTCTTGATTGATGATGTATCAAATGGCTGCCTGCGGTGGATGTGTAATTAATATAAGAGGTTTTGTACGTGATTATGACGCGAAGGTGAATGATTTAGTGCAGTTGCATGAAAGTCACGGCTTACTTTCCAATTTCAGGGTGTTTTTTGTTTGTGCTTTTACTCAGCCGGGGTTTCCAGTTATCAGCATTGATGGCAATAATGTCACAATCTGTTCATGTTCACCTATAGAAATGCAAGTAGATACTTTAGCCATGGAGGATGGCGGATGCTGCTCTTTATTAGGTTATAAAAGTAAATGTACTTCTGGGGGCAGGATGGTGAGTTCTTAGACATCGCAATGAACACCTCTCTCCTCTAAAAAGAATTCCAAGTAAGATGATTTGCATTATTTTCACTTCCTTATAATGTTACAAACTTTGGGTGGTGCAGTGTCAACTTTTATCCAGCAAGAATTCTCAAAACAGAAAAAATAACATTTCAGACATGCATGTACTGTAATCAATTATAAGAGTAGGTCAATCAATTTTGTAAGACCACTAGTACGAAAGTCAACACCATTTCAACCCACAGCCTGGCTCCTCCCTAAAATTCATGAAATATCATTGGTATTTAGCCCATAACATTAACAAATACAGTAGAACCCCGCTTATTAAATGTTAAACATGTTAAAATGTTAAACCGAACTTCGCTTAACCGAAACCCGACTCTTGCAAAATTGTATTTTAATATTTTGTTTTTACCCTCTCGTTCTTAGCCATAGATATTAGTACTTGTCTTGCTATATGTGCTGAGAGCTACTAGACAAACCCCATTTATATATTATGACTTATGGCAGAATGCACGTGTAGCATAAAACAAAACAGTTTCTTACCCTCTAGTTCGTTCCATGATACATTTCTTCTTGAACAAGCAGGAATGATGATTATTATTATTATTATTATTATTACCGTATTATTCGTCATGAAGATTACGAAGACGACTCTACCCTAGACAATAGCAGTTCTGAGAACGAAGTTACAGCAGATGATGGATTTAATGCATTGGAGGTAAGATTGATTTTGAATTTTTATTAAAATACAGTACCACACGCTTTAATTACAATACTGTAATAAAATGACTGTATACAGTATTCAGTTCAGTAGTGGCAAAAAATTGTTTCATTATTTTAGATTGCTTTGCACTTTATTGAACAAAGCAATGAATCTACTACACCAGCTGATGTATGGTTGATTAAACGGTGGCCCGACATAGCTGCACGACAGCACTGCACCAAGAAAATTCAGAAGAAAATCACTAATTTTATACAATGAGTGATATTATGTAAATATTTTAATGTTAATATACAGTACGCACCTTTGCTTAATAGAGTTTATGCATTTTTATTTCGACATCTAACTTCAGAAAATATTTACCATGTGTCATCCGAAAAAATGCATCAACCAAAGTGGCTCCGCCCCCTTTATTTCAGATAAACGGGGTTCTAGTGTATAGTAAGTACACCACAATAAACTTTAAACTTATTTTTAGCAAAATCTGTAATACAATACCTTGGCCAATGAATCCTTTCAGCAGTAAACAAATGTCTTAATTCAAAGGGACACTGTCCAGGACCAGCTTCTACGCTATTTTTGGAGACGGCATCTGCTGGCAGTCCCTTCTTATCTTTATTTCCAGGAACACAAGTTACCTTGAGGTGATAACCAAGATCATTCACAGTAGGTGTGTAATAGAAGCCAGAGCCTACTTCAAACCAAGAATCTTCATTCTTATTATCTCCTCGATACCAAGTAAAAAGAGAGCAGTCTTTTAAAGTGAATACTGTTTCAAATCTATTAGGCGACACCGGAAAGCCAACCATTATACTTGTAGGCAAAGTAATCATGTTTATCCATGGGGCGTTAAGAACAACAACAAATTCCGTAGTAAAAATACGTAGACATAATCTACCTTCACCAAAGAGAACATCTCGACATTCAGTATCTCCGGGAACAGGTTCGCCATCCCGCATCAAAATGACTGGAATTTCACAGCTATCATCTAAGGTCTGTTCACTTTTCTGTTTCTTTAATTTCTTCTTATATTTTGTCAGAGACTTGTCAATGCTCGTCTGTATACGACTCAAGAGTTCCTTTACATTCTCTGACAATTGTCTGTTAAAATTAAACTGCCGGTTAATTCCGTACACTTCATGTTGAAAATGAAATGACAGGTGGAAATCAACAGAATCCTCCAATCGTCGTACATACGCTTTCTCCATGATTAAACGTGTTTGCTGAAAATGCCGACCGGTAGTTGTAAGACGAGAAATTCCAATCCTAAAAAATCGAAAAATCCTCATTTGTACGATTGCATTCACTAATAACTTGAAATGACTGACAGTATAAGCATAACTTAATGAATATTATCACAACCTAACCTCAAACGTACCACAGCACAACAGTACACGCACACACGAGGTCAAATAAAAAAATAATTAAAAATCACTTTCAAATCCTGAAATCCACAGTATTTAAACCCCATCTATCATAATCACACCAATGTAATAACATTTCCAAGTGTTCATGTCTGAAAATGAAGTATTTTACAGCACCCAGCACTGAAAACACAGACAAACAACCAGACAGGGATAACTTCAAGATCAGTGTCGCCAACTACCGTAAACCAAAGAGACATAAACAGAATAACAGAGGCATCTACAGTTAAAGTCGGATGGTACGCTTGGCAACGCTGTATCTATCTGTCAAGCGGAGTCTCAGAAAAAGGGGGCGTATCCGATTTTGAATGATGACCACCGATATTCACTACATTCAGACCAACACGATGATTATGATAAACGTACACTCTTCGAAAAATGGTACGAAGAAACACACACATCAGTAAATGCATTCACTGAAGTTAGAAATACACATTTTACATGAATAAAAACAAAACACTTTAAGAACAGTAGGCCTCTATTCACAAGCTCGATTATTGTGGAGCGCTGATAGCTTCCTCCGCTTAGTGTTTTTATCCTCATTGCTGACATAACTCATGTTCTTCATCTGCTTTCAGCACTTATTTAACACGACATCGGAAAATGTAGACATTAAACAATCTATCGCACCATTATTGTCACGCCCACAATAACGGCGTTCAAACCAGAACTGTTGATTGTCATCTCTTCCTAAAGCAGCTCAGGATAGAGAGAACAGAAATTCTTTATAATTTTTACAATCCAGGTAGTCTTCGTATACAACTGTTCTGCAGACACACACAACACAATGTGATGGCACTACTAACCCACCTCTGAAGTTCTTCAAAATAGGGAGCACCTGTTTCATTACTCTGCAGGAGACGTAAATTAGTGTCACAGCTTATCCTTCTGGATATTGTCCTTACTGTATACCCAGAAATGTACAGCATTTTACCCCTGTCATCTCAAAATGCCCACACACAAAATTCACATGATAAAAGTGAGTCTATCTTGTTTATTACTTCCATATTGAGCCCAATAACATCTTGATCGAATCAGATATTTCTAATTGGCTACAGCCAAACCTCACATTTCCATACCACCACTTTATTTCAATAATAGGCTCTACGTATGCTTATTCTATCACTTATCTTGTTATATATACTCGAACCAATGCGTGAAAAATTACACGAAACACAAGACGAAGTTCACTAGACATCAGCATACACGGATAGATCCCGTGCTTTCACCTTGGCCTCCACTGGAGTCGGCTATGCAGAATAAACCACCACCACAAACAAATATAATCCCCACTTCCCCATCTTAAGCTTTTGATGAGTTACGAAAATAATATATAACCACGCAAATGAAGTAGGCCTATACGTAATCCCACGATAAACAACGTTATAGGAATCTCTCAATTTACTTCATTACATCTTTCCGACCTCAAGAACAAAAATAGCATACTGTGATTTTCTGTATCACAAATACACGGTGTCACAAATTTATGCTTCCCAAAAGTAAATGTTAACTTTATCAGACTTCACTGGATTTCGTAAAATAGCAAATCTCATTCGACATTACTGTTGAATACATATTTTAACATAGAAAAAAAATATCCCGACGTAATTATTATTATTATTATTATTATTATTATTATTATTATTATTATTATTATTATTATTATTATTATTATTATTATTATTATTATTATTATTATTATTAGACTTTATTCCGCACACCACGACTATTTTATCGTTATCATATTTATAACATTTATCAGCCTGAACAATATTTCATTGATTTTTAATACGACATTTAAACTTCGCATTTTACCGTTTCTTAACAAAATGTCAAACGCATTTAAGAGTTTCGCAGCCTGACATGAACAATAGACACTTCGCCTGAACATTATAAAATACTTATTCAGCACACGCAACAACCCGGGGCAAGAAATTGCAATCTAGCTACTACATTATATACAATTTAGACAGACCGGTTAATGATGTCATCCTAGGGATCCCAGCTATATTTTAGCCAGTTCGTCTCAGATTGAACCACACGTGACTGGAGAATATATTATCTTCTTATACATTAATAACAATTGTTGTTACACCGATTCTAGACCCTTTGTGATATAAATCACACGATTAGAGAATATTCTGGACGACCACTGTATATAAGCCTCCTCCGTTTCCTCAGAGGAAATCAACTGCCTGTGAGAACTCCCTTCGCTTTCAACTACCGCCAGATGGCTACTTGATAGGGACCCAAAGCTTATCTGGACCCGCTTATGTTTCGCTTCACTGACTGCGAAACACACAGTACTTTAATGAAAAAATCTTTGCCTTCGCGGTTTTCGTCTACAGAAGTTCAGGAATTCTATGTCAATTCCACTAAATATTTTAACTCGAACCAACTAAATTAATACATATCACAAGTTATTTTGAGGAGAAATTAAAGAACCTCTTCTTAGAGATGCGCGGCGGGGGTTCTTCCTTCCGAACTTTCAAAGAGAGTGGGTGCGATGTCCATGGGGGATATATTTATATTTAAATATTTATATTTATAATTTCATAACCGTTGGACAAATTTTCCTGAAATTCACTCCAAAAATTCAAACAAAATTCCAATTCACAATGGTGTTGTTTACATATTTTTCCCATACTTGCAACGGGCATAATTAATTAATTTAATGTAGGCGACTTCGCGGGCTTTTTAAGGGCTTGACCTTGGCACACGCTGTTAATATGCCGATACAGAAACCAACTTTTCTCCAGGCTTAATTACATTCATTTCCACCCTGCGGATTCTATCAGCATTTAATATTTGTTACACATTTCAATTCTTTATTCCTTGATTACTGATATTGCCAAAATCTATCGTTATGAAGGTTTATTATAGATTGTTAATTATTTAATACTCGAAATCAGCCGAACTATCCCGACATTGTACGAACGGATACCTCGCTACCCGCGGTGAATTCTGTTGGTGCTCGTCCCACTCTCAGAGGGTGACATGCTTGCAATAACGAGTTATGGTTACGCTTGTAGTTGTATTTGTAGCTATAATATTTAGCTGCAATATTCATCATGGTAGAATTATGGGTTCAGTATAACACGATGACAAATATACACTGACTGACGGAGCAAATGCAACACCAAGAAGGAGTGGTCAGAACTTTATGCCAATTGCAGGGTAGACTGACGTCACTGAGGTATGCTCATGATGTGAAATGCGCCGCTGTGCTGCGCACGTAGCGAACGATAAATGGGACACGGCGTTGGCGAATGGCCCACTTCGTACCGTGATTTCTCCGCCGACAGTCATTGTAGAACGTTTTGTCGTGTGCCACAGGACACGTGTATAGCTAAGAATGCCAGGCCGCCGTCAACGGAGGCATTTCCAGCAGACAGACGACTTTACGAGGGGTATGGTGATCGGGCTGAGAAGGGCAGGTTGGTCGCTTCGTCAAATCGCAGCCGATACCCATAGGGATGTGTCCACGGTGCAGCGCCTGTGGCGAAGATGGTTGGCGCAGGGACATGTGGCACGTGCGAGGGGTCCAGGCGCAGCCCGAGTGACGTCAGCACGCGAGGATCGGCGCATCCGCCGCCAAGCGGTGGCAGCCCCGCACGCCACGTCAACCGCCATTCTTCAGCATGTGCAAGACACCCTGGCTGTTCCAATATCGACCAGAACAATTTCCCGTCCCGTCGATTGGTTGAAGGAGGCCTGCACTCCCGGCGTCCGCTCAGAAGACTACCATTCACTCCACAGCATAGACGTGCACGCCTGGCATGGTGCCGGGCTAGAGCGACTTGGATGAGGGAATGGCGGAACGTCGTGTTCTCCGATGAGTCACGCTTCTGTTCTGTCAGTGATAGTCACCGCAGACGAGTGTGGCGTCGGCGTGGAGAAAGGTCAAATCCGGCAGTAACTGTGGAGCGCCCTACCGCTAGACAACGCGGCATCATGGTTTGGGGCGCTATTGCGTATGATTCCCCGTCACCTCTAGTGCGTATTCAAGGCACGTTAAATGCCCACCGCTACGTGCAGCATGTGCTGCGGCCGGTGGCACTCCCGTACCTTCAGGGGCTGCCCAATTCTCTGTTTCAGCAGGATAATGCCCGCCCACACACTGCTCGCATCTCCCAACAGGCTCTACGAGGTGTACAGATGCTTCCGTGGCCAGCGTACTCTCCGGATCTCTCACCAATCGAACACGTGTGGGATCTCATTGGACGCCGTTTGCAAACTCTGCCCCAGCCTCGTACGGACGACCAACTGTGGCAAATGGTTGACAGAGAATGGAGAACCATCCCTCAGGACACCATCCGCACTCTTATTGACTCTGTACCTCGACGTGTTTCTGCGTGCATCGCCGCTCGCGGTGGTCCTACATCCTACTGAGTCGATGCCGTGCGCATTGTGTAACCTGCATATCGGTTTGAAATAAACATCAATTATTCGTCCGTGCCATCTCTGTTTTTTTCCCAACTTTCATCCCTTTCGAACCACTCCTCCTTGGTGTTGCATTTGCTCTGTCAGTCAGTGTAACTGACAGCCGTATGAATTTTGGGAAGCAATGGAAGGATATATATAGATAATATAAAGCAGAAACAGGTTCCAGGAAGAGCATTCCAGGAATCAATAATGGACAAGTCGAGTGTATGAGCGAGGGCTTCCAGAAGGCAGAAATATTCAGTCAGCAATATGTAAAGGTAGTTGTATGTAAATATAATGTCCTGATAGAGAAGGCGACTAATACTGGCGAAATATTGAGATTTACTTCGATAAGACATTTATAAAACGATGCAAAAGTTGAAAGCTGGAAATGCAGCTGGGATAGATAAGATATCAAGAGTATATACTAAAGACAATGGGTCGAGATATAGTACCATATCTGAAGTACTTTTAGATTACTGTATTTATTTGAGAGAGGTGATATAGTAGCCCCTGTGTTGAGAAACATAAAGCCAAAATTTCATGCCAGTCAGTTTGACGTGTTGCATGTAATCTTTAGGAAAGCATCATTTCTGATTATATTATACATGTTTGTTTTAATAGAAGGCAGTTCGTGTTTAGGAAAGTTTATTCCAGTGAAACTCGGCTTTTAGGATTCCAGCAAGATATATAGTAGCAGATATTTTAGATTCAGGATGCAAAATGGCCTGTATTGCTATTGACCGATCCTATATACACTGCTCACAAAAAAATCACAACTTTGCTGTGAACTAGCGTACATATATGCTATTTCACATCCATGGTGCTCTGCTTGATTGTTTTATTTATCCCTTAGTGACATTAATGTGGTGGAATATTGAAGCCAAGTACATAACCCTCCAGTTGTAGCAGTTATCGTTGTGACCTCACCCTAAACAAGAGTGGTTCGTGACGTACGACATAATCTGTTACTGCTGTGTGAACTGTCGTATTGGTAAGCAGCACAGGCATGATAGAGCTCAGGACATTGGAAGGCATTTATCATCAGAAAAGCAATGCGTGCAGTAACTCTCTTGCAAGAAGGACGAACGCAGCGCTACGTGACAGAGCGGCTCGGAGTGCCTCAATCAGTCATCTGCAGGTTGTGGCAGCGATATCAAGAGCTACACAATGTCAAATGGTGACCTGATTCAGGAAGAAAACGAAAAAGTAAGCACCTTCTGAGGACCGATTTCTTCGTTTACTGGCCCTCCGAAATCGCGCAGTACAGCCAGGAACCTACGAGGTGAGCTAATTAATGCACATGGGACTGTTGTCAGTACACATACAGTTCGCAATAGACTAGGGGAAGGTCAGCTCAATTCTCGGAGACCACTTAAAGTGGTCCGGTTTACCCCTCATCACCGAAGATGCCGTCGGCAGTTTGCACAACAGAATGTCAACTGGCAGCTCCGACGCTGTACACCAGTATTCTTTGCCGATGAACCCAGATTCCAGCTTTCTGGGTCCGATGGTCGTACTCGTGTCTGGCGACGTCAAGGAGAACGAAATTTGCCTTGCAACGTGCAGGAAACAGTCGCTTAGAGTGGCGGATTAGTAATGGTTTGGGGAGGAATTTCTTTGAACCATAAAAGTGACCTCGTAGTCATCTACTACCGATCGCAGACAATATTGGACAACATTTTACATTAGTGCATGATGGAGCCACTGCAGATTCTGCTAGGGCCACCAGGGACTTCCTTGCAGCTGTTGGAATTCGAGTAATGGACTGGCCCGCATGCAGCCCCGCCCGCAATTTTATCTAGTATCTGTGGAATCAACTTGGTAGGCGTATCCAGAATCACCTACAGGCAACCCCGCACACGCTAGGAACTGACAGGAGCATTATTTGAAGATGGGAAGCCGTTCCCCAGGATGCAATCCGGAGTCTTATCAGAAGCATACCACACCGGTGTGCTGCTGTGCTACGATCCAGAGGTGCGAACACAGACTACTGAAAAGTGTTAACTGTAAGTTTCAGTTTGTTGCATTCAAGTGCAGTGACTTTCGGTTTTGGACCACTGTACCTCTTTGGGACAGTCAATCGTAAACGTGTGCGTATTTTTTGTTCATTTTTTGTTCCTGTACAAATAAATGAACGTGTTTTGGTTCTGTATAATCTACGTCTGCAAAACAAAGCCACACAAAATATTACAGCCGACCAAAACTTTGATACGTTTTTTTATGAGCAGTATATATATTTTGTACCGGGATTGACAGTACATCGAGTATTTCTTAAATAAAATACCACATAAAGATATATATAATAACTTGTCCTGACTGACTGACTGATTCATCATCGCCGAGCCAAAACTACTCGACATAAAGAAACGAAATTTTGGGGATACATTCATATTAACATGTAGGTGCTCGCTAAGAGAGGATTTTTGGATATTCCATCGCTAAGGGGGTGAAAAGGGGGGTGAAATTTTAAAATGAGTGTATCTATATCTCAAAACTTTAAAAGTTTACAAATGTAAAAATTGGTATTTAGAATCTTCTTTAAAAATAAGGAAACATGTATTTTTTGTTTTCGGAAAATCCCAATGGGAGGGGTGAAAAAGTGGTCGAATGCCTTTAATCAGGATACCGGTACTTATATATCAGAAACTGAAGATAATACAGACCTGAAAATTGGTACTTTCGATCTCTTTTAAAAATAAAGAAACGCGCATTTTATTCTTTTGGGAAATCCAATTAATGAGAGGGTGAAAAGGGGGGTTAATTTTTAAAATGATTGCATCTATATCTCAAAAGTTTACAGATGTAAAAATTGGTATTTAGAATCTTCATTAAACGTAAAGAATCACGTATTTCTTTGTTTTCGGAAAATCCCAATAGGAGGGGTGGAAAGGGGTGTAAAAGAGGTTGAATGTATTTAATGAGGATACTTATATCTCAGAAACTGAAGATATTACAGACCTGAAAATTGGTGTTCGTGATCTCCTTTAAATATAAAGAAACATGTATTTTTTGTTTTTGAAAATCCAATTAATGGGGGAGTGAAAAGGGGGTGAATTTTTAAAATGAGTGTATCTACATCTCAAAACTTTTAAAGTTTATAGATGTAAAAATTGGTATTTAGAATCTCCTTTTGAAATAAAGAAACACGTATTTTTTGTTTATGGAAAATCTAATTAATGGGGGTTAAACAGGAGTGACAAATTGGGGTGAATTTTTAGAAAGACTATATCTACGATATATCTCAGAAACGTAAAATGTTACAGACGTAAAAACTGGTATTTGGAATCTCCTGTAAAAGTAAAGAAACATAGGTGATTTGTTTTTGGAAACTCTACTTAAGGGGAACTAAAAAGGGGGTGAAATTTTGAAATGATCATTTCTACAGTATAACTTAACATGCTACCGAAGTGAAAAATATTATGTTTTATCTCTACTGAAAATAAAGAAACATGTATTTTTTGTTTTCTGAAAAAGCACTTGGGTGGAGGGGTAAAAGTGACTGAAAATGGGGTTGAATTATTTTAATCAGGATACTGATATCTCAAAAGCTGAAGATGTTACAGACGTGAAATTTGGTATTTGAATTTCCTTTAAAAATAAAGGAATACGTGTTTTTTGTTTTCGGAAATCCACCTGAAAGGACGAGGGAAATAGAAAAATTAGTTGAATTATTTGTATAAGGATACTATTATCCCAAAAAGAAAGATTTTGCAGACTTGAAAATTGGTATTTGGAATCTGCTTTAAAATTAAACAAACACGTATTCTCGGAAAATCCAATGAAAGTGGGGGAGGCGAAAATTTGAAAAATTAATTGTATGAGGATACTTACATCTAATAAAAACTAAAGTTGTTACAGACGTAAAAATTGATATTTGGATCTCCTTTAAAAACAAAGAAAAAAGCGTTTTGGGCGAAATCATTCTGGGGGGGGGTGAAAAGAAGTTGAATTCATTTTATGTGGACACATATCTCAAAAACTGAGGATGTTAGAGTCGTGATAATTGGTATTTAGAAGATTTTTTTATGTTCAAGGGACACGCATTTTTAACGGGAAATTCATTTAAGGGGGGTGAAAAAAACTGAAAAAAGTAAATTATTTTAATGGGGATAGTTATGTCTAATGTAACAGACGTGAACATTGGTATTTGGAATCGCCTTTAAACATAAGGAAACACGCCTTCTTTTTTTTGAGGGGGGCGGTAAATCAACTTAACGGCAGTGGGGTGAGAAAGAGTTGAGACTAATTGATTTTTCTGTTCATAATATACTTATTCTGATCATAAGTTGATCTTTCCTGGGTTCGTTTTCAAGAACCATCTTTTCCTTTGGAGTACATAAAGTTAGATTACAGTAGATTCTCCTGGCATATAAATAAAAATTTAAACACATTTGAAATAAACGTTATGAATGATATTGACCGCGCAGTTGTTCACCGCTATAATAAGGTCAATCATTCACGGAAGTATATAATTCGTGTCGCCAGATATTTCGCGCGACGATGGTGCTGATCACAATGTCAGCAATGACAATGGCAGAGGATGTAATATACCGCCAAGTAGCGGTCTTGCATCTTGCTGTGGGTTCCAGACCGTCAATAATAATAATAATAATAATAATAATAATAATAATAATAATAATAATAATAATAATAATAATAATAATAATAATAATAATAATAATAATAATAATAATAATAATGCTCTGGATCGCTGTCAAAATGTGCGGACCGCGCTGGAAACGGGTCCTCGCCGAGTAATGACTCCGATTGCAGTCCGGCTGCGGGTTCAGTACCGCCAAGGCACCCAAGACGACACCACGCCGGATCTCTTCAAGGATTTGATTCACATTAAAAATGCTTATAGGAAAAGATGGCAAAGATTTAGGGACCCAACTGACCGGGTGGAATACCTGGACCTAGCCCGGGAAGTATGAAATCGATTGCTGGAAAGAAAGATTGAAAACTGGTAGGAACATTGCTGTAATCTTTCAGAAAACGAGTCAGATCACGAATTTTGGCAGATTCTCTCAGAAAACGAGTTATATCGCGAAAACTAAATGTCTTAAAGACGTGAAAACTGGTATTTGGAATCGCCTTTAAAAATAAAGAAACACGCACTTTTGGGGAGGTGGGAATCAAATTACAGATAGGAAGTGGGGGTGAAAAAAGGAGTCGAATTACTTTTATGAGTATACTTATAACTCCAAAACTGAAGATGTTACAGACGTCAATATTAGTATTTGGAATTTCCTTTAAAAATGAAGAAACACGAATTGTTTTTTCGGAAAATTGACATAAGGGATGTGGGGTTGAAAATAAGTAAATAAGGAGTTGAAATATATTGATGAGGATACTTTATCTTAAAAACTGAAGCTGTTACAGATGTGAAAGTTGGTGTTTTGAATGTCATTTCAAAATAAAGAAGCACGTATTTTTTGTTTTCGGAAGTCCACTTAAGGTGAGAGAGGGCTGGAAAGAAGTGAAGAAGAAGAAGAAGAAGACGTTGAATTATTCTTATGAGTCTACATTTATCTCAAAAACTGAAAGTGTTACAGACGTACAGGCATGAAAACTGGTATTTGGAATCTCCTTTAAAAATAATGAAACACGTATTTTTTTCGGAAAATCCTGTTAAGGGGCTGAAAAGAATTGGAAAAGTGGGTGAATTTTTAAAATGAGTACTGGTATATCTACATTATATGTCAAAAACTTAACATGTTAGACACAAGAAACTTGGTAGGTATGTGGAAAGTCGTTTAAAAATACAGGAACTTTTACCTCTTTGTTTTCGGAGAAGGCACTTAACAGGGGCTGAATAGAAGTGAAAAATAGTTGAATTATTTTTTATGGGGATAGTTATATCTTAGAAACTGAAGATGTTACAGACGTGAAAATTGGTATTTGTAATCTCCTTTAAAAATAAAGAAACATGTGTTTTTGATTTCGGAAAATACACTTTTAGATGGCGGTGAGGGTGGGGGAAGGACTGAATAAGGGGTTGAATTCTTTTTATGGAGATACTTATTTATATCTCAAAAACTGAAGATGTTGCAGATGTGGGAATAGGTATTTGGAATCTCCTTTAAAAATAAAGAAACATGTATTTATTTCTTCGACTTGGAAGAAGACTGTTTCTCACATGTACAGTTCTATGTCGCATGGTCGTCTTAGCCCCAAAAGGTAATACCACAAACATTGTTTACAAAAAACTTCTGGGGTAAATGAAACTCAGTTTTTGGGTGAGATTTTATACTTTAGGAATTTTCAGATAATGTCTTAGTACAATGCCGAAGAACGATTACTTTGATCAAATTACGAAATCCACGCGAGTTTAGCCGCGGGTAATTGGCTAGTCTATATCTATACTAATATTATAAAGAGGAAAAATTTGTTTGTTTGTAACGAATAGACTCAAAAACTACTGAACCGATTTTAAAAATTTCTTCACCTATAGAAAGCTACATTGCGAGTAACATGGGCTGTATTTTATTTTCAAAACAATTCGAAATTGGGGGCACGGGGGGATATAAAAATAATAAGCTAATATAGGAAAAATATCGAATTTGTCGTATAAGGACGAGTCAAAGCTCAATTTAATCCTCTTGACGCAACGAACAAAATTCGGTAAGCCCTACGGGCCCGAAAACCATGTTTTAAGGCCCTATATATATATATATATATGATAGGAGTTTTATCTGTACATTGCTCAGAATTTGAAAATGGTATTTCTGTATCAGTCGTGTCCTCAGTAACAAGGAAATGCACGTTTTACTTTTCCGTAATTTCTGAGTCTGTCTGTCTGTCTGTCTGTCTGTCTGTCTGTCTGTCTGTATGTATGTATGTATGTATGTATGTATGTATGTACAAGCATCACTAGAAAGCGGCTGAAGAGAATTTAATGAAAATCTGTATGAAAAGTCGGAGAATGAGCCGCTACAATCTAGGCTATAAATAATTTTATTCACGCTGAGTGAAATGGTAGTTTAGGGGAAAGCCTAAAATTTAATTTTCAAATATTTATGTTATTAGTGGCCCTATCTTAATAAAAATTGGTATTCAATGTCGGGGAATAAGTCACTATAATATAGGCCATAAATAATTGTATTCACGATGAGTAAAATGGTAGTTTAGGGGAAGGTCTACAATTTAATTCTTAAATATTTACGTCATTATTGGTCCTATCTGATTGAAAACTGGTATACAAAGTCGGAGAATGAGCCACTACAATCTAGGTTATAAATCATTTTATTCACGCTGAGTGAAATCGTAGTTAAGGGAAAGGCGAAAAATGTAATTCTCAAATATTTATATTATTAGTGGTCGAATCGATAAACACTACAAAACCTAAGTTATATAGAATTAAATTTCCGGCCATTTATGTCTTATACATTTTTACCGTACCGCCTATGATAACACGGACATTATTGAATTTGTATTTTTGTTGCTAAGTCCATATCGACGTCGAGCCACGAGAAAATGGGTTAACGGAATTTAATGAAAATCGGTATATAGAGTCGGGGAATAAGAAACTACAGTGTAAGCTATAAACAAATTTATTCACTCTGGATGAAATTGTAGTTTAGGGGAAGACGCCTAAAATTTAATTTTTAAATGACATTGTTTTTGTTCCTATCGAAAAGTACTACATAACAATAGTTACAGAGAATACAATTTCCGATCATTTTTAAATTCAGTTTTAGCGTACCGACTATGATGAGTGGTATTTCAGAGTCGGAAGAAAACTAAATATGAAGGCCTACAATATCGAAAGCGCATAACATTGATCAACAATTACATTACATTGACCATTGTTTGTTGTGATGTTATTTTTCTCTTTTGCTGCCTCTCAACTCCGATAGATGGGATTACTGCTGCGTACCAAGTATAATAGCCTGACTGAATATTGGCGGGAAATAGCTGGGGAGTTAGAAAACTGTCTTCTTTAGCATGCCATTCCTCTGGTTCATACATTTTCTGATACAGCTGGTATGTTACACACTGGTTCTTCATAGTATTCCAGTTATTCGATCCCTCCTCTGATGCGCTGTTTTGATTGAGCAGTGTGCATACTTAAGGCAGAGGCTGGCTTACACACCTGGAAGCAGTGCAACGTGTACAAAACCGTGCCCTGCGCTCCTTATCAGGTGCCCAATGGTTTGAGAGGAATATTGATCTGCATGATCGATACCAACTAACCACCATCCTCAGTAGGATCCATCATGCGGCCACCAAATTGTACAATAAGCTCCATCTGAGCACCAACCCCCTCATCTCCAGCCTGGGGAATTATGACACCGAGGGACTGCGCTATCGTAGACCTAAGGACATCCTAAATAAACCAAACGAAGTTCTTCGCTACCGCAGTCCCACGGACAACCCACATAATGTAATTTAACACCATCCTACCCCTCGGAGTACAGGCCATATCCTGGTCAATTTGATCCCACAACAGCAGTCCACATACTACCACAACAATGCAGTCCTAGTCAAAATTCATTAAGAAATAGCACTCAAGGCCTTTATAGGTCGACGGGCTAGAATCACTCATCGGTCCCCCGGGACTAATGAGAATTGTGGTCATCAATAGTAGTAGCAGCAGCAGCAGCAGTAGTAGTAGTAGTATTATTATTATGGCCTGGTCTAGAATAACAATTTAGGCCTATTCCAAATGATAGCTCCGCAATTCACTAAATAACTCAAAATTCAACCCTGAAAAGAGCCGCTTCTTAAGAAAAGCTTCTTCCTTTTCACTTTTATTAAATTCTACATTCATTTTATTCCAAATTATCGGTGAAGAGAGTGTTTCTCCTCTGGCTTGGAGGAAAAATTTGCCTCCAAGTCAGATAGATTTTTTCCGCCGCCAGTGTAGTGAATTGATATTTTCCGACTCATCGGGCACTCCTAGGAAACAGATTAGTAAAAAAGGGCATAGCTTTTGCCCCGGGAGACTCCACTATTCGACCCTCGCCCCGCCGAAAAAAGACGACGAGTGTTCACGAATCACGGCTGTCTGCGGCTTGGTCATTCCAACTCTGGAACTTTGGATTGTTAGATCGGCAGTGTAGTTCTGTTCGTTAAAAGTGAGAAAATGTGTGGTGTTTCATTTAATCGAGTACCGTATTTCATATGAAAGCATTGCTTTTAATCGCGCTATTCCTACTGACGTCATTGTAAGGTATGTTCATTTCAGTTCGTAAAACCACTAAGGCAGTCTGAGGATGTAAAAAGGCAGGTGGAGAGTGAGTGTCTACCATTATAATGAAAACTCCCCAACCTGACTGTGACTGATGGTATGCAAGAGGGTCTACCATTACAGTGAAAATTCCCTAACTCAGTCTTCATATGAGAAAAGATGTTTGGTGACTTCCCCGTCGCGTTTTTAGGGTAACGTTAAGAGATATGCAATTTAATACAATCTTGCTCACGTGTACACTAGAATTCCATATACAATGTAGAGTTCCGCACTGAAGCACGGGTACATCAGCTAGTAATTTATAAAGTAGTAGTGAGTGTACTTTCAGCGCTAATAATAACAAAGTCTCGCAGGAGCAAGTAGTCAACCCGCCACAACCTATCTTCTTCATCGTCCAGCCAGCAGGGGGACAGGTTGCGTCATACGATTTGGAATCGCCCAAGCAAGAGATATTCAAGATTTTACAAAACATTACGTTAGAGCTAGGTTTGTATAAAGGACCATTGCTCTTGAGGCTGTTACTTCGGTTTACACCAGCAACACGACGATGTTGGTTCGCCGCATGGTACCAAGGCCCCACACCGCTGGCTGCGCAGAAGCGTGTGACGGGGGAAGTCATGTCCATGCGCGTACCACCATGTTGCGGGCGCTCTTCAGCTTGACGAGGAGATCGAAGTTACATTTCGCACATATGAAAACACCCCCCTTAGTAAATTAATGACAGCCTATACCGACTACCGTGTACACACGCAATAAATATACGTAATGCCAAGGCAGTGGTAATATTAAAAGGTACTTCTGTATAAAAAACTGAACAATCTATACAAATCCTTTAGATAGCCCATACGTGGCGCACATAAAAATTTTTAAAAAACCTTTCGAGACTGAATAAGAAGACTAAAAAATACACTACTACAAAAAAAATATATATAAATAAACACATATCTATTTGAATTTCAGTCCCCGAAAACAGAAAGAACAGTATACAGGCCTACGGGTACCTCATAAATGATAATGTCGCTCATTTTAATATAAGGGTCATGTTGTAACTGTTTTGTTTGAACATTCGGAACAGATACATGTAATTGAAATCCAGACTCTACACTTTTGATTTATTGAAAATATGAAGACATGTTCAAATGACAGCAGTCTACAACTAAAGTACGATTACATACCGTGAGATAAAAATTGCCTGTCTCTTAGCGGACTGGAGGGCACATTAAATATTTACAAACTCCTGTACCGATAGCAATAATCTTCAATATCAACAAAAAGGAAACTTGTGAAATAAAATCTTTCTATGAAAGGTACATAGCTTATGATTCCTCTTTTATAAGTCATTACAGCAAGTTTTACTCAATTCTCTGAACATATTGTTTAAAACGTACACGACTGCAGAAATCTTTCTAAAACGATCGGATACATTTTTTTGTCATTTTCTCAATATGAAATGTCGGCTCCGCTGTGTAGGGGTAGCGTGTCTACCTCTTACCCTGTGACCCGGGATTCAATCACCGGTCAGGTCAGATAGTTTTACCTGGATCTGAGAGCTGGTTCGAATTCCACTCAGCCTACGTGATTACAATTGCGGTACTTTTTTTTCTTGCTATAGGCTTTACGTCGCACCGACACAGATATGTCTTATGGCGACGATGGGACAGGAAAGGGCTAGTAATGGGAAGGAAGCGGCCGTGGCCTTAATTAAGGTACAGCCCCAACATTTGCCTGGTGTGAAAATGGGAAACCACGGAAAACCATCTTCAGGGCTGTCGACAGTGGGGTTCGAACCTACTATCTCCCGAATACTGGCCGCACTTAGGCGACTGCAGCTATCGAGCTGGTGCGGTACTATCTGACGGTAAGATAACGGCCGAGAGGATTAGTCGTGATGACCACATGACACCTCGTGCAGGCCTTCAGGCTGAGGAGCGGTTGCTTCGTAGGCCATGGGGTTTGGTTTGGTTCGGATATGAAATAACGTAATTGGATTAGTAGAAGTTAAATTGTCATTTCTATGTGATTTGGACTTAGGTAAATGCTGCCTGACATTAATCACACTGGCGCTAGTCTGCCTCTATTGTGCATTTCTTAAAATTAAATAAATGTCTGGGGTTAGTCTGAGTTTCTCTGAGTCGTTTAGGCTTAAGTAAGAAAGTTATAATTTAAGATGTGAAACCCTCCTCATAATATTATATTTTTAAATACCGGTATTACTGCTTTTACAAACTCAATCTGAATTAACATTATCTGAGCACAAATAAAAATTGAGAGTGCATTCTAATTTTTCTCGAATATGGGCACCATGATTTACACCAGAAAAAATTGAAGTTGAATGTTAAACACTTGCAAGAAGATTAATATCATAGTTAAACAGTTATTCTGATTAGCGTTTTCTAATACAGACTAGGATTGACAAGTTTATAATGAGCCTTATTTAGACTTTATATTGTCATTCCATTCCTGAACCGGTCGAATGACTGGAAACATGCTGTCGATTTTCATGTTTATTTTCATTGTCAAATTTTTATGGAACACCGTATTAACAATTGTATTCTTTTATTTAAAAGCAAGTGTAAAAAAACTGAGAACTTAAGACATACGATAATAATAAATCATTTTTCAGATAATGGATATTAATTTGAAGCAGTACTTTACCCTAATATTAAAAGCGTTATATCAAGATTTATCAATAATGTCTTACGGATTCTAGGCCCAGGTTTATCAAATTTGTAATAACGGTAGGTCTACACAGTCTGTATGAAAATCACGTAATCTTTTCCAGAACAGCTGTTTGGTTCCAAACAATTATCCCTGATGAATTGGAAAAGGACAAACAAGAAAAAGAAAAAGTTTAAAAATTCTAAATTTCATGTCCTTCTGCTCTCTGAATCATCCACCCTATAACCTGTTCAGTTCTTGATTATGGCAATTAAAAGTTATTTTATAACAGTTCAATTTCTACTCGTATGTGAAAAGAAATACCAGATCCCTTCTGATAACAATCTGTATAAATGAAGGCTGCACACGAATTCACATTCGTGAATACCTTTCTATTTCACACGCAAGGCCTAACTTAATGCCTAATATTGCCGATCAATTTAACTACCGTAATGTATCAGCTCCCACATTTCTTGAAAATATTTGACAATATATTATCACTCCGTCGCATATAATACTACAACAGATCCACTAACACACATTATTAAAATCGAAAACATGCACGGGACTGTAAACATTATCACGTGCTACCCATGCATTCGAAGCTGAAGCGCCCGCAACATGGCGATGCGCGAAAGTGTTCAATATTCCGCATAGCATCAGCGCGCTCTGTGAGTCTAGATAAGTAATATTAAAGTCTTTGCATGGTACGGAGTCGGCCTGCAGGGCGAGATTATGTCTAAGTGACGTGCGAGTTGTGGGACACGGAATAAGTCCGGCGTTACGGTACTTATACACTTTCAGTAAGTAGAACCTCGTTGAGAAACTTATAAACTGAAGAAGGTGATCCTAAGACTTGTATAACTAACACTTACGTGTATGCTAGAAGCCAGAGTAGTGATTTTTTCAAGTGACCTCGACTTAAACTGTAACATTACGATGTGAGTAACATAATACTCAGAGACTTTACTTTTCATACTACAAGTGTTTAATAATTCACTTAGACATTATATTGAATGCGGATTTGAAAGTGATATGTTGTTTTCTCTTCGAACAGACTTTTCACAATAATAATAATAATAATAATAATAATAATAATAATAATAATAATAATAATAATAATAATAATAATAATAATAATAATAATAATAATAATAATAATAATAATAATTCCCATAAATTCAGTAGTTAGCAATGCTAGTGATTTTTCCAAGTGATTTCCACTACATAAATAGACACACGTGCACTCATAGACATAAATGTAAAATGCAAGTGAAATTACCAAGTGAACTGTGCTTTAGTAGGTCGTTACAAATATTCATTTTCTTTAGAATTATAAATAATTCTAAGAGAGCAATTATTCCATCAGACGTTCTCTCGACATCAATAGAAATAAACAGAGTTATGATGAGTTCCAATGAGCAGTGAAAATTTTAATTTAGTACAAGGCTCTGCGCAAGTTATAGAAGTCAAACTTTATTTATTTTCTTGTGGAAAGCCACCACAAGTTTCCAAAGTGCAACTTATTTTTCTAATTTTAGTTTTGGGTTCTAAGTCAGAATCGAGACAACGATTAAAATTCACGAAGTTCTGTATTTTATGTGAATCATTCCGATACTCGGGGGACAGTTAAATGCAGACACTCGCGTAACATAATCAGTGAGTGGTTACCACGCGCCGGGACCTTCAAGAATCAACAACGACCCATTGTTGCCGAGAAGGGATCGTGGTTTCATGGTTTGGTTGCTGCTTACAAGGGATCGTGGTTCCATGGTTTGGTTGTTGCACACGAGAGATCGTGTTCATAGTTGGGTCCTTGTCCATCAAGGAGGATCTATGGAAACAACTTCATTGTAACCAGCACAATTGCAAGGTGAACCTTATGTGAATAAATTCAGTTTAAATATTTTGGAACTCATTATAGTCAGGACCTCTCTCTGTACTCAACTCCAGGTCTACACCCAGTGTGCCCTGTGAAAAGATATCATTGCTCTCCGTAATATCTAGTCGTGCCTTGTTATCAAACAATTTCGTGGGACAGTATATATACAAATAACTCATGATTCATGAAGTGATATGCGGATGATGTTCTAATGTATATGGTAGTAAATGAGTTGCAGGATTGTAAGCGACTGCAGGTGGACTTAAACAATGTAGTGATATGGACAGCAGACAATGGTATGAATGTAAATGGGATGAAAAGTCAAGTTGTAAGTTTCACCAAGAGAACAAGTCCTCTCAGTTTTAATTACTGTGTTGATGGGGTGACAGTACCTCAAGGGGAACATTGTAAGTACGTTGGCATTAATATAAGTAATGGTCTTCATTGGGGTAATCATATTACCTAGGTTATTAATAAAGGTTACAGATCTCTTCACATGGTTATGAGATGAGATTATTTAGGGGTTGTAGTAAGGACATAAAGTAGAGGGCGTATAAGTCTCTGGCAAGAGTGCAGTTAGAGTAAGTTATGGCTCCAGTGTATGGGACACTCAAGAGGACTACTTGATACGAAAACTGGAAAAGCACCCTGATGTGCGACAGTGTTTAGCTAAATCAACTCACATGAACGTCTTTTTGGAGATGTGTGACCTACAATCTTAACATTAGTTCAACTCTAAAATATTTTATTAGTATTATAAACTGTGTTCAACTGGTTGTACTTTTCTTTCCACATTCTCGCTGTAACAAGTTACTAGTCTTTAGACTCCCATCTATCCTCTCCAACTTCTGAAAGCAAATCTTTTCTTACCAGGGCGTAATTCCCAATAAGGAAAATGAGGGACTCGTATAAAGACATATCCTAGCCACCGGAAAAAGTAGTACTGAATTCTGTAAGTTTTTGCGAGTATTTCAGTTGCTCAGTTGTCTGTTGCAGATCTCTGGCAACGATACTAAACCTTCAATTAATACAGATGGTAGTATATGTTTTCAATGGAAGAAAGCAATACCCCTCTGGAAAAAAGTGGGGAGACGGCGTCCACCCGCGTGTCCCTTGCACTACGGCCCTCGTGCTTATCCATCTTCACTGCATTTACATCAGCTATGTATATAGAGTTCCATAGATAATACAGTCGGATGATGCATTCTGCGGAAGTTCAGAAGGTCTATTTTTTCCTTAACCTTTCTCTCAAATATTCTTGATTTTAGGATCATAAGATATGGCCATTTCTAGAGAACGCTGTACAACGCAAAATAAAGCAATAGATTAGAAATAATTTCTAACGATCCATCAATAGAATGCGAAGGATGTAACAAATGGCAGCATTTCGTGTGTGCTGGCTTGATAAAAGGTGAATTCGATCTAATAAAAAGACGAAATTGTAAACTCACGTGGCTTTGCATGGAATGCAAACCAAAAGCGTTACAAAGAATAAAGTCAAATAATGACCCTCAACTTGAAGTATTGACAAAAATGTTTTCTGAAATTATGTACTGCATAGAATATAAATTACAAGGACATATTCGTGAAGAAGTAAATGCTACATTCGGCATTAGAAAAATACATATTACTTCTCCGGATATTACACAACAGAAAATGAACACCAACATGAACAAAATTATATAAGTGTTCATGATAACACAACCGAATGATGAAGACGAACCCAACCAATGGAGAACTCAACGCAGACAAGGAAGTCCGTCCATTCGAACAAGGCCTGAGGGGTCGAGCCAGCTTAGTGGGGAAGTGAAAACCGCTTGGATCTACATTGGCAAACTACACGGAATCTCAGAAACTCAGGATGTAAAAGGACACTTGTTAGGAAATGGTTTCAGTTGTCGTGTGGATTGTGATGCGCTACAAAGTAAAGCGGTAAATGAATCCTTCAGAATCGGAGTGCCTTTTGATTACTTAGAAGCTATATACTCATCACACTTATGGCCCAAAGGTGTAATAATACGACGTTTTCGCTTTCGCAGAATTGCACAGGAAAGAGCCCGTCTCGAATGGGTTCAAACCCCACAATAAATTTAAAATATTACTTTCAAACGTGGAACGTTTAAGGACCCTCCTGAAAATTTCTGGACAAAATTCGATATAATGATCTCAAATGAAACTCTCTCACGGAATCAATCGGCATGCCTGGTCTTTACTGTAAGCACGCATTGGCAAAGACAAAAACAAATACACATTAGGCTAAAACGTTATGCTGAGGAAAACACGATTATATTAAAAACCGTTAAACTTGCCGTTATAGGATTGTATAGAAGTGACGCACAGAAACCAGACGACGCAGTCGAGCAAGTAGTAAGAACCATTTCTTGGACAAGAGATGACAAAAATGTGATTCCCGCAGGTGACCTTAACTGCACACTAGACAAACCTGATCAAAAAATGGAACTGATTCTAGATCTATTGCAAGATGAGGGTTTTATTTTTATAAACAAATCAGAGAAGAAAACTTATACAGCACCCAGCGGCTCAAGCACAATCGACATGATTTTCCTTAAAGGACGAAACATAACAGTACATAATCACAAGATATTATATTCATCAACATTAGCTCTACTACGGCAGCATTTACCTGTTTATACGGAAATTTCTATACCAAATCGAACTACACACAAGAAGAAATCACACGTACAGATTATTTCAAGGAAATTAAATACAAATATCCTTAACTCAGAATTATGGACCTCGGAAAGCATCCCCAGACTAACTGAAGAGGGAAATTTACAACTTGCTCTGAACATGTCCCTAGAGTACATAAAGAACGCCCAAGTAAAGACGATCCCCAGATTTTCAGAACCATGGTTCGATGTAAAATGTTACCAACCACGTAAAGATGTTCTATATTATTTACATGTTGCAAGAAGAACGAATACACAAAGAGATCTAGAGTAATACGCAAGTACAAGACGTCATTACAAAAAGATGATCCTACTTAAGAGAACAATATTCATAGAGGCAGAAGCTACAAAAGAAGCCGAAGAACCTCTTAAAAATCATTTCGTAACAATAAGGGAAAACGCGAAAAGGATTGTGGGGGAAATTCCTATGCCAAACTGGGAAAATCACTTCAACAAAATCTTAAACAGAAATAACTCAGAAGAAGCGATCATAGTCACAAAACTTGATCCAATAACCGCAAACGAAGTGATAAATACCATTTTAACATCGAAGAACAACAAAGCAGCCGGCCCTGATGAAGTATTTAATGAAACCTTAAAGACACTGTGGAATCTCTCGCTTTTATATGGACAATGATATTCAATTAATGTTTCAAAATTGGTAAAATTCCGGAATCCTGGAGGATTTCGGAGATAATTTTATTACACAAAGGCAAAGGTGATATTGAAGATTGAAATTCGTATCGGGGTATAGTTTTAGAGAACAACTTTTACAAAGTTTACTCCAAAATCTTAACAACGAGACTCTTCAATCTAACAGAGGAATTTCTTCCCGAAACACAGTCTGGTTTTAGAAAAGGAAGAGGAACATTTCATGGAATCTACCTTTTAATGGAAAGTATACATGACGCTATAAAACACCCAACTCGAAAATTCTATGCAATTTTCATTGATTTTACAAAGGCCTTTGATTCGCTATATAGGTCAACAAGCAATTACCCGCGGCTTCGCTCGCGTGGATTCCGTTATTTCATCAGAGTAATCGTTTTTCGGCATTGTACTAAGAGACTATCTGAAAATTCCTAAAGTATAAAAACTCACCCAAAAATTGAGTTTCATTTACCACAGAAATTCTTTTTAAACCATGTTTTTGGTATTACCTTTTCGGGCTAAGACGACCATGCGACACAGAACTGTACATGCGAGAAACAGTCTCCTCTCAAGTCAAAAAATAAATACATGTTTCCATATTTTTAAAGATGATTCCAAATACCTATTCCCACATCTGTAACATATTCAGTTTTTGAGACATAGGCCTACATAAGTACTTCCATAAAAAGAATTCAACCCCTTGATCAGTCCTTCCACTACCCCCATCTAAGTGTATTTTCCGAAAACAAAAATATATTGTCCCCATATAGCCACCAAAATCTGGTGATGCCCCAACTAGCCAGCCACTCAGGCGTGTCCGGTCCTAACCCTCTATGAAAAATTCGAACTTACACCGCTATTTCAGATTTTGGGAACATATACTTCGATAAACAGGCATTGTATAATGGGTGAAGCTATCTACAGAATAATGGGCAACAGTTGATTTAAAACAGATCCTAATTTATTCAAAATAAACACATAAATAGCAAGGCAAATTAAACCAACAAATTAAACATCCCTGGATTCAATAACTGTAAAATTCATTGCGTAAATGAACGTCCAAAGTCCTATATCTAATGAACACGAATATACCGCATTACACTCGTGGATTTAATTCTTTAATGTTGACGCAAAACGAAACTGTGCTTGTATTTTATTTCTCGTTGAATGGCGTGAGTAGCTAAATTTCATGCCCACAAACATTGTGGTGAAATCCTATCCGACCTCTACGTAAATATTTAAGGGATGACTAACACTAACTCTAACACTTGGTAAAATGAATCGCAAGAATCAATTACTTATGCACAAACAGTATTATCAAATCACTTATATCATCCCTCACGTGGATTTCAATTTACCACGGACGCACATTATTCACAACATAAATTAAACACATGACGCACTCACAACACCTGTAAACATAATGTCAGTCTCACATACAAACCAAAATACATAATAATATCATTCAGCCATGAACACTGTTCGCCTGTCATTCATACCAACGATGACTATCTCTGACATGAACCTAGCATATGCCCTTCCCAGGTCACTTACCGAAAACACTGTCTAACTCATTAAATAAAACTGTGGGTGATGAATGCGCATGGGCCTTCGTTTATGACAATCCCTGGGGTATTAACTATTCGCTTCGCCCGACCACACTAGCCCTGGCGGAATTTACACACTGGGAGATCACACACGTTCCCTAATCTCTATAACTTGAGGAATTACACTTCTCAATCTCACTATCTCTATAGCTTGAGGAATTACACTTCTCAATCTCACTATTACCTTCCCAAGGCCTGTCTGTACACTATAATCAGATTCACATGACTATCGTGTCATTACAATGAAGACTCTATCCACGTTTAGTTAGACCATTCTACAATACGACGACCTGTAAATATGAAGGCTTCCTACGATGACAGGAATTATTCCTTGAATTTACATCTTACTAGCTGGTTCATTCCTAGATGCTGAATTTTAACACTCCTCAGCCCACATTTCACGGCCGAACATTTCACTAATTTAATTTACCACTTTGAATTCTCTCGATGATTCTCCTCTTAATTAGGATCGAAGAATTGACAACATGCATGTAACGATCACATTCATTCTCTAGCATACGTAGAAAATCACACATATCCACGCATGTCCTCATTCGTTTCAAAGCATGCATACTACTAGATTACACTAGGCCTGACATTATATTTGAGGCTTGTCTGCGCGTTTATTAAGAAAGGAAAACTATCACTGAGTGAAATGTAGTTATCCACATTGATTTGACCCTTATTTACAGTTTATTTCCAAATGACATGCCTTCTTACGTTAAACTCCCACACAACACAAGATGAAATGAGATGAAATGGGTCGATTCATTTACCAATTCTAGCTTTTACTCTTACGTTACTGGCGATTGCCTCTTGGAAAATACAAAATTCTACATATTAAACTACTATTTACAAATCCCTCTAAATATCTACGTAAAGTGCTACATGATTAAAATGGTATGTTTGCTACTCAGCCTTCAGGTCACTCCTTGCTTCGGATCGGATGGCCCCATCCTGTTTAAGCCATCATTGTAGTGGGCGTAGGATGTCCAGATCTCACTTCCGTCTCCCCTGTGGTCCAGCTGCGGTTCTCCATTGTCGCGCCCTCGTCCTGGATAGGTTGCTCCTGAGGCTGCGTCTCCGGAATATCTCGTGCACTGCTGTCTTGTCGGTAGCCTAGTGACACTATAAAATTACGGTCACCTTATGAGCTATGTGTAACTGAGCTCCTGAGTTTGTGTGGCTACTATAGCATCCTAGAATTTGTAATGTTATTAAATTTATGTGCTAACATTGTCTGTCTCTCCCTCTGCTCACAGTTCTTGGGTCTACCCGTTCATCCGCGGCGCGGTCGCCCGACAGAACATTTCCCGCACTGCCAATTAACACTGTTCTGTATTTCCGGGACACGATTTGGACTTCGACGTCGGTCAAGCCCCGTTAGTCACTTTATGCGGTGAGCAATAGCCTTCCACCGTCGCGCATGTTCCAATGGACTCGATTGTAAAATGATAACTCTGATTAAAATAACTGTTTCTCTGGTTATTATTTTCTTATAAGTTCAGATAACTGCGTTCCCGAACTTTGATTCAGAGTGCCTAGACAACTCTCTGACACGAGGTAAAGTGATATCTAAATATTACTACGATATAACAGTGTCTCAATGCATCTGTCTGTAAATACGAACGTCACCAGTCAATATGTAGAGTGTGCCAGTGAGACGTTCAAAGTAACACGAACTCGCGTGCCGATTCACAAGTACAAGAGTCTGACAATCTATGAACGAGAAATAAACTGTTCGACGAATGATGCTAAGACCGATATTACTAAGAATTCTGATGTCGATAAGACTACAACTGCGATTACGATACCACTAAGGATTAAAGAGTGCCTTTCCATGTCCTGCGCGGCTAAATTTATCAACTCGGTTTTCTCCCTCCAGTATATTCTTCATTTTGGTTTCTCTTGCCTTTAACCAATCCTACAGGGATAATTTACATGACGCTTTTCCTCATTGGCTGGTTCGTGGTGATTCCTTGCACTGAATTCGATTCTTCCCCTGTTTGTGCGGGCTTGGGTTAAACTTTCTACTATTGTACGAGCTTGGTCATATTTTCTAGGCCTCCACTTTGTATTTTTGACGTTAGTTCAGATCTGTTGTGAATGTATCACTTGGGCTCAATTGCGTTACTTTTCAATTGTTTTTATGACACTTCCGTCACACAACTTTTTACCGTGAAGCTGGATATCGAGTGTATTGTTTGCTCCTGGTCAATTGTCTTTCCTCGCTCCCAACCCGACTGTTGTCCTTCCCGGTCAGTCCTCGTGAGAATTTATGGCCGGGTTGGCATTTTAACCTCTCGTCGAAAACACTTGCACGTCAACCCAGGGTTCTTTCTCTGTTCGCTGTATAAGATTTATTTCCTTGTCCATTCTTTAGAGAATAAATATACTTGATGCCAGGATACGCTTTCAATGAGCTCGTATTGAAAACGGGCGCATGTCCCGGGTAGTTCGATTTTAGAACAATCATGAAATGCAATGAAGGATTTTTCTAAACTATTACACTCTCGTCCTAACGGTTCCTTTCCCATGCCTCCTTCTGTTTCCTTCGAAATTCACGGGCTAGTAATAAGTCTTGTTTTTCTTGTTTCAGCCTGGCATTTTCCCTTCGTTCTAATTCCACCAGTTGCTTGCGTACTGCCAATACTTGCTCCCTCTCTTCCAAGGCATCCTGCGCAAATGGTAGCTCCAACAGTTCCTCTGCTACTTGACCTATGGGTCCTAGCTTCGATTCCCTTTCCTTGTGGGTTTCCTTTCCTTCTCGGAATGCCGTGGCCACCGTATTTATCGTTATGATTTCTTCTCTTTCTTCCGCTGACCTTAGCGCATTGTGTACCTCATCGTCTCCTGTGTCGTCTTCTCCATTATCTTCGGATTCTGAGGTCTCCTCTTCGATCTGCTGACTAGCTTTCTCTACCTCCGGGTAAAACTTCGTGTGTCTCGGATAAATCTTCCTTTCTGAAGGGCTTCCAATCTATGCTCTGTAACGAGTATACGAAATTTTTAATCCGGCCGGGTTTCGCATCGAATAGCACACTGTTATCATCCAGGGTCTCTCGTAATTTCTCCCTTCCTTCCGGTGGGATTTTTGCCCCTTCTACCTTATCTGTCACCGCTGAGATAACTGGGTCACGAGTCTCTTTCTGTAGGGTCGCAATAAAGCCTTCACTCTCACTGTCTTCAAGAATGTCTGCCCCCTTCCACGGCTGGCATGTCTGGCCCTCGTTTGCCATCCTAACCGGCTGTAAAATCATTATGTTCGTCTGGTCGCTTGTCTCGCCCCTCTGCTGCAAGGTCGCTCCTACAATAGAGCCCTCCTTGCGAAACCAGACTTGGTTCGACTGCATGTCAATAGTGGCCTCAAATATCCTCATGAAATCTGCCCCCAAGATAATGTCATAACTACATTTTGAGAGTACAATAAAGGTGTGTTCGAATACGTCTTTGCCAATCTTGACTTGTAAATAAGCTTGCTCTTTACAGACCATAGATTTATCTGGTAAGATACCCTTGAGTTTTAGGTTCGATGTAGGCAAGATAGGGATCCGAACTTCCTTCTTAAGTTGATTAAGTAACGTCTGCGTGACTATGCTCACTGACGCGCCTGTGTCAATCAGGCTCGGGACGACTGTCTGATTAATTGTGACCGAGATGACGGGTAATGTGCGGCTGATGACCGGTCTTCCATTCACGCTTTCCTCTATTAAATCTTCTGGAGAAACCACCCATGAGTCAATTTGTGCGATGACCCAGCTGTCATCCCTTGGGTTCATAGTGTGTTCCCAGACTGTCTCCTCATTTATGCTGAGTATTTTTTTTTTTTAGACGGCAGACCGTCGTAGCTGGTAGCGAGGGGATTTAGATTACTTGACCTGGCTCGCTGTCTTTCCCGCTGACGTTCTAAGCTGGCGGCCCCTTCTTCCTGATCGCCATTTCGAGGTTCCAGTATTGCCTCTTTCCATTTATCGCTTTCTCTTTGAGCTTTCTCTAGCTCGTTCAAGTAGCGCTCTGATTCGCGGTGTCGCTCCTCTAGGTTACTTCTGAAGTCCTGTGGTTCGTGTCTCTCCCGCCTTCTGTAATTTGGTCGCTGGTTCTGGTAATACCTTCGTGACTGGTACGGGTATCCCTGAGCTCCTTGCCCCTTTCCTGGCCTCCATCTCTCTCTATCGTTTCCTCGTCTCGGGTTTCGGTCATTCCAGCGTCCATTCTCTGGTTGCCACGGGCTTCGTTCGTAATGTCTGTTCCTGGCTCTTGGTCGCCACGTATTTTCTTCCCTCTCTCGAGTGTCAGTACCTTGATCTCTGGCTCCTGGGCGACTATCATTTCCCACAGCCTCAATTGTATTGACGAGGTGTTCAGGTTGCTTATTGCCTCGATGTGGAACGTGGTTTGTCGTTTGGTCGAGATGCCTTAGTGTCGCTTCGGCTTCGACTAGAGTTTTCACGTTGGCCGCTACCATAATTCGTTGGACCTCCACTGGTAATTGTTTTTCAATTGCGCTGATAAGCTCCTGTTCGGAAGGGGCATTGTCTAGTTCCCTTAGAAGTTGAAGCTGAATAATAAAGTAATCTGCGTAACGTGTAGGCGAATTGGTCGAATATTTACGTGAGTAAAGCTCCAATCGTAATAGCTGCTGTGCCTCCACGTTCCAGTACTTGTTTAGGAACGCTGATTTAAACTCCTCATAGCTTCCGAATGAATATGAGAATGCTCTAAACCAATTTAAGGCCATTCCGTCCAGCGATTTCTCGACCAATTTTAATTGTCTTTCCGGTGGGATTCGGTTCTCGCTTATGTAGTCTTGAAGTTCCCTAAGAAAAGCCTTTGGAGTGTAATTTGATTGACCCGTAAATTTCCTAGGCCTGTCATCACTGGTTCTAATAATGTTAATTATCGGGGTGGAGACCTGGGCATTTCGAGGCTGGTTTATACCCTCTCCATTACTGTGGATGCTACTTTGGTCTGGGATGGTTTCATCGGCCATGAGTCCTGTCTTTGTTGTGTCATTTCTCGGGTCTGGCGCTAAGAAATACGCGTGTTGACTCGCGTTCTTCTGGTATAGTAACGACCGATCCTCTCCTACTCTTAGCTGCGACAGTTCTCTCTGCAGATTCAAGATCATTCCCGCGTGAGTTCCAAAGTCCCTTTTCATTTCCTGAACCTGATTATTAGTGGCTTCTACTCTCGTCTCCATTTTCTTATGACGCTCTCCCCAATTCACAACTTCTTCCGCTAATTCAATTCCATTTTTGTGAATGACTTCCTGTCCAGACTCAATCTTCTCTATGATACTCTTTTGTATCGATTCTAGCTCACTCTGGATTTCTGCCTTTCCTATCTTCACTTCTTCCTCTATTTTCCGATGAATTTCATCACGTTCATTCTTTCTTTCTTCATCTCGTATCTGGAATTCTTCCCTCGTCTTCTTGGTGCTTTCGTCATTCATAATTTTTACAGCTTCGATCTCCTCCGATAATTCAGCCTTAAATGTACTGAAGCGTTCTCCGACATCTTCTGACATTTTTACGAGTGACTCCTGCACTTCTCTCCGAAGGTTATCTACCTCGTTTCGAGTTGAATTCATCTCCTCCCGTATCGTACTTAATTCCCTGCTTATTCGCTTTACCTCGGTCCGCGTCTCATTTCCTTCGCTTTTCATTTCGTTGCGCACTTGGTCTACCTGCTCTTTGACTTGCGCGATGTGTGTACTAACAATCTGAGTTATTTGCTCGCTCGTGTCGTGACTATTTTGCGCAATTTGTTCGCTCACGTCCTTACTGTGCTGCGCGATCTGTTCACTCGTGATTTTACTGTTCTGCGCGATTTGTTCGCTCACGTCCTTCCTACTCTCACTAAATTCTAATGTCACCTTCTCTAATTGAAGACGCATCTCTTCTCGAAACTGTCCCATCAGCTCGCGTATCTCCTCTACTGTTGCCATGTTCAACCAACTCTAATAACATTGGGATATGTCCGACCCTCAGCTCGGCGTAACCATTATATTCGAGCGATAAAATACAAGACTTCCTTCCTTCATTTAATTTGTTCTCCGATGTCCAGCTTATTTAAATTTGATAATTCGTGTGATCGCAACTCACAGCATTTACTTTCGATAAAACCTCTACAAACAGGTTATACACAAGCTGGCATCTTCAATTTAACACTTAACCAAACCTCCTGTTGCCCTTAGTATAAATAATAATAATAATAATAATAATAATAATAATAATAATAATAATAATAATAATAATAATAATAATAATAATAATAATCCTAGTCCTTAGGTCTGTCTGTTATTTTGGGCGCCGAACCAACTGTTCGTCGTGCCCCAATAGCTAAACCCTACAATGCCGCTATCGGAATGGACGTCACCTGTCCTTACCTACTAAGGCACTTTCCGATTTATGACCTCCCGATTAGGTGTAATAAGTATATGCATGACGTTCGGTCATCCTACTTTTCCCTGAACATCCACGACCGTTAACTCTTTCATCTGGCCTAACTGACAACTGAATGCTCAATTACCCTTCGGTTCACTTCACGTGTATCTCCGACGGGTTACGGGACTCTACCCTTTCTATCACACACAATTAATTACTCCTAGCCTCTACAACATAGGTAGGTCATCTCTTTCGCATGGCGTGGATAATTTCCTATAATTTAAGATGCCACAACGATTGTTCCAAATTCTCTAATGATTAATCTCCGCGCGTGTACTACTTTTTAGCTCGTTGTGGGTCTCTACCTTTATAAATAGACGCCAAACAGTGAACACAATCTCATCTTATGGTCACAGTGCGCCTTACATTCTCCTGGTTTATCTAATATTGCGGCAATAACTACTAATGACGTGGCTCACTAACACTGCCGAAGTGTATTATACGATCAAACAAAGCGGTAATCCGTCAAAATAAAGCCACACGTTGGTATAAGCCAATTATATGTCCCCCATATAGCCACCAAAATCTGGTGATGCCCCAACTAGCCAGCCACTCAGGCGTGTCCGGTCCTAACCCTCTATGAAAAATTCGAACTTATACCGCTATTTCAGATTTTGGAAACATATACTTCGATAAACAGACATTGTATAATGGGTGAAGCTATCTACAGAATAATGGGCAACAGTTGATTTAAAACAGATCCTAATTTATTCAAAATAAACACATAAATAGCAAGGCAAATTAAACCAACAAATTAAACATCCCTGGATTCAATAACTGTAAAATTCATTGCGTATATGAACGTCCAAAGTCCTATATCTAATGAACACGAATATACCGCATTACACTCGTGGATTTAATTCTTTAATGTTGACGCAAAACGAAACTGTGCTTGTATTTTATTTCTCGTTGAATGGCGTGAGTAGCTAAATTTCATGCCCACAAACATTGTGGTGAAATCCTATCCGACCTCTACGTAAATATTTAAGGGATGACTAACACTAACTCTAACACTTGGTAAAACGAATCGCAAGAATCAATTACTTATGCACAAACAGTATTATCAAATCACTTATATCATCCCTCACGTGGATTTCAATTTACCACGGACACACATTATTCACAACATAAATTAAACACATGACGCACTCACAACACCTGTAAACATAATGTCAGTCTCACATACAAACTAAAATACATAATAATATCATTCAGCCATGAACACTGTTCGCCTGTCATTCATACCAACGATGACTATCTCTGACATGAACCTAGCATATGCCCTTCCCAGGTCACTTACCGAAAACACTGTCTAACTCATTAAATAAAACTGTGGGTGATGAATGCGCATGGGCCTTCGTTTATGACAATCCCTGGGGTATTAACTATTCGCTTCGCCCGACCACACTAGCCCTGGCGGAATTTACACACTGGGAGATCACACACGTTCCCTAATCTCTATAACTTGAGGAATTACACTTCTCAATCTCACTATCTCTATAGCTTGAGGAATTACACTTCTCAATCTCACTATTACCTTCCCAAGGCCTGTCTGTACACTATAATCAGATTCACATGACTATCGTGTCATTACAATGAAGACTCTATCCACGTTTAGTTAGACCATTCTACAATACGACGACCTGTAAATATGAAGGCTTCCTACGATGACAGGAATTATTCCTTGAATTTACATCTTACTAGCTGGTTCATTCCTAGATGCTGAATTTTAACACTCCTCAGCCCACATTTCACGGCCGAACATTTCACTAATTTAATTTACCACTTTGAATTCTCTCGATGATTCTCCTCTTAATTAGGATCGAAGAATTGACAACATGCATGTAACGATCACATTCATTCTCTAGCATACGTAGAAAATCACACATATCCACGCATGTCCTCATTCGTTTCAAAGCATGCATACTACTAGATTACACTAGGCCTGACATTATATTTGAGGCTTGTCTGCGCGTTTATTAAGAAAGGAAAACTATCACTGAGTGAAATGTAGTTATCCACATTGATTTGACCCTTATTTACAGTTTATTTCCAAATGACATGCCTTCTTACGTTAAACTCCCACACAACACAAGATGAAATGAGATGAAATGGGTCGATTCATTTACCAATTCTAGCTTTTACTCTTACGTTACTGGCCATTGCCTCTTGGAAAATACAAAATTCTACATATTAAACTACTATTTACAAATCCCTCTAAATATCTACGTAAAGTGCTACATGATTAAAATGGTATGTTTGCTACTCAGCCTTCAGGTCACTCCTTGCTTCGGATCGGATGGCCCCATCCTGTTTAAGCCATCATTGTAGTGGGCGTAGGATGTCCAGATCTCACTTCCGTCTCCCCTGTGGTCCAGCTGCGGTTCTCCATTGTCGCGCCCTCGTCCTGGATAGGTTGCTCCTGAGGCTGCGTCTCCGGAATATCTCGTGCACTGCTGTCTTGTCGGTAGCCTAGTGACACTATAAAATTACGGTCACCTTATGAGCTATGTGTAACTGAGCTCCTGAGTTTGTGTGGCTACTATAGCATCCTAGAATTTGTAATGTTATTAAATTTATGTGCTAACATTGTCTGTCTCTCCCTCTGCTCACAGTTCTTGGGTCTACCCGTTCATCCGCGGCGCGGTCGCCCGACAGAACATTTCCCGCACTGCCAATTAACACTGTTCTGTATTTCCGGGACACGATTTGGACTTCGACGTCGGTCAAGCCCCGTTAGTCACTTTATACGGTGAGCAATAGCCTTCCACCGTCGCGCATGTTCCAATGGACTCGATTGTAAAATGATAACTCTGATTAAAATAACTGTTTCTCTGGTTATTATTTTCTTATAAGTTCAGATAACTGCGTTCCCGAACTTTGATTCAGAGTGCCTAGACAACTCTCTGACACGAGGTAAAGTGATATCTAAATATTACTACGATATAACAGTGTCTCAATGCATCTGTCTGTAAATACGAACGTCACCAGTCAATATGTAGAGTGTGCCAGTGAGACGTTCAAAGTAACACGAACTCGCGTGCCGATTCACAAGTACAAGAGTCTGACAATCTATGAACGAGAAATAAACTGTTCGACGAATGATGCTAAGACCGATATTACTAAGAATTCTGATGTCGATAAGACTACAACTGCGATTACGATACCACTAAGGATTAAAGAGTGCCTTTCCATGTCCTGCGCGGCTAAATTTATCAACTCGGTTTTCTCCCTCCAGTATATTCTTCATTTTGGTTTCTCTTGCCTTTAACCAATCCTACAGGGATAATTTACATGACGCTTTTCCTCATTGGCTGGTTCGTGGTGATTCCTTGCACTGAATTCGATTCTTCCCCTGTTTGTGCGGGCTTGGGTTAAACTTTCTACTATTGTACGAGCTTGGTCATATTTTCTAGGCCTCCACTTTGTATTTTTGACGTTAGTTCAGATCTGTTGTGAATGTATCACTTGGGCTCAATTGCGTTACTTTTCAATTGTTTTTATGACACTTCCGTCACACAACTTTTTACCGTGAAGCTGGATATCGAGTGTATTGTTTGCTCCTGGTCAATTGTCTTTCCTCGCTCCCAACCCGACTGTTGTCCTTCCCGGTCAGTCCTCGTGAGAATTTATGGCCGGGTTGGCATTTTAACCTCTCGTCGAAAACACTTGCACGTCAACCCAGGGTTCTTTCTCTGTTCGCTGTATAAGATTTATTTCCTTGTCCATTCTTTAGAGAATAAATATACTTGATGCCAGGATACGCTTTCAATGAGCTCGTATTGAAAACGGGCGCATGTCCCGGGTAGTTCGATTTTAGAACAATCATGAAATGCAATGAAGGATTTTTCTAAACTATTACACTCTCGTCCTAACGGTTCCTTTCCCATGCCTCCTTCTGTTTCCTTCGAAATTCACGGGCTAGTAATAAGTCTTGTTTTTCTTGTTTCAGCCTGGCATTTTCCCTTCGTTCTAATTCCACCAGTTGCTTGCGTACTGCCAATACTTGCTCCCTCTCTTCCAAGGCATCCTGCGCAAATGGTAGCTCCAACAGTTCCTCTGCTACTTGACCTATGGGTCCTAGCTTCGATTCCCTTTCCTTGTGGGTTTCCTTTCCTTCTCGGAATGCCGTGGCCACCGTATTTATCGTTATGATTTCTTCTCTTTCTTCCGCTGACCTTAGCGCATTGTGTGCCTCATCGTCTCCTGTGTCGTCTTCTCCATTATCTTCGGATTCTGAGGTCTCCTCTTCGATCTGCTGACTAGCTTTCTCTACCTCCGGGTAAAACTTCGTGTGTCTCGGATAAATCTTCCTTTCTGAAGGGCTTCCAATCTATGCTCTGTAACGAGTATACGAAATTTTTAATCCGGCCGGGTTTCGCATCGAATAGCACACTGTTATCATCCAGGGTCTCTCGTAATTTCTCCCTTCCTTCCGGTGGGATTTTTGCCCCTTCTACCTTATCTGTCACCGCTGAGATAACTGGGTCACGAGTCTCTTTCTGTAGGGTCGCAATAAAGCCTTCACTCTCACTGTCTTCAAGAATGTCTGCCCCCTTCCACGGCTGGCATGTCTGGCCCTCGTTTGCCATCCTAACCGGCTGTAAAATCATTATGTTCGTCTGGTCGCTTGTCTCGCCCCTCTGCTGCAAGGTCGCTCCTACAATAGAGCCCTCCTTGCGAAACCAGACTTGGTTCGACTGCATGTCAATAGTGGCCTCAAATATCCTCATGAAATCTGCCCCCAAGATAATGTCATAACTACATTTTGAGAGTACAATAAAGGTGTGTTCGAATACGTCTTTGCCAATCTTGACTTGTAAATAAGCTTGCTCTTTACAGACCATAGATTTATCTGGTAAGATACCCTTGAGTTTTAGGTTCGATGTAGGCAAGATAGGGATCCGAACTTCCTTCTTAAGTTGATTAAGTAACGTCTGCGTGACTATGCTCACTGACGCGCCTGTGTCAATCAGGCTCGGGACGACTGTCTGATTAATTGTGACCGAGATGACGGGTAATGTGCGGCTGATGACCGGTCTTCCATTCACGCTTTCCTCTATTAAATCTTCTGGAGAAACCACCCATGAGTCAATTTGTGCGATGGCCCAGCTGTCATCCCTTGGGTTCATAGTGTGTTCCCAGACTGTCTCCTCATTTATGCTGAGTATTTTTTTTTTTTAGACGGCAGACCGTCGTAGCTGGTAGCGAGGGGATTTAGATTACTTGACCTGGCTCGCTGTCTTTCCCGCTGACGTTCTAAGCTGGCGGCCCCTTCTTCCTGATCGCCATTTCGAGGTTCCAGTATTGCCTCTTTCCATTTATCGCTTTCTCTTTGAGCTTTCTCTAGCTCGTTCAAGTAGCGCTCTGATTCGCGGTGTCGCTCCTCTAGGTTACTTCTGAAGTCCTGTGGTTCGTGTCTCTCCCGCCTTCTGTAATTTGGTCGCTGGTTCTGGTAATACCTTCGTGACTGGTACGGGTATCCCTGAGCTCCTTGCCCCTTTCCTGGCCTCCATCTCTCTCTATCGTTTCCTCGTCTCGGGTTTCGGTCATTCCAGCGTCCATTCTCTGGTTGCCACGGGCTTCGTTCGTAATGTCTGTTCCTGGCTCTTGGTCGCCACGTATTTTCTTCCCTCTCTCGAGTGTCAGTACCTTGATCTCTGGCTCCTGGGCGACTATCATTTCCCACAGCCTCAATTGTATTGACGAGGTGTTCAGGTTGCTTATTGCCTCGATGTGGAACGTGGTTTGTCGTTTGGTCGAGATGCCTTAGTGTCGCTTCGGCTTCGACTAGAGTTTTCACGTTGGCCGCTACCATAATTCGTTGGACCTCCACTGGTAATTGTTTTTCAATTGCGCTGATAAGCTCCTGTTCGGAAGGGGCATTGTCTAGTTCCCTTAGAAGTTGAAGCTGAATAATAAAGTAATCTGCGTAACGTGTAGGCGAATTGGTCGAATATTTACGTGAGTAAAGCTCCAATCGTAATAGCTGCTGTGCCTCCACGTTCCAGTACTTGTTTAGGAACGCTGATTTAAACTCCTCATAGCTTCCGAATGAATATGAGAATGCTCTAAACCAATTTAAGGCCATTCCGTCCAGCGATTTCTCGACCAATTTTAATTGTCTTTCCGGTGGGATTCGGTTCTCGCTTATGTAGTCTTGAAGTTCCCTAAGAAAAGCCTTTGGAGTGTAATTTGATTGACCCGTAAATTTCCTAGGCCTGTCATCACTGGTTCTAATAATGTTAATTATCGGGGTGGAGACCTGGGCATTTCGAGGCTGGTTTATACCCTCTCCATTACTGTGGATGCTACTTTGGTCTGGGATGGTTTCATCGGCCATGAGTCCTGTCTTTGTTGTGTCATTTCTCGGGTCTGGCGCTAAGAAATACGCGTGTTGACTCGCGTTCTTCTGGTATAGTAACGACCGATCCTCTCCTACTCTTAGCTGCGACAGTTCTCTCTGCAGATTCAAGATCATTCCCGCGTGAGTTCCAAAGTCCCTTTTCATTTCCTGAACCTGATTATTAGTGGCTTCTACTCTCGTCTCCATTTTCTTATGACGCTCTCCCCAATTCACAACTTCTTCCGCTAATTCAATTCCATTTTTGTGAATGACTTCCTGTCCAGACTCAATCTTCTCTATGATACTCTTTTGTATCGATTCTAGCTCACTCTGGATTTCTGCCTTTCCTATCTTCACTTCTTCCTCTATTTTCCGATGAATTTCATCACGTTCATTCTTTCTTTCTTCATCTCGTATCTGGAATTCTTCCCTCGTCTTCTTGGTGCTTTCGTCATTCATAATTTTTACAGCTTCGATCTCCTCCGATAATTCAGCCTTAAATGTACTGAAGCGTTCTCCGACATCTTCTGACATTTTTACGAGTGACTCCTGCACTTCTCTCCGAAGGTTATCTACCTCGTTTCGAGTTGAATTCATCTCCTCCCGTATCGTACTTAATTCCCTGCTTATTCGCTTTACCTCGGTCCGCGTCTCATTTCCTTCGCTTTTCATTTCGTTGCGCACTTGGTCTACCTGCTCTTTGACTTGCGCGATGTGTGTACTAACAATCTGAGTTATTTGCTCGCTCGTGTCGTGACTATTTTGCGCAATTTGTTCGCTCACGTCCTTACTGTGCTGCGCGATCTGTTCACTCGTGATTTTACTGTTCTGCGCGATTTGTTCGCTCACGTCCTTCCTACTCTCACTAAATTCTAATGTCACCTTCTCTAATTGAAGACGCATCTCTTCTCGAAACTGTCCCATCAGCTCGCGTATCTCCTCTACTGTTGCCATGTTCAACCAACTCTAATAACATTGGGATATGTCCGACCCTCAGCTCGGCGTAACCATTATATTCGAGCGATAAAATACAAGACTTCCTTCCTTCATTTAATTTGTTCTCCGATGTCCAGCTTATTTAAATTTGATAATTCGTGTGATCGCAACTCACAGCATTTACTTTCGATAAAACCTCTACAAACAGGTTATACACAAGCTGGCATCTTCAATTTAACACTTAACCAAACCTCCTGTTGCCCTTAGTATAAATAATAATAATAATAATAATAATAATAATAATAATAATAATAATAATAATAATAATAATAATCCTAGTCCTTAGGTCTGTCTGTTATTTTGGGCGCCGAACCAACTGTTCGTCGTGCCCCAATAGCTAAACCCTACAATGCCGCTATCGGAATGGACGTCACCTGTCCTTACCTACTAAGGCACTTTCCGATTTATGACCTCCCGATTAGGTGTAATAAGTATATGCATGACGTTCGGTCATCCTACTTTTCCCTGAACATCCACGACCGTTAACTCTTTCATCTGGCCTAACTGACAACTGAATGCTCAATTACCCTTCGGTTCACTTCACGTGTATCTCCGACGGGTTACGGGACTCTACCCTTTCTATCACACACAATTAATTACTCCTAGCCTCTACAACATAGGTAGGTCATCTCTTTCGCATGGCGTGGATAATTTCCTATAATTTAAGATGCCACAACGATTGTTCCAAATTCTCTAATGATTAATCTCCGCGCGTGTACTACTTTTTAGCTCGTTGTGGGTCTCTACCTTTATAAATAGACGCCAAACAGTGAACACAATCTCATCTTATGGTCACAGTGCGCCTTACATTCTCCTGGTTTATCTAATATTGCGGCAATAACTACTAATGACGTGGCTCACTAACACTGCCGAAGTGTATTATACGATCAAACAAAGCGGTAATCCGTCAAAATAAAGCCACACGTTGGTATAAGCCAATTATATGTCCCCCATATAGCCACCAAAATCTGGTGATGCCCCAACTAGCCAGCCACTCAGGCGTGTCCGGTCCTAACCCTCTATGAAAAATTCGAACTTATACCGCTATTTCAGATTTTGGAAACATATACTTCGATAAACAGACATTGTATAATGGGTGAAGCTATCTACAGAATAATGGGCAACAGTTGATTTAAAACAGATCCTAATTTATTCAAAATAAACACATAAATAGCAAGGCAAATTAAACCAACAAATTAAACATCCCTGGATTCAATAACTGTAAAATTCATTGCGTATATGAACGTCCAAAGTCCTATATCTAATGAACACGAATATACCGCATTACACTCGTGGATTTAATTCTTTAATGTTGACGCAAAACGAAACTGTGCTTGTATTTTATTTCTCGTTGAATGGCGTGAGTAGCTAAATTTCATGCCCACAAACATTGTGGTGAAATCCTATCCGACCTCTACGTAAATATTTAAGGGATGACTAACACTAACTCTAACACTTGGTAAAATGAATCGCAAGAATCAATTACTTATGCACAAACAGTATTATCAAATCACTTATATCATCCCTCACGTGGATTTCAATTTACCACGGACACACATTATTCACAACATAAATTAAACACATGACGCACTCACAACACCTGTAAACATAATGTCAGTCTCACATACAAACCAAAATACATAATAATATCATTCAGCCATGAACACTGTTCGCCTGTCATTCATACCAACGATAACTATCTCTGACATGAACCTAGCATATGCCCTTCCCAGGTCACTTACCGAAAACACTGTCTAACTCATTAAATAAAACTGTGGGTGATGAATGCGCATGGGCCTTCGTTTATGACAATCCCTGGGGTATTAACTATTCGCTTCGCCCGACCACACTAGCCCTGGCGGAATTTACACACTGGGAGATCACACACGTTCCCTAATCTCTATAACTTGAGGAATTACACTTCTCAATCTCACTATCTCTATAGCTTGAGGAATTACACTTCTCAATCTCACTATTACCTTCCCAAGGCCTGTCTGTACACTATAATCAGATTCACATGACTATCGTGTCATTACAATGAAGACTCTATCCACGTTTAGTTAGACCATTCTACAATACGACGACCTGTAAATATGAAGGCTTCCTACGATGACAGGAATTATTCCTTGAATTTACATCTTACTAGCTGGTTCATTCCTAGATGCTGAATTTTAACACTCCTCAGCCCACATTTCACGGCCGAACATTTCACTAATTTAATTTACCACTTTGAATTCTCTCGATGATTCTCCTCTTAATTAGGATCGAAGAATTGACAACATGCATGTAACGATCACATTCATTCTCTAGCATACGTAGAAAATCACACATATCCACGCATGTCCTCATTCGTTTCAAAGCATGCATACTACTAGATTACACTAGGCCTGACATTATATTTGAGGCTTGTCTGCGCGTTTATTAAGAAAGGAAAACTATCACTGAGTGAAATGTAGTTATCCACATTGATTTGACCCTTATTTACAGTTTATTTCCAAATGACATGCCTTCTTACGTTAAACTCCCACACAACACAAGATGAAATGAGATGAAATGGGTCGATTCATTTACCAATTCTAGCTTTTACTCTTACGTTACTGGCGATTGCCTCTTGGAAAATACAAAATTCTACATATTAAACTACTATTTACAAATCCCTCTAAATATCTACGTAAAGTGCTACATGATTAAAATGGTATGTTTGCTACTCAGCCTTCAGGTCACTCCTTGCTTCGGATCGGATGGCCCCATCCTGTTTAAGCCATCATTGTAGTGGGCGTAGGATGTCCAGATCTCACTTCCGTCTCCCCTGTGGTCCAGCTGCGGTTCTCCATTGTCGCGCCCTCGTCCTGGATAGGTTGCTCCTGAGACTGCGTCTCCGGAATATCTCGTGCACTGCTGTCTTGTCGGTAGCCTAGTGACACTATAAAATTACGGTCACCTTATGAGCTATGTGTAACTGAGCTCCTGAGTTTGTGTGGCTACTATAGCATCCTAGAATTTGTAATGTTATTAAATTTATGTGCTAACATTGTCTGTCTCTCCCTCTGCTCACAGTTCTTGGGTCTACCCGTTCATCCGCGGCGCGGTCGCCCGACAGAACATTTCCCGCACTGCCAATTAACACTGTTCTGTATTTCCGGGACACGATTTGGACTTCGACGTCGGTCAAGCCCCGTTAGTCACTTTATGCGGTGAGCAATAGCCTTCCACCGTCGCGCATGTTCCAATGGACTCGATTGTAAAATGATAACTCTGATTAAAATAACTGTTTCTCTGGTTATTATTTTCTTATAAGTTCAGATAACTGCGTTCCCGAACTTTGATTCAGAGTGCCTAGACAACTCTCTGACACGAGGTAAAGTGATATCTAAATATTACTACGATATAACAGTGTCTCAATGCATCTGTCTGTAAATACGAACGTCACCAGTCAATATGTAGAGTGTGCCAGTGAGACGTTCAAAGTAACACGAACTCGCGTGCCGATTCACAAGTACAAGAGTCTGACAATCTATGAACGAGAAATAAACTGTTCGACGAATGATGCTAAGACCGATATTACTAAGAATTCTGATGTCGATAAGACTACAACTGCGATTACGATACCACTAAGGATTAAAGAGTGCCTTTCCATGTCCTGCGCGGCTAAATTTATCAACTCGGTTTTCTCCCTCCAGTATATTCTTCATTTTGGTTTCTCTTGCCTTTAACCAATCCTACAGGGATAATTTACATGACGCTTTTCCTCATTGGCTGGTTCGTGGTGATTCCTTGCACTGAATTCGATTCTTCCCCTGTTTGTGCGGGCTTGGGTTAAACTTTCTACTATTGTACGAGCTTGGTCATATTTTCTAGGCCTCCACTTTGTATTTTTGACGTTAGTTCAGATCTGTTGTGAATGTATCACTTGGGCTCAATTGCGTTACTTTTCAATTGTTTTTATGACGCTTACGTCACACAACTTTTTACCGTGAAGCTGGATATCGAGTGTATTGTTTGCTCCTGGTCAATTGTCTTTCCTCGCTCCCAACCCGACTGTTGTCCTTCCCGGTCAGTCCTCGTGAGAATTTATGGCAGGGTTGGCATTTTAACCTCACGTCGAAAACACTTGCACGTCAACCCAGGGTTCTTTCTCTGTTCGCCGTATAAGATTTATTTCCTTGTCCATTCTTTAGAGAATAAATATACTTGATGCCAGGATACGCTTTCAATGAGCTCGTATTGAAAACGGGCGCAATATGTTTCCTTATTTTTAAAGGAGATTCCAAATATCAATTTTCCAGTCTGTAACATTTTCAGTCTTTAAGATATTAGTATCATCATAAAAATGATTAAACTATTTTTCACTACTCCTCACCCCCTGTTAAGTGCCCTCTCCGAAAACAAAAAGGACTTTCCAAATACCAAGTTTCTTATCCCTAGCATGTTAAGTTTTTGACATATAATGTAAAATGAAATGGCGTATGGGTTTTAGTGCCGGGAGATCCCAGGACGGGTTCGGCTCGCTAGGTGCAGGTCTTTTGATTTGGTTCCCGTAGGTGACCTGCGCGCCATGATGAGGCTGAAATGATGATGAAGATAACACATACACCCAGCCCCCGTGCCAGAGAATTTAACCAATAATGCATAAAATTTCCGACCCTGCCGGGAATCGAACCCGAGACCTCTGTGACCAAAGGCCAGCACGCTAAACATTTAGCCATGGAGTCGGACGACATCTAATGTAGATATACCGGTACTCATTTTAAAAATTCACCCGCTTTTCCAATTCTTTTCAGCCTCTGAATTGGATTTTCTGAAAGCAAAAAGAAAAAAATACGTGTTTCATTATTTTTAAAAGATATTCAAATACCAGTTTTCATGCCTGTACGTCTGTAACACCGTCAGTTTTTGAGATAAATGTGTACTCGTAAGAACTATTCAGCTTCTTCTTCCTCAATTCTTTCCACCTCTCTCCCGCCTTAACTGGACTTTCCGAAAACAAAAAAAAAAAGTGTTTCTTTAATTTGAAAGGAAATTCAAAATACCAACTTTCACGTCTGTAACAGCTTCAGTTTTTAAGATAATAATAATAATAATCGTATGGCCTCAGCTACCGTGTGGAGACATTTCAATTTGACGCCATCTGGCTGTCTGCTCGTCAATTTCGACGTTCCGTTTTACTCTAGGCCCCCACTAGATGGCAGACCGAGTAAACCGAAACTCTCTTGGGCGTCTATGGCTGAGATTTAATGAATTTTGTCGGGTAAACACCAAATGTGTCACCAGAGATCTTTTACATGCTGACATTGTACGACATGGAGTGTCGAATGGACTTTTTTCCGCCCTTCAAAAATCCGACTCTCTCTGCCGGGTTTGAACCCGCTATCTTGGGATCCGGAGGCCGACACTCTACCGCTGATCCACAGAGGTAGCTAGATTTTAAGATAAAGTATCCTCATAAACGCATTTCAACTCTTTATTTACTTATTTTCAACCCCACACCCCTTACGTCGATTTTCCGATTAAAAAACCAAATGCTTGTTTGTTTATTTTTAAAGGAGATTACAAATACTAATTTTCACGTCTGTAACGTCTTCAGTTTTTTTATATATATAATTATACTCATGAAAGTAAATCAACTCCTTTTTCACCCAACTTCCTACTCGTTAAGTTGATTCCCCCTCCCCAGAAGTTCCTGTATCTTTATTTTAAAATGAGATTCCAAATACCAATGTTCACGTCTTTAACATTTTTAGTTGAAATGAAATGGCGTATGGCTTTTAGTGCCGGGAGATCCTAGGACGGGTTCGGCTTGCCAGGTGCAGGTCTTTCGATTTGACTCCCGTAGGTGACCTGCGCGTCGTGATGAGGATGAAATGATGATGAAGACAACACATTCACCAAGCCTCCGCGCCAGGGAAATTAACCAATAATGGTTAAAATTCCCGACCCTGCCGAGAATCGAACCCGGGGCCTCTGTGACCAAAGACCAGCACGCTAAACATTTAGCCATGAAGCCGGACAACATGTTTAATTTTTTGAGATATAAGTATCCTCACACAAAAATTTCAACAATTTTTTCAATTCATTCACCCCTTTAAGTAGATTTTCCATAGACAAAAGAACACGTGTTTCTTTACTTTGAGAGAAGACTCCAAATATAAATGTCCATGCCTCTAACATCTTCAGGTTTTGAAATATAAGTATCCTCATAAAATGAATTCAACTCCTTTTTCACCCCAGCCCGTTAAGTTGATTCCCCCCTCCCCCCTCCAAAATGCGTGTTACTTTATCTTTAAGGTGATTCAAAGTAAAAATTTTAACGTGTGCAACCTTAAGCTTTTGAGACATAAGTTTCTCACTTCCTTTCACCCTCCCCCCTTAAGTGCATTTTCCGAGAACCAAAAAAAAATTGTTTCTTTGTTTATAAAGAAGCTTCCAAATGCCAATTATCACGACTGTAACATCTTCAGTTTTGAGATATATGTATCTTCATAAAAAAAAGAACTAAACTCCTTTTTCACCGCCGCCACCCCTAAGTTGATTCCCCCCGCCCGCAAAATGCGTGTTTCTTTATTTTTAAAGGAGATTTCAAATACTTATTTTCACGTGTGTAACATCTTTCGTTTTTGAGATATAAGTATCCTCATACAAAGTATTCAACAAATTTTTCAATTAATTCACAAAAGATTAAGTGTTTCTTTGGTTTGAAATAAAATTCCAAATGCAAATTTTCATGTCTGTAACATCTTCAGTTTTTGAGATATAAGTAACCTCATGAAAAGAATTCAACACCTTTATCACTCCACCCCCGCCCGCTAAGTTGATTTCCCCCCATCCAAAAAATGCGTGTTTCTTTATTTTTAAAGGAGATTCCAAATACCTATTTCTAAGTCTTTAACCTTCAATTTTGAGATATAAGATTCTCCAGAAAAAAATTATTCTATGTTTTACTTCCTTTCACACTCCCCACTCAAGTGAATTTTCCAAAAACAAACAGTACCTTACCCGTTTCTTTAAAAGAGCTTCCAAATGCCAATTATCACTTCTGTAACATCTTCAGTTTTTGAGATATATGCATCCTCGTAAAAGGAATTCATCTCCGTTTTCATCCCCCCTCTACCAAGTTAATCCCCCCCCCCAATGCGTGTTTGCGCGTTTCCTTATTTTTAAAGCAGATTCCAAATACCAGTTTTCACGTTTTTAACATCTTTAATGTTTTTAGTATGTATAAATTCTCATACAAATAAATCAAGTAATTTTTAAATCCTTTCAGCCCCCCCCCCCCGTTAAGAGTCTTTTCCGAAAACCAAAGAATACGTGTTTCCTTATTTTTAAAGGAGATTCCAAATACCAATTTTAACATCTGCAACATGTTAATTTTGTAGATATACTGTAGATACGCTAATTTTAAAATTCACCCCTTTTTCAGTTCCCCTTAAGTGGATTTTCCGAAAAAATATTTATGTTTCTTTACTTTTACAGGAAATTCCAAATACCAGTTTTCAAATCTATAATATGTTACCTATCTTAGATAATTTGGAGATATAGTATTTTGAAAAATTCACCCCCCTTGTCACTCCTGTTCACCCCCTATTCATCGGATTATCCCAAAACACAAAAATACGTGTTTCCTTACTTTCAAAGGAGATTCCGAATTTCAATTTTTATGTCTGTAACATCTTCAGTTTTTGAGATATACGTCTCCTCATAAAAGGTGTTCAACCACTTTTCCCCCATTTTTCATCCCTCTTAATGGGATTTTCCGAAAACAAAAAATTACGTGTTTCTTTATTTTCAAAGAAGATTCCAAATACCAATTTTTACATCTGTAAACTTTTCAGTTTTTGAGATATAGATATCATCATTTTAAAAACTCACCCCTCTTTTCACCCCCTTAGCGACGGAATATCCAAAAATCCTCCCTTAGCGAGCACCTACATATTAATATGAATGTATTCCCAAAATTTCATTTCTTTCTGTCGAGTAGTTTTGGCTCGGCGATGATGAATCAGTCAGTCAGTCAGTCAGCCAGGACAAGTTCTTTTATACACTGACTGACAGAGCAAATGCAACACCAAGAAGGAGTGGTCAGAACTTTATGCCAATTGCAGGGTAGACTGACGTTACTGAGGTATGCTCATGATGTGAAACGCGCCGCTGTGCTGCGCACGTAGCGAACGATAAATGGGACACGGCGTTGGCGAATGGCCCACTTCGTACCGTGATTTCTCAGCCGACAGTCATTGTAGAACGTGTTGTTGTGTGCCACAGGACACGTGTATAGCTAAGAATGCCAGGCCGCCGTCAACGGAGGCATTTCCAGCAGACAGACGACTTTACGAGGGGTATGGTGATCGGGCTGAGAAGGGCAGGTTGGTCGCTTCGTCAAATCGCAGCCGATACCCATAGGGATGTGTCCACGGTGCAGCGCCTGTGGCGAAGATGGTTGGCGCAGGGACATGTGGCACGTGCGAGGGGTCCAGGCGCAGCCCGAGTGACGTCAGCACGCGAGGATCGGCGCATCCGCCGCCAAGCGGTGGCAGCCCCGCACGCCACGTCAACCGCCATTCTTCAGCATGTGCAAGACACCCTGGCTGTTCCAATATCGACCAGAACAATTTCCCGTCGATTGGTTGAAGGAGGCCTGCACTCTCGGCGTCCGCTCAGAAGACTACCATTGACTCCACAGCATAGACGTGCACGCCTGGCATGGTGCCGGGCTAGAGCGACTTGGATGAGGGAATGGCGGAACGTCGTGTTCTCCGATGAGTCACGCTTCTGTTCTGTCAGTGATAGTCACCGCAGACGAGTGTGGCGTCGGCGTGGAGAACGGTCAAATCCGGCAGTAACTGTGGAGCGCCCTACCGCTAGACAACGCGGCATCATGGTTTGGGGCGCTATTGCGTATGATTCCACTTCACCTCTAGTGCGTATTCAAGGCACGTTAAATGCCCACCGCTACGTGCAGCATGTGCTGCGGCCGGTGGCACTCCCGTACCTTCAGGGGCTGCCCAATGCTCTGTTTCAGCAGGATAATGCCCGCCCACACACTGCTCGCATCTCCCAACAGGCTCTACGAGGTGTACAGATGCTTCCGTGGCCAGCGTACTCTCCGGATCTCTCACCAATCGAACACGTGTGGGATCTCATTGGACGCCGTTTGCAAACTCTGCCCCAGCCTCGTACGGACGACCAACTGTGGCAAATGGTTGACAGAGAATGGAGAACCATCCCTCAGGACACCATCCGCACTCTTATTGACTCTGTACCTCGACGTGTTTCTGCGTGCATCGCCGCTCGCGGTGGTCCTACATCCTACTGAGTCGATGCCGTGCGCATTGTGTAACCTGCATATCGGTTTGAAATAAACATCAATTATTCGTCCGTGCCGTCTCTGTTTTTTCCCCAACTTTCATCCCTTTCGAACCACTCCTTCTTGGTGTTGCATTTGCTCTGTCAGTCAGTGTATATATAGATTATAATATGAAAGTTGGAAAACATGACAGGAAATGTTAATCCGATAATAGCCTCAATAATAAATCTTCTCCAAAACAATTACCGGTATGTTCAAATTACAGATGGTATAACGTCATCTCCCATTGTTCAAACAAACGGCATCTTACATGTGTGATGCGATATGTCCACTCTTACGGCGTCCTGCAAGGTGATCCGATAAGTCCATTCTTATTCATAATAACAACAGCAGGCATCACGGACACTGTAAAACAAAATTCGGTATCATTGTATCTATATGAAGACGACATTGTAGTCGGCTCCCATGACAGACAAGCTCTTAATTTGACCAGGTTACATCCCTGGGTTGAAGAACATCTAATGTTTTTAAATGAAAACAAGACGGTTCAAATGGTATTCTGGAAAGGTGTAAGAATATCTGAAAATGACTAACTTTTCTGTGAATCAAACGAACTAAAAACAGTAAATTCCCTCAGATACCGACCGGTTCATCACTCCGAATTCACATAAGAGAAAGAGAAGCTGTATCTATCAGAGGGATATATGATACAAAGGATCCGACTAAGATAGCTCTTCAAACTAACATGACACTTTTCTTTGCGAAAATATTACCAGTGCTGTCGTATGGCATATAACGTACCTGGGAGAAACTAACAGTGTCCGATCTTTTCACTACTGACAGTGTTAAAGCCAGATTTCTCAAAAGGGTCTTAGGTGTCTCAAAGACAACCCTATCAAGATTGACTTACGAGCTGACGAACGAATGTTTCCTTATAGAAGATCTGAGACTAAGACTACACCTGCCATCTACTCCTCAGGAGGTTACCCTGCTAAATAATAGAATCCGAAATAGAAATGAAATTTGGTTGGATTTCTACAGCATGGATGCAATGATTGATAGTAACTGGATGGAAAAAAATAAAGACTTACGCAGTGTTGTGACCAGATTGGCTGTTCATGGATTTCACCACACCTGATGTACGCGACAATGTTACCATGACCCAACACCGCAATGTGTTTACAAATTGTGCCAGAGATTATGTGAACGTTACCATTTTAGCGTGTGCACTAGGAGAACAAAATCATTAATGGAATACAGTAAAGAACAGTAGTATAATTCATATTATGTTACATAAACTATATGCACGGTTGCGCGCATTTCATATTTTAAAATAAATTCAACAGATGGCAGAGCGTTTCTAATAACTTCCATGCTGCTAAGAAGAAAAAGTCTACGTAAAAGCAGATCCCACCATGACATACGCCTTAGACATTATTTGGGAACATCTATCAAATGATTACCTAGCTACACTAGAAAGAGTGAAGGCCATGTATCTTAGTGTATCTTAGCAAAAAAAGCTCCTTCGAGACTAACCTATGAGCTCACAAGACAACCTTTCTATATAGAAGAACTGCGATTAAAAATACCTTTGCCTTCTACTACACAATACCAAGCTTTACATCAAGTACTGCAGGATAAAGAAAAAGCGATGGCATGATGACGTCAGGATGGATGAATTCTGACTATGAACTATGTCATACCATAACGCGCTTCTTCTTAAATGTTAATAAAACCATTGAAAATGGCAGGGAAAAAAATATGACGACAGGTATCTCAAGACGAGTTATCTGACCTGTTTGTAACAAATGTTGTGGACCAGCGCGGGTTCTCTAGTATTGTTTTAACTTTCAGATCCAACTATGCTTGGCGTGAAACAAGTCTACATTTCTGAGAGGATATCCGAGGACAAAATTATATGCTAAACTTCCGGATGGACTCCCGGAGGGCCTCGGAGATGTATTACAATCCAAATAACAACTATGGATAAATATTTGTAAGGACTGGAGTGGACCAGGATGTAGCATTCAACGTCACCGGTTGTCGTCACTGCAAAAGATGACTACAAAAACCTTGTCCTTTCATACTTCTTTTATATGCATTGTGGAGTTACGCCGTCACCGAATGCCCAGTAGTTCGACCTGTATTACGAGCAATTAAATCTTTCTTAATGAAAAGCTGTTGCCTAGATTTGTGTAGCTTCACTGATTGCCTGGAATTTATTTGCGAAATATCCAGCTTTTGAGAGGGGTGTCTGTACTACGTGATTAGGCCTCCCCTGATTTTAGACAACGCCTCTTGCACCTAGCTTCTGATCCCCGTCGAGTAACTCACCTGAACTAAACTCCCAAAATAAATTTAACGTGTTGGGTTTCCATCACTCCACAGGTGGCACCATCTAGCTCATTGGGTGGCACCTACTGATCCTAATAATAAGACCTGGCCAATGCCGTTGTGAGTCAGTATGAATGACTCGACATGTGGTTTTCAGCGTGCGACTGTCGTGATAGAGTGGGGAACTGCGCCATGGTTGGTGGGCTAAGAAGTTAGGACATACTGAAAATGACAGTTTAAGAAGCAAATTCAAGATTTTTCCTCGTAGTTGAGGAAGATATATTTTATGGAATGTAATTCTAAGCTCGAGCTTTTATTTGTATAGTAAAATAACGTAGGTAGTATTTTATTTTCTCTCCTGGCGTTACTAAGATACGGTACATTTTATTATATCACCATGGAAGGGGGGGGGGGATAACTTAGGTATTATATCTTGCTTGTATTTCTGTAATGCCACGGGGATGTTCGAGAGTGTTTCCCTCGGAATATTCTTCATTATTTTATTCGCTGCGGCCGGGTTTTCCTGCACATTTTTGGAATGTAGTTTTTCTTCCCATCGGTCGCAGCTTAATTTGAGTTTTGTCCTTGTTTAATGGGGCTGTTGTGAGTAGCATGATGTCGATTAGTTATGTTTATGGGATTTCCTACGAATTTTGATTCCAGTCTTATTGCTATTTTCGGCCTTTCCTAAATTTATCCTTGTCTTTTTGCGTAACACTGGTCCTTGGTTATTCTAGTAGAATGAGATTATCTCTTATATTATCGGGTGGATAAACCCACTTCGAGTTTACGTGTGACTCCTTATCTTGTTGATTTCTAGTGTAGGTAGGCCTAGCTGAGTAAATTAATCTCGAATTTCCTCAGCGGTACGAGAACGTACCAACCTTGTTTGGTAATGTGGGGTTTGCATGCCCATACTGTGTGCAACCCCCCCCCCCCCCCCCGTTTCTAATAGGCATTTCAATATTTGCTCTGCGAACAATTTTACATTTTATTTATCACCACTTTGCTTTAAATTTCTTTGAGGCCAGTTCTAATTTTTCCTGGTATTTATTATTATTGTTTAAAATTTCAATCGTTCGTGTCTATAATCCTTAATTATACTTCAACCTTACGTGACTTCGCTTTATTCTATTTATTTGCCTTGTTTACTTTGATTCATTTGTTTACATTTTTCACCTTACTGAATGTAATCACCCCCCTCCCAAAAGAAAAGAAAAGAAAAATTATTGAAAACTGTTTTGGAAATATAGGCATTGTAGGTCATTATTTCCAATACCTGGTCCAAACCCGATGCCCTTCCACTTCCTAACCCCCTGTTCTGTTATATTACTAGTATGTTCATGTTGCTGATCAATAGTTGAATTACAGCCTCGTAACAAATTTACATTTCTTTCCAATAATGAACTACCTTAAATAAAATTAATTTCTGAAATAAATTATACGACAAATCGTCAATACTATTAGTCATGACATGTTTCAAAATATTGGTGGCACGAAATCTGCTTCGTGCTATATTGAAAAGTCGAGATGTTATTTTAAGACTATTGATTGTTTAAGGACAATGCAATGTAAATTCTGGTGTATGGAAGAATATACCGGTACCTAGTTAATATTGATCCGACTTTGAATTCTGGTTAGTAATTTTCGTAACAATGAAAAAATTCCACTTATTTTAGGCTAATCTTACAGTTACATTAGCCCATACGGTACTTCTTATGTATCGTATAGAAGTCGATCATATACTCTGTATACAATAATGAAAAATAGGAAGATCGTGGGAAATACGAGTTTAACATTTGATATACGATCATAATTTTGATTTGTGAAAATTAAGTTCTGCAATATCTAGTGTGAAATTGTTGTTCTCCCAATATAATAATAATAATAATAAGAAGAAGAAGAAGAAGAATACGAATATAGTGTAATATTCCTATTGCCCTTGTAGAACTTGCAAGCCTTTGTATCCTTTGTCATTAACTACCCCACAACTAGCCGCTCTTCCATTACTCCACTCGATTTTATGGTGTGTTAGACACCCCCTCATTCACTTTATCATTGGTCCACAAAATTATAACCATCTGCCAGCACTATATTAGAAGAGAATAATTAGTCTGCATTATTGGATTATCAGTAGTTTGAATATCTTGCCATGATTTACTACCCTTGTGACCGGTAATGGTGGCGGTGGTGGTGATGATTGTTTTAAACTAGGCAACTATCCTCCATATAACACTAATCAGAGAGAAAAATGGAAGGGATCTGACACTTCGAAAAATGAAGGTATCGGCCAAGGAAAGACCAGGGCCACGAAGGGCGTGAAAATGAGACTCCTTAGGCCTCGCGATCCTAATACTGTCAGGGTCGGAAAAGAACAAGAGTTGCCAAGAGAGGTCGGATATGATAGATGAAATTGAGGAGTCTGACACAAGTAAGTGGAAATAATGTCAGGACTTAGCTAAGGGCCACGTGGTTACCAACTATGCTCCCAAATTAACAGCCCCTGAGGCCCCATTTATTCGCCTCTTACGATAGGCAGGGGCTACCGTGGGTGTTATTCTACCGCCCCCACCCGCAGGGGGAAATCCATGTGGCAGAGAATGCAGAGAATAACATTGCATAGCAACCTAAACTGTCACAGACAGTAATGTTTGGTGAAGCACAACCCAATAACTAAGCTACTTTTTTATTGGTATACATATTGATGTAATCTAAACAAGGTCTAACTTGTTCTCAGAAATATTTAAATAACCACAACTTAAAGTGTCCATATTTTGGGGGGCTCAAAGTGTAAACTGACAACTTTTGGGGAGAGAAATTGGAATGGTGGAATTCTAAAAGGTTTAAAATATCGACAGGCTAAATGTAAGCATAAATCATTAAATAATTAATTATACATATATTAATAATGCACCTTTTATTCAGATTTACAAAGCCTCAATTTGATACATACTCGCACTTGGTACTATTTACACTTGTGAAGATAATCTAAAAGGTTAACGATCATGAAATTGCAAACAATTATGTGGGAAAATGCCACTAAACACTCCTCAATGATAGAAAATACACCAATATTTCATGGATCATTATTAAATTCTCTCACTTACGAGTACCATCTTGTAATTGGTACAGCATGTGTTTAAACATGTGCACCCTGACATCAAGTGTTTCTCAGTACGGTCCTGTAGATTGTCGAACATGTTGATTCACACAGCTTGCCTCGAAGACGCAAAAATTACTGAATCTTCTCTCATAAATCGGGAATGTTGAATGAATCCATTTTCCGGTCAGATAGATAGATGGTTTATTTTAACTGGAAAAGTTAGGTACACGTGTCCCTGTCTTACACTTAACCAGTGTCCGGCGCCATAGCTAAATGGTTAGCGTGCTGGCCTTTGGTAACAGGGGTCCCGGGTTCGATTCCCGGCAAGGTTGGGAATTTTAACCATCATTGGTTAATTTCACTGGCACTGGGGCTGGGTGTATGTGCCGTCTTCATCATCATTTCATTTCCATCACGACGCGCAGGTCGCCTAAGGGTGTCAAATCAAAAGACCTGCACCTGGCGAGCCGAGCATGTCCTCGGACATTCCCGGCACTAAAAGCCATACGCCATTTCATTTTACTTAACCAGTGAATATTTAAGAAACATTAAATAAAACTATTAAAACATAAAAAAGACTGAAACAAATTACTATATTTCTATGCTATTTTAATGTACCTAAAATATATCTTATACTACACAATATAAGATAAATGAACATTTTGTTTCCTAAATACAATAATATAATATCCAAGAAAAAATAAGATACGTTAAATTACAATAATAAGAATATAGATAACCGTACTTTTATTTACAATTTAATGTTCAATTCCAGAAATTTCTCACCTACCTAGGAATGTTTACAGATACAGCCATTTTCTGTGTCTTTGAGGCAACCTGTATTCATTAATATATTCGACACTCTACAGGACCACAACGGGACAATGAGCGAGACGTGAGGGTGCACATTTTGAAGACATGCTGTAACGACGCATTTAGATACGAGTTGCCGTCGTCAACTTGAATGTTATAATGACGTGTCTTGATGTTCACAGGATGTTTGTAATTTCAAACTGCTTGTTTTGCCGCATAATGTATTAGTATAGATTATTCTTAATTCCTCACCGATCTTGAGAACAGGAATACTATGATTAACATCATAAGTCAGTATGAAGGACTCAACTACAACTTAAGTTTCGTAAACAACGTGCTCTGGTAAATGAACCTCCATTATTGCCATATCGATATATTTTTTGTTTTGTAATATTTGGTGATTTTCAAACTATTAAAGGTTGACAACAATGAGAGCAATTGAGAACTATCATATTTACATTTAACAGATTAATCTGTTGTGATTGAACTATAAAGAGTTAAGTAAAGAAGAGTATACTAAATTGTACACTTGCTGTGAATACTACGCTCATTGTTATTCATCCTTGAACATGTGTGAATTCAATGAAGAATTCCATGCTGTGCTGTACTATGGTGGTGTCTAATCCAGCGGGAAACAGTGCTCCAGGAAGTCCTCCATGGCACGGAACACGTGGGGTCTCACACCTCTTAATCCATGTCCTTCTCCTGGATATATCTGGAATCAAAGTGAAACCAAATTTTAAAATAAATAAGTTCAAAGTAAACAACACACCGGAGCTCTGTTCCGAAATTTTTCCTTATAATATTAATATTTGTTATGTAAAATTTGACGTAATAATAGCATATATGAATCATAAAAGTGGATCATGACAAGGAAAGGGCGAAATGGATATCAATGATCCACTGCCCAACACAGGAGAACTTCTAGGATAAGGGTGATGGAAGAAGAAGACACTACTCTTATTTATTTGATATTATTACAACTTCCTTTATTGTGACTTATGGCATAATAATAATCTTCAGTTGTTTTCTTTTCAAATGGTTCTTAACTGTTGAAACCAAATGGATCAGGAATAGATAATACTTTTTAAAATATAAATTATTTACGTTAGTTTAATTCACACACACGCAATTAAGTTATATTTCAACTAAAATTATTATACATTAATAGTAGACTAATATATTGATAATGAAAATGGAGAGAATCAGTTTTCTCTTCATAAAAGTGCACAACATTTGACCTATTTCGTTTCACCAATTGGCTATTCAGTTACAGTCAGCATGAATATGAACAGAATGCACAGTAAAAATTGACACAGGGAAGCAAATATAACTTTTTCTAAATACCTTTATTATCATTCCAGCTGGTATTAGTCACCTTCTCTACCTAAACATTTTTCCTTATGTCCGACAAGCTTTTCATTCTACTGCCTAAATAATTCTGTCTTTGCTAAGTCGATTCTTATTATTTATTAATGACTCCTGGATTGTCCTTCCTGAAGCCCATCTCCGCCTTAAAGTACCAATATATACACTTCTATTTTTCACTAAAATTCACATGACTGCCAATTATGTTTGCCATCATGTTATCCATAGCGACTTCTTTGCAAAATTCGATTACCTGTTAAGTTACTTCAATTTCTGCTTACTTCCACAACCATTCCTAACTCTTTTTATTTACAGCCTACACATCCTTGTTAATATATTTATTTCTCCATTATTATAAAGTGGATATTTACCATCACTACCACTTTTAAAGTTGGTATCTATTTTCATACTCTTCAAATTTAGCTTTAAACCCATCCCAAACGATGTTTGCATTTTTGTTTACCACTTTCTACCAATCATAATTACTTTTGGAAAACTCCCCCATGCCTGTCATATCAACCATATGGTACTAGCTAATATTCCTACTTTTACAACCTTCTTTCTGAAAATGAGCGCACTTATTTTTATCTACGATGAAAACATCGTGATCACCTATCACGTCAGTGTAGAGCTCATCTAGTTTTATCAGCAACACGTCAAGAATATTCTTCCCTCTAGCTGGTTCCATCACTTTTTGCTTTAGTTGTCCTTCCTACATTACCGGTAACTTATTTACCATTTGTAGGTAATTCTGTCATTCGCATTCCGTTCCCAGTTTACATTTGGTAAATTGAGATCATTCGCTTCAATCACGTTTCTTCCTCTCTGTGATGTTTCCACATAGCTGACCGTCTTATCAAATAATTCTGCGCCGTCGGTACCCTTTCCAGGCCTGTACAACCCAGAAACATCAAGTTGCCTATTAGTTTTAGATATGAGCCTTACACCTACATTTATATTTCTCATCCTTAGATTGTCATAACTTACAAATTCTTCTTTCACTCTCCTATCGAATCTATCCCGTCTTTACGATAACTTCAGTTCGTGTAGAAAATTTCCTCATCCATGATATCACTTCTTTGACAAGATTAATCTCTATTACAATATCTGGTAAATACACTGGCATGCCAAAATATGATAAGGGCCTTGGATTTCAACTCAAGAGCTTAGGAAAAGTATTCTTCCGCACGTGAGCACGTCCCCTGTTCCCCCCTTCCCGTCTCCGTTCTCCATCTCCGCCACAACCAGCTTATTATTAACGCCGTGCGTCTATCTGACAAGTACTTCATTCTGAAATAGTGAAGCATCAAAAGAAATCCCTTCCTTTCACATAGCTGTACTTTGATTACGTACCATACCTATTTATTCCTTTACTGACCGTGTAAAACCTACAGATTACTAACGAATACCGAGGCAATTTGTGTGAGGCACATGGGGACTTACAACATAAGTATACGATTCTGCTCTCGTGCAACGACTGTCAGTGGCAGTTTCTCACAGTTCAAAAAGCTGAAAAAAACACCTGTGAGTGGGATTGCAAAATACAATGTTTCCAGGAATGTTTTAATATTGTAGTCTCGTCATTCGGAAGGTAAAACGAACTCATGATACCCTCATGACAACATTTCTGCATATAGAGGGCGGATACGAATGTAAAGCAAAGTACAAATTATTATTATTATTATTATTATTATTATTATTATTATTATTATTATTATTATTATTATTATTATTATTATTATTATTATTATCGAATACGCCAAGCATCCTATTCCCATACCGTGTTAAGGGCCTTCCTGCTTCATGTACGGCGAGTGCATAGTTTGAACTGAGCTGACAGATCGACTTTTCGCTGGAGACTTGGATTTTCCGTGGAGTTTAAGTTCCACGCGAGCGGCGTAAACACTGTACACGGAAACGCCGGTCAGCTGCGAGGTCTTTTTCACCGCGTCTTCCAGAGTCTACAGCGGATTTTCACCTCGTAGGCTACTGTAAACGTTTAAAACAATTTGGTTTAGATTTCCAACTTAATTTTTCTCCATTTTTGTTAGCTTTAAAGTATTTCACAGGGGACTCAAGCGTCATTCATCACACACGTCTTGCTCACAGCTGGCAGCCATTATGAAAACTGAAAATGCTGTTGCAACCAGTATTGCCAACAGTTTTCTTTCTATTCTATCCTCTTTGGTTTTCTTGGATCCATCTTCAACGTCGCACATATTATGCGAACTTATCAGCAATGGAATGAACTCGAACAAAGCTTACTAAGTACACAGTGCAATAAGATATCGATCTCATATTAAATAATTATTATTTTGCTACATACACCACTGAGAACAATAACTATTCATAGCCATCTACGTATCGAAGCCGAATAACATACAACCTGTGGTATATTTTCCGTATTTATACAGGGCAAAATTTTTTAACTCGTCAAGTCAGTTCACCAGATTATCTCCGTCCGCCTCCGTAGCGTAACGGTTAGTGTTATTAACTGCCGTCCTTGGGGGCCCGGGTTCGATTCCCGGTACTGCCAGAAATTTAAGAATGGTAGGAGGGCTGGTATGTGGTTGAAATGGTACATGCAGCTCACCTCCAATGGGGGTGTGCCTGAAAAGAGCTGCACCACCTCGGGATGAGGACACGAGTTTACTTTTTACCAGATTATCTATCCAAACTGAAGGAAGCTCCTGACTTCAGGAACAAGTAACAAACCTAGAGAACTATTTGGCACTGCGGAAGCCTTTTCACCAACCAGAAGTCTTACTAACATCAAAGGGACCGCTAAGGTCTTGAGTTGACTCTCAGTATAGTATAGTGTAGGCCCTCCTCTAGCTCGACCAAGTGCAGCAACTTGTCTTGACATTGATTCCACAAACGGAAGAACTCTTATGGAAATATGCTGACGTACGTCATTTGGATAGCTAGTCATAGCTTCCTGCTATTTGCTTATCTAGGGTCTTGAGTGTGAACGGAACTAACCACTACGTCCCATAAATGCTGACAAGGTTAACATCAGGCGAACGAGGTGGCTAGAGCAGTCCTTTGAAGTCTCCGGAACGCTCCTCAAACCAATTCTGGACAATTTTGGCCCGATAACACGGTGCATTAACCTGCTGGAATATATCGTCCTTGTAGCAGTAAGTGAAGTCCATGAAGAACTGCAAGTGGACCAGGCAGTTCAACGCAGCAGACACTTGCCAACAATCTGTTCAGGTGGAACAACGGATCTAATCATACCGCGTGAACACACCCAACACCATCATGGAGCTCTTGCGGTGCCTTCTTGACAACTGGGATGCACGGATTGATGGGGACTGCGCCCAATCCGAGCTCTACCATCAGCTAGAAACAGCTGGAACAGTAACTCATCGGACCAAGCTACTTGTCACCAGTCATCCGGGATCAAATTAGGAACGTCACGTGTCCAGGTGAGACGCTGTGCCCGGTGTCATTGGGTTAACAAGGGCACTCTTGTAGGTATTTTGCTCCCATATCCCACTGATGTTAAAGAACGTATTGGCGGGCCGGGTAGGCGCTTGGTAACCTCCTGCATTGAATGTGGATGCGACATGAGCCAGTGTGCCTTGTCTGGCGACATACAAAGCTACGATTTACTTTTTACTTCTTTTATTCTGATACTGTCCGCTTCCATGGCTAAATGTTTAGTGTGCTGGACATTGGTCGACGGGGGTCCCTGGTTCGATTTCCGGCCGGGACAGGGATTTTAACCTTCATTTGTTAATTCCAATTTATCGGGGGCTGTGTGTGTGTGTGTGTGATCTTCATCATTAGAATTCATCATAAGTAGAGTAGCACCCTCATAGATTCTCATTAACCAGCCGAGACAACAGATCTACACCAGTTACAATATTACCTCTACCATTTACATAAACTAAGTACCGGTATCTGTAGTTTCGACAACGTGCGAGGATCCATGGATTATAACAGGGCGCGCTCCATTCATATATATGTTTAGTGATGTCAATCATATGATGTGACCATTAAAGTATATATTTTCTCGTTCAGGAAGGCCGTGATAACAATAAAAATGTTTGATGACTTCAGATTACCGCATGCCCTTATCTTTAAAGGAAAAAATATGTAAAAGTCACTCTTACACAACACAAGAACTGCGAAGTTGAACAGGAATATTAAGCCTGGCGTACAAATCCATAGTAACAAACCTGGAACCGGAATGCCACGCCATTCCCCCTCAGAGCGCGCGCCATCTTCAGTGAATGATGAAAATGCACCTTGGTATCGACAGTACCATGTAACAGCAGTACCATCTTCGAATTGAGCCGGTCAGCCTTGTTGGAGACATCAGCTTCCTCATAGCCAACGAGATTATCGTCCTCCGTGGGGAAGTGCATGTAGCGTTCAGTGTATAAAGCGTCTGGAAACAGGATAATGTGGTATGAACGAGTTACAACTGAATAACCTGTGAGCAAGTGGTGTTGATAGGTATTTTAAAAGGAAGTATAACTAGATGACCTTCCTTTCTGAACAAATTAATGGAAACAAAACTGAGAATAAAGAAAATGTATTTATTCAAGGAAGAATTTTAAAATGAATGATACAATAAAACACAATATATTTTATTACGCCAAAATGGACACACACACCAAAAATGTATTTATGTTCCCTCAGTACTAGAACAATTCAAATTTAAATATGCTTGGATGAATCCACTCTCACATATAAAGTGAATGATGAGATCAGACATATTCTCGTCATCGGCTAGTATGAGTTGTTCATGTAGCAGTCAGTGCACGAAGCGTCTGGAAACAGGAATAGGTGACATAAACGAGTTATACCCGAATTATCGAAAGACAAGCGCATGCAGCGTTCGGTGCCCATAAAAGCTGGGGACGTGTAGAAAGTGTCACAAGAAAGATCCATCTGAGTAATTATATATAATTATATAACTAAGTATTGAGGATGGGCTTTGCATTTCTGTATGAATAAGATGTTTGGCTGAATTACAGCTTGTACGCGTAATGGGATACATTCACATAAACCCTGAACAGTCATCATCATCATCATCATCATCATCATCATCATCATCATTTTCCAACTCCAGTTTTTCGGGTGTAGTGTACAAGCACCCCCACTCCTTCCTGTCAAAGTGTAGCTTCTATTCCTCTATGTCCTCCCACTTGACATTTCTCTTGCTGACCCCCGATTTCACTGTGTTTATCCATCGATTCCTTGGCCTCCCTACTGGCCTCTATCCCTTTCACTTCTCTGTCAAAGTAATTCCTTGCTGTTATCGTAATCCTCATAACATGCCCAAACCATTGTAGCCTGAGACAAAGTATGTACAATTCTTCAGGAATGGATTACTCAGTTACTTCAGAGACCATAGGGGAGGTAATCTTGTCAGGCCAGGTTTGCCCTGCTACGGAATGAGTTATGCCGTAGAGCCAGCGACTCAGCGCCAAGCGTCAAGTGGTGAAGAATAACTACAGACGTCAACGTTTCCGGGAGAATGAGTTCTTTTAGCAGGGTGATAGACCTTCTGGATGAGAAATGCTACTGAAAATGCATTACTAGCACTTCAGTGGAGCTGCTGTTCTCCTGCTGGCAGTCAGGATGGGCGCCTCATGTCCGCTGTGATCGACATTACTGACTGTATCATCAATCCCTGTGTCCTCCAAACAGGCTTCATGAAAAAGACCAATTTTAAGAATGAATTATCAGATAATATCTCGCTGTGCCCAGCAAAGGAACTGTTCCTCCAATGTGGTGAACTGAAATGACACGTTGGGACCGCCAGAAATGGGCATGATTGTCCTGTAGAGAATTAGTATGGCATGAAGACGATCTTGACTTCACTCAGACTACTAAGTTCCTCCTTGCCACTACATTCGTTAAGAACCTGTCCTTCCAATGTAGTGATCTGAATGAACACGACGTGGCCACCAGAGGTGAATATAATTGTCACGGGGGAAATCGGTACGGCATTCGAGGCTTGACTCTTACTTAGGCTACTGATCACCTCCTTGTGAACATATTCTCAGGAACTTGCTTCTCCAGTGTGGTGAACTCAACCGATACGGTGGTGGTGATGGTGGTGGTGGTGGTGGTGGTGGTGGTGGTGGTTGTGATTGTTGTTTCAAGAATAAGAACAACTAGATAACCATCCCCTCTTAAGAATTTAAGTGGAAACAAGAATTAGAATAAATTTAAGACTATTAAATGCAGAAATTTGAAAATAAGTTAATTAAAAAATATTAAGCCGAAAGGGACACTGAAAATTAGAAATTTAGAACCCCTTAATTAATCCACTCTTACACATAAAGCAAATGGCGAGATCAGCAGTATGCTGGTCATTCGCTAGTATGAGTTTAAGTGTTTCCTGCAGGCCGAGGTTCCGTCTCAGGACAGACACATTGGAACACTGTGTGAGGATATGGGCCATGCTGAATTCTGCACCACAAGAACAAATTTCGGTGGGGGTCTTTCCTTTTCAGGAGCTAAGAGTGCGTAGATCTTCCAGGACCTATCCTCAGTCTATGGCCTCTCTTTCTGAAGGGCGGAAAGAGGACCGCCACACGGCAGTATTTTTAATTGCTCTTTCTCTCAGCTTCTTGGGAGTTCGGATAGCTAGCCCCTCCGACTCCCAGGACGCCAAGATGGCTCGACGTAGCTGAGAACAAGTAACTGTAGCAGGTATGTTCATAGGTGTAGTTGGTAAAAGTGCGCTTCTTTTGAGGCTTAATCCACATGTTCATTTCCTGCAATTCCAACATGGCTTAGGAGCCAGCCACAGTGATTCTGGTGCCAGCATGACACAACCTGGCTAGAAGATCATAAAACTATCTCAAAGAAATAGAAAGGTGGCCCTTGGTGAAATGAGAAGAAAGCGGTGAAAGGAAAGAAGATGGCATGGATGTGGATGATAAGGTGGAGGAAAGTCAAGATTACTATAAAGAAATGAAGAGACAGACTCAAAGGATTGTAAATAAAGAAAAACGTAAAAGTTGGAGAAGTTTCGTAGAGACCTTAGAAGAAGATGCAAAAGGAAACAAGAAGTTGCTATGAAGCATAGTGGAAAATAGAAGGAAAGGAAACGGAGAAAGTACGTTAGCAAAGATGAAAATGGGGAGATCCTTGTTAATTGCCACGATATTAGGACGAGATAGAAAACATATTTCTCTGGACTTGTAAATGCAGCTATGTTAATCATTTCAAAAGTATTATGTTTTTGTTTTGTTTCTTTATATTGACGTTATAAACTTTTTAATATTTGGACGACAAAATAATTTGGATTTTACATTTTTTAAAATAATGTTGATGTATCCACTGGGGATCGAACAATGATTCCGAAAGCCTGTTGTGGTTGATATATTTTACAAATTGTGCTGATATAGACTGTATAGTGGTCAGTCAATTGTACTAAAACATTAGTAATGTGAAAAATGGTTTTTATCTAATACGATGATGTTTATCGTAGTCATGAGTTAGGACCACATTTCGTCGCATGTGTGAGAAAATGTTGCTACAGCACTTCTGAAGAATACACTAATTGATCAAAGCGACAGTGTTACAAATAACGTAACATTATAAATGTGTGTAACGCCTTTTATATTGGTCAAAAACATAATTCCTTGTCACTATCAACATCTCACTAACTTCTTATTTCCTAGCGTTTGGTCCCGCATTGGTGCAGGGTACGCTTTTAAACATGCCTCTCACTAACTACTTCAGTTATAATATCATAATAGAGCCAAATATTTTGACATACTGTAATGCCTCCAGCTGACAATTGGTGACACAGCCATGCCACACTTTATCACGTGGTCCTCGTCCAGAGCCAGGGCCAGAAGAGCACTGTATCCGCCATAGCTCGAACCCCAGATCCCTACTTTGGCTCCGTCAATGTAGTTATACTTCTGAATCAGCTCCCTGTAACATATGTGTGCCGTAAATTGAACATAAAAGCTCAGACACATCGGATACTGAATACCTTGCTTCATGAAGTTACAGACAGTCTTTCTAATTTCATTTTATTTGTCATCTGGTGAATTCGTGGCTGTTACATTATCTGCTGTGTTTAGATGAAAAGTCAATTAACAAGTTGTATACAAAATGGGGTCTTCACCACGCATTTAGATGAACTATGAGAGATGATAGGAAGTTGCTTAATTTTACATGAATGTGTGGACGAAGTTTTGAGGAGAAACAAACACGAATCACAGGGGGAGTGTGTCATCTGTAGAGAGATTATTAGAGGTAAATGTTTTGTATTATTATTTTAATATATTAATCACAGTATTAAATATAAAATTATTAATTAATAGAAAACATAGAATAACTTTGCATCAAAACACAAAATAGTGCATAAATATTATCCTATTATCAATATTCTTCTTCTTCTTGTTTCGTATAGGCCAGCTAAGGACCACGACATTCAACTATTGCATTTTGGAATGGGCTTTGATGTTTGCCCAGTAGTTGCGCATCCTCAGGCTGTGTTGCTCCTTCCTCTCCTTTGTCCAAAGGGCGCCAGTCTTCTTTGTTGATAATCTGTCCTGGAACTTCTTATGTTTAAGCATCTTCCTGAGTGCTGTACGATCCTTTAAGATTCCTTCTGTTATTCCCAGTTCCTGTAGATCTTTATTCACTTCCATCAACCATGGTGACTTGGTCTTCCTATTTTGCCAGTAGCTGAGAATCCGGTTGGTCAACCTGGTAGGATGCATCCTGTAGACGTGCCCATAGAATGCTAGGCGTCTCTTCCTTACTACATATTATTATTATTATTATTTTGTCTTTTATACAACAAAAATACTCTACAATCGCACAAATAAGAATGACTCAGTTGTGGTTACTTTGTCACTTAAGGTGCCGTGTGTAGATTCCCCATAACTCTGAGCATTACTGACCTCATATGCAACTGTTCTGATTGCAGATGAAGACCTGGATGATCCCGAGATGTTTCAAAGTTTTCCTCGTCCACAAATTTGTTTAATAGCCTAATTAGGCTCTGCTTGGAACATCCTTTGTCTTTAGGAAGATATTATCTTCAGTATCATGTAATCACCATCATCGTCAGTTCCCCTCTTCCAGCTACGACAGGGTAGGAGCAAATACAGTTTCTCTCCATTTTCTTCGATCATTCTACTACCGCCATCCCACCCATTTCAAGCTCTGCTGTCTTATAGGTATTGTTTTGTACCAAGTCCATCCAGCTCAGTCGTGGTCATACTCGGCTTCTCATCCTCTTCATCGTATGGCTTGACAGGCTTTCAACATTCATCCTTGTAACATGTACAAACGAACTAAGCCTGCTCTTGCCTCTTTTATCACTTTGATTATCTAATTTATTTCCCTCTTCACTTTGTCTTGCCCTGTTTTTGCACCACACTTCTCGAGAATTTCATTTCCGCTGCCTGCATTCTAGCCCTCGTCTCCCTTTGCCATCGACCATGTTTTTGCACCATTTGTTCTTATGGGTATATCATACATAATTAATTTTGCTTTTAAGGTTTGTACACAATGATATAGACACCCTCCAACTTGAATCATGTTACTAACCTAAGCATCCAGTCTTGTATCCCAATTCAGGATCTTTGCCCCTAAGTTTAATAAGACCTTTTCCTTCTTATTTTCCCCGTGACATAATTAGTGCCTTGATCATTTCCACACTGACAGTCATTTCACATTCTTCAATCTTTTCATTCACTATACTGTACCTTTACATTCTTGAACCTCTTTATCACATTTTCTCCGGATTACAATATCAAGGAATATTCCTTTAAATAAGCTCACTAAGAATGAACTTTCTGGCGAGAATCTGAAACTGGCCGCAAATGTTTATTTAATTACCGGTGCAACCAGTATCTTTGCTACAAGTGACTCCCTTTTACTTGGTACGGATTGAACGAACCAGAATCTGAGTTAGAACAGGTTTCCAAATAATAATAATTTCTCCTCATTGACATTAGAACCATGTTCATCTGCCGCCAACAGTTCTTCCTCTTCTCCTCTATTGTCGACAAGTATTTTTATGGATTCTATTCTGTTAGGTTGGTTTACATACTGTAATCGTTTAAAAAACTCATCCGTCAAATACTATTTCTCCTTTTCTCCTTCCCCCACTCTGCTTGGATGCTTTTAGTTTTTGTTATGTACCTTGAATAGCTGCATCTTAGATTGTGCCAGCTCATGTGACAAACTGAAGCTGAGAACAAAGAAACAAATATTTGTGACTTATTTTGCTCTTTGGTTCAAAGATACCAAGTACTAATTACTACACTGCTCAAAAAATACATTTGATCACATCTTTAGATGTTCTTAACTACATTGTGCAAATGTATAGTGGGATGGGAATTGAACTACTAATTCACTAACATGTCATGTTTACATAACAGAGGACTTCAGTGAAATTTGGATGCTTGGATGGTATCAGTGTCATTTGAAGTGTACGAGTGACTCAATTCAAAGTGTTGCGAAGGTTGGGCTGAGTGTAGTGTAGTGTTTAAAAGTCATGGCTGATCGTGTGGACCGAGGTAGCAACGAGGGATGCAGTTTTCGTCGAATGAAGCCATTCATGCACTTACACTGCTTCAAGAAGTCTACTCCCAGAGGTACGTTGCCAGAATGCTAGGGGCTGCTCAGAAAGAAAGGAAAAGAAACCTATTTGGTATCTGTGGAAACGTTTCTAGATGGCTGAAAATTTTGACAGACGCCCTGGCACGGGACGCCAAAGGAAAAAGAAAGCAACCATAAGGTAGGGTCGTTTTGTGCGTTTACAGGTTCTACAAAACTGCAAAGTTACAGCACGAGCACTACAGCTGGGCCTACAGCAGGGTTCTGTAGCACACGTAGGGTCCAAACAGCTTGAAACAGCCTTCAAGAGGTCTACATAAGATCCCGATGACCCGCGCAAGTATCTGAATTGGATACGCGACATCGTGGCAGAAGATTGCAGTTTGCCAGATATCGTGTACATATTAGCTAAGACACCAGCGTCCCGTGCTATTCTCGGATGAATCCCGTTTCGCGTTATATCGTCGAAGTGGCCATCTGTGTCTTTGAAGAAGACCCACGGAGTGATTTCATCCGACAGCTGTAAAATATGGAGGTGGATCTGTTATGGTTTGGGCACAAAAAAACCAAATGACTTCCGACAGATGAGTAGCGTTATGAAGATGTTGCAAAGTTTGGGCTGAGAATACTTGGGAGAAAGAAGACAAGGTGCTCGACCAAGCAGTATGTACTCGAGCTGTCAGTGGAGAAATGGCATGGAATTCTGGAATGACATTAGTATATGACTCGAATAAGTTTGAGTGGTGTTTTTAAAAGTAGGAAAGATCATAATATGAATATAAAGTTGGAATTCAAGAGGGAAAATTGAGACAAATATTCGTTTATAGGAAGAAGAGTTGGGGATTGGAATAATTCACCAAGAGAAATGTTCCATGAATTTTCAAATTCTTTGAAATTATTTTATAAATTCAAGGTAAGCAACTGATATGGAATCTGCCACATGGGCGACTGCCCTAAATGCAGTTCAGTGGTGGTTAATTGATTGGTTCATCATTCACAATGGATTCTTTAGTGCTTGATGATACCTTAATGATACATATGATTCCTAACGCGACGGAATTGAAGAAAACGCAGTATGTAACTGGTAGCTAAGACACCAGCGTCCTGTGCTGTTCTCGGTTGAATCCCGTTTCGCGTCATATCGTTGAAGTGGCCGTCTGTGGTTTTGAAGAAGACCCGAGGAGTGATTTCATCCGACAGCTGTAAAATATGGAGGTGGATCTGTTATGGTTACATCACGTGTAACGAATGGAGTGTCCAACCAAAAGTCCCGACTTGAATCCGATCAAAGAAGTCTGTGTCCAACTGGAGCTGGTGCATCCGAGCGAGAAATCGACCACTCCAAACACTACAAGCCCTAGAGCCTACGATGCCAACATCGTTCGGAAATTCCTGCAAGAGGTGGTGGTGGTGGTGATTATTGTTTTAAGAGGAAGTACAACTAGGCAACCATCCTCTAATATAACACTAATTAGAGAGGAAAATTGGAAGGGATTCGACACTTCGAAAAATGAAGGTATCGGCGAAAGGAAGACAAGGGACACGAAGGACGTGAAAATGAAAGACGCCCTAGAGCTCGAGTGCTCTAATACCGTAAATAAACAAGAGTTGGCCAAGGAAGATCGGATAGGATAGATGAAAGTGAGGAGCCTGACACAACTAAGTGGAAGCAATGGCAGGACTCAGCTGAGGGCTCCATGGTCGCCAACCTACGCTCCCAAGTTGAGAGGCCCTGGGGCTTTCCTGCTAGAGCACCACGTGTAACGAATGTAGTGTCCAACCAGAAGTTCCGAGTTGAATCCGATCAGAGAAGTCTGGGTCCAACTGGAGCTGGTGCATCCGAGCGAGAAATCGACCACCCCAAGCACTACAAGCCCTAGAAGAAATGATTTTGAAAGAGTATATCTGAGTATATCTGAAGAGAATATCTGCCTCAAATGAGCGTGCGGCGCCTTGTCAGAAGCATGAGTAGACGTTGTGAAGCTGTTATCCATGCGAGGGGTGGCAATATTCCTGATTAAGATTCTTTACTAGCCACTTAGCGATTATATTGTATGTCCAGGGACCTCTTCTTTTATGTCACATTGCATGATGACGTTGTCTAAAGAGTGCTTTTCACTTCAATTCATAATTGTTGTAAATAGGTGGTGGTGGTGATTAATGTTTTAGGAAAAAATACAACTGGGCAACCCTCTATTAAAACTAATCAGAGGGAATATATGGAAGGTCAAAGAAATACAAGGGCAATGAAGGGAGTGAACATGAAAGATTCAATAGGCCTTGTAACCCAAAACAATCGGGGTCGAGAAAGAACAAGAGGTGACCAAGGGAGGTCGGATAGGATAGATGAAAGTAAGGAGCCTGGAACAAGTAAGTGGAAGCAATGGCGAGATTCAGCTAAGGGTACCGTGGTCACCAACCCATGATTCCATGTCCAAAGCCCCTATGGCCCCTTTTAGTCGCCTCTTACAGACAGGCAGGGGATACTGTGGGTGTTATTCTACCCCCACCCACCCAGGGATAAGAAAATTTTAAAAAAGTGAGCACATTTATTTTTTGAGCAGTGCATATTATCTCAACTGGCGGTCATAATCGTTAAGGCGTTAAGATTTAACGGTGTGCCGGTTCGAATCCCATTGGAGGAAAACATTTCAACCATCAGAATGTTGGCCGGCAGGGAAGAAGAGGTGGTGGTATACAATGTCTAACCAGCAGAGTGCGTATCACGAGCCTCCGTGGCTCAGGCGGCAGCGTACCGACCTCTAACTGCTGGGTTCCGTGGTTCAAATCTCGGTCACTCATGTGAGATTTGTGCTGGACAAAGGTGAGGCGGGACAGGTTTTTCTCCAGGTACTTCTGCCCCAACTTTCATTCCAGCAACACTCTCCAATATCAGTCAATCTGTCAGTCACTTATCATTGTGCCAGAGGAGTACGACAGGTTTTGGCAGCCGGCATGATTCCCATCCTCGCCGTTAGATGGGGGCTTCATTCATTCCATTTCTGACCCTGTCGAATTACTTTCAGAGTGCGCATCATATGCTTGAGTTCAATTTCATCGTCTCCGCAGTGTTTGTATGACGTGTGGGCATATGCCGCTGTCGATGGTGATTCATCCGTTGGATGGGGATGTTAAGCCTTGAGCAGACCTGGGAAATATCGCTCGCTTCTTGATATTTTCCTATAAAGGTAAATATACTCCTAGGGGTGGGTTCGTGGATTTCCAACATTGCCAGTTAACACATACGTCTCTCCTACATATAATAGGAAGTAAGATCTATCATGTCCGGCCCCGCGGTGTAGGGGGCAACGCGTCCGCCTCTCACCCGGGTTCGATTCCCGGCTAGGTCAGGGGTTTTTAATTGTAAATTATTAAAATCTCTGTCCTAGGGACTGGGTGTTTGTGTCGTCCTTAACGTTCCTTTCCTCACATTCAACACTCTACACTTCCTCCATTCCAATTACACGCAGGTTCATATCACATGGTGCAAGTAGGGGCAAAATATCTCTATAGGTCGACGCCTCGAACACATAGCATTTTTTGATTAAAAAAGATTCATAAGATCTATCAATCACCTTCCCAAATATACCGTACGCTGAGGAGCTATTCTCGAGTTTTACCATTATCTTCCGTACGCGGTACATTCAGTTAAGAAAGAACACTTGAATGTGGACTTGGCATTAAAGGTATTCTGAATGGAAATATTGGAAAAATTATCAAATATTACTTACTTGACGACGAGTATCTGGTCCTCCACCTCCAGCGATCCAAGACGGCGGTGCCCAGAGGAACGCGCCCTCTGACCAACAAGCTGAGAACCTCGACCCTCGATCCTCACGTAGACGATGCTGCGATTTGCGACGAGGTACGTGTGCCAGCCTACTTGGAATCGTTCGTTGATCTGCACTGCGCCTGGGGCTCCGTGTCTGCGAGAGAAGGCTACTTAGTACAAAATATATACAGAGTGGGTTGGGAAAATTGTCCTCAGAAGTTAATTTGCGTTTCTTTCCAAAGAACGTATGGGCATGACATTTTTTTAAAGCTCAACTCGAATTTGTAACAACTAATCAGCTATTCTGGATTAATTAAAACTTAACTATAGATTGCCCAACACAGATCCGTTTCTCTGCCATCTAGTAGAGAAAAGCGGAACGTCAAAATTGGCACACAGGCAGTCTAGATGACATTAAATAAAAACGCATGTAACTGAGCCAAGCTGCTATTATTATTATTATTATTATTATTATTATTATTATTATTATTATTATTATTATTATTATTATTATTATATACATTCGTTTAGCCCCTTAAGGAACACGTGGAACCATTAAATAGCACTGGTATTCTTCATCTTCTTGTTCTTCTTATCTTCCCAAAACTTCCTCATCCTTTCACTATGGGCCTGCCGTTTTTCTTGTGTCCATGAGTTTTTGAGTTTCAAGCTTTTCTCAGATGGATTCTTGGGTGCAAATTTATGGCTGTTGATCTTTTGTCTGTATGTATTCCTTGTGGTTGCCATTGGATCAACGTCGACTTCTGCGAGGTCCTTTTGTGCATCCACTAGCCAGCGAACTTTGGTTTGTCGGTTTCCATTGATAATAAGAAATAATTATTTTCTTAGTCAGTCGTGAGTCATCCATTCGTGCTGAATGTCCATAAAATTTCATACGCCGTTTGCGTGCGACTGAAGTGAATCGCTCAGTTAATGCATAGAGTTCTTCCGAGCTTTTTCGCATCCATATACCCTTTTGAAACTTGGGCCCGAATATCTTCCTCAGTACCTGTCGTTCAATTTTCTCAATGTCCTTGATGTTAATGGTAAGTGCTGATGTCCCAGTTGCGTAGAGTGCCTCAGAAGTGTAGAAGTGACTTTCCTTATTCCAAGCCAATGAAATCAATCATTCTTATTTCTTCCAAGTGTGATCCATAGGGCCTAATGCTAAATTTATAGAAAAATTAGACACACTCTAAGTTACTTGATTCGAGAATTGGAAAAAAATCCAAAGAAAAGCAACTCGATTTATGTTATATTTCCGATAAAATAGTAACGTTACGAAAATGTTGCAAAGTTTGGGCTGGGAAGACTTGGAGAAAGGAGACGAGCTGCTCGACTAAGTAGTATGTTCCGAGATGTCAGTGGAGTGATGGCGTGGAATGACATGAGTGGTGTTTTTAAAAGTGGGCTCTGTGTTGGGCAATCTATAGTTAAGTTTTAATTACACTGACTGACAGAGCAAATGCAACACCAAGAAGGAGTGGTCAGAAGGAGTGGGACCAGAGCGGTATTGTGTATTATGAACTCTTGAAGCCCGGCAAAACCGTTAGTGCACAACGCTATCGCCAACAAATGATTAATATTTAAATCGCACATTGATCGAAAGATGAGAGGTATGGACCAGAAGACATGGCAAAGTAATTTTTACATGACAATGCGCGTCTCACTTAGCAAAACCAGTTAAAGACACTTTGAAATCGCGTGGGACATCCTTCCACACCCGCCGTACTCGCCCGACCTGGCACCATCTGACTATCACCTCTTCGCATCAATGGGGAACGCGCTCGCAGAGCAGTACTTCAGTAATTTCTTCAAGTTGGAAAATGGCTCGACGAATGGTTTTCCGCAAAATACAAACAGTTTTTCTGGCATGGTATTCATAACTTACGGTACTTGAAAGATGTTACATGTTTTCTTTACCACAAAAATCAACAGAAACTTACATACACCTGGTAGGCATCCTTCAAGTCGAATGTGACACTTATAGGCTATTTTCAGTTTTTGAACTTTTAAAAGAATGTCATTGGTATTGAAAATGCATATCATTTTAGTCGACATAGTTTTGATGTGTAAATCATTATGCATAGAATCATTTATAGATTTAATGATGAACGTAAATGAACTTTGCGCAGACTGCGTGTCTGTGTTGTAGTCCATGATATTTACGCGGTATTGCTCGTCGTTCGAATCAGATGATGTGACACACGGCAACGCAGCTCAGCTGTTTCAAGTTCCCGCCAAATGTGCCACGTCCGTAGGCCTACTTTCAATGATAGCACTATGGTTGATATAGATGTTGATTCCTATAGGGAACATGAAATATTTATCCCGAATGATTAAATTTATAATACCAATATAATGGTCCGTTATTGGACATTATAAAATTTCCAGCTAACTCATTGGTATTAGCACTATAGTTATCAAGAGACTGTACTTATTTATCCTGACTTAAGCCTAAACCACTGCCCGCCAAGTAGATAATTATATTTCTGTCTTTCATTAAAAAAAACGAACACATAAGATTTTAGAAATACAGACTAGCACAAGCAAGTAGGGCCTTTCTCAAGAATAGAAATTTGGTATAAAAAACGAACACATAAGATTTTAGAAATACAGACTAGCACAAGCAAGTAGGGCCTTTCTCAAGAATAGAAATTTGGTAACTTCGAACCTTGATATAGGAATTAGAAAGTTGTTTTTAAAGGCTTTCGTCTGGAGCGTGGCATTGTATGGTAGTGAAACACGGACGATAACTAGTTTAGAAAGAAAATGGAAGCTTTTGAGATGTGGTGTTACAGAGAATGCCGAAGGTGAGATGGATATATCAAATCACGAATGAAGAGATACTGACTCCAATTGGTGAGAGGAGATCGATTTGGCTAAATTTGACGAGAAGAAGAGGTAGACTGATAGGACACATCAAAAGAATTCGTTTTTTATACCAAATTTCTATTCTTGAGAAAGGCCCTACTTGCTTGTGCTAGTCTGTATTTCTAAAATCTTATGTGTTCGTGTTTTTAAATGAAAGACAGAAATATAATTATCTACTTGGCGGGCAGTGGTTTAGGCTTAAGTCAGGATAAATAAGTACAGTCTCTTGATAACTAGAGTGTTCAGTTGATTTTCGAGGGAAGTGTAGGGGGTAAGAACGCTAGGGGTAGACCAAGGTATGAATATGACAAGCAGATTAGAGCAGATGTAGAATGCAAGAGTTACGTAGAAATTAAAAGGTTATCACAGGATAGGTGGAATGGAGTGCTGCGTCAAACTAGTCTATGGACTGATAACTCAAACACAAGATTTTAGAAATAAATTAAGAATCTGAAGAGCCAAATCATCAAAATGACACCAATGACCAGAGTCTTTTCGTTGTTCTAAAAATGGAGACAGCAAGGAGCAAGAAACAGAATGACAGAAAGAGAATACAAGTCAGTGATCTCACAACTTGTACTTCACAACTAAATGTAACCCTTAGCATATTGTAGCCGAAATTGCTAGTTTTAAAAATCGAAATGAATTACCTTAGTTGTTTTCATGGTACAACGTAAGAAAATGTTCCGAGAACAGATGTCCTATTTTGGACCTCCATAATTAGTCACCCTAATGTAACTTAATATTACAGCGCGGTCTCCGCAGGGTGTTGAGGAGCACCTTCAACATGGCGGTACGTGCAAGGTCCACTCATCCCCAGTCTTACGCTACTTACCACATAAACATAGGATAGTACTCACACGTGAACTAGCAGTGGGTACTTGTTCTTGCTGATGTCGTAATTGGGTGGGAGCCACATGCGGACAAGTGCTCGATGACCACCAGGGAGCCTTATTGTTGTTGGATAGACGACGGGTAGCAGTTTGTTCACTATTCTGCTGCGAACAGCTTCATTTTTATCCCAGGTGAGTAATGGGCTATCGCTCTGAAAGAAAAAGAAAAGACGTAGAGCTCTTGAAAAGTATTTCTATAAATATGTTATAAATTAAAAATAATAATAGTTACGGGTACATGACCCGCCTGAAACCCTGCAGGCTCACCAACAGGGTCCTTACAGCGACAAGTAGGGGAAAGGATTACAAGACCAAGTGGATCACCTCAGTAAAATCAGACCTAGAGGAACTACAGATCCCATTACCGACCACAGAGAACCGATCTCAGTACCGACAGGCTATCCTACAGGGAATCTTCCCACTGTCCTTCACAAGCAGAAAGAGTACAGGGATCACCAGATCTACGTGGACTGATGGAAGGGAGCAGGCACGCAGCGGGAAACTGAAAGCGTACTGGGCCAAGAAAAAGCAGAAGACCATAGCTAAGAGATAAGACGATCCCCGTGGTGCTTATTAGGACACAATGAACCAATAATAATAATAATAATAATAATAATAATAATAATAATAATAATAATAATAATATTTATTTATTTACATATTTTACGCCCACATTGGAGCACTGAAATCAATACATTTGAGTTAATTTCTTCTTCTTCTTCTCCCAGAACTTTTTCATCCTCTCCGACCTGGAAGCCCTTTGTGTGTCCGATATAGTATATTGTTTCCGTTCAACTGCTTTTAGTTTGAGACTTATGCTTTTGTTCTTCAAAATCCTCTTCTCTTTTCTGTCTTTGATTTGTTGCCGAGTTATACCCAATTCTTCCAAATCGTCCTGAACTTCTTTGAACCAATTATTATTGATTTTATTCTTCAAAAAGTAATCGAATAGTTGTTTCAATATCCTGGTGTCTGCTAATCTTGATATGTGACAGAAAAAGGAAATTCTTCTTTTACGCATTGTAGATATTATTGATTCACATTCACGATAGACAATGTTGTTAGGCAACAATCTCCACTGTCCATCAACTTGGTGTTTTTTATTAATAATTGTTCTAAGAATTCTTCTCTCAGTTTTCTGTAATTTGTCTGTTGTAGATTTTACATTTAATTTGAATAAAGTTTCACTAGCATAGGTTGCCTCTGGTTTAACTATGGAATTATAGTGTTTCAGCTTAGCGTTTATCGAAAGAGATTTTTTTTAATAGGTTGGCCAGGTAAGTCTTTGTGCTTGTTTAAATTTAGTTGTTCTGTGTTCTATTGCTTCTTTTTCATTTGTGTTCCATGTTATTATTTCCCCAAGATATTTGAATTTCTGAACAATTTTAATCTCTTTATTACTGTTCAGCTGAATAACTGGTAAATCAACTTTAAAAGTTGGCATCATTTCTGTTTTTTCAAATGAAATTTGTAATCCCATTTTTTTAGCTATAATTTCTAGTTGTTCAATTTGAAATTTAGCCTCTTCTATTGTATTTGCAAGTAATGCTAAATCGTCCGCAAAAGCAAGGCAGTTGAGTTTAATATTTCTACCGATCTTGATAGTTGGTTGGCATTTCTTGTTCCATTCACGCATAACCTTCTCCAATGCACAATTAAATAACAATGGTGAAAGTCCGTCTCCTTGTCGAAGTCCAGTTCTTATAGTGAATGATTCTGATAATTCACCTCTAAATTTAACTTTTGCCTTCGTATTTTTAAAAGTCATATTAATGAGGTTAACAAGTTTTTGATGTAAGCCAAATTCTTTAAGGCTTTTTAATAATGAGTCACGATGAATACTGTCGTATGCTTATAATAATAATAATAATAATAATAATAATAATAATAATAATAATAATAATAATAATAATAATAATAATATGGACCCAGCCACCGAGTGCTAGACTGACTGCATTTCATGTCTATGTTCTCTTTTACCTCTACCAATGACAGAGAACCTGATCTCTATTGGGCGATTTATGGCTGAGCTTTAATTTTTTCGGGTAAATTCTTGATGTGTCACCAGAGTCCTTTACAAAATTTTTTAAAAAAATTCGTGTGGCTATTTCTAGCCGAGTGCAGCCCTTGTAAGGCAGACCCTCCGATGAGGGTGGGCGGCATCTGCCATATGTAGGTAACTGCGTGTTATTGTGGTGGAGGATAGTGTTATGTGTGGTGTGTGAGTTGCAGGGATGTTGGGGACAGCACAAACACCCAGCCCCCGGGCCATTGGAATTAACCAATGAAGGTTAAAATCCCCGACCCGGCCGGGAATCGAACCCGGGACCCTCTGAACCGAAGGCCAGTACGCTGACCATTCAGCCAACGAGTCGGACATTTTATTGATTTATTAATACAGTAATATTTGAAGCCGGAAGCTCTCCTTATTAGGTACTGGTAGTTTATTTTGTACAGGTACTTGGGAAGCAAACAGCTATTTCTAGGGTTGGAAATACAGGGACATTATTTGCTCTAATCGGAGGATTTTCACTCGTCCGGTCGCCTGCGCTGCGAGCCTGTCTCCCGCCAAGCAGTTTGCCGTAATGCGGCCAGCGCGTGTTTTCGTACAAGATTTTCTGTAGGCCTACTTTATGAAGGTATTATGTATATACACACGTTCACGTAATGAAACTGGCATTGGAACAACACACTGAGCACTAAACACGTGAAAACTTGACTAAACTGAAGCTTACGTTAATAAAGCTCTCAGCTGACTGCGAAGGAAGGGAGCTCATGGCGCCCAGAGGGCAGATGACAAAGTGCTTGGCGGGAGACAGGCTCGCAGCGCAGGCGACTGGGCGAATGAGAATCCCCCGAATAGGTAAAATAATGTCCTTGTACTTCCAAGAAAAGTTTTAGTGAATCATATAGATAATCCAAGTCTGATGATGATGAAGATGATGATGATGATGATGCTTGTTGTTTAAAGGGGCCTAACATCTAAGATCATCGGCCCCATAATCCAAGTCTAGGACATATCCTGAAGTCAGTAGGAGTTCAGGGATTTGTGCTTTTCTATGTTAGCTCCAATCTTCCCAAACGATTTGGCTTTTTGCTGCCGTCTAGACTGGTCCGCCATCGATGTTTTGATTAGTACGGATCCATCACGAAGCTTACGCATTTCGTCGACTTCGCCACAAACAATTACTTCGCCTGAATTGCTGATTAAGAAAGGACTTTCATGTAGAAAGCTCTTTCCATTGACCCTGAAAACAATCTGGAATCGAGGTAAAAAGTTCATCACTTTTATAACCCACAGGTGCTGGATTTTAACGCTTGCACTTCTTCACTTTCGAGGACGCTGTTTTAAGGGTGCCACCATGATAAAAAGAAGAAGACGAAGGTTCTATTTGGTCCCACCAGTAGCTAGGGAAATAAATAGTCAATCTTCGGCAGAGCCCCGATTGCCGAGGCAAGGCTGCATTCTCCTAAGGCAGTGGCGTATCCTGGAATCTCCACTGAGGCATGCAACTAGTAACCATGCAGTTAACACAATGTATTAAGTAAATATCAATTCTACTCACCCTAATTACATGTAGGTGAACTCGAGCCAAAAAGTTTTACTGTAAGTTTCTGGATTGAAATTGCGTACACAATTCTTGTTTTCTGTTTTTAAATTTACGAGGGTCCGCCTCTGTGGTGTAGTGGTTAGTGTGATTAGCTGCCACCCCCGGAGGTCCGGGTTCGATTCCCGGCTCTGCCATGAAATTTGAAAAGTGGTACGAGGGCTGGAACGGGGTCCACTCAGCCTCGGGAGGTCAACTGAGTAGAGGTGGGTTCGATTCCCATCTCAGCCATCCTCGAAGTGGTTTTCCGTGGTTTCCCACTTCTCCTCCAGGCAAATGCCGGGATGGTACCTAACTTCAGGCCACGGCCGCTTCCTTCCCTCTTCCTTGCCTGTCCCTTCCAATCTTCCCATCCCCCGCAAGGCCCCTGTTCAGCATAGCAGGTGAGGCAGCCTGGGCGAGGTACTGGTCATCCTCCCCAGATATATCCCCGACCCAGAGTCTGAAGCTCCAGGACACTGCCTTTGAGGCCCCGGACTCAATTCACGGTCAGATCGGGGATTTTTACCTGGGTCTGAGGGCTGGTTCGAGGTCCACCAAGCCTACTTGATTACAATTGAAGAGCTATCTGACGATGAGATAGCGCTCCCGGTATAGAAATCCAAGAATAACGGCCGAGAGGATTCGTCGTGCCGACCACACGACACCTCGTAATCTGCTGGTCTTTGGGCTGAGCGGCGGTCGCTTGGTAGGCCATGTTTGTTCGGGACTGTTGCACCATGGTGTTTGATTTGGTTTTTAATATTAGACTATACACTATAGAGTCTGCACGTTGCTGCATTGTCTGTATCTTACTAAGAAATTATTATTATTATTATTATTATTATTATTATTATTATTATTATTATTATTATTATCATCATCGAGCTCGATAGCTGCAGTCGCTGAAGTGCGGTCAGTATCCAGTATTCGGGAGTGAGTTGGTTCGAACCCCACCTTGAAGATGGTTTTCCGTGGTTTCCCATTTTCACACCACGTAAATGCTGAGACTGTACCTTAATTAAGGCCACGGCTGCTTATTTTCCACTTCTAGCCCTTTCCTGTCCCATCGTTGCCATAAGACCTATCTGTGTCGGTGCGACGTGAAGCAACTTGTAAGAAAAACATTATTATTATATATATATAATTCGCTGGGGCCATCAAGGACCACGTTAAGTCTTGTTGTATTTGACACTGAACTTGGCCTTCTTTAGAGCCCAAATTTCCCTCATTCTTTGTGAGTGGGCCTGCTTACGCTCCTCTGTCCAAGGGGCACCGTGTCTTCTCTTCGACTGCTCGTCCTCGGTTTAGCCCGTTCGTCAATATTCTCTTGCGGAAGAGATCTCTGTTAAGGGCGTCTTCAGCTGAGATATGTAGCATTTGCAGGTCTTCTTTGGTATTTCTAAACCAGGGAATTGTGGTTTTGGGGTTTGAATAAAAAAAGTGAAATATTTCTTTAGTTAACTTTCTTCCGTCCATTCTTTTCAGATGATCGTAAAATCGTGCCCGTCTTTTTCTGATTGCGTCGGTAATTTTCTCTATTTTGCTGTAGACTTCCTTGTTGGATCTCTTTTGATGGATTCCATTTCTGTACTTTGATCCCAAGATTCCTCTCACAATTTTGCGTTCTCTTTTCTCCAGTTCTTCAAGGAGTCCTTTGTTGGCATTTAGAGACATTAGAGACATTTAGAGACTCCATTATTATTATTATTATTATTATTATTATTATTATTATTATTATTTCCTGTTTACCATACAGACTTTGGGTCGGGATATACAACTGGGAAGAAGGGCGAGTACCTCGCCCAGGCGGCCTCACCTGCTGTGCTGAGCAGGGGATTTGTGCGGTGGATGCGAAGATTGGAAGGGATAGACAAGGAAGGAAGAGGGAAGGAAGCGGCAATGGTACCATCCTGGCATTTGCCTGAAGGAGAAGTGGGAACCACGGAAAACCACTTCGAGGATGGCTGAGGTGGGAATCGAACCCCCTCTACTCAGTTGACCTCCCGAGGCTGAGTGGACCCCGTCCCAGCCTTCGTACTACTTTTCAAATTTCGTGGCAGAGTCGGGAATCTAGCCCGGGCCTCCGTGGGTGGCAGCTAATCACAGTAACCACTACACCACAGAGGCGGATATTATTATTATTATTATTATTATTATTATTATTATTATTATTATTATTATTATTATTATTATTATTATTATTATTATTATTATTATTATTATTATTATATCTGAACACACGCACCTTGTTGAAAATGAAGGCTTGAGGTATTTCCGGGCCTTGGCACTCCATCATGTAGTAAGATTTTCTCGGGCTGAATGAGGCAACGGCATACAGACAGGGAAGTTTCCCGTCGCATGAGAGGCAATGCGGAGGGCCACCGCCAGGAGTGTCGGCCACGCGGTACACGTGCTGCTGTGTGGGCCTGGCAGAGGTCGTCCCCAGGAAGTACCTGTCGGTGAACAGACAGCTTACCGTAATCCTTATTAGTAGGGGGCGGATGTTGTTGACCTAAAAGAATCGCTGAGAATGATCAATGAAACCCCCTTAAATTTATGGGAAAATGCTATAAAATAAGTTTTAAAAAATAAAATAGTTTACAAAACTCAGTTCTGGTGATTATGTAACAATGGTTTTACAAGTAATATATCCCAGTTCTCTTTACTGCACAGCTTTTCCTTTTACATAAATAATTCTCTCCCAATTTACTTGGAAGTGTACATAATATGGACGTTTTAATTTGCTGGATGCAGTGCTAGCAATCTGCACCCGAAAAACCTGGGAACTTTTGCTGTTCTTCACACTCGTGACAGTTTTCAGATGTTTTTCTTATTTAATCTGCTGTTGTACAGTAAAATTCCTTACCGTATTCACTTTTAAGAATACACATTTTACAAGATAAAACACTTCCATCTGTCGTAAACAACATTCATTCGCTAGCTGTTTTAAAAATACAATGGTTTCACTTTTGGCAGAACTATAATATGCACTTCGTTGGATAATTCTCTACCGAAGTTCTTGGCCTTGACGTACGCGGGGGTCGAATGACTTGCTTTAGGGGCGGGTGTGAAAGGATGGTGCTTGGGACACGTTTCGAAGTAAACTGCCTGACAAAAAAATTTAAGCACCCAGATTATCCCATTTTGGTATACATGCATACCACTGATGTGTGAATAAATGATTAGATTTACAAGGATCTGTAATGTGTAGAATGCCTACCAGAGTGCATTCGTGATGGTACCGTCTTCTTGTTGATACGTTGTTACCAGTCCACTGCTGTGAGTCAGACGTGCAGAGAAGACTACGTACAGTACGAAGCACGCGCGATGCCTCGCAGACGCGTTAGACAGCCTATCCACCAACTGCCAGCATTTGACTGAGGCCGCATTGTGAGACTTCATGAGGCTGGTTGGTCGTAACGTGCAATTGCCAGATATGTGGGCCATTCAGATGTCACACTGGCCCGATGTTGGACTCATTGGGTACATGAGGGCATCCAATCACGTCGTGCAGGTTCGGGTCGACCAAGAAACACCATCCCGAGGGAGGACCGTCGTACGGTACGCCAAGCATTGCAAGATCCCATAACTTCGGCATCCGCCATCCGCGAACATGTACTATAGACTCTACAACATCCTATGAGTTCCTGCACAGTGCTTCGACGACACACATCCGCCGGATTGGGGTTCTACTACCCCGTGTGTCGGTTGCCATTGACACCAGAAGAGCAACGCCTGCGTTTGGAGTGGTGCCTTGACCGGGAGGCATGGACAAAGGACGACTGACGTCGCATCATGTTCAGTGATGAGTCCCGCTTGTCCATAACCTCCGATGACCATCGTGTGCGGGTTTGGATGCGTCGAGGGCAGAGGACAGATCCTGCCCATATTGTGGAAAGACATACATGAGTAATTCCTGGTATCATGGTGTGGGGAGTCATAGGGTATGTGTTGAAGTCACCTGTAATAGTGCTGCGGCAGACTTTGACGGCACAGCGATACGTCTCAGACATAATGCATCCGCATGTCCTACCCCTTATGGCACAGCATCCTGGGACAGTGTTCCAACAAGATAATGCACGTCCATACACAGTACGTGTACCTATGGACTGCCTAGAGCATGCTGAGGAGCCCAGTGGTCAGTAAGATCCTCGGACCTCTCCAACATTGAACACGTATGGGATGACATTGGAAGGGGACTCCGTCCCGGTACCAACCTGCGGGATTTGGAGAGACAGCTGCAAAAACTGTGGGCGAACTTGCCTCAAGAGAGGATCCAAAGGCTGTTTGACACCATTCTGAACCGTATAAAGGCATGTATTGCGGCCGGGATGGGGGGAGGTGGAGGGGGAGGGAGGGGTACGACCTCCTACTGACCTGGTGCCAACATTCCACCTGTAACTGCCAACGGCCTTGTCTCTTTCATCCCACATTGTTATTAGTTCAATAAAGGCACATTGTCTTTCAGCATATGTAGTTTCATTCACTTTCAACCACTCCTTCTGGGTGCTTAACTTTTTTGTTTTTTGTCAGGCAGTGTATTTTCTCCTAATTATCAGAGTTCTGTGTTGTGCTGTTGCACATATTTCGGACACACAAGACTTAGCCATGAAAGATGTTTGCAAAATTTAACAGTATGTACGAAAATGTACTTTTTTGTATCATCTCTTGTGGATTTTTATTAGTCTGGCAATAGAGAATGCATGCTTAAATTTTTAAAAAATGATCTAAAAATTCTTGAAAATGCTATATATTGACCTAAAAAATTCTTGAAAAATGAAATAATGACTGAACTTGGGAAACGCGTTAATATCTTTCATTATATCGGAGTATGAATTTCTACACTACTGAGCAACGTTCTAATGAAAAGGAAAAACAAAAGATATTTCAACAACATCCACCCATCCCCCTACTTATCAGTAACTGTGTAACTCAGTTGTCAGTCAAGTAGTGAAATACGTACAGGTGACCAATTGGACAGTATGGAGCCTGGCAGAGGTCATTCCCAGTGTACCAGGCGGTACACCTCCGCGCCGCTAATTCAAACTTTGCGCCCGTTGAAACTCCTCTACTGGAGGAGGCTTGAACTCTAACAACCATGTTAATTCTAAAGGTTATCAGAAGATGTCGCTATCTGTAAATTTTGAAGAGTTCTGAACTGTGTCTTTTTCGATTTATTTTTGTTTTCTCTGTAGTGAGAAGTGTGAACATTCTCTTCCAGATGGCACTACTGAAGGACTACAATTGTGCACCCTAGTGCGAAGTGAAAGAACTGGTTTTATGGAGAAATTTTGTGTTCATAAGTTTGTTCTTTGTTAAATTTCTTTCAGTCATTTGTTTGGGTTGGCAGTATAACCCTTCTCTTTCCGCTGGTTTTGAATTTAACCAATCCCGAATTTCTCTAATTAATTTTCCACCAATAATGTGTTTCTTCCTCATCTGGTGTAGTGGTTTTCATTGTTAGCCAATAAAAGCTTGTGGGCGGGTGTTCTTATTCTTGAAAGGTCTCGAATGTTCCGCGAGGGTATATAAACTGCTGATTTTCGAGTCTCTGCGCCACTTCAGTAACATCTATCATTGTGTAAATTATGTAGCAGGGGGCGGGAAGCGCCTCTTTCGTCGGGCCTTTTAATAACTTCTTTTCTTGCTAGCTCAGCAGTTTAACTCTCGGGGCAGGTTCGATACCTTTTACCATGTAACTTTCCTCTAAAATGTAAAAGACTCTTGGTATAAATTCTGTCTCTTTAAACTACAAATTGGGATAGAGAGTGCCTAACCCTCTCGAGCTCCCATTCATTTTGTTTTGAGGTGACTACGTTTTCATAACAGTTTCCCTTCTACTCGTAATGTCATAAAGTTTTCTATCGTGTCACCTCCGTAGAATGGTATTAGCCCTTGCATAAGCGGCCTAGGGCCAAATTAGGTTTTAATAAAGTGTATTAGGAGTGCAAGTACGCCTCCTCTCAAATTGGTATTTTGGGGCCATGTCATTGACCTGTTCTTTACTTAATAGGCCTCAGTAGGTTGGGTATTTTTACCCCTGTGTTATTGTACTTGGAGGACAGCTTGAATGTGGAGTTTGGTGTGGCCTTTGATGGGCTTGAACTTTGAGAGCGAGTTGCTCTTTCTTAAAATTGGGTTTCTGTGTGCCTCGAGGAGGCTTTACCGTGTAATGGGGAGCAAGTGCTCCTGGGCATGATTGGGGTTTTCTGCCCCTTTGTGGAATCTTGTATATAAGTAATGTTGGGCTAATTGCTCATGAATTGTGTGTCTGGCTCTCGGAGCCCAAATCCTGTAACACTGTAATTGTACATTCTCGATTTGTTGCTAGGCTACTGAGTACCTGTTATATTTGTTATTTCTTGATCTTGAAAAGAAAATATAACCTTGTTAAATTTTAAATTAACTTTAATTTCGTAGATTGAGACCTATTCATCCCAGCACCTTCTTTCACCTCTAACTACCACGGATAACTCCGTAACACCCAGGAAAGTACCTGTCGGTGTACAGACTGTAGCCAAATGATACTGTACTTACAGCTGACCAGGACAGGATGGGGCCTGGCAGAGGTCATTCTCAGGAAGTACCTGCCGGTAAACAGACTGCGTAATAAAAACTGCTCACCCAATTATTCAGATAAATACTTACAATTGACCACGTGGCTCTTGCCAGGACAGGATGCAGCTTACAACGTATTCGACTCCAGTAAGGGCCTTCTCGATACTTCCCACGCCATGGCGCCGTCGTAAGAGAACAACCTGATGACCAACGACAAGCAAAGCTAGGGAGCCATTTGAAGAGAAGTGTAGGTTAAAGCCGGGTTCCAACCATCCTATGCGTTCTTGTTGAGAGTAGATCTGCCAAGCAAAAATAACACGACTGTGTGTTAAGTTTCATGATAGCAAATTTCATCATTCTTTGTCATGTTAACGTGTTTTCTTAAAAAAAAACAAAAAAAAACATGCACACATAGGCACTCTAAACAGCGTGACAAAAACAGGGGTTTCAAAAGCTTATAATTCTCCTAGTACATTCGATCACAGAGGAACATTGAAGTGTAACTGATAATGGTATTTAACATGTCTAGTAGGCTTAACTGAGTGGCTGCCTGGTCGAGGCGGTATAGGCGTTCTCGGTTCACTCGCAAGGACGTGGGTTCTATTCCGAGTCAGGAAGTCGGAAAAGTAAGAAACGAGATTTCCACTTCCGGAGATGCACATGGCTATGAGGTTTACTCAGCCTACACCAAAAATGATTACTAGGTTAATTCCTGGGGGCAAAGGTGGCCGGGCGTATGGCTAACAACTCTACCCCAGCAAGTGCCGAGGTTCAAGATGGTGTAGGCCCTTTACCTTCCACTCCTCCAGGGGCCTTCGTGGCCTGTGCGGAAATGACTTTGCCTTTTTACTACGCTTTTAGTTGATACTGATATTTATCACATCTTCTAGACTTAATTCATAGTGATGTTTTACATGTTTAGTTCCGTTTCTTGATACAGGGTAGGGGATGAGTTGAGATGAATTTTAATATGGCATATTTTTACGTCCGGATGCCCTTCTTGGCGCCAACCTCAGTAAAGGTGCTAATGAAGATGAAATTAATAATGGTGAATGAAATTGTGTAAGGAAGTGGAAGGAATCGGCTGTGGCCTATGAATAAGAACTGTACCGGCTTTTGCCTGGAAGTGAACGTGGGAAACCACAGAAAACTAATCTCAGGGCAGCCGACGGTGGGGTTCGAACCCACTCGTCTCACGAATACAGAGCTTGGCTCCATAGCCGTAGCGCGTTAACACGAGCGGCCACTCCGCAATTATTAGTCTTAAATTATAGTGACGTTTAACATATTTGATAGAAACTAGGTTTAGACTTAAATGATAGATATATTTAACATGTTTACCGGACTTATCTGATACTGATATTTAACATGTATACTACACTTAATCGAGGAATGTCTGTTCAAAAGGCGCTAATTCTACCGTAAGAAAGTTGTGGAGAAAACGCAAGGAAACGTGTAATAAAAGGCAGATGGAACGTACCTATGATTGGGTGTGGTATTACCTTTAAGGAATGACATATTCCTGGTCTGAATTGCTCATAGCATTCGATAATATTCAGCTACTGCAATGCATATGGACAAAATACTAAACATTTTTGTGAATGGAAATAGCACCCTTTGAACAGACACTTCTCATTGGATAGTGATATTTAACATGTTCACAGCATTTAACTGATATTTCTATTTAACATGTTCACTGGACTTAATTGATAGTGATATTTAACAGGGGCATCTTAATTACACCAGCAAAAACTATCGGGATGCTCTTCGTGTTATGTAAAGAATGATTCCCCAATCGGATTGGCTGACAAAATGTTCCGTTTGGAGAAAGTGAGGTTATTTCCAGGGCGCGCGATACAAATTGTCGAACTCTCCGTACTTGCTCTACCAGAGCGCAAATCTCTACCCGCTGCTGTGCTTCAGGGAAGGGAGGGGAAGTGGGGTGTATGCCAGACGAAGAGAAAGATAATGCTTCGCGCGAATGCACAAGTTTCTTCGTTCGACTAGCGCAGAATATTATCCTTGTCCCTTACAAGTAATATCCACAGTTTGTAACATTCCCTGGGGCTCTCCTTCTTCCTGCGCTAGGAAGCGGATTCTTGAACGACTGATCAGTCACATCTATCTTTGTGTGTTCCCCGTGAAGGAGGAATGAGGACCGCCACACAGCAGCTGTCTTCGAAATTGGTCTCAGCTTGTTGGGAGTTTGGATAGCTAGCCACACCGATTCAAGACGTCAAGATGGTTCGACGTAGGTAAGAACAAATATCCGTAGCAGGTACGTTCATAGTCTAGGTGGGAAGTACCGCTTCTTTTGAAGCTTGATCCGCAAGTTTATTTCCCGCAATCCCAACGTGGCTTGTCATGCGAAAGAGATTCTGGTGCCAGCATCGCACAACCAGGCTAGGTCATGGATCTGCTGCACTAGTGGATGTCAATAGACTGCAGAGAACTAAACAAGTTAGTACACACGATAAAGTGACCTCTTTCGTCACTCAGCGTAAGCTGCAGAGCTTCTAACGTAGCAAAGACCTCTACAGTATATACACTAGAGACACTGGGAAGCCAGATCTTTGTGCTAACGTTACTGGACACGAAAGAGCATTCAAAGTTTTCTTCTGTCTTAGAACTGCCAGTGAAGACACTTCGCCACGTCGCCACGTCGCCACGTCGTCACGTCGCGCGTTCGGATACTGGTGAACGAAATCTTGGCTCACCCGTTGAGAGCCACTGCACTATCGTGCCAGATACGGTACGTAATAATATTAACATAAGTAAGTCACATTATCAATGCTCACCAGGCCGAGAGCGGTCCCGTTCCGTGAACTGTAGCTGATGACTTTCATCATGTTCTGTAGTCGATTGTTCCAGATCACAGCTAGCTCTTCACTTGAGATCCATTGGACTCCGATCAGAATATTCCGTCTGAAAATTGAAGTCACAGTAATATGCCGCTCACATCCTAGCATAAGATGAGTTACTCTACACATGCATGATGTTAAAGTACAAACCCGCTTATCCGAGGTCATTGGAACCGAGGGTGTCTCGGGTGACAATAATAATAATAATAATAATAATAATAATAATAATAATAATAATAATAATAATAATAATAATAATAATAATAATAATAATAATAATAATAATAGTAATAGATCCTGGGCCCAGTAAAGGAAAATAGAGAATATAGGAGATTAGGAAAAGAAGGATTTCTTTCTCTGGTCACTTAACACGAACGAGACCAGAAAGATTGTCCATTCGAATTTTTGTCTACTTTCTGAATAAGAAAACTAAAGGGGTCTGGTTCTCCGAGGTGGAAAAGGATTTACAAGAATTGGGATCTTACGTGACGATATCTTGCAACGTGACCCTTGGAAGGAGAAACATGAAGGTCCGCATAGTTTTCGAACACAACCTAAAATGAAGACAGGCAAGACGTGGATCGAAGAACGGAAGGAAGCTCACTGAAGAAGGATGCCGGAATACTGGAGTAGTGTTAAAGCTCAAGACAGAAACCGGTTGAAAATGGACGAAACGAAATAATAATAATAATAATAATAATAATAATAATAATAATAATAATAATAATAATAATAATAATTGAATGATAATAGGACATGGATATATTGCTTCGTACTTATGCGGACTTAAAATTATACGTAACTCCGAGTGTTTCTGTAACAGCAGCCCTCATACAATAGATCATATAATTTTCGAGTGCAGTGAAGTGAAATATATTAGGCAATTCTTGATAAATAGTGTTAATAGAGGCGATAATTGGCCAATGCAGAAATCTGTGCTATTAAAAAAGTATTTAAAGGAATTTTCAAAATTTGTTAATGCTCTGGACTTTCAAGCTCTCAGGAAAAAGGAAGACTGATATTGATTGATATTGGTAAGATTAACAGTCATCTAGGAATTTAATTATTCAAATGTAATTTATGTTTGTGCATTTGTAAGGAAATGTATTGTAAGTGCATGGAGTACTACTCTTGTACTGGAACATGCAGAGAGTATGTACAGTAAATGAAAAAAAAAAGTAATAACACCTACAATAAAAAGTGTCTCCCGAAACACTAAAATGAAGCACTGCCAGACAGTCCTCCACCCTGAAGCTTTATATGCTTCATGATGTTTAATATTCAACAGGAAGGGACTCACGGACCAGCACGAAATCCAGGAGAGAAAAGTGTTGAAGAAGATATTAGGACCAGTCAAGGAAGGAAATGAATACAAAAGGCGACCCAACCAAGAGCGCTACAAATACTGTGCAAAAAATCACTGACGTGGCCAGGAAGAGACGCCTAGCATTTTATGAACACCTCTACAGGATGCATCATGCTAGATTGACCAACCAGCTTCTGGTTTACTGGCAAAAGAGGAAGGCCAAGTCACCATGGTTGACGGAAGTAAACAAAGATCTGAAGGAAGTGAGAGGAAGAGAAACAGACTTAGAAGACCGAACATCATTCAGGAGGATGCTTAAACAAAAGAGGTCCCAGGACAAACCACCAAGAAGGAAGCCAGATACCCTCTGGACAAAGGAGAGGACAGAACAACACAGCCAGAGGATGCGCAATTACTGGGCAAACAGCAAAACCCACCCCAAATGCAACCGTTGAATATCGTGGTCTTTAGTCGGCCTACACCAAACAAGATTATTATTATTATTATTATTATTATTATTATTATTATTATTATTATTATTATTATTATTATTATTATTATTATTATTATTATTATTTGGTTCGTTTTGGCCTACTAGGGACCACGGGGCTCATCTTAACTCTTAGCTATGATCTTCTGCTTTTTCTTGGCCCAGGTCAGAAGTTTTCTGCTACCATATGTGACAGTAGACGATACTACCTGCGACTGTCTGGCCGAGGGTTGGGAGGCCAGTACCAAACTTAACACCCCATGAGAGAACCAACGGCTTCGGGCGGAGGACTTCTCTCATGTGGAGGAAATGCCTCATAAATTCATTAAAAAGACCTCAACGGCAGCAAAGGCGAAGAAGATGGACTTTGGTACGGTGGAGCTGGCGAAGGAGGCAATCTACTGTCCATCGTTTTAATGGGTAGAGGGCACGATGGTTCCACATGTCAGTGGCGGTACCCCGGCAGCGTCTGTTCCACATGTTAGTGGGCTCTGGGCTAACAACTTTGAGAGTTAACAACCGTCACCCAGTAGGGTGATCCCGCATATTATATACTTGTTGGACTCAACCTGAAGGGAAATAGTTTACGAATATCCTCGCGTTTCGAGAATGTATAAAGTTAAATGTTTCTTTGCCGGCCAATTTATGTGCGATTGAGTGTGCATATCATAATAATGTTATTTGCTTTACGTCCCACTAACTACTTTTAAGGTCTTCGGAGACGCCGAGGTGCCGGAATTTAGTCCCGCAGGAGTTCTTTAACGTGCCAGTAAATCTACCGACACGGGGCTGTCGTATTTGAGCACCTTCAAATACCACCGGACTGAGCCAGGATCGAACCTGCCAAGTTGGGGTTAGAAGGGCAGCGCCTTAACCGTCTGAGCCACTCAGCCCGGCGAGTGTGCATATCTTCAAGACAAATTCAGTCAGACCAGGATGATCGGCATCTGCATCCATGAGTTCTAACTGGGGTAGCGGATGTGCTCGCCTGGGGCTCCAGTAGCGCGATGCTCACCTTAGGACGCTCGACTTACAGACGCATCCGATGAGATTTTGGATACTTGATATTGGTGATTTTTCGACTATGGAGATCTGAAGAGCCACTTTATCGTCTTGAATGCGTTTTCGATCATTTTTTTTTTTTTTTTTTTAGAAATTTATTGTTCATATGATGCGATATTTTGGGCAAAAAGGAATATTTCGCACTTCTTCGGACAACAATTTTCTCAAATGTCCACTGTATGTAAATTTTCACCGTATACTTATAGAAATCACCGAGGAGAATCAAACGATACCTCACAAATTGTACTTCCACTCCGGAGTCCAGAACGACACTAATTGATAGCCACGCGGCACGGCGAATTTATCACCTTAAGATGGCTGAGTTAGAGCATCATCTGATGACGTCATAGCGAAGTCAGATTCTTGCTGCTAGGTTACATTGATTCTTCCTCTTTAAAGCGAGATATTGAACCCCTTTGTCACACGTGCTGTCTAGAGAGAATATACGTATTCCACGACAAAAACAAGAATGAGATGAAAATTGCAGCAAATCGTGGTTTGATGTTATAAAATGACAAAAATATAGAAATATTTAATTAATCCAACTTCATTCAAGCAAAACATTATTTGAAAAAGGTTTTATACTGTCTGTTTATTTGAGCTTGTTTCGCCTGGTTCAGTGCTATGTTATGAAAACGTCTCAATCAAAGAAAATCGTTTTTCCATAAAGGTCAGGCTGCCTCAATGACTCGTAGGACATCTATTTGAGAAATGCATTGAACGCCTCCGTTATCACTTTTGCCACCGTCTTCCAAACGTAAAATTTCAACTACGCCATTTTCTATTATTTCTTGCGCCTCGTCTTCGTCAATCAATCAATCAATCAATCAATCAATCAATCAATCAATCAATCAATCAATCAATCAATCAATCAATCAATCAATCAATCAATCAATCAATCAATCAATCAATCAATCAATCAATACTGATCTGCATTTAGGGCAGTCACCCAGGTGGTAGTTTGACGAAACCGCGACGTTTTCTTAAATCACAAGTTTAATAACAGGAACGCTGTTTGTTATATTCACACATTCGTTAACTATAATCGTCCCCACTACGGCAAACTAGCGAAAGTGACAAACTAGGGAAGCTGCAGTTGTGAAGTTTTGGTCTAGATTTTATTATTTATATAATGTCTACCATCTGACAAAGTCTCACATCTGCAGGTCGTTCTGTATGGCTAACACATAAAACCAACATTAAATATAAAAATTGATTTGACATGAGTAATCACAACTTCCTCCAACTTTCCTAATTTTTTACCACTTTGCAGATTCGTTAGTTTGCCAGAGTAGGGACAATATTATAAGGTCATTGTTCGCAGATCCCTCTCTTACGAATTCTATCGTTAATAGAATTAACTGCGTTGACAAAACGAGTGCCTCTGTTAACAGGGAACCTCGGATAATTGGTTCTCGGATAAACGGGTTTACTGTATCTCTTGCTATAGATTGTGTAATATGTTATGGATATCCTAATGGAGAGGTTGAGTACTTACCCTTTCGGAAAGTCTGCTGGCTCTGCAAGTGTGTAGGTTTCACCAGTCTGTAGGTTCCTTACGAGGACGCTCACTCGAGGAATGGCCGTCCCAGGCTGAAAACCACCAGAGCATTTGTGAATGTTTTAAAAATGTAATCTGTTTTTACGCCAGACTAACAACTTTTACGGTTTTCGGAGACGCCGAGAGGCCGGAATTTAGTCCCACAGGAGTTCCCTTACGTGCCAGTAAATCTACCGACACGAGGCTGACGTATCTGAGCACTTTCAAGTACTATCGGCTGAGCCAAGAGCAAACCTGCCAAGTTGGGGTCAGAAGACCAGCGTCTCAACCATTTGAGCACATTAAGGAATTCGTGCGGGACAAAATTTCGGCACCGCGGTGCCACCGAAAACCACAGAAGTAGTTAGCGGGACGTAAAATCAATAATATTGTTGTAGTTTCTTCTTCCTCCACAGCATTGTCCACTCTCTCCTCCTTCATGCACAAACACCGTTGCTCAGCTGTCAGCGTGATGCACAAAACAAATCTGAAGAAGTGTGATGTAAGTACATGTGGAGAATTAATATTTTTCAGCCTGCAAATAGATCCTCTCTACATAACACGGAGTTTGTTGCACTAAGACTTTTTCTTTCAAGCCCATCAGATGTCACGTCAGAGGCTTTGTCCTCTTCAGATCAAGACCAAACGAAGTGACACTTTCTGTATTAACATTTAATATCAAATATTAAGCGTTAAAGTGGATATTAATTCTAAAGGACCGATGCGGCAGATGTCACGCACATGTGCACCTCACTATTTGCATTCAATTACAATATCTTGGGAAGTGTTATTTTAATAATTGTGTTATAAATGCAAACATCGGCATACCGGTAATTATAGAGTCCGCTCCGCAATGTTAGTAACATGAAGCACCACTATTTGGCGCACGGAAAGAGATTGTCCTTTGTTTAATAGTTAGGTTCCCACTAGTAGCGCTGAGGTAAGTAGAGGTGAGTAGAGTAGCACTGCTGCCAACTGTTGGTTGTTGGTTTGATATGGCTATAGTTGTTTTCTTACCGTGTGGACAGTATGCGTCGCGGCGATAGAAAAGAGCCTCTCGAAGGGAGTGTAACCCCGAAGGGATCACTGCTCTCATGACAGAGATTGGCCTAAATGTGCAAAGATCGGTTATAACTACTAAATGACCTTTTTTTCTTGCCGTGCAGACAGTATACACCGCGGCCATGGATAAAGCCTATCGAAGGAAGTGTGGCCCAGAAAAGGATCACTGTTCTCATGACAGAGATTGGCCTGGCTAATAAATTAGCTTTTTTTCTTGCCGTAAGCTCCGAAATTAAGGAGGAATTGAGAAAGTGTAAGGTTACCGCCCGACACCATGGCACTTTCAAACTTCGTGGCCCTCTTTAGGTTTTTTCTTTTGTAGTGGTTGGTAACGTTGGCCAATGCACGTGATCCTTGGCAGAAGCAATGGATAATGGCGCCTGGACCATTATTATCTGCGCACTTTTTATCGATATTTTTGTGTACGGGTGTGAGGAGTAAGGAGGAGCAGTTCCGGTTCCAGTAGTACTGCCAACTGAATGGAAATGAAATCTGAATTGAATCGATAATATGATCGATCGATATGAATTTTGCTAAACCTTTGTTATCTTAAGCCAACAACTGTGTCACACACACATTATATAACATTATATAACATTTCTCGATGCGAATCTTATTCCTAGAGTGAATTCTATAGTTTGGTTTTGCTGTGTAAATAACAACAGTACTAGTACGTAAAGTGTACGCCAGATGCCGTACAGCGATTTATAAGCGATTCATAGTTTGTGTTTCAAAGGTTGCCAGTACGAATCTCGAAGATTGCCGAGGTCGACCAATTCAGCACGAGGGTGTAAATGTATCCAGAAAAGGTGCGCAGATAATACTTTAGTTTATAAAAGTAAATATACTGCTAGGGGCTGGTGGGTTGGACCCTGGCAGGAATAATGAACACACTCTCCTCCAGAATAATTTCTAGGTAAGAATAGCAGCACTGAAACTAATATACTATGTTATAATTCTTGCGGGGCGGACTTTATATTTCTACCCAACCGTCAAACAAGGAAGTGTGGACACATCTTTGAATGTATCAACAATTAAAACACATTAAAACATGAACTCACTCGAAGAAATATTTTTTGTGTCCGTCTCTTTGATATCAGTGAATATTTCCCTCCAGAATGGTCTCGCTTTGGTGTAAGCTGCCACGGACGTAGATTTCATGCAGTCAGGGGTTTGCAATTGTGTTCTAGCGTCACAACTCACTAACATAGACAGTCACTGAACAAATAATTAAGAAGTGGAGGTGAACATTCGTATACCTATGGTCTGAAGAGGTTAGGGGATTCAGTACTGACCTTGGGGTACCTCAGCGGCAGAGTTTGTGGATATAGGTCATCCTCCGAGCGGTAGTACTGGATGGGCACCACACCCACCTCGGTGTCGTTGAAGGAAGCAAACGCCAAGCTCTCTCCTTGCGGAGAGAACCACATGGCCACTCCCGTGTTGAGGATCTCCTCTGAAAATAGAAGTTCTTGAGCACACTTCGTAGGAACAACTCATTTTGTGGTGGGCATTCTGACATCTTCACTACATAGTATTACACACTGTTAATGAACTTCCCATTGTCCCACAAATCATCGTCTATAAATGAACTTAAAGGGATTTTAAAATATCCGGAAATCCGTTTTCTTTTTTTTTTTTTTTCTTTTTTTTTTTTTACATTTTGCTTTACGTCACACCAACACAGATAGGTCTTATGGCGGCGATGGGATAAGAAAGGGCTAAGAGTGCAAAGAAAGCGACCGAGGCCTAAGGTGTAAAAATGGGAAACCATAGAAAACCATCTTCAGGATTGTTGACAGTGGAGTTCGAACCTACTATCTCCCGAATGCAAGCTGATAGCTACGTGACATAAACCACACAGCCACTTGCTCATTAATTCTGTCTTTTGATTTGGAATCTATCGAGTTGCACTCCAACTGTAATTCTTGTCTGGCGAGACAGTTTAAATGTTCCGATTCATCCTTCTCAAAAAACTTAGGTTCCATTTTACCTTTAGGCCTATTGCACGCATCGAACTACAGTAGTCAGGAAATACAATTGAAGACCTGAATGGAGAAACATCCTAAATCCATGTTTTGTGGATTTTAATTTTTTGCCGCCTATGAGACCGCCATTCCGAGTGTTTTTGGCCTGTATAAAGAAATATCCTGTAGATTTTCCATGCAGTAGGTGTGGGCCATAGCGTGATGGGTGGTGACTTTGTACAATATAAAGCAAAAGGGCCAATGATTCTCTATTTCCAAATAGAAGATATTTAAATACACCAACAAAATCCCTGTGTGCGAGTAGCAGAAACTACAGGAGGGAGTGACTTTGTCATGTACACTTTGAAGAAACGTCCATCTAGTAATGTGGCCTTCAATACCTCTCCCTTGTATACAAGTACTGTATGTTGCCTATAAAAGCTGAGTAGCTGAAAAATCTCTGGTCGTTAGTGAAGATTCTCTCACCACAACGTGCAGCTTTCTACATGGGTCTCCGCGGATTCTCACCAACAAGACGTTCATCTTCAGACGATGAAATGTCACTATGTGCTTGGATTGTTCATATAATGTACACTCTTGGAAGAGATTAAACACAGGTATTCAATTTTTATTTTACTCTAAAATACCATTAATGGAGATAACACAATAATTATAGGTCATTATATGTGACTAGGTGAAAATTGTGCCTTGGATTTCCTCTTAAATTCTGTGAATGGATATAACACCATCATTATAGATGATTATGTGACTAAGTGAAAACTGTGCCCTGGATTAGGGGCCCTGAGCCGAGTCCTGATATTGCTTCCACTTGTGCCTGGCTCCTTACTTTCATCTATCCTATCTGACCTCCCTTGGTCAACTCTTGTTCTTTTCTGGCCCTGACGGTATTAGGTTTCGAGGCCTAGGAAGTCTTTCATTTTCAGGCCCTTCGTGGCGCTTGTCTCAATATTTGACCTTCTTGCAATTTCTCCGACGGTTACAGGCTAAGCGCTAGAACTTTGCCAAATTTTATTTTTCTAGGGCAGTTGTGAACCGTTGCTATATGATACTGTGACATTGATTCCACGTCAATTGTGAATTCAGTGAGCTAAGTTATTATGTTTTACAAGGCTACAGTGAGATTATATTATTAGAATTTGACCCCCTTCCGTGGCGCAACAGCCCCGAAGGGCCATGGCCTACCAAGCGACCACTGCTCAGCCCGAAGGCTTGCAGATTACGAGGTGCCGTGTGGTCAGCACGACAGATCCTCTCGGCCGTTCTTTCTGCCAGGGGAATCCATCTCACCGTCAGATAGCTCCTCCATTGTAGGCCTGATCACGTAGGCTGAAGAGACCCCGAACCAGCCCTCAGATGCGGGTAAAAATTCCTGTCCTGGCCGGTAACCGAACCCGGGGCCTCCGGGTAAAAGGCAGGCACGCTACCTTTATACTGCGGAGCCGGCATTAGAATTTGAAGCATGTTAGTACTCTTCTTAACAAGCTATATATAGAACCTTAAATAAGCTATGATTACTTTGTGTGTATAATATCAGGTTAAACAGATGGGGAGTTCCTGCTGTGGTAGTATTAATAATAATAATAATAATAATAATAATAATAATAATAATAATAATAATAATAATAATAATGTCTTTCAATAAAATTTTCTTTATTAATTTATTTACCTTTTTGAAGACTAGTTATTCCTTTAGCTAGCGTCGCTATGAGGAAACGCGCAATGACGGACTTATCTTAAATTGAACGTATACACAATTTCCTTTCTTTTTTTTTTTTTTAGTGGACGGACAAGAATTCACGGTACAAATTGTGATCGACTTTGTATAATGCATTCCAGAGCTAATTATTTAATCAGGTTTTAGGAGTCCTTCAAACTTGAGTTCAATTTAATCTGTAAATTTAACTATGCGTTCTGTATGGAAATGTCATTTTTTTGTTATGAAGTCATTGCCTTTCATGATATTAATTTAGTCAGCTACTGCAATCCGAAGGCAAGTATGAGACTTATCTCGTCAGTTAGGTAGGCCCTAACAATTTGATTGTCAGCTTAATTTCCACCCACACTTCGCCATGTTTGTGAATAAACCAGACCAAGGTCGCAAATTTTAGTATATCGTGTATGTCTGTTTAGGATATGATAACCTCGATCCTCTTGCCAGATACCGACATTGTTATTATGCCATTGTACGAGACACCCTTGCACGACTCAGGCCGTCTCTAACTCTGAAATCATCAGGAGATAGAGGGTTCGAATCCCACTGTCGGCAGCCCTGAAGATGGTTTTCCGTGGTTTCCCATTTTCACACCAGGCAAATTCTGGGGCTGTACCTTAATTAAGGCCACGGCCGCTTCCTTCCCACTCATAGCCCTATCCTATCCCATCGTCGCCAAGAGACCTATCTGTGTCGGTACGACGTAAAGCAAATAGCAGTAACTTTGAATTATTTTTTTTTCTTGCTAGTTGCTTTACGTCGCACCGACACAGATAGGTCTTATGGTGACGATGGGACAGGGAAGGGCTAGGGGTGGGAAGGAAGCGGCCGTGGCCTTAATTAAGGTACAGCCCCACCATTTGTCTGGTGTGAAAATGGGAAACCACGGAAAACCATTTTCAGGGCTGCCAACAGTGGGGTTCGAACCTACTGTCACCCGAATACTGGATACTGGCCGCACTTAAGCGACTGCAGCTATCGAGCTCGGTACTTTGAAATCTATCAAATACATATGTCAATATATTATTAAAGAGAGTGATTAGGCAACATTTTATCTTGAAAATGAAAAGGATGTACTCAAACTATAAAAGTGGTCGATACTCCAGCAGCCCGGAGGTTACCTGAAGAATTCTGGATTTTCCCATCCATGAGAGGTTCGCGACAGTCTTCCATCTCGCTGTGCATTTAGAATATGGACAGAACGTGTATTTTAACCCAAATGACTTCAATAACTTGATAAGTATGATTAGCATTCCACAAAAAAAACTACGCTTTTAGCATTTTTGACTTATGTAAAACAGATGATTTTGCAAAAACACTTCGTTATGTTGAAGTCCCCTCTTACTGTCTGTTAGGTCATCAGCCCAGAGGCTGGATGGATCCTCAAATAGCATCACCAAAATTTATGCAGTTATAAGGAAACCGCGAAAACCAATGGCGGCACCAAAATGAGGCGTACTAGGCAAGACAAGGAGTGAGGAAGTTTGCCATTGCTTTCCCCACTGGGTCAGAAAGTGCTATTGCAGCACGACTGACCCTATGAGCAACACCTTTCATAACACTCAGATGCACTAGTCGTGCTCTGAATGTCATTACTCAGCACCACCCATACCCCAGCAGCTTCCATATTGTCACAGCCATGGATGAGACTGGGACTTCGGTGAAAGCTACACTTTACTCTAGCCTGTGCCAAGAGATGGATACAAAAGTACTGTATCCATCAGGAAATGGCAGCAGGCAAACCCCTCTTACTATATATGTAAAAATAATAGATTTGAGCGAGGAAAACGTGGAAATACAACTACGCTACGTTTTGTCATTCTTCGTTTAGATTACGTAAACGTTTCGCAGTGATGTTGATACTTTGTCAGTTGTCAGATGCTTTATATATTTGGGAGAAATACAAGGATAAAATTTCCTAAGATACACTGCATCGAGTGAAATCAGAATTAAGAAATGGAGATGTTCACCTAATTTCAACTGAAGTATACAATAAATGCTTGGTTTACCTTGAAGGTACAGTACTATCTTTTGGAGGCCAGTACCTACAACAGTATGGTTTACCTCAGCTTTCAAGATGTGAGTCTTGCAAAACAGAGACTACTTACGGGAGATCAGCTACTATCCAAATATTTTAGTACGGGTTAAACGATTCGTTAAACGATGAAAAATCCTACGTTTATGACCGAATTTTAGAAAGCACTGAAACAGGTGTTGGTCAGATATTCTCCCTGAACGCTCCAGGAGGCACCGGTAAGGCATTTGTCATTAATCTTTCATTGGCTAGAATACTAAAAGATCATGGAATAGCCTTGGCCGTTGCTTCTTCAGGCATTGATGCTACGCTGCTGGAAGGAGGTAAAACAGCTCAATCTGCTTTCGAACTGCCCTTGAACATGATGCAAGTAGAGATAATACCTTTGTGTAATATTCCCAAATCGAGAAACAAAGTGCATTTTTTGAAATAATATGAAGCTAAACATTTTGGATGAATGCACAATGGCGCACAAGGGCGCATTCGTGGCTCTCAGTAGGACATAACAAGATATAAGAGAAAACAATAGCTTGATGGGAAGGGTCACTGTGCTGTTAGGTGCAGATTACCCGTTATACCTAGGAGTACGCGGGCAGATGAAGACATATCGTATTTAAAGGCTTCATATTTGTGCCAACATATCCGGAAAATTACACGTCATAAAAAAAACATGAGTGTCCATTTCAGAGGTGATACATCAGCTGGGCTCTTCGTTGAGATGTTATTCAAAATAGGCGATGGAAATTATACCCTTCAATGGAAGTTAAAGTCACCATCCCCTCAGATTTGGGTACAGTAGTTATTTCTTTACCACCGCTAATTTATAAAATATATCCTAATGTATGTAACATCAAGGGAAAGCCCATAGAATGGTTGTACGAGGATGTCATCTTAACTCCGAAGGACGAGAAACCAGCCGCAGGTAATACCATCCTATTAAGTCCTTTGAGGAACAAGAAGTTGAATACAAGTCTTTTGACTCAATGATCCAAACGGACAACGCCTTCCATTACCCCGTACAATTTCTTAATACTCTGGATCCTTTTTCTCTTCCATTACATAAACTCATTCTTAAAATCGGAGAACCTGCAATATTTCTAAGAAATCTTAATCCAGCTAAAGTGTGAAATGGAACTAGGCTACAAGTAAAGCTTTGCATAAAATGTTGTAGAAGTCACAATAATCACTGGGTGTGCTCGGGGGGAGACAGTTTTCTTTCCAAGAATACCGTTAAGATCTTGTCAAGGCAATCCTCTTAACCTTTCTTGGCACTGACAATCAGCTTGCTTTATTTATGGATGCTTCAGATTTTGCTGCTGGTGCTACATTACAATGATAACAAGATGGCTAATGGAAGCCGATCCAATTATTTTCAAATAATTTGTCATCTGCGCAAAAGAAATACTCCAACCATGACAGAGAACTTTGATTTATATGGCTGTCAAGTACTTCAAACATCTTGTGGACGGAAGAGATTTCATTATTTACACTGCATATGCTCCTCTAATATATGCATTCACACAAAAGAATGAAAAAGCATCGCCAATCCAGTTGCGTTATCTCCAGTATATTTCCCATTTTATTCCATATCTGCGACGTACGGTATATCTGACACAGAAAATCGTCTAAAACACCCATTGGGGAATATAAATTTAAAGACTTGGATGGCAGAGAACCTTGACCAAGTTTGATGCGTTTGGCAATGCTCGAACGCGTCCTCCCCAAATGCCACTGACTTCGATGATAGGTTATGTGCCACCTCACAGCCAAAACAATGCCCGCCTGACTTGGAAGGTATTACCCGGGGTCCGATGTTAAATGAATTGCTGGAACTAGGTAAGGAGGACATCGTTTTGCATTTCGCCGTGTGGCTTTCTGACCACATACTCACACCGGGGTAACGAATTATGTTATCGATCACTGTAAACACTGACCAGTATAGGAAGTAATTAGGGGTTGTTTCCGGTACGGTACTTGCCACCTGTCTTCGAAGAAATCAGAATTTTGTTTGAGAACCGACACCAGAACGATAGGACAGAACCGCAGTAGATTGTGCTAACTTAGCCATTAACTAGTGAGGATCTCCAAGACGTGATCAGACATGTGACAGTGACTTAAATAAATAAATAAATAAATAAATAAATAAATAAATAAATAAATAAATAAACAAATAAATAAATAAATAAATAAATAAATAAATAAATAAATAAATAAATAAATAAATAAATAAATAAATAAATAAATAAATAAATCAACAATGATCTGCATTTAGGGCAGTTTCCCGGGTGCCAGATTCCCTGTTAATTGTTTACATAGATTTTTCTTATTTTCAACGAACTGGGGAATTTACTGAACATTTTCCTTGATAATTTATTCCAATCACATACTCCCCGTCCTGAAAATGAATATTTGCCCCAATCTGTCCTCTTGAATTCCAACTTTATCTTCATATTATGGTCTTTCCAACTTTCAAAAAATTTACCCAAGCTTATACCTGTACTTACGTCTTTCCACACCAACTCACCACTGACAGCTCGAAACATACCACATAGTCGAGCATCTTGTCTCTTTACTCCGGTAACTCCATTCACAAACACTATTGAAAAGAACACTTACCACGGTATTTCCAGTCAGGAACTCGGTGAACACAACACTTACCCCGGTAACTCCAATCAGGTACACCATTGAATACAACGAACGGACGACCACTCACGGTCACTTGCACATCCTGAGAAATACTGGCCAGTGGTCGGTAGAAAATATCGTTGTGCAGCACGTAGGCAAGGGCATTTCCTACCGGTGACCACATCGCAAAGTCCAAAGCAGGACCCAGCGAAAATTTTGACCTGGACAACAATAAAAAAAATCGTTACCACAATAAACGCCTATTATTCCTCACCCGTACTCCCACGAAGTTTGGTAGTGGTTAAGGTCTTGGCACACATAATGCGGGCTGCGGTTACGGGCAGGACGTCGTGAAACCCAAGGCGGGCTGCGGCATGGTAGGACGTGCGGGCAACGAAAGACCAGCTGCTTTGTTCCAGCAGAGGAGCAATACAAATACACTGACTGACAGTGACAATGCAACACCAAGGAGGAGTGGTTCGAAAGGGATGAAAGTTGGGGAAAAAACAGAGACGGCACGCATGAATAATTGATGTTTATTTCAAACCGATATGCAGGTCCCACAATGCGCACGGCATCGACTCAGTAGGATGTAGGACCACCCCAAGCGGCGATGCACGCAGAAACACGTCGAGGTACAGAGTCAATAAGAGTGCGGATGGTGTCCTGAGGGATGGTTCTCCATTCTCTGTCAACCATTTGCCACAGTTGGTCGTCCGTACGAGGCTGGGGCAGAGTTTGCAAACGGCGTCCAATGAGATCCCACACGTGTTCGATTGGTGAGAGATCCGGAGAGTACGCTGGCCACGGAAGCATCTGTACACCTCGTAGAGCCTGTTGGGAGATGCGAGCAGTGTGTGGGCGGGCATTATCCTGCTGAAACAGAGCATTGGGGAGCCCCTGAAGGTACGGGAGTGCCACCGGCCGCAGCACACGCTGCACGTAGCGGTGGGCATTTAACGTGCCTTGAATACGCACTAGAGGTGACGTGGAATCATACGCAATAGCGCCCCAAACCATGATGCCGCGTTGTCTAGCGGTAGGGCGCTCCACAGTTACTGCCGGATTTGACCTTTCTCCACGCCGACGCCACACTCGTCTGCGGTGACTATCACTGACAGAACAGAAGCGTGACTCATCGGAGAACACGACGTTCCGCCATTCCCTCATCCAAGTCGCTCTAGCCCGGCACCATGCCAGGCGTGCACGTCTATGCTGTGGAGTCAATGGTAGTCTTCTGAGCAGACGCCGGGAGTGCAGGCCTCCTTCAACCAATCGACGGGAAATTGTTCTGGTCGATATTGGAACACCCAGGGTGTCTTGCACATGCTGAAGAATGGCGGTTGACGTGGCGTGCGGGGCTGCCACCGCTTGGCGGCGGATGCGCCGATCCTCGCGTGCTGACGTCACTCGGGCTGCGCCTGGACCCCTCGCACGTGCCACATGTCCATGCGCCAACCATCTTCGCCACAGGCGCTGCACCGTGGACACATCCCTATGGGTATCGGCTGCGATTTGACGAAGCGACCAACCTGCCCTTCTCAGCCCGATCACCATATCCCTCGTAAAGTCGTCTGTCTGCTGGAAATGCCTCCGTTGACGGCGGCCTGGCATTCTTAGCTATACACGTGTCCTGTGGCACACGACAACACGTTCTACAATGACAATCGGCTGAGAAATCACGGTACGAAATGGGCCATTCGCCAACGCCGTGTCCCATTTATCGTTCGCTACGTGCGCAGCACAGCGGCGCATTTCACATCATGAGCATACCTCAGTGACGTCAGTCTACCTTGCAATTGGCATAAAGTTCTGACCACTCCTTCTTGGTGTTGCTCTGTCAGTCAGTGTATGTGGTAGTCTTCTGATGAACAGGAATGGTTAGTCTTATTCGTTCTTGCGAGAAAGGCCAAGAAGAGGAAGTTGGTTCGTGAAATAAATTTGCAACGAGAACAATTAGGCGAATAACACAGATTATGTCGGCATTTACCGTCTGAGTTCAATGAACAGAACGTCCTATCTACCTACACTTTTCTATCTTCTTGTCGGCATTTCTGTAGTCAACATATCATCGGTTATTAAAAAATGTGTACTTTTCACCTCTTCGATCAGTCATTCCGTGTCCGTTTCAACATAAAACACAATAAACTACCCAGGCACAAGACTCGAAACTCAACTGATCACTGCCCATTAGGTCCTAGATGAGATCGTTATCGCAAACCGGTGGGAGTTTGACACAGATGATGCAATATTACGAAACACTCTTTGGCGAACAGCCCGCTGCGTTCAGGGTTCACAGAACGTAGTCGCAGCACGCATTTTGTGTGTCAAGGCCTTCACTGTTTTAAAAGAAAGTACAACTAGGCAAACGTCCTCTCTTAACAGCAAGAAGAAGGACAATATTATAAAGACCGACTCTTCTAAGTCATCGTGACGTAAAAGGTCGGATAGGGAAATTAAAAGTGAGGAACATGACACAAATGAAGTAAAACAACGATAGAATTAGCTAGGGGACCTGCAGTAGCCAACCCACAGTTTCATGTCGACAGCCGTTACCATTTTAACCATCTCTAACGACAAGCAGGAGATACTCTGGTTGTATTCTACAGGGCGTTCCACAGAGTATGTACCTGACAACTGACAGATAGATACACTTAACAAACCATATGTGAATCTGTGTAGAGTACAGGATCGCAAGGTCTAAGGCAGAATGCACACAGAAAAGACGTGGCTCGGACATCGAGCGGTCACGTGACTCTTTTTGAAGTCCCTTCCATGTAAACAAATGTGTCAACGCACACAGCTGTGAAGGGTCGTGGGCACGCCACCACAAAGACAGCGCCACGTCTCATTCTAGCCTCGAGCGGCCCTAGAAAGCGACACGTGGCGTATGACTTCAGTGAAAAGTGGAGTGCAAGCTATAAAATACTAGCCGGCAAGCGCGGGGAGAAGGGGAACGTGCGATGGCGAACCAATTGGAGCGGGGAGGGGAGAAGGTGCAGAGGCGTGTCTCCAGCTACGCAGTGTGCCACCTTAGCATTGGCCAGCAGGTATTCATCGCTGATCGCGCGGAATTTGAAATGTCACAACTTTTAGGCCCCGTAGTTAACGCCCTAATGAATGTTGGCACCCAAAATTGATGCCGACATAATTTTTACGTGTACCTCAATGTGTTTTCAAAGTTTCATCGCGATCGGCGACTTACCCATTGCCGATATTTCCTTGTAAGTGACATGTATATTGTGAAGAACATTGAGTGTGATTTAAATAAAGGGAAGGGTTAAGTGACTGAAACATTTCTGAAAAAAGCTGCAGAGTGTGCTGTTCTCAAATTAAGGTTATTCTGTGCTTTGTATGATAATTGACATTCTTTGTGGATACCATACGACATTTGGGGATTTTCAGCAGCAGTTTTCTCCCGAGGACATAATCTTGTTCAAATTTGCCCCCATAACATCGTGTGACGTCGAGCGTAGTTTCTCCAGGTACAGAAACATTCTGTACTGACTACCGAAGAGGTTCAAGTTCGACAACTTGAAAATGCACATGATTATCCAGTACAATTTCAGTGCCGGAAAGGAATACTAAAAATAGGCATGGATATTTTCATCGTCATCTTTACGGAAATTTGCCGAATCAGAACTAGTTAAATGCTTAATCAGATAATCATCCGTTACTAATTATTTCTTGTTTCTTCAGGATACGTGTGCTGTCGTATCTAAAGATTAAGAAAAGAACGTTGCGATTAACAGAAATTGAATGTAACAAACAAAACTGACAAATGTTCACTTATAGGCCTAAATTAATCAATTATAACGTGAGGCAATATTTTTTCTTTTTCGGTCATATACACTCAAGTTCATAAAAACCATAGCAGTGTGACTTGAGCAGACGTGTAGGATGCCTCGCAGACGTATGCGAGAACCGTACCGTCAAATGATTGAGCTTGAAACAGAGCGCATTATTGGCATGAGAGAACATGATAGATCAATCCGGGAAATTGCTGCTCGTGTGGGACGAAGTGTGTCGCAGTGCAACAGGTGTGTACAGAATGGTTCATAGAAGGCCGTAGATCATGAGATGGGTCTGATCGCACCACCCAGACCACTCCCCGAGAAGATAGACACCTCATCCGAATGGCATTGCAGGACAGATCTGTGACCTCTTCGGCTCTGACGCAACAGTGGAACAGTGTAATATATCGTACACTATCAGGAGTGACAGTCCGTCGCCGTTTATAACGGTCTGGGTTACCGGCGTGTCGTCCACTTCTCCGCCTACCTCTGACTAATGTGCATAAACACGCTAGGTCTTCGCTGAATTCATTAAACCAATTATTGTTTTTTTCAGTGATAAGGCTGTGTTTAAAATTTCTTTGTGAGCCTGTTATTATCCATACTGCATAAGTAACCTTAAATTGTAATCGCCTTTTCCTGGTGGTATCTGTGATTTTTTTTCTGTAACTTGATAGATTTCATGTGATTTCTTTTTCACTCAAGTTCCATTTTCGCATTTCGGTCCTAAGATTTTCTGAGGATTTTCCTTTTTTGTTTTTCTATTATCTTAATTGGAGATTTGCCTCCAATTATAAAAGTTTCCGATGCATAAAGTGCTTCTGTTTTAACTAGTGTTATAATGTCGTAATTTTGTCTCTTTTGATATAGATATTTTATTGTATCTGTTCCAAGTAATTTCGTATGTTCTTTGAAGTTTGCAGTTCTTTCTTTGATAGCTTGCTAATTTAATCCTGCTGGTTCAATGTCACCTAGATACTTAAATTTGTCTACTTGAGAGATATTTCCATATTTTGTGATTAAAGGTTGACTGTTGAAACCTGATCTAGTCCCTTCCATATACTTTGTCTTTTCATAAGAAATTTGGAGTCATGTCTTGGCTGCTATTTCATGGAGTTTTTCTGTAGATTGGTTTGCTTCCTGTCTGTTGTTGGATAGCAATGGCATCAGCAAATGCTAGGCAATTGAAGTGAATTTTGTTTTGTTAACATTTCTTTTGCTAGTGGCTTTACGTCACACCGACACAGATAGGTCTTATGGTGACGATGGGATAAGAAAGGCATAGGAGTTGGAAGGAAGCGGCCGCGGCCTTAATTAAGATACAGCCCCAGCATTTGCTTGGTGTGAAAATGGGAAACTACGGAAAACTATCTTCAGGGCTGCCGACATTGGGATTCGAACCCATTACCTCCCGGATTCAAGCTCACAGCCGCGCGCCTCTAACCGCACGGCCAACTCGCCCGGTCGTAAACATCTACATATATTTACACCTTTAGTTTCATTTTGCCATATCCTAATCACTCTTTCCAGAACTAAATTAAACCATAATGGAGCCAGTCCATCCTCTTGTCTGACTCCTATTTTGATTTCAAATGATTCCGAAACTTTTCCTCAAAATTTTACTTTCGGTGTTGTGTCGGTCAATGTTTGCTTGATCATTTCCCTGGTTTTCTTGTCAACTTGGAGTTCTTCTAGCACGTTAAATACTATCTGTCGGTCTATGGAGTTATACGCCTTTTTGAAATCAATAAATGTGACTGTTATTGTTAGTCTGGTTTTTCGAATTTGAAGAATGGTTTTAAGGTTGAAAATTTGTTCTACACACGATCTCCCTTTTCGAAATCCTGCCTGATATTCACCATAAAAGTACTCTTGTGAAAGACTAATTAATATTTATGTGAATAATTAAAAGTCTGCTATCGAACATCATGAGTGTATTCTGAAATATATAAATTGTAACTACCGCCGTGTGTTTGGAAATGTTCATTTCATGATTTTCGTAAATTTCATTCTTTTCTTTGAGATATACTTCAAGTAATAACTATGTGTTAGGTCACTTCTGATGTTCGTTTTCCGAGACTGTTTAGACACCATTGTTGTCAAGTCAGTCGATGTTGTGTTGTGCATTGTTGACGGGCAGGAACAAATAACATTCCTTCCTTTTGTATTTTAAACCTATTGTTTTCAACAGCTCATTGCTAGAATCTTAATTATTTTATGCTGTAACTGTCACGATATCCATTTGAGATTTAATACACCAGTTATTTAAGAACGATTCTACCTCGCGCGTATCAGTATTTTCTTCTGAAGATAGCTTACCCCATCCCATCCTCTCACAATTTATCTAAGACGACGTTAAACGTTATCCACTATTATAATTATTATTGCTCCAGTACTCAAGAAAGAATTTTATGGTTACCCAGCTACCTGATATCTGTAGAATCATACCAGACCCAGAGGTGAGTATCGTGACTCGATGATAGCAGTGAACAGGAGCGAAAGGGGTAATTTGGGTGGATAAATAATTCATTAATTTACTAACTATACATACAAGTGATATATAATGAATTAGCTTATTTCGTAATTAATTATTTACATAGATTATCATGCTTTTTATTTATTTATTTATTAATTTATTCATTTATTAATTAATTTATTTATTTATTATCTTTCCAGGTAATGGTTTACTCCAGTTTAAAATTTGCGAATTATATTTATTTCAAATATTTTCTCATTATAAAATGTTATTTATTGTAAGGTTTCCTGTTTTTTTCTTAAATGTTATTACTAAATTTAGTTTAAGTTAAAGTGTTTAATTTCAAGTAGTTGTTGGCTATGTTCCCTTGGTTGTATTTTGAACTATGGTCTCGAACCTCTTTTCTGCCTGTCAGCAAAGGGTGGTGCCTGCAGCATGTTCCAAGATGCCGTTCGGATATCCTTGTTGTTCTTGAAGGATAACTTATAAGAGTGGCGGGACGTTTGCAGTGGTAGCAGTTCGTGGTTGTTGTGTTATTCATTCACGTTCATGCGTGGTAGCGTAACACTTAATGCTACCTGGAAAGTCAGTAATACGGTAGGATTTTACAGGCGTACCTTATTGTTTATTTATGTGTTTGTTGTTAAATCTTGTTTTGGTTTATATTGCCTGTTGTCGCCTTAGTGTTATATTTTATCTCCCTATTTATCCATTAGTGTATATGCCAAGGACATGGTTTGAATGAATGCTTGAAATCAAAACATTATTGGTTGTGATGTAATACCTAATTTGAAATTATTGTATGTGCTACTGGAATTCATCTAATGCCCTTGGTTTGTATGTTTCATGTACCATAGCACCTGCTCGTGTAATTCCGGATGTGCGGAGCCAGCTAAAGCTGGAAGTCGAATACGAGGCCTACATCAGTGCTTTCGTATCTCTTCTGTTAGGTGATTCGAATCGCCTTTCGATTGAAGTACCCCACCTTATCAAATGGCGAGATTGGTGAATGTGCGTCCCCTAATAGTAATTATATTAATGAAATTAATGCATAATTATCTTGTTGTGAGGGTGATAAAGTTTCGGTCAATCAGATTAGGCGATTAAAGGCACGAGTGACACATTAACTCTATCGGTTCTGTTCCCGTATTCTATTCGTATGCTGAAGAGCGAGATCTGAAATGCACTGTGTGAAAATCTGAGTACCGATGAATTTCATCAAATATTTTAAATAAGTTCTTACCGAGTCGGCCGATAGGTCACCTGTGGAACGATATTGTTATCGAATGCAAGAAACTGTCATCGTACATCCAGGGTATCCGATTTTCCACCAAGGTATTTACTGTAAAATCGGTATACCTGAAGTTGGAATGGTACATAGTATAGTGCGAGGTATCTCTCCTGGTTATCGGAATAACATGTGTTTCGTTGCTAGGCCAGCAATCTCAAGGATTTGGAGGCCGCGTGTGTTGGTTCTGAGATCACCCGGAGTGATGAACATCCGTCCTTCTGTAAGTGTTGAAAATTGTACTTCTGTAAGTTTGACAACTTTAACTGAGAAAATTCGAAGTGGCTCCCGCGAACACTTAGACCAAAAGTCCATTGTTAGTATCGTCAAAACCTGGCAATGTTAACATTTTTTTTGCTATTTGTTCGGGGCGTCGACCTATGAAGATCTTTTGCCCCTACTGGCACCATATGCGGGGAAGCTGCGAGTATTATGTAAATGGCGGAAGTGTAATGTGTTGAATGAATGTTAACATTAATAATGGTTGTTATTTATGTGGCACTGATCGATATTTTATAGATCTTCCTTAAATTCATGTGATTTTCCCGATCTCCCTCCTTCCCAAAGTAGAATTCTACTCGAGATATCTGTCGCGCAGGAGACTGCTGTGACACCATCGCTTGGTCGTGACGAGGATGACTTGGAATATTCCAGATTGCCGGACGTAATTTTCCCCGAGCAATGTCAGCGTATTTCTACGAGTGTGTGTAGTAATCTTCCTTTTATTTCAACCATGAGCCTGTTGCTGCCTTAGTCGACTCAGGAAGTATAGTGCCTGTCGTTCGTAAATCTTGATATAATAAGTTCAGGTCACCATACTGTTTACTTCCGATCCAATTCACATCTGCCCCATACCTAGTTGACAATGGTTCGGAACTTCAGGTTTTAGGGTATTTTATGTGTAATATTCGTATTGGGAAATTCATCTGGACATTTAGATTTATCGTAGTCAATGGTCTTGCTTGTCCTATCATTTTAGGTACAGATATTATTTCCCATGTAGAAATCATTCTGGACTTGCAAGCTGGGAAGTTGCCTTTTAGAACTCGTCCAGTTAGGTCATGCCTCTGGTTAATAGTGCTTCTGATTCGTATCTAGACTCTTAGATTGAAGGCAATGAACCATTGGAAGTTTAACATACAGATCTAGATCATCTGTCTCCATCCCAAACCACACAAAATAGGGATTTGTGTGACCAAGTATCCCAATGTTCTCACCAGTAAATTAGGATTAATTAACGTGCTCCAGTAAATCTAACTATTCTTCCCCTATTTTCTTGGTCCCAAAGCCTCAAGGAGGCTGTCGTCCTGTCTTGGACTACAGAGCATTGAATAGAAAGCTTCTTTTGCAGTCTGTTCCTCTTCGGGAAATCCATTCCTATTTAGCCTGGTGTCACGGTGCTAATTTTTTCTCGTGTTTCAATCTGAATCAAGCCTACTATCAGATCGAGTTGACTAACGATTTCAAGAAATTTACTGCCTTTGCAAAAGACTGAAACTTTTACAAATTTAGTCCGCCCCCTTCATTTTATCAACTGGTGCCTCCATATCAACCCGTCTGTTGCACTGTATACTATCTGACATAAAATTTAAGTTCGTGGTGCATTATTTGGACGATTTGGTGAGCTACAGGTGGTGATGGTAGTGATGGTGATAGTTGTGTTAAGAGGAAGTGCAAATAAAGAACCATCCTCTCTGAACAATATAAGTGGGAACAAAAATGAAAATAAATGTAAAACTGTTCATTAAACGGAGGAATTTGGAAAGAATTTAAAAAAAATAATTTTACTAAGCCATAAAGGATACTGAAAACTTGAAATATTTAACCCCTTGATTAGTCCGCTATCACACATAATGCGAATGACGAGAACAGCAGTATTCCCGTCATCGGCTAATATGAGTTCGAGTGTTTCCTGCATACCAAGTTTCCGTTTTAAGACAGAGAGATCAACACACTCTGTGAGGATGTGGGAGCCACGGTGAATTCGGCACCACATGAACACACTGAGGAGACTTTCCTTTTCGATAGGTAAGAGTGCGTAGATTTTCCAAGGCCTATCCTCAGACTACATACAACTACGGCCTCTCTTCGTCAAGGCCGGAAGGCGGACCGCCACACGGCAGATGTCTTCTTAATTGCTCTCAGTTTGTTGAGGGTTCGGATAGCTAGCCACTCCGCTTCCCAGGACGGAAAGGTGGTTCAACATAGCTGAGAACAAATATACGTAGCAGGTACGTTCTAGGTGTAGGTGGTAAAAGTGCCGCTTCTTTCGCAGCTTCATTCGGAAGTTCATTTCCTGCAATCCCAACGTGGCTTGGGAGCCACTCGAAAGTGATTCTGGTGCCAGTGTCACAAAACATGGCCAGAAGGTCATGAATGTGCCGCACCAGAGGGTGTTGTGGGAAACAGACGCCTAAAGATAGCGGAGAACGTAACGAGACTGTGCATATGAGAAAGTGGTCCATTTCATCAATCAGTGCAAAATGCAGAGCTTCTAAGATGGCGAAAAGCTCTGCAGTATACACGCTACACACACTGGGAAGCGAGATCTTCGTACTAATATCATCGGAGACAAAAGGGCTTCCTACACTTTCTCCTATCTTAGAACCATCCGTAAGACATTCCACGCGGCAGGATACCGGTGAGAAAAGTCCTGAAAATACCTCCGATGAACAGTGGCGTCCGTACTCACCTTGGGTCCATGGAGTAGATCTAGTCGTATATCCGGCCGCGAAACTAGCCATGGAAGTACTTCACTATGGGCCAGCTTAGAATAACCGCCGATAGCCACATCTAACTCATTACACAACTATCAATTCGAATCGCAATCGGCCGTGTGGCATTCTGTCGGTTTAGGTACCTCTGATGGTATCGGGTACTAAAGATGCATTGATAGTCTGGATATTGCGGCATTTCATAAATTTTGGTAGCGTATGTGCGGAGTATCTGGTGCCGTTTTATTTGTAAAGGTGGAACCCACGATTCGACGAGTAGGCTGGTAATGGGGTTAGCACGGAAAGCTCCGGTAGCCAGGCCTATTCCACTATGGTGAAACTATCTAAAAGATTCAGCGTAGATCTTGGAGCTGAACCATAATTCGCACGACCATAGTCTAATCGGGACTGAATCGTAGCCAAGTAAAAAAGTAATAGACCGCACCGTCAGCCCCCCAGGAGATGCCGCCGAGAAACTTTAGCATATTAAGTCTCTTCATGCATGCTACCTTCAAATGATGGATATAAGGCTGCCCGGTTAGACGCTTATCAAAATGGTGTCCCAAGAACCAGCAAATGTCTGCCACTCGTAAGACATTCGCAAAGGGAGATCTTGTTCAGGATGCACAAGCCGACATCGGTAGAAGCTTCAACTGCCATTTTCGCCCCTGAAAATTGAAAACTATTTTGTAGGGCCCATCTGCCGACTCGGTTAAAAGCTTTTTGTAGCTGTCTCTCAGCAAATACCATCCGTCTAGAGCTGTAATGTAGAGATAAATCGTCTACATAGAGCGATGGAACGACTGCAGGCCTAGCAGCCTCAACTATGTCATTGATAGCGATTGCGAAAAGAATGACAGAACAGATCCCTTTGATACTCCATTTTCTTGAACGTAGTATTGAGAGAAAACATGCCCTACTCGACTCGAAAGAGTTCGAGGGACGTGAAGTTCTCAATAAAAATCGGTAAATTACCCCGAAATCCCCGCTGGAGTAGTGTGGAGATTATCCCATATCGCCAGGTAGTGTCATAAGCTTTCTCCACGAGAAAACACACGTCGACTGGGTGTTCCTTCCGAAGAAAAGCTTCCTGGATGGCGCTCTCTAGTCTAACCAAATAATCAATGGCAGACCGATGAGAGCGAAAACCACACTAGTAGTCAGTCGACGAACCCTTCCACTCCAAAACACACACAAGTCATCGGTTCACCATCTTTTCAAATACAGCTTACAGATGCCATTTGTAAGGCATATTCTACTATAAATATCCTAAAGCTTAGGATGTTTAACAGGTTGATTTCTTGGTATTACAATTCCCTCACGCCACTGAGATTCTCTCCCTCGCTCCATATTCTATCGAACAAGGTGAGTATATCTCTCAGACATCGATCTCCCAAATGTTTAAGCATATGATTGTGTATTTTGTCAGGCTCAGGAGCCGTGTCCCTGCACAGCGCTAGTGCACTTCGTAATTGCCACACCGTAAAAGGCACGTTATATATATGCGAAGCATTAGAGGCGAATGAGCGATGATAGGACTCTGTCTTGCGCTTGACAGACAGAAATGCAGTGTCGTATCTCTCAGAGCCGGACGTATCGGCGAAATGTGACGCGATGTGATCTGCAATAACTGAGAGGATCGTAATTATATCTCAATTAATGATGATCCCGGGGACTGAGGGTGTGTTATAGACTCCGACAATACGGCGGAGTTTAGTTCACATTGTGATGGTGGAGTATGTGTCGTCATGGAAGACACATACTTTGCCCAAGTGACTTTCTTACCCTCTCGAATCAAGAAACGGGCTTTAGCGCGGACGTGCTTAAACGCAATATGGTTTGCCATCGTAGGAATACGACTATAATCCTTAAGAGCCCGTCGGAGATCACGTATGGCAGCTGAAATTTCGTCCGTCCATCATGGGACCTATTTTCGGCAAGGGATACTGGACGAGGAAGGCATTGTTTTCTATGTAGCAGCCAGAAGCAAGTCTTCTGTAAAAATTTTACTGCACATTGATGAGCTATTGAAGATTACAGAAAGCCATCAAAAGTTTCTACCGCTAAATTATGTGTCCATCTTGTCCTTCTTAGAACATGTTATTTCTCAGAATTTTGTTGTATCGATCAAAGTCGTAATTTCTACAACCTAAGGATAAAAGGGGCATTGTCCGTTTCATCGGTACGGCCAATCATTTTAGGAAATTCATCCCCAATTTTGCCAAAATTGCTTCCGCTCATAATGAACTGCGACGCAAGATTGTTAAATGTGTTTGGAATCAAGAACAAAACGAAGCATTTGAAAATTTGAAGACAGCCTTGTCGAATGCCCCAGTCTTAACCACACTCGATTTCTCTCAACCATCTACTGTACAAACTGATGCTTCTGCTGTCGCATGAGTGCTACTTCAAGAATCTGATTTGGGAAGACGTCCTGTGGCGTACGTTTCCCTTTCCTTGACTCCATTCGAATCCAGATATTTGTCTATGAACTGTAATATCGTGAGTGCTTTCCTCCCTTGAAAAATCCGGATGTATCTTGAACATCTCCACTTCTTGTTGGAAAATGACAATCAGGTACTCAGTTGGGTGTTGAAAAGACCCCGCAGGAACGGTCGATAATAAGATGGCCCATCTTACTTCCTTTTTTTTTTCAATTTCGATGTTAAGAAAATCGATGGATAGGAAAATATCATTGCTGATTGCTTCAGCCACATGTCTGGTGAAAATGTTGATCATCCAAAAGAATTCCAAATTCCTAAATTCCTTTAATTTGTGAGTTTATTCGTGGATGTGTAAATATCATTCTATCTGAATTTCCCGTGTTGTATCCGGACATCGGTAAACTTCAGTCTGAAGTTGATCAGCTTATGCCTATCATTGATGAAATTAAATCTGCAGAAACTGTCTAGCCATACTCATTGAGGATTTGTATCTTGTGTTGTAAGTCGTGTAATGAACATCGCTTGAAAATTGTACACACACAAATTCTTGTCCCTGTTGTTTGGTATATGGTCATCTGGGAATTGTTAAACCTAGGCAGAAAATTCGTCTTGATTCATATGGAAGGGTATGGATTCAGAAGTAAAGGAAATGGTCAAGGCTTGTAGTACCTGTGCAATCAGGGAACGGGCATTGAATACGCATGATGGTCCGTTGTCATATTCTAATCGTACGAAGCCTATGGAGAGATTGTTTACAGATTTTATTGGTCCCTTCCCCCATTCGAAATTCTGTCATAAGTATGCGTTTGTATGCGTTAATGATTTTTCCCGTTTTCCTTGAATATTCCCAGCTCGAAAGGCTAACGCTTCAGCCACTATGAAGTGTCTGAATCAAAAACTACTGATCGGAGTGGTATACAAGGCGCCGGACATACAACATATATCTGACCTAGAAGTGGCATTATCGAAGTTAACTCCGCTGTACGAAAACATAATCATTCTTGGTGACTTCAATACTAATCTCCTAGTTACAAGTAACGAATCAACATACTTACAAAACTTATTCCATGGCATGGATTACAATATACTGACACTAGACGCGACTAACCATGTTCACAGAATAAACCACACGTCTCACACACTGATTGACCTTATTATAACAAACAATCCGCAGAAAGTGGTAAAACATGGACAGCTTGCTGTACCAGGTATTTCGACCCACGATCTCATATACTTATGTTACTCTCTCAAGGCACCAAAGTACAAAACCAGGTACATAATGTGAAGAGACTTCAAGCATTTTAATACTGAGATAATACGAAATGAAGCATATCAATTGCCGTGGAATGACATTCTACTGACTAATGACATTGATGATAAGGTTGACAGACTGAACTCTCTAATATTAGGACTGTATGACAAACACGCTCCGAAGAAGCAAATTCGAGTTTCTCACCCTTCGTCTCCTTGGCTAACAAATGAAATTAAGTCGGTCATGGCAAATCGTGATGCTTGGTATAGGCGATTTAGGCGAACTGAAAGCACTAGTGATTTCGAAAATTACCGTATTCTCCGAAATCAAGTTAAGAAATTAATTCGTAACAGCAAGTATAAATATATTCAAGAGACAACAAACAGACGAAATTCAGCACTAATATGGAAACATTTGCATCAGATGGGTATAGGTCGCAGCCTGACCATGCAGACACCCAGTATACCACTTGATGATCTAAATTCTCATTTTACGAAAGCAGCATACACTAATAATGATATTACTGACAATAATGACTATGATGCTAACTATCCTAATAATGATAATAATAATAATAATCATCATCATCATCATCAACCAGTTGATGACCTAACTGATGATGATATTAACGCCATAAATGCTCATTCCCGAGTAAATCAAGTAAAATTCACTTTCAAAAAAGTTGGGGCGAACGATGTGAAGCGTGTAATTTACTCCCTCAAGTCTGATGCTCCGGGTAAAGACGACATACCATTATCTTTCATAAAAAATATTATTGGTGCCATATTACCTATTCTGACGCATATATTTAATCATTGCCTTGTACAGGGAGTATTCCCAACTGTGTGTAAGCACGGTATCGTCATTCCTATTCCTAAGAAGAATTCTCCTAGTTTACCATCAGATTATCGCCCTATGTCCATTCTCCCACCCCTTTCCAAAGTACTAGAACGCTTGGTACACGAACAAGTCCTCACTTACTTGACTAACTTCTCACTGCTTGACCCTTACCAATCTGGTTTCAAGAAAGGACACAGCACAACGACTGCCCTACTGAAAGTAACTGATGATATCCGACAGGCAATGGACACTCGACAAGTGACTGTACTGGTTCTACTTGATTTTTCTAGTGCTTTTGATACTGTTATTCCTCAACTGCTACTTTCAAAATTGGATTCATTAAATTTCAGCAAGACGGCAATAAACTTTTTCAGTTCGTACCTCAAAAATCGCCGTCAGTGTGTCAAAGTAAATAATAGCAGATCTGAGTGGCTTAACAAACCCCTCGGTGTCCCCCAAGGGTCTGTACTTGGACCATTGCTGTTTGCAATTTACTTACACGATGTTGCTAAATCGATTACACATTGCAAGTATCATCTTTATGCTGATGATCTGCAGATCTACTACCACTCAAGAACTGATAAAATTCAGAGTGCTGTAGAAAACGTTAATGCTGATTTAAGTCTCATAAGTAATTTTGCATTGAGTAACAATCTCAAAATTAATCCTCTTAAAACGCAAGCAATAATCATTGGTACTTCAAAAAACTTACACGTCTTAAAACAATATGAAATTCCTCCTGTAGCACTAAACAATACCATTATTCCATTTTGTGAAACAGTTATGAATCTTGGTGTTGCTATAAGCGAAACACTGAACTGGTCGCAACATGTGATGAAAGTGTGCCAAAAGGTATATCAAAGCCTGCATCCTCTGAAGCGGTATAAAAATATATTTCCTCGGTCCTTGAAAATAAAACTCATTCAGTCACTCTTGTTTCCAATTCTCGAATACTGTGATACAGTTTTTATTGATATCAATAACGAGCAAAGCATGAGACTGCAATGTGCCCAAAATGCATGCATCAGGTATGCATTCGACATACAACCATACGCCCATGTATCCCCATTCTATACACAATTATCTTGGTTACGACTGAATGACAGACGTAGACTCCACGCAACTACTTTGGTTTCTGAAAACACTCCTCCTAACCTATCCACCAGATTTCGCTACCTTAGTTCCCTGCACCTCTTCAATACCCGGGCAGGCTGTACGCTAGAAATTCCTGTGCATCGAACCGCAACCTACAACAGATCGTTCACTATCACCGCCACGAGCTGGTGGAATGAACTCCCCAATGACATCAGGGAAGCTAAATCTAAGACAAAATTTAAAATCCTTTGCCAGCGTCATCTTTTAAGCACTTCCAGTCTTTCTTGAGTGTGAATGGGATGCATGAATGAGAGTGAATATGGTTGTTTATTTCAATGTGTTCCTGTATATAATTTAGTTATACTTTACTTACCTTAGTTTAGTTAGTGATACTTTAGTTGCTTTAGTTATACTTTAGGTTGTAAAGATTTCATATGTTTAAATTTTATGTAAAATATACATTGTATATACATGAAGTGGTTAAGTGTAAGAAAGGGCCAGGAGCCCTAACTTCGCCACAATAAAGACGCATTAATAATAATAATAATAATAATAATAATAATAATAATAATAATAATAATAATAATAATAATAATAATAATAATAATAATAATAATAATAATAATAATTAGATTTTCTCTTCATTTTGCCTCTCAATTTTGTTATATCGGACAACGCTAAGGTTTTCGTATGTAACTTGTTCCCTAAGAAGCTCTGTTTTAATTTATCTATCTCCCACGTTATTACTACCCCTTATTACCCATGCCCCAGATTCACCGAAAGGGTCAACCGTAACCTGAAGGCTGCTCTCATCGCCTTTCACAACACATGAATCAAACCAGGTGGGATTCTACCACTGATCTCTATACATGGATGGCTGGAAGCCTGCGTAGCAGTAAGCCGAATAGAAGATGACTGGCGTAAGGAGATGGCAAGTGAGTGCATGGTGCAGTACACCGCGAGGAGCGCGCTTGCTTTATTTATGCTTAGTTCAGTGACGCTAGGCCTCTTGATTGAAGTTCCACGTGTGTTCTGTGCTGTGTTTCTGCAAAGGAAATAGTAGTGTATTTTACGAATTTAGGTTCGTTGCCTTGTAGTATACTTTTAAATTACATAATTCAATTTCAATGTATATGTGTTTATGTGAAATCTGAATGAAGAAACATCCTACGTGGTATTAATATTCCGGAGGTCCGGGCCCGCGATATAGGCGGCTCCGGGTTCGATTCCCGGCCGGGTCAGGGGGGTTTTAATTGTAAATGATTAATATCCCTGGCCTGGGGACTGGGTGTTTGTGTCGTCCTTCACGTTATTTTCCTCACATTCAACACTCTACACTTCCGCAATTCCAATAACAGGCAGGTTCATATCATATGGTGAAAGTAGGGGCAAAGATCTCTATAGGTCGACGCCCCGAACAAATAGCATTTTTTTTAAATGCCGCAGTGTTCAGCTTATGGATGTACAAACAGAACCGGTCAGCAGAAGGAGAAATCATTTCATCGGTGAGTTTTATACTGTACATAACAATCGTTCTAGGGTAGTGTTTTGAGTTTTAGGTTTATTGTAACCATGTCTTCAAGATGATTAAGATTATTAGTGAATCTTGTGCAAAAATTAGATTTTTCATGAGGGAAAGGAATTTTCAGAGAAAATCCATAGAGATTTGATAAGGAAAGACTCGTATTGTGTTACCGATCGCTAATTGCATGTATTCTGCACCTAAGTTAATATTTGTCGGTCGTTATTATACACTCATTTATATTGCTATCCCGGAGATTTACTGACCTTGGAATGGCGTGTTAGTGATCCCAGTGTCTTTATGCTTTGAGTGAACATGTCTCTATATTTTTAATTATTTCAATGTGCCATTAATTGCGATTTAAATTTGACTATATTATCATTGCTTCCCCATAAGGGGAGCTCTAGGATGGGTACGCCAACATGGCGGACCACGCGCTCAACTTGGCGTACTTTCTCCTGCAGCGGAGAGCTGCCATAAGCTATCCATGTATAGAGATCAATGGATTCTACCCATTGGTTAACTTACGCATTTAACTTACTTGTACACGAATCTCATATGCAAAGTCCTATGTCTCTCATGTTTTTTCACTCCTAATTCCCTCTTGTCCAGTCTTCTGCACATCGATGAGCTTCTACCCAGCAATAACGTTCCCGAAGAGATGAAAGAAATATGGCACAACTCTCACAAAATATTACTAGATTCTTATGACAAAGTTTCCCACAGATACACTAAGAGATGTGCACCCGTTAACCTTGCGGTTAGCGATAGCGTCTTTATCAAGACGTAACCCCAGAGTAAAGCCATTAATAAATTTACTTCGATACTAACATCATGTTTCCAGGTACCGTGCAAGATTTTAGAGTTCTTGACGCCTGTAACACTACTGATGAGCGATCTGAATGCCAAGGCATCAGACGTGTTCACGCATCGCAGATTAAATCTGCATGAATTACCCTTGGTATTGTAAACCGAAGTACTACTAATTGTATTGGTTATGAAAGTAAGAAATGTAAATTGTAATATCTCTGTGTGAGTATTTTGGGAAAATTGCCACTTTCCTTAGGGTGGTGTGCTCGCGAAGTACGTCAAGCAAATAACTTAAGATGTGTTCAATATGTATGATATATTGTATTAAGAGAGTAGTGGTAATCCATTATTTAATAACTGCTACGAAATATGATACGTTTTAAACTAAACGAAAGTTTCATAGTATGCTAAGAGTAACGAGAACAAGAAAAGGCGAAGTCCTGGAACTTAGCTATATCCTGCATCAAGAATAATCTTAATAATGTTAGGTATTCAAATTTATGAAAACATATTCTGTGTTGGCATTGTACCTAACTTATTTAACTTGTTCTGCAAAATTGCTTGGTTTTTGCTGATGACGTGTGATTGTGTTGTAAATCGGACGTCCTCCAATTCTTCTGTACGGGGTTCAAATGACTGTTAGAGTAGGAAACTAAATCACCATTCTCCCAAAATCGTTTGACGTACGAACTGGGGGTGTATTTTATCTACTCAGCCGACAGATGACTCTGAAAATGTAAAACAAAGAATAATAACTTTCAGTTAAAAACCGTAGCGAAGCACGTATATTTTGCTAGTTATATAAAGTTTAATCTCAGGGCAGTCTAATGCAATAATCGTTTTATAACGGAATGTTGTAAATACAGTGCTCACCTTGCTCGTTTATATCTATTTTTCCTCTATGTGCCCACATCTTTTAGTCTTTAGCTACTACACTACGTCGAGGCTCGACAGCTATAATAGTGTTTTCGGAGACCCGATCTCTTGTTCATCCATTTCCCTAATTATAAAAGCTATGTGAGTGTGCACACTGGCTTATAATGAGAGAAGCTACTGTCGAAATACCGAGCAATGCATTATTAACAGCAAATCTTTCTAAAACAAGTTTCCTTGTGTTACCGGGATACTTTGGACATGCCAAATTATGAAACAGAGCATGTTGTGCACATACTCAGTTTTAGAACAGAACTGAAACTTTAAGATTATATCTAAGGAATAAGAAGGGTTATGGAAGAAAACATCACGTATTTATTAGGCAGTCGCAAACATTATCAAACATACAATATCTCATTTTAAAATATTTGTGGACATGTTGATTTTCGGAACTAACCGATTCATTTAACTCTAATGCTTCGATATCTTGGAGAATATTAAATGTTGTCCCTGACTGAACGTTATCGTTGGGTGGTAATGGCCGAATTCAAACATCATGTGACAGGAGAGTCGTCAATACATACGTAGTCCTATTCCTTTCATTTGTGGATAGTAGATTTTTTAGATCCTTTCCTAAGTGTTTGTAGAATAATATATAAATAGTTCAGTTTAGAGGCTAAACTCTGGCTATATAAAATGACGAAATTTGAGGCAAACTATTTGATCCTCAACTCACAATCCATGAATTCTGGAATGATATTTATGTCGTCAGTTATTTGAAATTTCAATAAATTCTAGAAATTCGGCAAAGTTTACTAATCTGATGATCTGGTTAAAGCCGTATTTTATACTATATGACGAAATTTGATATCATCTTCACGGACAGAATATTTGTACAAAACAAGTACGGAATAATTTCTAGAGGTCATCAATATGTTAAATATGCAAATGTGTGATCTTCAATAATACCGAGTTATTACAGTGATGATAATAGCAAGTTCGGGTGATTTAATCGTGCACATGTGAAATGTGTCGCCGTAATGTGTCAATGATAGTAGATATTAACAAGTTGCCAAGTTGAGGATTTATGGAACAATAGAAGGGAAGAGATAATAGGTTCTTCGAGACAATGTATATAAGGAAATAGCGTCGTGAATTAAAATATGGGATTATGGCCATGAAGTGTCTATAGTCTGTGAGAACAGGAAAAAAGTCTTCATGAAATATGATTTAACAAGTATGTTGACATTGTTTGGAAAGCATTATTTGCGTGTACATTTACAAAAGGATCATTTATAGGTATGCCCAGAGAGCAATTTATCCACCCATTGTATTTGTTTACAGGTCCAGTGATACCAGTGACAAGACTTCTCATTATATGTACGTATATCGTGAAAAAATGTCTGATGTAATACGACTCCATAATCGATGGGAAAATACAAATCTTACAGTTTGCTTTGAATATGAGATTGGTTACATACTTGAAATAATGCATGTTAGTGTGTGCAGGCGTAGTAGTTCGAATATCTTGGAGATCACACTTTGTGATTATTTTCAGGAGAAGCTTGCTGTGGATGGATGTTATATGCGTATGTACGTATTGTACCAGGAAGGCATAGGCCCTGGCACATATAATCTTCTTATAAATAAAGTTGTTCGTGTCTGTTTGTCTGTTTGTTTGTTCCACCATCACGTCGAAACGGCTGGATAGATCTCAACCAAACTTCATATTTAGAGTATACTCACCCCGGGGAAGGTTTAGATATGCATATCATTTTAAAATCGTTGAAAAGACGGGGGTTTATAGGAAAAATATAAAAATAATAGGCTAATATAGGCAAAATATCGAGTTTGTCGTATAAGGACGAGACAAAGCTCAATTTAATCCTCTTGACGCAAAGAATAAAACTCGGTAAGCCCTACGGGTCCGAAAACCATGCTTTAAGGCCCTAAAACCAACCGTTACGGAGATATTGGCACCATACTATCCCTGCTCTAGAAATCGGATAAAGAAATGAACTGCCGTAACCATGGCAACGTCAGCTCCAGGATTCTAGAGCAGTGAGATTATGTATGTACGTTTGGGCATAGCTGCCAAACAAAACTGGTACAAATAAGACTTAATATCTGGAAAAAATATACTGTTGTGTAAGGCACTCAAAGGACTCCTTTGGGCGGGGATGGAAAGGGGGTGAAGTACGAATATAAAAATCTTACTATATATAGAAATGGAAGTGTGTGTGTAAATGACACATCTCCACCTAAACCACTGGAGCAATTTCAACCAAACTTGGTACATGTATTACTTACTATCGGGAGACGATCACTGTGGGGGATAAGCCATCCCTAGCGCCCTTAAGGGAGAGGGTCAGTGGGGGTAGTTACAATAATAATCGAGAATAATGTTGAATTCATAGTTTTCGGGATCACTGAGTTGAAAAGTAATACTCTAGAATTTTTTAAAGTCCAGCCCCCTTTTAGGTGGGGAGCAAAGGGGGGTTGAGATATAGAACTAATTAAAAACAGTTTCGAATCCATAGATTTTAGGGTCTCTGAGATGAATAGTATTACTCCGGATTTTTTGCAAGTCCAAGTGGGGAGCGTAAGGGGTGAGATATAAAATTAATCGAAAAACTACACATAAAAATATGATCTTCTTCTTCTTACTATATATAAAAATTGATGTATGTGTGTGCGTGGGTGTGTGGGTGTGTGGGTGTGGGTGTGTAAATGACACATCTCCTCCTAAACGACTGGGGCAATTTCACCAAACTTGGTACACTTATCAATTAGTATCAGGAGACAAACCGCGTGAGGGTAAGACACCCCTAGCACCCTTAGGGGCAGGGGGCGAGGGGGGTGGTATAAAAGTAATCTAGAATATTATCGAATCCATAGTTTTCGTGGTAGCTGAAATAATTAGTGACACTCCGAATTTTTTAAAATTCATGTTCAGCCCCCTTTGGGGTGTGGGTGAGGGGGGTGAGATATAAAAATAATCGAAAACAGTGCCGAATCTACAGTTTTCTGGGTCACTGAGATGAATGGTGCCAATCCAGATTTTATATATCTTAGGGTGGAGGGCGGGAGGGGGGCAGTCTCATTGACAGTTGAAATCCTGTACATCGTATCTATAGTGCGACGGCTAAATACATATAGTAATTACTTATTAATTTTTGACAGGATCAAATACTTCCCAGTCGATTCGAGCTTCCATAAGGACGAAGTTTTACTCGAAAATTAAATAATCTAAAACTTGAAATCAAACACATCTAAATAATTTTAAAACTACAAAATATATCATAACATATCAATCTGCAAGTCAAAAAGGAATTCTATAAACATTCACATCACACATAACTAACTGGTAATGCAAATCTTAAAGGTAAATATTCAGAAACTATCCGGGCAACGCCGGGTACTACAGCTAGTAAATTCTAAATTTTATTTTCTAGCATACAATTCAGTTCCGATGCATGAACATCTGTGTGAGAGAATGTTCTCGTACCTACTGCACTCCACCAGAGAGAACGCAAGTCAAGCAAGGTCAAGTGACGTCACCGCGGCCTGTAGCTTACTTCCCCTACAGAAGTTCTCGGCTATTTTCATGTAATTTTTAACGACTGGATCGATTAACACGAGACCAACGCTGAATTGTAGCTAATGTTCTGGAAATAAAACCCTGCAAATTTGAAGTCAATCCGTCCAGTGGTTTCCGAAATATGATAATTTAAAGTTTGGGAAGAATACTCGCCCATTCATCACCTCATTCCAAGCGCTGCTCGCCAGACCTGTATAAATAAGCCACTGGGCCAAGGCCATAACCACTCCCGTGTACAGAGTGTGTGTGCACAGTGTGTGCAGAAAGTATGCTCCGTCGCGATTCGCGAGGACATAATCGTGGCCACACCCGAACGCTGTTAAAATAGTGAAAGAACGTCGTACCGTATGTGAAGTTTCCGCTGCGCCGCGACGACGGTAAGATTCTAGACGTTTCTCAAGGTGAATTATAGTAATATAATACTTGTGAATTTATTAACAGAGTAAAGCTATAATTTGAAGTGAGAATCGAAGTGTCCAATATTTTACGGACTAGTACACGACATCGTGAACTTTAATAATTTCACAAATTTCTAAAACTGTGATATTATCCTAAATTATTGCTTGTGGTAAACTGAAATCATAATTTAAGACCACTTCAATCAGTCTAATACATATTTCTTTTACGATAATATATCAGTGAACTGTGTGTGACTTTATTTACTCGACATTCGTCCCTTAACAGGGCAAAAAATAATTATTTTCCTTGTGCACTTTCTTTATCTTTCGATCACCACTGTGAAAAACTCAGTGAACATTAAGGACTTTTTACAATAATATTAAGTAGAACAGACTAGTGTGGTGTAAATACAACCATAAAATCGCCTTAATTTTTTCAATAATATTTGTTCAGAGACTGTGATAGAGACTGTTATAAATCACATTTTCAAGTACTTTTGGACTGTGTTCACTACTTTACAATCGTATTTCAGACATAATTAGTGACGATTATGAACTGTGTTACCTCTCAAACCCATGAACTGTGTATAAAAACTGTGTTTTCTGCAGCATGGACTGTGAATGTTAATTCAACACCATAAAATCAGTTTAAGAATAGAACTGTGCATTACGACGGTGTGTTGTATTAATATCCGTGATATTTGTGAATTCTATAGTGCCAATTGAACTTTCCGTGTTTCGATATTACCACCAAGAACGACGGAAATCTTGGCAAAAATACTACGAGATCCTGCTACATCGAACGTCGCTTCCAACGAGGGATTTACATGGTTTCTTCAGTTATGGTACCCATCGAGGGACGTCGACGAGGGAGATTGACGTGGTATCTTCACTGAACATCGCCGGTACTGAGTTCGAGCCTTCGTCCGCACTCCGCGGAATGTTCCAGACACCAAGTCACCAACTCCAACACTTGTAAGCAGATCTTCTCGTATTCTGAGTGAGTAATCACAACTGACTGACTTTTTACAAAGCACTTAGTCCAGTACAGTACAAGTGCTTCGTGTGGATATCAATTCATAATTTCATCGTCATTTAAAAGAAGTTCATATTTTGCTATAAATTCCTTTTTAAAGTAATTAATTAATTTGATTCACTTACCTAGATAAACTTAAGGATTTTTAAGTGCTTTACTAATTTCATTTTTTTCAATTCAATCAAACTGAGAGACATTGAGCAAGAGACCAAAGATTTTATTAATCTATCAAACTTTCCATGACAAACGTGTGTTCATTTTTGTGGTTTGAAAATTAGAAAGACTGTAGGTCAGCACCATAAATAATGAACTGATCCCAGGTGCAAAGTGATATTTTGTGTTTACATTTGAATTAGAAAGACTGTAGGTTGTTCATGATTTATGGAAGAGCAATATTTTTTTTATATTCTCAAGCAAACAGACGTCAAGAAGATCATGACATAAATCTTTTATTTTACATTTTGGCAAATATTAGCTACAAATTCGAGTTGCAATTCCATTGCAGGGTGATATATCTGTGGATATTGTTAATAATTTAAAAAAAAAAAAAAGGAATTACCATCTATTATTCGCCCTGCAATACTATCCGTCTCTGTACCTGCTCCAAAATTCACCGAACACTACCTGAGACCTTTTTCATGCTCAAACCCCACAATCATTTCCCGGTACAGTATGTACAGTATGTATGTATGTATTATGTATGTTTGTATGTATGTTTAGTGCTCAGCCCGAAGGCTGATTGGATCCTCAACAGCTCCGCCATCAGCTGTCATAGATGGTGTAAGCATCACTGAAGAGGCATACTAGGGAAATGAGGAGTGAGGTAGTTTACCGTTGCTTTCCTCACCGAGCCGGAAGTTGCTATTAAATATCATGCTGCCAAGCCCACTGAAATGCATGCACCAACTGGCCCTATAAGCAACATTTTCACACCATTCATAGCAGGGACCGGCTGCATAAGGAATGGCATTACTAGCATCACTCATACCTTCGTCACTTTCATTTTGTCAAAGCCAAGGATAAAGCTGAGACAGATTAATGAAAGTACAGTAACAAAATTGCCCTACCCTATACCACAAGACATAGTGCACTATGTTTAACAATAGGTCCCACCAGCAAAGGCATATATGTGTATATATAATAAAAGTTTTGTCTGTACATTGCTCAGAATTTAAAAAGGATAGTATTTCTGTATCATTCGTGTCCACAGTAACAAGAAAATGCACTTTCTAATTTTCCGTCATGTCTGTCTGTCTGTCTGTCTGTCTGTCTGTCTGTCTGTCTGTCTGTCTGTCTGTCTGTCTGTCTGTCTGTCTGTATGTATGTATGTATGTATGTATGTATGTATGTATGTATGTATGTATGTATGTACACGCATCACGAGAAAACTGCTGAAGTGAATTTAATGAAAATCGGTATGCAATATCGGGAAATTAGTCGCTTCAATCTAGGATATAATTCATTTTATTCACGCTGAGTGAAATGGTAGTTTAGGGGAAGGCCTAATATTTAATTCTCAAATGTGAACGTTATTAGTAGTCGTATCTTAATGAAAATCGGTATTCAAAGTCGGGAAAGAAGTTGCTATAATCTAGGCCATAAATAATTGTATTCACACTGAGTGAAATGGTAGTTTAGGGGAAGGCCTAATATTTAATTCTCAAATGTGAATGTTACTAGTGGTCGTATCTTAAAATCAGTAGGCAAAGTCGGGGAACAAGTCGCTAAATTCCAGGCTATAAATAATTGTGTTCACGCTGAGAAAAACGGTAATTTAAGGGATGGCCTAAATTTAAGTCTCAAATATTTGTGTTATTAGTGCTCCAGTCTTAATGAAAAATGGTATGCAAAGTCGGGGAATAAGTCGCTATAGTCTAGACCTTAAATAATTTTATTCATGCTGAGTGAAATGGTAGTTTAGGGGAAGGCCTACAATTTTAAGTCTCAGATATTAAAGCTATTAGTGGTCGCATCGATAAATACTACATAACTAAAATTATATAGCATTAAATTTATGATCATTTATGTCTTAAACATTGTTACCGTACCGGCTATGATCACAAAGATATTCATGAATTTGGATTTTTGTTACTAAGTCCATATCAGCGCTGAGTCACTAGAAAATAGGTAAACAAAATTTAATAAATACCGGTATGTAAAGTCGAAGAATAAGGAACTACAGTCTACGCTATAAATACTGTAGTTTTATAAGACGCACTAATATCGCAGAGTCGAAATTGTTGAGGAATGCGAAAACAGGTTTGTACCTTTAAGGGTGGTAAGGAATGGTAAAGACCCACCTTATTATAATAGAGAAATAAAGAGACTAAGAAGGAGGTGCAGACTGGAAAGAAATAGAGTTAGAAATGGCTGTGGAAGTAAGGAGAAATTGAAGGAACTTACTAGAAAATTGAATCTAGCAAAGAAGGCAGCTAAGGATAACATGATGGCAAGCATAATTGGCAGTCATACAAATTTTAGTGAAAAATGGAAGGGTATGTATAGGTATTTTAAGGCAGAAACAGGTTCCAAGAAGGATATTCCAGGAATAATTAATGAACAAGGGGAGTGTGTATGTGAGGATCTTCAAAAGGCAGAAGTATTCAGTCAGCAGTATGTAAAGATTGTTGGTTACAAGGATAATGTCGAGATAGAGGAAGAGACTAAGGCCAAAGAAGTAATAAAATTTACATATGATAACAATGACATTTATAATAAGATACAAAAGTTGAAAACTAGAAAAGCGGCTGGAATTGATCAGATTTCTGGGGATATACTAAAGACAATGGGTTGGAATGTAGAACCATAATTATCTGAAGTACTTATTTGATTATTGTTTGGTCGAAGGAGCTATACCAGATGAATGGAGAGTTGCTATATTAGTCCCTGTGTATAAAGGAAAGGGTGATAGACATAAAGCTGAAAATTACAGGCCAGTAAGATTGACATGCATTGTATGTAAGCTTTGGGAAGGTATTCTTTCTGATTATATTAGACATGTTTGTGAAATTAATAACTGGTTCGATAGAAGACAATTCGGTTTTAGGAAAGGTTATTCCACTGAAGCTCAACTTGTAGGATTCCAGCAAGATATAGCAGATATCTTGGATTCTGGAGGTCAAATGGACTGTATCGCGATTGATATGTCTAAAGCATTTGATAGGGTGGATCATGGGAGACTACTGGCAAAAATGAGTGCAATTGGACTAGACAAAAGAGTGACTGAATGGGTTGCTATATTTCTAGAAAATAGATCTCAGAGAGTTAGAGTAGGTGAAGCTTTGTCTGACCCTGTAATAGTTGAGAGGGGAGTTCCTCAGGGCAGTGTTATCGGACCTTTATGTTTTCTTATATATATAAATGATATGAGTAAAGGAGTGGAATCGGAGGTAAGGCTTTTTGCGGATGATGTTATTCTCTATAGAGTGATAAATAAGTTACAAGATTGTGAGCAACTGCAACGTGACCTCGAAAATGTTGTGAGATGGACAGCAGGCAATGGTATGTTGATAAACGGGGCTAAAAGTCAGGTTGTGAGTTTCACAAATAGGAAAAGTCCTCTCAGTTTTAATTACTGCGTTGATGGGTTGAAAGTTCCTTTTGGGGATCATTGTAACTATCTAGGTGTTAATATAAGGAAAGATCTTCACTGGGGTAATCACATAAATGGGATTGTAAATAAAGGGTACCGATCTCTACACATGGTTATGAGGGTGTTTAGGGGTTGTAGTAAGGATGTAAAGGAGAGTGCATATAAGTCTCTGGTAAGACCCCAACTAGAGTATGGTTCCAGTGTATGGGACCCTCACCAGGATTACCTGATTCAAGAACTGGAAAAAATCCAAAGAAAAGCAGCTCGATTTGTTCTGGGTGATTTCCGACAAAAGAGCAGCGTTACAAAAATGTTGCAATGTTTGGGTTGGGAAGAATTGAGAGAAAGAAGAAGAGCTGCTCGACTAAGTGGTATGTTCCGAGCTGTCAGCGGAGAGATGGCGTGGAATGACATTAGTAGACGAATAGGTTTGAATGGCGTTTATAAAAGTAGGAAAGATCACGATATGAAGATAAAGTTGGAATTCAAGAGGACAAACTGGGGCAAATATTCATTTATAGGAAGGGGAGTTAGGGATTGGAATAACTTACCAAGGGAGATGTTCAATAAATTTCCAATTTCTTTGAAATCATTTCGGAAAAGGGTAGGAAAGCAACAGATAGGGAATCTGCCACCTGGGCGACTGCCCTAAATGCAGATCAGTATTGATTGTTTGAAACTAAATGTGAAGGTCTACAATAAAGAAAGTTCATAAAATTGATCAACAATATCATTATATTGACCATTGTTTGTTGCGATGTGCTTTGTGTCTTCTGTTGCCACTCATATTCGACAGATAGGATTATTGCTGCGTACCGAGTATTTAAAAAAAAATACTTTTCGTCGCACCGAAACAGATAGATCTTATGGCGGCAATGGGATAGGAAATGACTAGGAGTGTGAAGGAAGCGGCCTTGGCCTTATTTAAAGTACGGTACGGCCACAACATTTATCTGGTGTGTAAATGGGAAACCATGGATTACCATTTTCAGGGCTGCCGACAGTGGGGTCGAATCCACTATTTCCCGGATGCAAGCTCACAGCTGCGCGTCCCTAACCACACGGCCAACTCGCCCGGTCGTACCAAGTGTAACAGCCTGCCTGAATATTGGCGACAAATAGCTGAAGAGTTAGATAACTCTTTTCTTTAGGATGCCATTCTTCTGGTTCGTAAATTTTCTGATACTATTGGTACGTAACAGACTGGTTCATCACAGCATTCGAGCAATTCAATCCCTACTCTGAGGCACTGATTGTAATAATGGCAGAGGAGTGTTCACGGCTGTCTGCGGCTTGGTCATTCCAGCTCTGGAACTTTGGGCTGTTAGATCAGTACCGTCGTACTGTTCGTTGAAAGTAAGAAAATGCACAGTTTTTTAATTACTTCGAGTATTTAATATGATAACATTGCTTTTAGTCACTAATTCCTACTGATGTTTTTGTAATGGCCTATGTTGATTTCAGGGGCCGCCGGGCCGAGGCGATAAAGGCGTAATCGGTTCGTCCGGAAGGACGTGAGGTCGAATCCCCGTCAGGAAATCGTAAAATTTAAGAAACTAGATTTCCACTTCCAGAGGTGCACATGGTCCTGAGGTTCACTCAACCTACACCAAAAATGAGTACCAGGTTAATTCCTGGGGGCAAAGGCGGACGGGCGTAGAGCTAAGCATTCTACCCCATCAAGTGCCCATGGTAAGGATAGTGGAAGCCTTTACCTTCGACCCCTTCAACTCTCTCTCTCTCTCTCTGACGTTGACTTCAGTTAGGAAAACCACAAAGTCAGTCTTTCTAGTTGGTCACAGTTTAGCGATTACAGCGATTACATTCTTTGCCCTTGATAGCCAAGATGGAGGCCCATGTTTATTTTATGTATCGGCGATATTCATTCAAATTAGGTCATTTCAAAATACAGTGTGATTCAGCTGCCCTTTCCAGTGTAGTTTTATGCAACCTACAATATTCATTCTGTCCTGAAAACATCTGCCCTGCCGGTATTCTCAGACAACACAACCGTATATCTTTGTATTTACCGCCTCATCATGTTAGGACGCCGTAATGTTATACTCGTATCAAACACTGGAAGACATACGTGTGCCTTCTAGATCATATGAACCTGACCCGCCGGCGAAACAATAAATTGATATTGTGACCGCAGTAAACCTAATACTTGCTATAAGCTGTCCAATGTGCGGTATGGAACTGTAGTGTAGTTAGCAAAGGCGTGGCGGAGTGGGCTTGCATGTTAGGTGGGACCTTCGAGTTCGGGGGAAGATTACAAATTTTTGAAATATTTCTTTAATACGTGCCGCACGCAATGTAAATTCAATACCAGCATTGATGCAAATTTTGTGGGAATGAATGTATTTGTGGCTATAAGAAAGGCCTATTATCTGGCAGGCCGGACACATACAGACCGGAAATAATAAGAACACAACTGCCCTGACAATGTTTTATCACAGCAAATGCTCGATGTGATTACCGTTTTGGTTTATGCACATTCGGGCCCAGTGTCCAATAGATCGTCTTGCGCACTGAAGCATTCCTGGTGTAATTGCTCCGCAGGCGTCCGTGAAGAGTTGCTGGAGCTGGCGGGATTTTCCTGCGCTTGAGTGTAAACGACGTTCCTCAAATGTCCCCACAAGAAGAAGTCTAACGGCGTTAAATTCGGTGATCTGGCGGGCCGAGAAACAGGGCCTCCTCGTTCTATCCATTTCCTTGTCAGTTCCTCGTTCAGATGGTTACGAACGGGCAAAGTCGAATGTGGTGGAGCTCCATCCTGTTACAAACACGTCGTCAAACGATCGTGCAAGGGCATATCCTGCAGCAGCAGTGAGAGTCTCTGACGCAGAAAGTACAGGTAGCGTGGGCCCGTCCAATGGTCTTCGATGAAATAAGGTCCGACCAGGCGATCCCACAAGATTCCACACCAATTATTCACTCCCCATCGTACTTGATGGGCCACCTGTCGCACCCAGTGAGGATTGTCTGGACTCCAACAGTGCATGTTGTGGCGATTGACGTTCTCATTTGGAAGCACGATTCGTCCGGGAACAAGATATGCTATACGAATGCTGCATCATTGTCCAGCCTGCCCAATAGCCACCGACAGAACTCCATTCGAGCTTCGAAATCCCGCCCATAGAGCTCTTGGTGTAGCTCAAGGTGGTATGGGTGAAATTTATGTTCATGCAATATTCGCCAGACGGACGGCTAGCTGGCTGGTGTTCACCTGTCGTGCAATCGCCCTTGTACTGATGTATGGATTATTACGAGCTGCCTCCAGATCGGCCTCTTCTGTTTCACCCGATGTAACGGGCCTATCGCGGACTGGTGGCTAGTTGGAAATCACGCATTTTGTCCTTAGGCGTCTTTCAACACCGCGGAATGTCCTAGTAGCCGGGTGTCGGCTGTCGGGATACCGTTCCTGGTACAGACATAGTGCCTCGCACGCGTTTTGTCTTGCTTCCCCATAAATGAGAAGCATGTCAACGAATTCCTCGGTGGAAAACATGCCGAATGACAGCAGAGATTACAGTACATACACTTGCATTATAATTTCCCTGTCCTACCACAAAGAATAAGCTATTCAGCTGTCCTTAATCTCCTGGTTTTGATAATTTCCATTCTAATTATAGAGCTGCTTCAAGGACTTTACAAATTTGACAACTCGTAGTTATTTATTCATTTCACTTACAGGCGTGGTTTCGGTGTCATCCTGACTGATAATAGATCAAGCTTTGACTCCGTGGTACGCTAGTAAAGAATCGCGCCACCGAGAGCGCTGGCGGCATTTGCAGCAAAGATTGCCTTTAACCGTCCCGAGCGCGCTTGCTGTGTGTTTTGGTTTGAAGAGTCGAAGTCGGCGACAACTGTGCAACGTAATTTTCGTACAAAGTATGGTAAAGATCATCCCAGTAGGCCTAATATTTATGACTGGCATAAGTGTTTTATTGAAACTGGATGTTCAGTAAGCCATAAGAAATCCTCAGGTCGTTCGCGTACGTCTGATGATGTCGTAAAGCAAGTAAGACAACGCTTTGAGCACGTTCCTTGAAAAACGACAAGGCGTGCTTCTCGAAAGCTGGGCGTCCCACGTACAGCTATTTGGCGTGTGTTGAGAAAGCGCTTGCATCTCAAACCATACAAGTTCACAATGGCACAGCAACTAAAAGACACTGATCAGATCGCTCGTACGGACTTCTATTTGGACACGTTACATCGGTTGGAAGAAGAAGAACATTTCATTGGAAAGATTATCTTTAGCGATGAATCTACTTTTCACTTAAGTGGTAAAGTTAATAGACACAACTGTGGGATTTGGGACAGTGAAAATCCTCGACAAGCCTAGAACATGAATGTGATAGCCGAAATATGAATGTGTTTTGTCATAAAGCAAGAGCAAAGTTTACGGACCCTTCTTCTTCAGTGAGAAATATATCAACGGAATAGTGTACTTAGAAATGCTGGAAAACATTTTAATTTCCAAGATTGACGTTGATGATCAAGAACGCAGCCTACTCTTTATGTAAGATGGCGCACCGCCAAATTACCCTTCCGACATCCGGGTTTTCCTGAATGTACACTTTGCGGGTAAGTGGATTTGCCGCGGTGCGCCAATTGTATGGCCCCCACGCTCACCAGACCTGACACCTATTGACTTTTCTTGTTTGGGTTCGTCAAGGATACAGTGTTTGTTCCACCCATACCGGCTTCTTTACCAGAACTCAGACGTAGAATCTGCACCGCAATTGAACGAGCCACGCCTGACATGCTACAGCGAGTTTGGCAAGAAATCGACTTCAGATGGGGTGTGTGCCCCATGACCGACGGATGTCACATTCAACCTGTTTAGGTAAAACTTGATCTATTGTCAGTCTAGATGACACCAAAACTATGTCTGTAAGTAAAATGAATAAATAACTGTGAGTTGGTAAATTTGTAAAACCCTTTTTGAAACGTCATGTAATAAATGTCACAAGTGTACGGAGTTTATTTCCACTGAAGCAGGCAGTTATCAAGGAATTCGAATTGTAAGAGAATATCAACGTTACGACAGTTGCAAGTTTGCGTTCTAATAAGGATATAATCACTAGAAAGCCCCCGCACTTTTTACCATACCTACAACATGTAGACAGTCCAATATCTGTGTATAATAGGAAGGAAAATTTAATGGCTCCACGGAATCAATTCGGACATATCTTTCCTTAAAACCCGAGTATCATTTCAGACATACTCTTCATTAGAAGGCAGCAATCAGTTCGGTAGTTCGGGAATCAATTCGAATGCGTTTACATTACACATATCTCCTCATTCATATAATCATGACCTGTATAAACTATAATAGCCATGCGAAGATCGTATAACCACTTACTGTGCCTCAAGGTCGATAATATGGTAGGAGGCCTTGAAGGTGACAGTAGAATCCTGTAAAACGAACAATAGTTTCTGTTGACTTCAATAATTTAAAATGAAGCGGTGGTAATGATGTGGCAGCACTTACAGGCATTACGGGTTTGATAACCAGAAGGAACTTTCCGTCTGCAGACATCTTGTATTCTACACCAGCCTCGTCTAGTATCTGGAACACAAAAGACGTGGATATTAATATATATGGAAATCGGAATGTTGAATGGGTTTGGAGGATGATATACTGTATATGAAATACTTGCACACTCACTGGCCTTAAACCAAAATGTTTCTGGCTCCTAGTTTGTGTCTACTGCATGTTGCCTTCCCCACTGGCGCCTAATCACTTCTTTGATTGCTCTTCTGGGGGCTGGACTTGTTCCGAGATGGTCTGCTCTTTTCGAAGCCTCTTAGCCTATGCATGGGGTAAGATAATTCTTCGTGTGTTCCTGTTTTCTTTCAATTAAATTTTCAAGCGTGTCTGAATTTCCAGTTCATTTTTTCAATTTTCAATATGTAAATAATTTTTTGTTGGTAGTCATCCTTCGACTACTTCTAAGCATTTTATGAGGATAGTAACTTTCATCTAAATATCCTATTGTAAAGTTTTCCCGCTTTGATTTTATTGTACCTATTGGAATGCGAATAGCCCAATTTACAAGGAATCTACTATCCAAATTTGAATTTTGGGACCTGTTGCCGGAGTCATTTTGTTGTGCAATAGGCAGAGTCCTGGCTCGCCGAAGTTTCATGGAGTGAAAACAGGCGGTACCGTTTCGAAATCCCTCACAACATATAGGTAATTCATTTTTCTGACACAGTTATGTTTTTCTGATGATACATGTGAAATATTTTATTTATTTACGTTAAGTAACGTCCTTCAAGTCCTTCAAAGCCTATAAGTCATTTCAATTTTCGAAACGAGCAAATCTTTCAAGGTGAGGTTCTGGTGGTGATTCTTGTTTTAAGAAGTACAACTGGGCAACCGTCTTCTATTAACACTAATCATGGGGGAAAAATGGAAGGGGCCCGGCACTTCGAAAAAGGAAGGTATCGGCCAAAGAAAGACAAGTACCAGGAAGGGCATGAAAATGAAGGACTCTCTAGGCCTTGAATGCTCTAACACCGTCGGGGTCGGAAAAGAACAAGAGTTGACGAAGGAAGGTCGGATAGGATAGATAAAAGTGAAGAGCCTGGCACAAGTAAGTGGAATCAATGCCAGGACTCAGGTAGGGACTGCATGCTTCCCAACCCACGCTCCCAGGTTCAGAGGCTTGAGAAGGAGGGTGCATATTATTTTTGCAATAATTTCTTCATTAGGTGAATTTTAATTTTGTAATAATTTATACATTCCCACTGTTGATACTTTTTATAAGCAATTTGAATACCCGCCTAGTGAAACCGTAGGTGAAGAAAGTTCAGCAGGAGTTACCGAGTAATTTTATTCATCTGCTATTTTTGTTTTTATTTGGACCACAAGTAATTTAGAGGACACAACAGAGTTTCATATTTCATAGTGAAGCGTGATAAACTCTAAGGATTCAAATTATTTCAAAACTTATAAACTTTTTCTACTAACTCAGTTATTCCACACAAGACCGCATGCCTAATGCCAGACTTGAACTTCAATTGTGACCTTTCCCCGTGTATCGTATTTGCATAACATACCTTCCAATCTTAAATGAATATTAGAACATTCTCTTGCCACGAATACGAACTGTGTATTGTAAAATTATCACTTTCGCTGGTGCGTCTGAACAAGACCGACTCCAATCCTCAGACCTTAATGCTACTCTCGATCGTTCAAAGATGGCGAATCGAGTAGCCGGAATTGTTGGAAATGTGGTTTTGTTTTGGTTTGTTGTTATCGTATGTAATCGGTGTAATTTTATGAAAGTTGACGATAAATGTTAGTTTCTTTGTAGAATATAAGTGTGCGAGTGTATTTATATGAGTCAGTGGACACATAGGATCTGTAATTATACACAGTAATGTGAGAATGTGCTTGTTTTGATCGTGTTTTTACCCATTAAAGAACATGAGTGCACTAGATGGACCAGGTTTTGGTCTATGGCAATGCCTCTCATACAACTATTCTTAAGTTTTCTACGTCATAGAACATTAAGAGAGAAATGGATTAGGAATATACATCGTGATTATTTTGAAGTCCATGAGAAAACTGTAGCGTGCATACATCATTTTGAGAACAATTTTCCTCGAAAAATATTAATTAGATAGAATATAACTGATATTGTGTTATTCCGTCAGTGTCTATGTGCTTCAAAATGTCGAGTGATTTAGATGCAAGTCTATTTCACAATAATCTGTGCTTTGCGTGCGGAATTGTTTGGCTGGATCTTGGAGTATAACAAAACTTATAAGTGTGACAAATGGAGCAATCTGTATACTGTTACACAGAAGATATAGTGACCTGACGGATTAGCTGGGTTTGTAACGTAGGGTATTACATATCTAACACCTTCAGATTCATGCTGTGTAGTTATCTGATATCAAGTAGGCAGCGCCGAACTGAAGCTCGTCCATGTGGTTAAATATCAATGTTTAGTCAAAAGAGTTTTTGCACTCATGTTCTTTAGTGGGTAAAAACCTATTATATGTTTAGTGTCTGAACGTTTCATTACTAAGGTTACTATCATTGTGTGAAGTGCTGTTATGCCATATGTCAACATCATGTTAACATTACCAGAGCCGTTCATTGGGTTAACATAATCATTTCGGATATACTTGGGCTGAGTGACTCAGACGGTTACGGCGCTGGCCTTCTGACCCCAAGTTGGCAGATTCGATCCTGGCTCAGTCCAGTGGTATTTGAAAGTGCTCAAATACGTCAGCCTAGTGTCGGTAGATTTACTGGCACGTAAAGGAACTACTGCAGGACTAAATTTCGGCACTTCAACGTCTCCGAAAACCATAAAAAATGTAGGTATTCGGACGTAAAGCCAATAACATTATTATTTCGGGTGTACTTCCCATTCATTGGGTGCTGAGTTTAAGAATCTGTTTACCAGGTCTTGGTCTGAATGAACTGAATCGCTTCAATACGAACTGTTACTCCATCTGGACATCAGCCTTGGAACTTCATGCAATACGTCCTGATAGCGCGTCACGCTTCCGCCAGGTGGCAGTTATTTGGCTTCATTTAAACCAAATACAGTAGAGACAATCAAGACCGACTCCAATCCTCAGACCGTTATATTAAAAAAACATGTTCGCAGTGGCTATGTTGAACAGTGTTGGGCTAATGGGGTCCCCTTGTAGTACACCATTTGTCTGCCTGATTTTGTTAGATGTTGTTATTCCATCATCTACTACACTGTCGTTGTATGTCAAGATGTCTTCTATTATTTTACTAATGTAGTGTGTCTTTCCAATCATGTCTTCGATGTTTTGTAGTAGTTGTTTTCTGTCTATGAGATCGAAAGCCTTTTTATAATCAATGAAGACTGTGTAGTATTTTCCCTTGGGCATTCTTAGTGCTGATTCTATTTCGTCCAGAAGAAATTTTACAGCTTGTGTTTCTACCCTTCCTGAACCCGAATTGGCATTCTGGTATTTTTGGGTCTACTTCCTGTTCAAGTCTCCTCGTTAGTATTTTAGTATAGATTTTGAAGGTGTTATTCTCCAGTGCTATTCCTCTGTATGAATTTGTGTCTTTTGTTTCCCCTTTACCTTTGTATAGCATTTTAATCTTCGCAGTTCTCCAGCTTTCCGGTATTGTCCCTGATTGCAGGCATTTGTTGAAGAGGTTGGTCCATAAAGGAAGTAGTGTTTCCAATGAGTCTTTTAAGATTTCCATGCAAATATTATCTGGCCCAGGGGCTTTCTTACTTTTCGCTTTAGTGATGACGTCTGTGATCTCTTCTGGTGTTATCGGTGGTGGGTTTTGAGTCCGTTCCTCAGTTATGCTTCTGCACACAGCGGGCCCCAACAAAGAGGAATTACAGACGACATTAAACGCCCTGGAAAAATGGGCACTGGAGAATGGTTTCGAGATAAACATGAAGAAATCAGCGCAGATGGCATTCAGAAAAGGGGGAACAGCATCACCAAACGACACGCTCTTATTGAACAACGAAGAGATGGAAGTGGTTAATAAATTTAAATACCTAGGCATCACCCTGCAGACAACGGGTCGATCATTCAGCTACCATGTGGAAGAAAGGACAACAACGGATATTAAGTACATATGTGGACTCAAGAACCTTAATCGCTTATCGCTGAATACAGCTATGACTCTTTTCGACGCCACAATAACACCAATAATTACATATGGCATAGAACTAATATGGGAAAATCTAACGTACAAGAACCTCGAGAGAATTGAAAAGGTGAAAGCAAGATTCATAAAGCACTGCCTGCGAATAGGGAAGTATGCACCATCGAGACTTGCCTATGAATTAGCAAGAGAGAGCTTCTTCATAGAGGATATCAGGTATAAGCTAAGCCTGCCATCTACTGACGCTTACCAGGCACTTCTATCTGCTAGACAAAGGAAACGAATGGACATCGACTTGGAATTTTACAGTACCGATGCAATGCAAGACAGATCATGGACAAACGCTAACGAAGAACAAAGACACACAATCACAAGACTAGCCATTCATGGCTACCACCACAAGTTATGTACCAATAAGAAATTCCACCTACCAAACGGGAATTGCATATGTTCGCTCTGTAGAAAGTGCTGCGAAAAATACCATATTGTGTTATGTTCAAAAAGGACCAAAAGCATCACACAAATTAGCAATTAATAATTTCAAATTTCATGTAATCATATTGTATATGCCCTTTCGGGTGCTCTTCCTATTATATTAAAAAACATGGTGGCCGAAGTAGCTGGATTGCTGCTATTGGCTAACACGATGATATCACGTACATATTGTATAAACGGCGGTAATTTAACATGATAAATGTAACATCATAGGAAAAATCACTTTTACACGTGTGAAAACGCTTCGCCAACAAGTACGCACCACACATAATCAACTAGAATCGCATATATTCTACTAGAAAAGAGCCCAACAAGGTGGTTATTTAGAAATTTCAATTCGTCAAAAAACGTTTTCTCTCAGATTTCACTTCGCTGGATAGATGAAAATACATGATAAAACTGTTAAAATTATATTTCTAACATCATTTTGGAATGTTTAAAAATAAGTTAAGGTGCGAAATTCCTCGATTTATTCGCTCTCAATCGAACAATGAAACATAATTTGTCGCCTTAGTTTGGAAGTGGCGGGCAGTTTCTTAAAGTCAGCACCCAATGAATGGGACGTACACCCGAAATAATAATGTTATTGGCTTTAAGTCCCACTAACTACACTTTTTACGGTTTTCGGAGACGTCGAAGTGCCGGAATTTAGTCCTGCAGTAGTTCTTTTACGTGCCAGTAAATCTACCGACACGAGGCTGACGTATTTCCGCACCTTCAAATACCACCGGACTGAGCCAGGATTGAATCTCCCAACTTGGGGTCAGAAGGCCAGCGCCTTAACCGTCTGAACCACTCAGCCCAAGTACACCCGAAATTATTATGTTAGCGCAATGAACGGCCCTGGTAATATTAACATAATGTTGACATATGGCATAACAGCACTTCACACAATGATAGTAACCTTAGTAATGAAACGTTCAGACACTAAACATATAATAGGATTTTTACCCATTAAATAACATGAGTGCAAAAGCTCTATTGACTAAACATTGATATTTAACCACATGGACGGGCTTCATTTCGACGCAGTCTGTTTGATAACAGATAACCACAGCATGAATCGGAAGGTGTTGGTTGTGTAAAACCCTACGTTACAAACCCAACTAATCCCTCTAAGTCACTATTTCTTCTGTGTAACATATACAGATTGCTCCATCTGTCACACTTATAAGTTTTGTTACACTCCAAGATCCAACCAAACATTTCCGCAGGTAAAGCACAGGTTATTGTAAAATACACTTGCATCTAAATCACTCGACACTTTGAAGTACATAGACACTGACGGACATCACAGTATCAATTATATTCTATCTAAATTAATATTTTTCGAGGAACACGAATAGTCTGGAGGTAGGGAAATGGCTGCTCTAACCTATTCTCAAAATGATGTATGCACGCTACAGTTTTCTCATGGACTTCAAAATAATCACGATGTATATACCTAATCCATTTCTCACTTAATGTTCTATTCCGCAGGAAACTTAAGAATAGTTGTATGAGAGGCATTGCCACAGTTAGACTAAAACCTGGTCCACCTAGTGAAGTCATGTTTTTAAATGGGTAAAAATACGATCAAAACAAGCACATTCTCACATTACTGCGTATAATTACAGATCCTATGTGTCCACTGACTCATATAAATACACTCGCAGACTTATATTCTACAAAGGAACTAACATTTATCGTCAGTTTACATAAAATTACACCGACTACACACGATAACAACAAACCAAAACAAACCCACATTTCCAACAATTCCGGCTACTCGATTCGCCATCTTTGAACGATGGAGAGTAGCATTAAGGTCTGAGGATTGGAGTCGGTCTTGGTCTGAGGATTGGAGTGGGTCTTGAGACAATACGCGACACTCTGCAAGATATCGAGGGACAACGATTAGAGCTCTGGCTAGCGGAGTGACCTGGAGTTAATGATTCTCTCATAAGAGCACGGGTATTTGTTTGTGAAGTTTTTGGCGATATTTATGCGTTTGCAGTCAGTTGACATAAGTAAATAGTAACGTGTGTTATTCCTTTATATCTCCTTTCAGCATGAGTGGAAAAATATGTGCTGTGTTTGGCTGCAATAACTATTAAGTGCAGAAGGATTCGCGGTCCGCTTATTTTATTGTATTGTGGGTATTGATTTAATTCAGGAAAATGCATGTGCATATGTGTGTGGCTGCTTGTATTCCAAGTTACCCCATTTGGAATGCCGTAATGCGTTGTCAAGCCCTGAATAAAATATGGGTGACTTAAGAAATGTACATATTTTGTTGAAACAAAGTGATGATGCAAATTTGCTTTACCTTAATGTAATGACAAGTATTGCTTATAGGGAAATTTTGAATGTTTCTGAGCCTAAATTTATAGATTTTATTTCTGTTAGTAGGCTTCAAGTGAAGAGGAAAATTGTCCAGCTTTTAAATGTTAATTCATTGAATCATGTGCGTAAGGAATGTGCCGGTATTTTTATTGACACGTGTCTTAAAGTGATGATACAATGTTTTTTAAATGAGGAAAAAAAATCTAGCCGTAAAAGTTCAGACAGGAATGCTAAAGCTAAGAAAGTAATGCATGAATGAAAAATCAAGCCCTTTCACAGCAGTCCATTTCAGATCTTGATTATATGTCTAATTTCAGTTTTTAAATAATAATCTGTTATATACTTCTTCATTCGTTTATCCAGAATTGCTTTACCAACTTTGAAGTCAATATCTTAATAACACTTTCTTTCTAGACGAAATTTATTTATCCATTTCCGTATATGCATTTCCATTGATATTTGAATTTGGGGCGAATTTCCAGGTCACGCCACTAGGAGCGCCACTTGAGAATTGTCTCCCATTTTAACGAGGCTAAATCAGGGAGTGTCGCGTATTGTCTCTACTGTATTTGTTTAAACTGACTTCTGAAATTGTTCTCGTATGAGCTGACTGTAACCGACGTGATGGTGTTGATTGAAACATTATGGAGGAATAATTTTTTCATTTTTTTTCTTCTATCAGACTCACTATGAATTATAAGGATAAGTAACTAAAGGTTGGATTGTACCTGATGTGTCTGGCAAGTACCAGTTCCAGGTATTGTATTTAGCTCTTAGGAGGCCTATAACCGGTTACATCGCACTAAGGATAACGTACGCAAGTTAAATGCCATGTGTGTATTTCAGCTATATAGTGTACAGCTTGCAATAGCTGAAAAGAAGATCTTTGCCAACCATTTCTCTGCAAATCTTAATAAACCTCAGTAATGGTGTTAACCGAAAAACTTTGAACAGTATAAGAATGAAATAACATCAATTAATGTTTGTACCCAGCGCACTGGTGCATCGGGTCAAAGTATTTCAATGTTTATGGGTGGCGTGCACCATCTTGGAGTAAATTACTACGGAAGTAGCGTTTACTAAAGAAGTCCATACTTTCTTCTTTTTCCTACCGCTTTTCCCACACCTGTGGGGTCGCGGGTGCGATCTGTGTCGCACATGTGGATTTGGCCCTGTTTTACGGCCGGATGCCCTTCCTGACGCCAACCCTATATGGAGGGATGTAATCACTATTGCGTGTTTCTGTGGTGGTTGGTAGTGTAGCGTGTTGTATGAATATGAAGAGGAGAGTGTTGAGATGGACACAAACACCCAGTCCCCGAGCCATAAGAATTAATCAGAAGCGATTAAAATCCCCGACCCGGCCGGGAATCGAACCCGGGACCCTCTGAACCGAAGGTCAGTACGCTGACCATTCAGCCAACGAGTCGGACTAAAGAAGTCCATACTACAGAAGTAAATTACTACGGGAGTTATTTACTCCGGAAGTAACGTCGGAGAGTTGAAGTACAATTTACTCTTTTAGTTACTACTACAGAAGTAGCGTTCGTTACTCGCGGAGTAGTGCTGTGTTCGTGTATCTTCTTTAAAGAAATCCAAATAGATAAGGTTATGTGCGATAGGAAACGGGGAAGAAACGTAAGCGTAAAAGATAAATGCTTGTTAATAGAGATAATGACGGTCTATGCAAAGGATATAGGGTGTAAGAAACACAACATAAAGATGCTGGATAAGAAAATAAATTAATGGAAAGTCGTGACGAAAGAATTCAATGCTTCGAGTGACGGAAAACGCAATGAGAAGCAAGTTAAGATTCTGTAGAAGGACTTAAAAGCGAAGGCGGAAGCAAAGCAGAAAGTCATGGACACGCGGGAAAAATTAAAACTGATGGTGGTTTCTTCATACAGATGGTCTACATCCACAGCGAAATTTTCCCATTTTCACAGCAGGCAAATGCTGGGTCTGTAGGCCCTACCTTAAGGCCACGGCCGCTTCCCAATCCCTAGGCCTTTCCTGCCCTATCGTTGCCATAAGACCTATCTGTGCCAGTGCGACGTTAAGCAAATTGAAAAAAAACCTCTTCCGATTTCTGAAAAGTTCACCGTTGTCACCGAGAGGGCAATAAATGGGAATATGCGCGCAGTCACAGTCAATTGCACCCACGATGTGTGGAAACCTGCCGACGTGAAGAATATTCTTTTATTTTCCGAACGATCATCATCATTTGCAGGCGTACCTCCCTCTTAGCCTCAACTAGTGCTTTAACCACGCGATGAAAGATACGGCTAGCAGTTGTGCGGTAAACGTTAATTAGATCACCGGCAACTGTACCGTACTGAAATGTTCCGGTACGAAACACTCGTAGGGCACACAGCAACTGTAATTTGAGAGATACAACAAAATTAAGACAAGAATTCAGCTGTAAGTGATTTCCAAGTAGATTTAGAAGGAAAGTAAAGAATTCCTTTCTAAGACCAAAAACGTTCCTCAAACTCTCCGTGTGCACATTATACGGCTCTCGCCTTTCACGCACTCTAGGCTTACGCACTATTACATTTCCCATCGTTTACTACGTCGAGATCGTCAATATAATCTAAGTAATCCATAAACACGTTTGAAACGTCTTTCCTCTCATATAGGCACGATATTATCATTAGTCAACAAGTCTAAACTTCGCTTACTCCATGCACGACGTGAGAGTAAATTCTAACCTATATTGGTACGTTATTTACTTCTTTAGTAATATACTACAAGATGGTGCTCTTCAACATTTTACTCTTGTAGTAATTTAGTCCAGGAGTATATGAAAGGACTAAAATACTTCTGAAGTAATTTACTCTCGTATGGAAGTCGCCGAATGCTGACTTCAAGAGTACTTTACTACGGAAGTAGAACTTACTCTTGGTTGGTGCACGCCACCCTAAGTGTGAGATGTTATATATGTTACACTTGTACCTGATGGAAAACGAGATGTAACCGGAAGGATTATACCAACACCGGAGACCATAGTGTTGCGTACTGTCCAAGAAACTGTTGAATATCTCAGCATTCTAGAGACAAATCTTCCTGTAAGGGAGAACTTTCGCCAACGATCCCCGCTCCCACGTCTCCAGAGGGCGGCCAACAGCCTGCTAGAAAATGCAGATGAGATAATGCCAAACGATTATGGACCGCAACGCCTCCTGACTGATGTTCACGCAGTTTAAGTGATAGAAGAGCAAGCAGCTTGAAGGATTCCAAGAATAAGTGGTTCATCGAAGTAAATCTGTATGGTGACAAGGAAGGAAACGAATGCATTTTCATTTCTAACAAACCAGACTCCCTTCGCTGTGTGGCCAAGTCCACTATAACAACTACAACGGACTTGAAGGAGAGAGAACGCGTTTTAGGTCACTAAAGAAAATCGCAGATCTTATTATATTTACGGAGTATACTACCAAGGAGGAGAGCTGGCATCAACATCTTAACCATATCGTCGCTTCACCGATAAAATGTTGTATCCCATAATACTCTTCCTATCCATTATTCTCCTTAAAACTGGTCACGCCTCCCAGCCACATATGGATACGCAGCCCATCAGAACAATATCCGTTGTGTTCGTTTTCCTATGTCGACGATTAAACGAAAATGAACCTTACATGCATTGTACACTAGGAGTGCGTAAATACGTAATGCAAACGTACATTCCTAAAGTACGGTACTGTAAGGTTCATTTTCCTTTACACATGGGCATAGGAAAATGAGCCCGCCTGGTGGCCATGATCGTTAAGGCGCTGAAGTCTAAGAACGGTCTAACACCGAGGTTAGCCGGTTCGAGTCCCGTTGGTCGAAAAAATTTTCACCATCAGAATGTTGGCCGGCAGGGTAGGGGAGGTGGTGGTATACAATTTCTAATCACTAGATTGCGTGCCAAAAGCCTGGATTAAATTCCAAACCTCTCCGCAGTGCTCATATGGAGTGAGGGCATATGACGCTGTTGATGGTGATTCGTCCGTCGGATGGGGACGTTAAGCCTTGAGCAGACCCCTTGGTGCTATTCGACAGGAGTAGGCTATGTGCCGGCACCGGGTTTCACCCTCTCCCTACTATCATATATCACGTCATTCATTTCATCTCTCATTAACTCCTCTGATGAGGTTGACGTCAGGAAGGGCATCCGGTCATAAAAAAACCGCCACGACAAATTCATCTCACCTCATACCCGACCCCGTAGCGAAACGGGACAAGGGTTGGACAAACACATGGGCATAGGAAAATGAACACAACAAAATTTGTTCTGATGGACTGCATATCCATACGTGGCTGGGGGGCGTGACCAGTCTTAAGGAGAATAACTGATAGGAAGAGCTTCGTGGAATACAACCTTTTACCGGTCGAGCGACGATATAAGTCGAGGAGGCTCTACCGAGGGATCGTCTCAGTACTAGAGGCCAAACCTTGACATTGATTATTTTATGTTATCCTTAAATTGTAATGTAAAACCGCGATGGGGTACACTCACCAAAGATGTGTTACGGATGAGCTCTTCGCTCGTACAACGTTCTACATCAAATAGAGCGATGTTGTTCGTTGCCGTCTGGTACAGCAGACTAGTGTCTGAAATACAAACAAATATGAATCCGTTGTTTTAAAAAGAACTGAGTAATTAATAATGTAGAATATATTTACAATACGTTTTGCTTCTGAATTTTAAAATCTTGGTTGAGGAAGCCATGGAAGTATTTAATAGATTTACTATATAAAAATGTTACAATATTTTGTTAGATTAGTTTAAAAGTTTATGACTTCCGGAATTTCTAAAACTAATGAATAATGGCTGCTCATCACGTTTGAATAAACAATAAATTCTGATTCCATTTATAAACTTCCACATGTTTATCACAATAATACGTTGCTTTATATTGTTCATCAACTCATACAATGATTCATTTCAATGACTAATAAATTGCGCTGAGAAACATCAGAATATGTTTCTGAATGAACATCCTTTCCAACACATCTTCCTGTCTGCAATAACCGAATCATGCATAATTCTCCAAATTTTTTGTATTTGGACTTTATCGGGGAGGTACCCTTTAATTTTTTTCAGTCCCACGTCCATTCTATAGACCAGACTTGCGGTATTCCTGCACAGGATAACGAGTCCACGTTGCAAATTTCTTCTGCACATTTAAAATGAAAATGAGAAAATTAGTTGCTTACAGGGTTTTGAAAATAACCGATTCAATTCCTCAGACCACCATGGGACTTGTTTCGGGGTAGGGCCGCCGGACGAGGATGGTATTGTCTCCTCTGCAGAAGCCAGAATACCATTTGTAATGGAAGAAACGTGGTCGTCAACAGATCCCCAGCACTTCTTAGGCCATCACTATGCTTTCTGTAAACTGTGGCCAATTTGTCCGTCGAAGTAACCAGTGCATCGATTCTGAAAAATGTCCCCAGAAAGAGATTTGCAGGATATTAAATGTTAAGGATAGCAGTAAGTGATGCTGCAATGACCTTCAACAACGGTACTGAGAACAAATTTACGTTCCCCCAAAAGCTACAACTTGTTCTGTCATTACTTCTTCCAAGCTTTCAGCAACATCGATGTTTGATGAGTGGCTTGTTGAAACAGATCACGAGAAGGTCAAGGAAGTAAGCAAAAACTAAGTATGGATGAAGAAGCCTGGAACAACACACAAGTGGTGAAGACTACCTTTTCGCCAACAAGTGGTGATTGTTGTTTTAAGAAAGCACAAGGACACCTGCAGCTGCGCCCAGTGCTGTCAATCTAGAGGGATATTCTAGAGGTCATTTACCTCAGCTCATTTCATACAACTTACATTTTGTTAAACCATTTCACTTATAAGCCGGCTCCGTGGTGTAGGGGTAGCGTGCCTGCCTCTTACCCGGAGGTCCCGGGTTCGATTCCCGGCCAGGTCAGGGATTTTTACCTGGACCTGAGGGCTGGCTCGAGGTCCACTCAGCCTACGTGATTAGAATTGAGGAGCTATCTGACGGTGAGATAGCGGCCCCGGTCTAGAAAGCCAAGAATAACGACCGAGAGGACTCGTCGTGCTGACCACACGACACCTCTTAATCTGCAGGCCTTCGGGCTGAGCAGCGGTCGCTTGGTAGGCCAAGGCCCTTCAAGGGCTGTAGTGCCATGGGGTTTGGTTTTTTTGGTTTTATTTCACTTATAAACTGAAACTTTATACTTTATTTCACCTTCTAATTTCTCCAATGTAGACTAATTTTGTAGTCGTGCCATTTATAGACGTAAATTAAAAATATTTATCATGGAATCGTACCCAAAATGAACTAGGATAATTACTCTAAAATATATCTTAATAAGAAAAGTTTAAAAGACATTAGCTCAATTTGTTCCTCTGTTAACTTTTCCCCCCGTTTAAGGCCATTAGAGACCACGTCAAGTAACTATAAGGCATTTCTGGAAGCCTTTTCTTGCAGCTCAAAACGTTGGATTCTTTCTCTGACCGCTTGTCTTCTCTCTCCCGTCCAGCCGCTTTCCTGCTTTTGCTCATCGTGGAAGCCCTTAAAGTTGTTGATCACTGAGCTGAATTTTGATCGGTTAGAGATGTACTTTTGATTCAGTCTTTCCTTACTTTCTTGAACCATTTATCCGAGAAATTAGGTCCGTCGTCCAATACATTAAAAATCTGTTTCGTTAATCTGGTTGCATCCATCCCGAACAGATGTCCGTAGAACTTCAATCGTCGTTTCCTTATTGACTCCATCAGCCATTAATTATCCCCTGTACAGTTCTTCTCTTCCTCGGAGTCTATACTGTCCATCTGTTATCTTAGGACCCATTATTTTGTTAAGGATTCCTCCGTTATATATGAGTACACAAAATGAAAAAAGAAGAAGAAAAATAATTTGGGGAAGACAGAAATATCTTATATGAAAAATTTGCAAAATTTGTAATGTTCAAAATCGGCCTTAACAACTTTTATAACTGTTTAAGTTTGCAGACATTTTACCTAAGAAGAAACAGTGGAAGCTTAGAAAATTCAAACAAAACTGTATCTGCTGTACATCGGGTTAACCTGCATATTCGTTACCTGTGACCCAGGTCGCATTGAAGGCTCGAGGTTGCAGTTTATGACCCAGGATATCCGCCATGGTGACCACCTCCTCGCGAGGTCCTTTGCCGGCTCTGCCTTTGCTGAGAAGCGCTGCTGTCACAGCCATGAGGACAAGCACAAGAACACCTGCAGCTGCGCCCAGCGCTATCGTCCGACCATCTCGCCGCCAACTCTTCAACATCAGCTCCTGGAACAATAAATTTGATAAACAAGCCCATAAAATTCTGTTAAATATTAAAGTACCTAATGTTATCCTGCAATAGGAACAAAGACAATAGGATACTGTCGTAAAGGCTATTTGGAGGTAGTCATGAGCCACATCGATTCTTAGTTTCCTAGGGACAGTTATTTGTCCGGATTTAGCGTATTTTCATTGCCAGATACCATTCCTGACGCCAAACCTATGTGAGAATTGCGTATTTCTGCGGTGGTTTGTAGTATGGTACGTTGTATGGAAATGAAAATGCGCATTGAGGCCTAGCCACTTAGCTAGATGAATTAACCAGGAAAAACTAAAAAGCCGACCCGGCCGGGAATCGAACTCGAGTTCCTTTGAACCGAAGGCCTCTGCCTAAGGATACGGACAGCTGAAGTTCTATTAGAAGGGTCAGTGAGTGAATTATAGATAAACGATTAAGTTGTCTCATTCAACAAATAACACTAGACCAACTGGTACATTAGTTAACATCACCCTCCTGTAGGCAGTGCTCCATAAAGCAAAGACGAGTGGTGTTTCAATCGCCTTCCTCGGTATTTCTAAGGCTTTTGACAATATTGGATATAATCACCTCATAAAAACACTACATCATTTATGAGCGCCAACTAAACTCTCATTTCAGGAGAACAATGTCACAAGAATAGAAATCTGACATGCTCCTCAACAGAAAAACGTTATGATGTACAGTAAATCCCCTGTGGTGTTGCTCAACAGGAAAACGTCAGTGGCGTATGCTGGGATCAAGACGTGGGCTGTCACTAGACTTAGGTTACTCCTTTTCGGTAGTTGGTTTAGTGGACGTCAAGCCTTAAACAATTTGAGCCACCGGAGTAGCCTGCTGTGTTGTCAAAGCTGTTTCACAAGCCACTGCCCTGGTCTCCGGCACTGCCAATATTCAACACCTGATCAATGGAAATGGTAGCCTAGGGCTTAGCAAATTAAAGCCCGGCTTTGCGGCTAAATGGATAGAATGCTTGCCTTTGGTCCCGCTGACCCCGGTTCAATGCTTGGAATAAATATATTCGCACTGTTATTTCCCATTGCTTGGGAACTGGGTCTTTATGACGTCTTCGCCATTCATTTCATCCTCATTATGTCACCACCACGCCTCTCCAGAGGCTATACGTTATTATTATTATTATTATTATTATTATTATTATTATTATTATTATTATTATTATTATTATTATTATTATTATTATTGTTATTATTATTAAATTACAATGTAGAATTCTACAGCATTACCAGCGGTCGTACCCGTCGTTCATTGGGTTATTCGCTTCTTCGGTAGATCAGTGGTGTCCGATCTATGATTTCGGATTCGATTCCAACCAATAAAAGAGAACATTAAACATGAAAGATTGCATGTCTACCGGTACCTATAAAAATAAAATTATATTACGCCTATAACTGCAGTGCCTTCCTACAAGGATGTAGAAACAGACGGGAGTGAAATACCAGCACTCTGGTATCTATATAATTAAGTATGAGGTCAGGAAGTATATACGATGAGGAACGCACGGTTGTTTGGAATCGAACCCGTGCTCAAGGGTCGGACACCACTGATCTACCGAGGAAGCTAATAAACCAATGGACGACGGGTATGACCGTTTGCAATACTGTAAAATTTCACATTTTAAACCAGGGGCACACCTTGGGAATCATAAGATTCATCGCCATCTAGCACCATGCTTGACGTCACCCACAGCCGAACATAGCCGACTCCTTTCTGACCCGAAACTACTTTACTCTAGCACCCGATAGAGGCCAGCGGCTGCGAGCGAGCACTGGGGCTCGCATTAATGTCATGATTTAAGCAAATACTGAAATATACAGTTTTAGTATAGGGTAGTCATTTTATAAATAATGAAATAGGATCATCCCCATTAGTCATAATTATTAAAAATAACTGAAAGTGTATTTTAACATTCGATTTTTTCAGAAATGTAAATACAAATTACACAATTAATTTTATATTAAATATCACTTTGTCAGAAACATAAAGAATATACCATGAAATAATTTTATTCAGAACTATTCTGCTAGTTCTGTCTTTAATCAGAATTCTTGGAAAACTCTCTCTAATAAAGAATATTTATTCACTGTCACAAAAAAATAATGATAGCAAATGACGTTTGCAATTCAGTGTATTTTTACTGTATGTTGGGTATTCAGCCCGAAGGCTTGCTGGATCCTCAACAGGTTCACCATTAGCTGTCATAGATGGCCTAGGTGTCACTGAAGAGGCGTACTAGGGAAATGAGGAGTGGGGTAGTTTCCCGTTGCTTTCCTCACCGGGCCAGAAGTTGCTATTGCACATCAGTCTGCCAAGCCCACTGAAATGCGTGCACCAACCGACCCTATGAGCGACATTTTCACACCATTCATAGCAGGGACTGGCTGCATAAGGAATAGCATTACTAACGTCACTCTTACCTCAGCCACTTTCATATTGTCAAAGCCAACATAAGACTGAGACAGGTCAATGAAAGTAACAATTTTATTCTAGCCCATACCAGAAGACATAGTGCACCGTAAACACTACATCTTGCCAGCAAAGGCCTGTATTTTTATTATTAAAATGAAACGGGGAGTCGTTTAACTACCAGTTCTCAAGAAGTAATAAGTAATAAAACTGTACGAAGACAATATACACAGATTATATTCATGGATACCAAGTTATTTACCTCAAAATTATGCCTTTAGTTAATCTCCTTTTCAACCTAAACCTCGTTGTTATGATCTATATTTCTATTTATATCTCCATGATAGTGAGATGGTGATTATTGTTTTAAGGGAAAATATAACTGTGCAACCATAAACTCTTAACACTGATCACACAACAAAAGGGAAGAGATCCAACACTTCGACAAATGAAGGTATCGGATAAAGAAAGACAAGAGCCACGAAGGGCGTGAAAATGAAAGACTCCCTAGCATTCACAGGCCTAATACCACCGGGGTCAGAAAAGAACAAGAATTGACCAAGAGAGATCGGGTAGGACTGATGAAAGTGAGTAGTATGACACAACTAAATGGAAGCAATGCCAGAACTCACTTAAGGGACCCATGGTCGCCAACCAACGGTCCCAAGATGAAAGGCCCTGGAACACATTTCAGTCGCCTCTTACGCCAGGCAGCGGATACCGTGAATATATTCTACAGACTCCACCCTCAGAGGGCTCCATGAACTTTAATACTAAGAGTTGCTGCTATTGGCTCTTTAGCTTAATGATCAACATAAGACCACCGTCCCAGAGGGTCATAGGTTCGATTCACGGCCGGGTCGCTTTTTACCTGCATCTTATTAATTCATCTATTTCGGGGACTGGGTCTGTGTTTTTTTTTCAACGCACTCCTCTTCATACATATACAACACACTACGCTACCGACCACAATATAAATACATAGGCCTAATAAGTGTTTTTGCCAGTGGATTAACGTCGCATTAATGGACTTTTCAGGGCTACCGACGGTAGGATTCAAAACCACCATCTGCCGAGTGCACGTTCACAGATACCCGACGCTAACCGCATGGTCAACTCGCTCGGCACTCGTAATAGTGAGTACATACTTCCCCAGAGTTTTGGCATTAGGAAGGGCATCCGGTCGTAAAACAGGCTCCAGTCCACATATGCTGCACAATTGGCACCCCCGGCTCTACAAGGATGTGGGAAAAGCGGAAGACCAATAGGAAAATTCTATGGGACTATTGCTTTCCTCTCTTCCTTTTAAATCTTGCTGGTAGTATCCCGTACTTCCTCTTAATTCGTGAAACGGAACACTGAAGGCTGTTTTTATTTCGAAGTGGTAACACAGCCTGAGAAGGTCTTTCGAGCTCCTTTCGTTGCATGTATTTCTTGTAATATATACATCTTCACACAAATACGACATGTCAATTAACCTCTTTGCTTCGTCTCGTACTGCTTGTTGCAGTGACTTAATTTCTGACACATTCAGGCCTCCAAAACGCATGAATTTCACCACTACCTTCGTTTTTCCCCACTTGCCCATCACTAACACTGTGTTAAGAGTTTGCACAGTTATATTTTCTCTTAAACCAATAATCACCACCACCTCCTCAGTGTCATGGAGATGTAAATAGAAATATAGATAACAATAACGAGGTTTCGGTTGAAAAGGAGATTAACTAAAGGCATCATTTCTAGGGAAATAACTAGCTATTCATGAATAAAATATGTGTATATTTCCGTCGTACAATTTTATTATTTATTGAGAACTAGTATCTAAACGATTCTTCATTTTACTTTTAAAATAAAATTACACTGAATTGTAAACGTATCGTTTGCTGTCATGATTTTTTTTTTTTTTTTTGTGACAGTTTTCCAAGGATTCTGATTAAATACACATAACTAACAACAGTTTTGAATGAAATTATTTGATGGCATATTCCTATATTGCCGAAGTTCGGCATTATGTTTCTGACAAAGTAATATTTAATATAATATTTATTGTGTAATTTGTATTTAAATTTATCAACAAAAAGCAAAACTTTGAATGTCAAAATACACTTCCAGTCATTTTCAATAACTATGACTAATGGGGATGATGAGTACTACACTGAAACTGTAATTTCAGTGTTTCCTTGTACTGAATTATGGCTTTAATGCGAGTTCCAGTGAGCGCGCGCAGCCGCTGGCCTCTATCGGGTGCTAGAGATACTCTTTTGGGTCGGTGCGGAGTCGGTTATGTTCGGCTGTGCGTGACGTCAAGCGTGGTGCTAGATGGCGGTGAATCTTGGGCCTCCCGGCAGGACTAAAGACAATTCATTCTTGAGGGAATTTCAAGTTTTTGAAGGTGGTAAACCTTAAGTTTGTGAAAATTGTTTTGTTCATGTTTCAAAGTTGTCAACACTCCTACAGCTTCCTTCTTTCTTAGTTATTAACCATTCAGGAATGCTGTGTATATTTTCGCTAGCCAATACAAATTGGGGGTGTGTACAAGCATCCCGCCTATCTGTAAAGAGTTCTGGAAACTTCCCCTCGGAAATGCTATAAAAGCTGGGCGGTTTAGGGCCGTTTTGTCATCACCATCGCACACTAGAGTGTGTGCGCGGCATAATAAGGAGGCAGGGGCTGCCTATCATCGTTTGGAAGACCCAACTACTCTCAGGTAATGGCAGGGATTTCTTAACATGTGATGGCTCCAGGCAGATAACTTGCGAGGAAGGTTTCAAACCTTTTCTTAATGTGAAGTTCTAAAGTCATAGTTTAAATGTAAATTTTCGGCAAGTCTAAGGAGTCTGTTCAGATCCTCGTTGGGAAATGTGTAAATTAAGGGAACAAAGAGTGACTACCCTCTGTTGATTCCCATTCAACTTGCTATGGGGAGACTAAAATTTTCTTAACCTCTATAAATTCTTAACACTCTTTCGGCATTTAATATCTCTCGTTTAGTCACTCCTCTGTAGTAAAGGATTAGCCTCTGTAACTTTGGGCCTTAAGCCTATTTAGCGTTTTAAGAGTTTTTTCTGAAGGGAGTGCAAGTGTTTCGCCTCCTAGCCTTTTGTACATGGCCGATCGTGTTAAACCTTGTATTCTTGTGTTCGATAGGAATATGCAATTCTTGAGTTTGAAATGCGAGATATATAACGTATGTTAGCTGGATCTGTTATTTTTTCTGCAACAAGGACGTAGTCTCTTATTGGGATCCCGTCGTGAGCATCAATAATAAAAGCCTGTTCTTTTTTTTTGTGTGTGTTTTCTTTTCTGCAGTTGTAACTCTATGTAATTAATATAATTATCCTTTATGTATAATTATGAATGTCGCAATATGACTTTCTAAGTTAAAGCGACAATTAAAAACTAAAAAAAAATGAAAGTGGACTCTTTCGACACCCAGTGCAGACTGCAGAGCTTTCAAGATGTTGAAAAGCTCCGCCGTATATACAACTACAGACATCAGGAAGTAACGACATGGAAGATATAGACTGCTACCTACCGACCGTCTTTGAGTTTACTTGAACTGCTAGCAGCCATGACAGTTGAAGGCAAAACAAACGACAGGTGTCATGGCAGAGTGGCTGTACTTCTGTAGATGTATACATTCAATTCGTTATTCTTTTTCATGGAATAAAAGGTGGCAGTGGTGATTATTGTTTTCAGAGGAAGTACAACTGGGCAACCATCCTCTATATAACACTAATCAGATTGAAAAAATGTAAGGGGTCCGACACTTCGAAAAATGAAGGTATCGCCCAAAGGAAGACAAGGGCCACGAAGGGAGTGAAAATGAAAGACACCCTAGGCCTCCATACGTAATACCGCCGCGGTCGAAAGGAACAAGAGTTGACCAAGAGAGGTCGGATAGGATAGATGAAAGTGAGGAGCCTGGTACAAGTAAGTGGAAGCAATGGCAGGACTCAGCTAAGGGCTCCCTGATCGCCAACACACGCTCCAAAGTTCAGATACCGTGGGGCCCCTTTTAGTTGCCTCTTACGACAGGCAGGGGATACCGTGGATGTTATTCTACCACCCCCACCCACAGGGGAATCATAGAATGAAACCGGCCTTAATAAATCTGTATAAAATACATGTATTCAAAGCACCGTAGAAGTTGTGTGATGACAGTGTTTAACAAATGTGAATAATTCGCTTGTACCGGGCGAGATGGCCGTTCTGTTAAGGCCGCGCAACTGTGAGCTTACATCCGGGAGATAGTGGGTTCGAACCCCGCTGTCGGTAACACTGAAGGTGGTTTTCAGTTGTTTTCCATTTTCACACCAGGCATATGCTGGGGCTGTACCTTAATTAAGGCCACGGCCGCTTCTTTCCCACTCCTAGGCCTCTCCTATCCCATCGTCCCCATAAGACCCACCTGTATCGGTGCGATGTAAAGCAAACTGTATAATAATAATAATAATAATAATAATAATAATAATAATAATAATAATAATAATAATAATAATAATAATAATTCATTTGTGGTTATGTGGTAATAGACTGTGTTGGTCGAAATGTGGCTCCAGATTTCTGTTAAACAATAATATTTAGTGAAATAATATTAACTAGCCAGAATAAGTAGGGTACCTAAATAACAATTAAAATAGAAGCTATTCATAAATTAATGTGTATTGTAATGATGCAATATAAATCCCTCTCTCTCCGTTGTTGTCCCAGGAAAGGGGAGTGGTGGTGATTATTGTTTTAAGAGGAAGTACAACTAGGCAACCATTCTCTATATAACACTAATCAGAGAGAAATAATGGAAGGGATCCGATAATTCGAAAAACGAAGGTATCGGTCAAAGAAAGACAAAGGCTACGAAGGGCATGAAATTGAAAGACTCCCTTGGCCTCGAATGCTCTAATACTATCGGGGTCGGAAAATAACAAGAGGTGACCAAGGGAGGTACGATAGGAAAGACGAACGTGAGGAGCCTGGCACAAATATGTGGAAACAATACCAGGACTCAGATATGGGACCCATGGTCGCCAATCCCTTGGGGCACCTTTTTAGTCGCCTCTTACGGCAGGCAGGAGATACCGAGGGGTTTTATTCTGCCGCCATCACCCACAGGGGGAGTTCAAAGGAAACCTTAAAGAAAAATAATGTGTCATAGTTAGAAGGGCCTATGGGATATGAAATTGGGTTTAGGCCTATACTAAAATAACTCACAAATAATTGTTCATACACAGGGTCTACTTGTGAAGTGTAACGTTAATCCCTTTCTAATGGCGTTTCGTGCAGTGAAATGCTGCGCATGACATGGACATCTTGATAAAGAAAAACGCGTATTGTTACAAATTAATATTGTTCATCTTCTTTTCAACCAAACGGCCATGTGATTATTTTTGTAACAGCGTTTCCAAAACATCTGAACTTGCTAGTTTTAAATAACACTATACTTTTGCAACAAAAATAATCACATCTATTCATGACCTGATAACACGGCTAAGCTAAAGTGATATGCGGCTTTGCCATCAAGTTCTCTTGCCTGCAGCTGTCATGGCAGCCGTAGTCCACTAAGCTTCAGTCAGGGGCGCTGTAACGGGTATGTTTAGCAGTCTGTATCTTTCATGTCATTGCTAGGAAGTGAACCCGCCAACTTGAGCTCAGAAGCCAGCACCCTACTGCCTGAGTAACTCAGGAAAAGCTTGAGGAGCTGCTCAACAGGAGAACGTTTTTGAGTAACTAGCCTGAAGTGGTACTCAACAGGGGAGCATACGAGCTTAAAGATCCTTTCCATGTGTGTATAATCGCGGACAAAGAAAACTCGCAGGCAACTAACTCAATGCTAAAAATATATGAGCTACGAATTTTAGGCAAATAAAATGAAGTGTGAGAAATACTCTTTATTTATTCCTAATAATTACAATCATTTTCTTAATAATCGTTATCCCGTCGATTAGATTAGCAGTTGGGCTTTTTCTACCACTACATGCGCTAATGTGAGTCAATGAAGAGGTTTACTTGAACCCTTATCACTACATTCGGTATGGACATTTTTCAAAAATCAAAAACCTACGGGTATTGAACCAAGGAACGCATTAAAGAGAGAATTATATAAATTAATTTGTCTAGGATTTTATCAAAAAGAAAACCAGTAAAGAAACAAGCGATTTTAGGCTGTTTTTCCGTAACCACGGTTAGGACGGAAATTTGTTTTTTCCCTGTGATACAGCTATCCAAGACACAATTTAAAACCCTTCCGAACCCCTTAGCCTTTCAACTTCCGGCACAATTGAGGAAATTGCTTAATTTTGCGTTTTTCGTAGTATGAGGACCCCTACTTTGTCTGCTAAAATTTGTTTTCAACATTAAAACTTCCCTGAAATAGTTAACTACTTATAGTACATGCCGAGAGCCTCCGTGGCTCAGACGGCAGCACATCGGCCGCTCACCGCTGGATACCGTGGTTCAAATCCCGGTCACTCCATGTGAGATTTGTGCTGGACAAAGCGGGGGCGGGACAGGTTTTTCTCCGGGTACTCCGGTTTTCCCTGTCGTATTTCATTCCAGGAACACTCTCCATTATCATTTCATAGCATTTATCGTCATTAATAAATCACCTTGGGAGTGGCGACCCCATTGTAATAACAGCCTATGTATGTTTCATTCATTACATCCCTGACCAGGTTAATGACTGGAAAACAGGTTGTAGGTTTTCATTTTCAGTACATGCCGAAGAAGCAGAAATGTTAAGTCATCATCATCATCAACATCTGTTTACCCTCCAGTTTCGGTTTTTCCCACGGACTTAGCGAGGGATCCCACCTCTACCGCCTCAAGGGCAGTGTCCTGGAGCTTCAGACTCTTGGTCGGGGGATACAACTGGGGAGTATGACCAGTACCTCGCCCAGGCGGCCTCACCTGCTATGCTGAACAGGGGCCTTGTGGAGGGATGAGAAGATTGGAAGGGATAGGCAAGGAAGAGGGAAGGAAGCGGCCGTGGCCTTAAGTTAGGTACCATCCCGGCATTCGCCTGGAGGAGAAGTGGGAAACCACGGAAAACCACTTCCAGGATGGCTGAGGTGGGAATCGAACCCACCTCTACTCAGTTGACCTCCCGAGGCTGAGTGGACCCCGTTCCAGCCCTCGTACCACTTTTCAAATTTCGTGGCAGAGCCGGGAATCGAACCCGGGCCTCCGGGGGTGGCAGCTAATCACGCTAACCACTACACCACAGAGGCGGACAGAAATGTTAAGTACAGAACTAAAATGACTAACTGGACATCAGTGCTATCTGAACCTCCAACCGCATGACTTCGCATCGGATGCTCTACCAATTGACATAGCCTAGGTCATGTTTCTTCTCCATTTCCGCCTTCTTCTGAATTCTGTATATTATCGTGGCACAGTATAAGCAATATGGCCCCATTTTCTTTCGTGTTTATTTTCTTTTGGTCGAAGTGGGCCGGGAGAGGGGGCCGGATTGCTGGAGAAATCGCCAGGGTATCATTTGAGCGTATTTCCAAACAGATAGGTAGGATGAAAAACCACATATATCTAACTATATCTCCCGCTTTACATTTATCACCGAGTTCGATAGCTGCAGTCGCTTAAGTGCGGCCAGTATCCAGTAATCGGGAGAGAGTGGGTTCGAGCCCCACTGTCGGCAGCCCTGAAGATGGTTTTCCGTGGTTTTCCATTTTCACACCAGGCAAATACTGGGGCTGTACCTTAATTAAGGCCACGGCCGCCTCATTCCAATTCCTAGGCGTTTCCTATCCCATCGTCGCCATAAGAACTATCTGTGTCGGTGCAACGTATAGCAAATAGCAATTACATTTATCACTGTCTGCACTAGTAGTAGAGGTGTCCTATCGAGCAAGTGGCTCAGCGGTTTAGTGCAGGTCACATACCTGTCAGCTTTCATTCGGGAAATAATAGGGTTCGAACCCCACTATCGGTAGCCCTGAAGGTGGTTTTCTGTGATTTCTCATTACTTTTATTTTTTACTATTTGTTTTACGTCGCACCAACACAGATAGGTTTTATGGCGATGATGGGATAGGAAAGGCCTAGGAGTGGGAAGGATTCGGCCATGTCCTTAATTAAGGTACAGCCCCAGCATTTGCCTGGTGTGAAAATGGTGAACCATTATCAGGGCTGCCGACAGTGGGGCTCCAACCCACTATCTCCCGGATGCAAGTTCACAGCTGCGCGCCCCTAACCGCACGGCCAACTCGCCCGGTTTTCTCATTTTTACACCAGGCAAATGCCAAGGTTGTACCTTAATCAAGCCCACCATCACTTTCTTCCCACTCCTAGCCATCTCCTGCCCCATCGTCGCTATAGAACCTATCTCTGTCGGTGCGACGTAAAGCAAACTGAAAAGAAATAGTTGTCCTGTGGGACCGAAATTTTGGATCACTCTGTTTTCATCTGCTTGCTATGTTCGAACATGGAAATTTCATATGATGTTTATTTCGGCAGTGTGACGTTTTCATTCAAGAAAGCATGGTGCTATAGCTCTGATGTTCCTTAGCCTATCAAGAAACCGCTGCTCCACCCGAAGGCCTGCAGATTACGAGGTTACGCGTGGTCAGCGCGTGAATCCTCTTCGACAGTTATTCTTGGCTTTCTAGACCGGAACCGTCATCCCACTGCCAGATAGCTCCTCAATGGTAATCATGAAAGCTGAGTGGACCTCGAACCAGACCTCACATCTAGATAACATTTCTTGGGGGAATCGAACGCGCGACCTCTGTATAATAAGCAGGTCACTACCCCTAGACTCCACCGCCGGCCAGGTGTTAGACAATAAAAATGAAATATTCATCAGTATAGAGCACAGGTTACCGAACGAGATGGCCTTGCGGTCAGTGTCGCTCAGCTGTGAGTTTGCATTCCGGAGAAAGTGAGCTTGAATCCCATCGTCAGCAGCCCTGAATATGGTTTTCCGTGGTTTCCCATTTTCACACCAGGAAAATGCTGGAGCTGTACCTCAATTAAAACCACGGTCGCTGCCTTCCTAAGCCTAGCCCTTTCCCATCTCTCCGTCGCCGAAAACCTTCGATGTGTTAGTGCGTAGGAATTTTTCTTGTTATATGGCAACATGCATTTATTAAAAAGAAATAAACATTTTTGTCTATTATACAGCAAGAAATACTGTGAACTATACACACACTATGGTGGCGGTGATTATTGTTTTAAGAGGAAGTACAACTAGGCAACCATCCTCTGTATACTGATACACTAATCGGAGAAAAATGGAAGGGATCCGACACTTCGAAAAATGAAGGTATCAGCCAAAAAAAAAGACAAGGTCCACGAAGGGCATGAAAATGAAAGACTCCTTAGCCCTCGAATGCTCTAATAGCGTCGGGGTCGGAAAAGAACAACAGTTGACCAAGCGAGGTCGGATAGGATAGATGAAAGTGAGGAGCCTGCCACAAGTAAGTGGAAGCAATGTCAGGACTCAGCTAAGGGCCCGGTGGTCGTCAGGCTACACTGCCTCAGTTTCAGAGCCCCTGGGACCCCTTTTAGAAAGGGGTACCGTGGGTGATATTCTACCGCCCGCACCCACAGGTGGATACATATATTATGGAGGAAACCTATCAGACCCGTTCTAGTGTAGTAAGTAGGACAAGGCACTTTGGGCACTTGCTTTGCGTACCACTATCGGTGGGGGACATAATGGCTTGATGATAAAAAGAATGGAAGTTGGGTATGATTTAGTTTCATTTCTTTATACCTAGTGTGCTTTATTCGTACTCAACGGCATCACATTCAATACGCCTTAGGCTAACGACACTTGGAGGGCCCTGGGACCGCTACGGTAGCTGTGAAGGCCCTTCAGGAACTCTGAAAAGTGGTGGCAAAAGGGGCTCTGGTTAAGACGCAGCAGGTCGTTATTCTACTTAGGTTCCAGAAACGGTAAAAAAAAAGTAAATAAATGCAATGTAAATTTTAACCTTATACCAGTTGCATAGTATTATTTGAAGTAATTCCACATACTGTATATGAGTTTACTATGTTTGTAAGTATAGGAGATATTATAAGTAGAATTTTGTAAACAATATAAATTTATTAAGGATGATCTGTTTGTTTAATAGAAACAAATGTTAGCATAAATTGTATATTATTGTATTCTAGAAAAAAAATTCTTCTCTTGTTAATTTAAAATTTAGTGCTTGACAATAATGTATTTTAGTGTACCATTTGCCACCTCATTTGCAAATAAAGAGATTTTGATTTGATTTGATATCTCTAAACAATACAAAGACAAAGATGAGAGGAACTAGAAAAGAAGACTTTGATTAATTATTTGATCAGTGTGCTACAGTAAATCCAAGAAAACTATTAATTTATTTTCAATTAAAATCGATATAGTTAACTTATCGTATGCATTGTGAGTGATAAGCCAAAGGCATATGTCATGAAATCATAGTATGTGTTGTAATATTTAAAAATTTTATAATTTGTATTTTAAAATAAAATTGTGTGTTGATTGCTATGCGTTGTTGCATTATTTTACTAAATTCTAGATTTCATTTGTTAAGCTACTTCCTCGTATTTGGAGGCGATGTCAAATTACGGCTTACTCCGGGCACCATGCCACTGTAGCAGGGCGAGTGCCTAAATTTGAAAAGAAGATTTAGTCTGCGTAGTTTGTGAATGCCAAAGTGACAAATACACGATAGAGGAAAACTGACAAATTGTCTTTGTCGGTAGTATTAACAAAGCAACTCACCTGCTCGCTAGTGTTCATATCCATACGACTAGAAACGGGCATCGTGCCTTGACGGTGGTTGTACTGTCTCGCCATCTTGAACACAACTGAGGAGCTCAATTGGAGCAATGATACACGTCCATTAGACGGCCGGCGTCTTAACAAGCCAGAGAGAGAAGAATATGAAGGAAAAGGTTAGTTGAAATACCGAAGAGTGGAAAGGAACAGGTTGCTGTATAATGACCGAAAGACAACCATACCACGATTAGTATACACAGGTTATAACAACTAAATATATATATATATATTTTTTTTTTTTTTTTTGCTAGGGGCTTTACGTCGCACCGACACACATAGGTCTTATGGCGACGATGGGATAGGAAAGGCCTAGGAGTTGGAAGGAAGCGGCCGTGGCCTTAATTAAGGTACAGCCCCAGCATGTGCCTGGTGTGAAAATGGGAAACCACGGAAAACCATCTTCAGGGCTGCCGATAGTGGGATTCGAACCTACTATCTCCCGGATGCAAGCTCACAGCTGCGCGCCTCTACGCGCACGGCCAACTCACCCGGTCACAACAACTAAAGATTACACTTATACACACAGTCATGTCAACCTGGTTTGGGCATGGTGTGCTGCCGAATGTACTGCAAAAAAGAAGATTCAGTTCTAATTTACTTCAACATTAGCAGTCCCAAAAGCACATGTATTTCCTACCTCATCACTGGCTACAATTCTCTAATGCGTGACATTTAACCTCGACTTTAGAGCAGAACCTCGATTTTTACCTGTTGTATTCCTTCATCCTGGTTACAATCAGGTCAATAACTTTGTCTTCAAGAAGCAAGAACTTAATTAACAGGTGGTGATTATTGTTTCAAGAGGAAGTGCAACTGGGCAAACTTCCTCTTTATAAAAACTTCGAAACAAGAAGGTATCGGCCAAAAAAGACAAGAGCCACGAAGGGCGTGAAAATGAAAGACTCCCCAGGATTCGCAAATCTAATATCGTCGGGGCCGGAAAAGAACAAGAGTTGACCAAGGGAGGTCGGATAAGACAAATAAAAGTGAAGAGCGTGGCACAAGAAAGTGGAAGCAATATCGGATGGTGGTGGTGGTGGTGATTATTGTTTTAAGAGGAAGTAAAACTAGGCAACCATCCTGTACATAACACGCGGGGCGAGTTGACCGTGCAGTTAGGGGCGCGCAGCTGTGAGCTTGCATCCGGGAGATAGTGTGTTCGAGCCCCACTGTCGGCAGCACTGAAGATGGTTTTCTGTGGTTTTCCATTTTCACACCAGGCAAATGCTGGGGCTGTACATAAATTAAGGCCAAGGCCGCTTCCTTCCCACTCCTAGGCCTTTTCTATCCCATCGTCGCCATAAGACCTGTCTGTGTCGGTGCCTGGTATGAAAAACTGTTTTAATAATGGTCGTATCGTCTTGAGAGATGCGCCATTCTGCACCCAATCACAAGAACGTCTCTATTGCCAAATCTCAAGAAAATTCGTCCAGGTATTTTCGTGTAAATCCACTTTAAAATAATCACGTTGTTCTATGACATGTAGGCCTTGACCATATAAAAGATGGGGCTACATAGCGATAGACAGGCATTCTTCAGCAAGGACTCCGCGTGGTCATACCCTATGCCATTCTGTCCGTCGGAAAGTAGACTCAAGTGACAACGTAGTGATTATGAAAAGTGGCTTGTGAATTCTCGGAGTCGAACTGATTTCTGCACATAATTGCATACAGTTGCTTCTAAATATTCGTCAGTGAATTTATTATTTTAGGAGACTCGCTGTGCTAAGAGTGACTGGCTAGTAATTATTTATTTCATCGCTATTAGCAGTGTCTTACGGATAAACTCATTAATAGCTCGTTTTGTGTGTCAAGTTCGACGGTATTATTTTTCGTTGTGGCATGTAACCACAGACAGTGTATTGCAAGTGAACTGTGTTTAGTTTCACCAGTTTCAGTGGTAAATACCCATGAACTGTGTTCCATCATTTCGTTTCTTTAATCAATGCTATCCGCATTTTCAATATTTTTGGAGTGACATTTATTAATTTCTATCTGCAAATGTCAAGTGAAGTTTTGTTGGCATATTTCAAATTACGTGTTGTCCGCCTTCATAAATTAAAGGCAGTGTTTTGCAAATTTTTGTGACAAGTGATAGTGAAAGTGTCGGGGACTGTACGACTCTGAACACTCGTATACAGCCAAACCACGAGTGATTACCCCGCATCAAGATCCCCTTAGACCTCCGAGATATTCGAGACCTTTAGGTACGAGGTACGGGTTCGATTCCATGGTGGCGAGCGGACTTGGGAGCACGAGTCCAATTCCATGGTGACAAGAGGATCCTGGAGTACGAGTCCAATTCCATGGTGACGAGAGGATCCTGGAGTACGAGTCCAATTCCATGGTGACGAGAGGATCCTGGAGTACGAGTCCAATTCCATGGTGACAAGAGGATCCTGGAGTACGAGTCCAATTCCATGGTGACAAGAGGATCCTGGAGTACGAGTCCAATTCCATGGTGACAAGAGGATCCTGGAGTACGAGTCCAATTCCATGGTGACAAGAGGATCCTGGAGTACGAGTCCAATTCCATGGTGACGAGAGGATCCTGGAGTACGAGTCCAATTCCATGGTGACAAGAGGATCCTGGAGTACGAGTCCAATTCCATGGTGACGAGAGGATCCTGGAGTACGAGTCCAATTCCATGGTGACAAGAGGATCCTGGAGTACGAGTCCAATTCCATGGTGACGAGAGGATCCTGGAGTACGAGTCCAATTCCATGGTGATGAGAGGATCCTGGAGTACGAGTCCAATTCCATGGTGACAAGAGGATCCTGGAGTACGAGTCCAATTCCATGGTGACAAAAGGATCCTGGAGTACGAGTCCAATTCCATGGTGACAAGAGGATCCTGGAGTACGAGTCCAATTCCATGGTGACGAGAGGATCCTGGAGTACGAGTTGCCTGAAGAAACATTCGGGAAGACGATTCGGGAAATGGCGGTTCACTGCACCAAGATGATATGAATTTCAACTTGCTAATATTTTGAATGAACAGACTATTCAAAGTAAATCTTCACTCCTTGTAGATAGAACCTATCCTACTGTACCAAGCCCTAGCTATTTTTTTATTTTTTTTTTTTGCCTAGGAAGCGCCTAGAGAACTTTAATTCATGCTCTTTTCAAATAACAATTTAGTACAGGCTATCTTTACTGGTACAATATGAATCGTCTGGTTGAGGTGCTGGTGGTGATCATTGTTTAAGAGGAAGTACACCTGGGCAACCATCCCCTATTAACACAAATCAGGTCGAAAAATGGAAGGGATCCGACACTTCGAAAAATGAATGTATGGGACTAAGAAGATAAGGGCCACGAAGGGTACGAAAATGATTGACTCCCTAGGCCTTGAATGCTTTAATAACATTGTTGGTGGTGGTGAGTATTGTTTTAAGAGGAAGTGCAACTGGACAATCATCCTCCATCAACACTAATCAGGAAGAAAAAACGGAAGGGGTCCGACACTTCAAAAAATGAACGTATCGTCAAAATTGAAGGATTCCCTAGACATCGAATGCTCTAATACCTTCTGGGTCGGAAAAGATTAGACCGAGGTTGGTGGTAGTCGTGGTGTTGGCGGTGACTATATTTATAAGAGGATGTACAACTGGGCAACCATTCTCTATTAACACTAGAGGGAAAAACTGAAGGGGTCCGACACTTCGAAAACTGAAGATATCGGCCAAAGAAAGACAAGGCCACAAAGGGTGTGGAAATACAAGACTCCCTAGGCCTCGTTACCTAATGCTGTCGAGGTCGAAAAAGTACAAGTATCGACCAAGGGAGGTCGGACAGGAATTTATTGACAGCTACGTGGTGTACCCTTTTCGTGTCCCAGTACATCAATTAGATTAGAATAGTCCTGTAACATGACGTTAGAACGGAGTACCTTGGATGAGACCTTCGAACAAAGCCCGGCGTCGAAGTCTCATCTCCCCTAGTGGAGTAACACGCTAGCTGCATCAGTAGAGCATACGGGTCAAGTGGAACGTCCTAAAGGGTAGTAAACTATCTATACAGTAGGGGAACCTTAACTATGAGAGGAATATTATTTACCTATGAAATGAGAAGAATTAATTATATAATTTTTTTCATGACTTTTAATACCTGAGAAAGCACATAGATATTATGTACACGGATATGCCACCACATTAAATACATAAATTAAACACTGCAATTTTCTTGAGGATATAATGTCCTTTCTAGTCCTTTCCTTAGATTCGCATTTCACTCTGAAATAAGTAAGACTTGAGAAGTCGCGCCGCGCCTTCTCTTACCAATTTAACACTTGAAATATTAATCACTTTATACACTTACATCGTTACACACAGAAATAATTAAATGAAGGCATATTTTGTATTTAGATCGCCTTGTTTACACTTTTAAATTATATTCAAAACGGCAAATTGTCGTCCTAGCGGCGAGTATTAAACATTAGCTGTCGAATGAACCAGATGATAGACATGTTTCTATACGAGCACGTTAAAATATCTGAAAGTCATATCACTTATTAGAAAAACGTATCTCACTATCTCACAAATGAGAAATATTACCTATCGTGTGTTCCAATGGGATGTCACTTAAATGCTATACACAATTTGCACATTTATACAACGATGGTCCCTGTAACGACACATTTAACGAACCAAAGACCAATACAATATCCAAATAAAAATCACTCCTGTAATAAATGACAACAAATACACTTGACATTCACATAATGGATCATGAACAACAGGATCCATCCGTAGTTGGCGGCAGTGGGCACAACTGCCTCTGGTGCTGCTGAGACATGAACTCATGTCCTATGACAATGTGAGGTGCGAACTCCGATCTGAAAATCCCTGGGCGATTTAACATAAAGACATGGAGGGAGTTCTCTCCTTTATTAGAAATGTAGGTCTACTCAACGGTGTTAATTTCTGAGTCCGGGATTTATAAGTCTACAGCTAAGGTAGTCTAGACTAAATTAAAACCGGGATTTCAAAATGCATTGCCAGGGCAGTTTTTACCTCCGGGTTAAGCCATGACGGACTAACTTAAATCCCCGAATAATTTTAACCTCAAACTATTTTAGTTCAGGACTAAGAGCAGAAAAGGAGTTAAAATTTACTGTTTGGTGTTGGTTATGCTCATTATGAGGAGAAACGAGTGATTGCAATGTTGTGTAGTGCATGTGAATTAATTATTTGTACCGTATTTGTGTTGTTCGTGTCTGTGCATTTATTCTATGTGAAAACATATCCCAATACGGAAAAGGTACCTAACCGAGGAACCAATTTTCACAAGTCTGAATTAGAGTACTTAACTGTACTGGTATCAAAAAGCCGCAAGTTGAAAAAATCGGCACGGACAAAACAGCCAGAAAATTGGTAAACCATGCTCAGGAGTACCATGAGGCGACGAAGAAGTACCTGAAAGAAAAGCATGATATCAAAAATGCTGGTACTTGCCGAGAAATTGGGATATTGGAAAGAAAGGGGGAAGTAGTCTTCCCATTGTAAAGTTGTAGAAAACAGTCTGTAGTGGGATTATTTTACATCCAACATATTGTTATTGATTGGCTGTTCTACCTATACGGTTAGCTGAGTATGTTTTCATTTTTTTGTGTTCATCTTTCTAAAATAAATACCACCAATAGAATTTGAAGGAACTGGTTCATATTTACCAAGAAAATTCACATGAAATGTCTTCGAAGTAAATCGTCTCTTGACTTCACAGCCTCTTGTAGATCGTACCCTTCATCACCAGCTTCATTCTCTTCATTATAATCTTCTTCCTCTTCTCCCTGGTTTCTTTCAGGTTCATCCAAGGCAAAGTCCTCCTGCCCTCTTCATCATCCAAGATTATATAGCACAACACAAGTCACAATAATTATGCAAGAACGGCGAGGTGAATACCGCAATGAGTTGAAAAGGCACCTAAAACAATTCTTTTAGAGACCAAATAACCTTTCTGCACTTGATCTAGTACGTATCAAAGCTTTCTGGTATCGCAGTCGAACAGGCGTAGCAGGGTTGTGAAAAGGTGTCATCAAAAACTTGCTACAATGGTAGCGCTTATCTCCATTTAAATGCCATTCATTTCATTGCGTCCAAATATTGCGTACAACGAGGAGTTCTGAAATATCCTAGAATCATGGTTGCTCACCTTTCATTTAGAAACAATGTATGTAAATTCATTGTTTGCCCCAGTCACAGCTAGTAAGTTTATAGAATATTATCTTTTGCGATTACGATACTCCTCCTTGTCACTGGAAAATAAGTTTCTTATTAGTAATAATAATAATAATAATAATAATAATAATAATAATAATAATAATAATAATAATGTTATTTGCTTTACGTCCCACTAACTACTTTTTAAGGTCTTCGGAGACGCCGAGGTGTCGGAATTTAGTCCCACAGGAGTTCTTTTACGTGCCAGTAAATCTACCGACACGGGGCTGTCGTATTTGAGCAACTTCAAATACCACCGGACTGAGCCAGGATCGAACCTGCCAAGTTGGGGTTAGAAGGCCAGCGCCTTAACCGTCTGAGCCACTCAGCCCGGCTTTCTTATTAGCGATGTGGGATATAGCTATATTCTCGTCGTCAGTGACTACTTCAAGAAGTACTCTGCGATGTATGCGTTCCCGAACTAGGAGACGACTACGGTGCGGAAACCTTTGTGAATGATTTTGTCAGCTGATACGGCGTACCAGTACAGCTACATTCCAAACAAGAATGGAACGTTGAGTCAGTGGTCTTCAAAAACCTGTGCCAAAAGGTGAGTGTCCGTAATACCAAGACCACCCCCCTACATCCATAATTGAACGGAATGGTGGAAAATTCGACAGGAACATCCAGAATCACCTGCAAATAATCGTCAGCGAACACCAGACGAATTGGGATCATCATCTTCCCCTATTCCTCTTGAAAAACTGGGCTGAAGTGTTCGAGATTATGGGATGCACACTAGCAAGGATGATGTTTAGATGAGAACAGGACCTCCCGGTGAATTTAGCGTTTGTCCGACCTGAGGAACATTCTGTTCCGACCAGTACGGTACTGCCTAGTTCTGAAAAGGAAACTGGAGGATGTGTACACTTCACTTCACTTCACTTCACTTCACTTCACTTCACTTCACTTCACTTCTACAAAAACAATTATTGTATAAATTAACTTAATACTTTCATAAACTCGAGAAAGTTACACTTCAGTCAGTACAATGAACAGTCTTGACAGCTTTTCAATCAGTTTATTCATTTTTTTACCTCTATGCCTTCTGTCTCTTTCCTGTTCCTCCTTAGCATTCATTTTTTCAAGATGGGACAGTACCAAATCCAATTTAGTTTTCTTCTTCGGAGGTTCTTGTACCTTCTTCTTTTTGTCTTGCGTGTATTCAGTGCCGGTAGTATCTATGGTCTGAATTTCATCATCACTAGAACTCAGCCCTCCTGTGCTACCTTCCAAACTTACGCCGGCGCCCCTGCTGGAAGATGCAATTGCTAAGGGAACAACATTAGGTTTCTTGCCGAATATTTCATGGAACTGGTCGAAGTATTCAATTGTAATAGAAGATGCGCCTGATTGTGAAGACTTTATATTGTCACATTTCGTATGGTATCTCTTTTTCAGATTTTTCAATTTGAATTAGCATTGTTTCGGGGAATAACTACATCCAGCATACTGTAACTGCACCGATTTTTTTCATACTATTTAATTTCTAACACAGGATGAAGTAAAAGACCCCAAATTATTTTTATAACCATCGATAGATTGTAATACGGCATTGTGCCATCACCGATTGTTCTCATCTTTGGTTTCTTTTCTTCCTTCGGGCAAGGAGATATGATCTGCATTTTCGCCTAAAACGAAACAAATTATTTTTTTTTTGCTAGGGGCTTTACGTCGCACCGACACAGATAGGTCTTATGGCGACGATGGGGTAGGAAAGGATTAGGAGTTGGAAGGAAGTGGTCATGACCTTAATTAAGGTACAGCCCCAGCATTTGCCTGGTGTGAAAATCGGAAACCACGGAAAACCATTTTCAGGGCTGCCGATAGTGGGATTCGAACCTTCTATCTCCCGGATGCAAGCTCACAGCCGCGCACCTCTACGCGCACGGCCAACTCGCCCGGTGAATTACTATATGTTACATTCAATTTTATCTAGACTATATAGTGTTAATTAATGTCTCAATGGCAATAATTATTTCGATGGTGTTCACATACTTCCTTCGATTTGCATGGACGTATTTAGCACATATCGCCCTTCCTCATCGATGATTAAGAAATGATTTGCTTTCGAATCCATTATTTTGTGGTTAACTTTGTTTCCCCGTGCTGCGAGCACCATTATAAACAGGGCCACGTGTTCCCCTAATATTTAAAAAAAACTACAGTGCGCATGACGAGTTAAGTCTACCCTCCTATCTACACGGAGTAAAAAGAGTTAACTCTGAGTTTACTCTTAGAGTTTTATGAACGCCTCACAGAGTAAACTCTGCTGGATAATTTTGTTTTATGAATGGAGAGAGTTAACTCGGAGTAGCAGAATTATATTTTACGAACGCAACCCTGATATAATATGTGATTTTCATCGTTAGTAATTTCATTGCATGCAGCCATGTTTGATCACTACCTGTGAAGCCAGAGAGTGTACACTTCTTCTGATCATGGAAGAATACTATTCTTTGCTAGATACTCTTGGTTCTAGGACCTTCACCAGCTTCTGAATATACTCAACAGAAGACAGAACGTTCCTAATAACTTACATGCTGCTAAGACAATCGTTTGCAAATTTTAAGATCCAGATACGGCCGAATGGTCAAAGTACTGAGAATATTGTATGGAAAGAACTGCGACAGGCATATAGAGACGAGTTGTCTGACCTGTTTATAAGGAATGCTGCCGAGTTGCTCGGGTCCACTAGTTGATATTAAATTGTTCTCGGGGAAAGGTTGTGTTGGTGTAACAATCGTTTTTCATTCTGTGAGGGTGTATTTTTTTGGCTCATTCATTCTAATTTATTGTAGTTTTGGCTCATATTATGTTTCTACTATAAGTATGAGTTTGTTGGTCTGTATAACAATGGACATATCTTCAAGCGAGATGGAACGTGGAAGTCTTAAACGAGATGCACATTACTGAAACTATTTACACCAGGGCCTCTCAAACGCCCAAAACCTCTCGCGTGCAAATCAAGGCGCAAGAGCTCCGTGCACTGTGCATCGGTTCCACTCGGCTCGGCTCGGACCAACGCTTCGTCTCTGGGCTACTCGGCTAAGCTCGGCTCAACTCGGCTCGGATTTGGAGCGCTATGGAGCAAGTGAGGAAGAAGGAGACAGGGGGATCGAGCGAGACAGGGGTAGAGAAAGAGAGAGACAGCGCTATTGCTCCAAATCGAGGAGTGAGGGTCTGCACTCTTGGCAACCAAGCGAAGTCGTCTTTTGCACGGTGCACAGTGCATGCACCAGGCACATGCACCCTGAGAGGCCCTGATTTACACCACTGTGATGGTACTGCGAGATGTTGATTTCCAACCTACTGAGAAATTATACGTGCAGTATGTTAGTGAGTACTTTCTGCACGCTTTTAATGTTTCTACCATACGGGGTGCCTACACCTTTTCTATCTGTATTTGTTTTCAATAAATATCTTATTTTAAGTATCCTTTCTTCCATTCAATACCACAGGTTCCCTTAAGTAGTTGCATTTTCGAGTCAGGAGACGCGCGAGTTCAACTCCGAAATGTAGTTTCTCTTCGCTCTGGTCGGGTTCATGGCACAGTACCCTTTAACTTGTGTGCTTCCATTGAGCCATTATCTCTGCTGCGTATACTTTTTTATGGGCGTTTTGGGTACTTCCACTTTAATTCACTACTTTGGGAAAGTGGGCACTGCACCTGAGAAAAGAAAAATATGAGGGTTTCGGTTTTGAACCACGAGTAGATAAGGAAGTAAATAGTCAACCTTCGGCCGAGCATGGTATGTTGAGGTAAGGCTGCATACTCCAGAGGTCACCCGGTATCTAGAGGTGGGCTTCTAGCGACTACTCTCTCAGTAACCACGCATCACCTCGCCTTGACCCGAAACTTGTTACGGGAGGATGAAACCTACATACACGCACACACTGAGGAAACGAACATGCTACCCGAGGCTGGTTAGTCAGAGAAGTGAAATTTAAGGACGTCAGAATATGAAACAAAGATAGGAACAGCAGCGGCTGCTCTTTAAGGGCAAAAGTTCATATGCCCCACCCCTACCACCACCCTCTTATGAGATATGAGCCTTCTTGCTTTTCATGTAGAAAATAATTGAAATTAAGGTGTTTTCGTCATCATGGCATAAATACAGCCAATTACATGTATCATATGCTTCTATTCTACTAGTCCCATAACCCCTCTGTGACTAAAGGAGGTCTATGAGGAACCCTTTCAGCTACTTTGTCGCTGGGCATGAAGACGAGGGAGAACACTGCAAAGATTACAAGAGCCTCGGTCACAAGCTCGATGTGTCCACGAAGCTCATTGCTGGCAGTGTTGGGGACGACGGATTGGAGGTTCTAACGGTACTGTCTTTCCACCCCAGAGTGCTGTTCGAAGGCTGCAAACTTGCTGTTGTAGTCAGTGTGTTAGTTATCGCGAAACCAAGTGCGAGTGTGGTGTGTAAAGTTTATAAATTCAGAAATTTAACGGTTATATTTAGTAATTTCTTCGTAAGGATGAAAAGAGTCCGAAGGATGTTTTCCCTTTAAATCAGTGTTCATTATTTACTATACAATATACTTCGTGTATTCAGTTGACTATTCATTATATAACGTACTCTATTCTGTGCATTACATTTCACTTGTCTGACTGTTCACAACACTATTGTAAAGTTAAACCAGAGGATAATAATAATAATAATAATAATAATAATAATAATAATAATAATAATAATGTCAGGCTGAGTACTTAAAACGGGAGAGCGCTGGTCTTCTGAGCCCAAGTTGGCAGGTTCGAATGCGGCTCAGTCCGGTGACATTTGAAGGTGCTCACATACGTCAGCCTCGTATCTGTAAATTTACTGGCACGTGAAATAACACTTGCAGGACAAAATTCCGGCACTTTGGCGTCTCCGAAAACCGTAAATGTGCAGCGGAGCCTCGTGAGATATGAATTTATTCATTTATTTTAGTTCTGCTCTCGTCTGTGTGGACCCCTCAGTTCATACCTCTGGATAGGAATGAAGAAAACAAAGAACACAGACACCTTTGGGGGACACCTTGTTAGCCTGGCCCTACACCAAACCAATCCAGCATGGGTAACGCTGAGCTGGCATAGCTCTCGGGAGCAACAAGCGCACAAGCCCCCACACCGACGTCAAAGTCTTGGTGTCTCTAGAATGGAGGTGAAGAATAGAAAGAATGAGCTGGATGGAAAGAGTGAGAATTGCAAAAAAGTATTGGAAAAGATTTGTGAGAAGAGAAGAGAGCTGCAAGTTATAAGAGAAATGAAGAACTTGATAGGACACTTGACATGGGAGTGCTTTTATAACGGAAGCACTGGAAGGATTAATTTGCGGAAGGAGATTGAGAGGAAGAAGAAGGTACAAGATGAAAAATGACATCAAAGAAATAGGAACTTACAAGGATCTGAAGAGGATGGCAGAAGACAGGACAGCATGGAGAGCTGCAATGTGAAAATCTGCCTGTGGGCAGAATACATGATGGTGATGATGATGATGATGAAGATTCCGATGCATATAGATTACTTTCAGCGAGCAATCCTTCACAGTACACCACTGCATCATTTAATCGCACCCAAATTCTTCAAAAACAATTCTCTTCAATACCAGAAATTTTCTTCGAAGAACGTTTTCCGAAACTCCTTTATTTCACATCACACCACATAATACTTGTAACCATTTCAAAAGCTATCAAATGACTGAAGTGAACATTCTTATTTTCAATCTCTTGGTGAACCATACGTTCCCACTTATCCCTAATGGGGAACCACCCACGACACGGCACGTCTAAGCACTCCAGACGTTTTGTTTTCAGGTAAAGGTGTGCATATTGGTGGACAATAAAGTCCATAGTCATATAAGGAATATTTCTTGGATGAGTCACTGCATTTACTTTCAAAATTGTCCATACACTATAATTTGTGTAAAATGCCCCACAAATACTTCGGTCTAAAAGTGTATTGCGAAAATAAGTTAAGATATCAAACAAGTTTGAAGTTCAGAAAGCTAAAAAGGGGGAACAAAGCAAAGCAAAGTAATCTCCGTGCAGAACATGCAGGCCCTTGGAGGGGTGGAAGGTAAAGGCTTCCACTATCCGTAACCTCGGCACTTGGTGGGGTAGAGTGGTTAGCTCTACTCCCGGCCGCCTTTACCCCCAGTAATTAATCTGGTGAAGGCCTAGGCTGAGTGAACCTCAGGGCCATGTGAACCTCCGGAAGTGGAAATCTTATTACTTCAATTTTACGACTTCCTGACGGGGATTCGAAACAACGTCCTACCGGGCGAACCGAGAACGCCTTTACCACCTCGGCCAAGCAGCCACACAAAAGGGAGGGATGCTGAGTAAAATTCATTAAACAATTATTTGGATAATGGAAAAAAGGGTTTTGATGGTAAAACCGAACTTGAAACGTCGTGCTCGTCAGCGGAAAACACTTTTTAATAATTATGTAAACTGTTACGATTACACTGACCGTTTTATTCCGAGAGTAACTGGTCAGTGCACTCTCTTATTTTAATATAATAACATCTTTAGGGCACACTCCCACCACGAGAAACCTACTCCCTAAGTCAATATCCCAGGTAGTGCGCTTGTCAGATGTTTAAGAAACCTTATACAGGCGGACATCTACGATAATTTTCAACTTATTTCAGTAGTTGACTGAATCAAAATATCCTATGGAATATATAATTAGGGTACTTAGTTTCACTTTCCATCTGTTGAAATAGCGAACGTCATTGTTCCTCCGAAGAATGTAGATTCCCTCCTCTAACCTTCTTTTTTACACTCCATCGACATCTCTCAACACATAGTTCTTCCATTTTATTTTATATTTTCACCATTGGTTATACACTAATCCGTAGACTTCTTACAATCATCAATAATCCAACTCATTAAGGCAAATGGTTCAGCAAGAAATTGGTGGATAGGTTGACAACTGAGGGCCACAATAAAATATTTCACGATTATAGAATAGTAAATGAAGGGTCTACCAGAAATTCATTTCCCGTAAAGCAGAACTAGCAGATATTTCTCTATTATCTTCGGAAGATAGACTGCGACCTCGCACTTCAGCTTGGCAGAAGCTAACATTACTGGTCGAACCTCAATACTGAACGTATTGGTGTTAAAAGTCGTCAGTTTAGAACTTCTTAAAGAAAAATATCCTGTAGAATAACTGGGAACATTTGATGACATTCAGAGGCTTCCTGACTCTAATTAAATACTGTCCTCATTTAACAGCAATAAGACAAGAAGGAACTCAGTCAGTGCTTCCAGATAAGAAACAATTTCACAGTCCAGATTTATGTGCCGCGAAAGCACCGCCGTCCAAAATTCAGCTTGTTTACAAACATCGTATGCTTCAGTCAGACGGTGAACAGTCAATGCATGATCTTCGTACGAGGAAATTCTACAACTGTGAAATTCTACAGGTCGATTTTTATATTCCTCCGCCCACAGATAAAGATCGTATGTGTGGCTTGAAGGGAATTCGGTCCTCAAACGGCCTGGGTTCAAGCAGTCTGAAAGAATACACCTTATTTCAACAAGTACACACTGAATGTTATATAATTTATCCACAAATATTTCTTTGCTACTCAATGCACATGTTCGAGCGATGCCAATGCGATCATAAAGATCCTTGATAATTTGAACAGCCGTATTAATATCATTCGATGAATGGATGTAACCGCCATTCATTTTACTAAATGATCTTCGTACTTTGTAATTTATATTTTGATTGCATTTTAAAACTGATGTCCGAAGAAAGTATAGAAGAAGACTGTTCACACCGAATCTCATTTCATTATAATTGCTTGAATGATAATTTTATCTTTAATTAACCCAAAACATAATTGCTGTTGCTTTGATTAAGGAGAATATATTTAGCTCTCATACTATTCCTCTCCATTTGAACCTATTGTTTATTATCCTTGAAGTGCACGCACATCATGACAGGAAAATGGTGTCCATCTGAACAGTCCGTAGACATAACCATAGTTACGACAAAATGGGAGTAGGTAATAATAAATTATCTCTACTTGATAGCGTGGATTGGTGACCACGTGGTGGTGATGATTATTGTTTAAAGAGGAAGTAGAACTACGCGACCAACCTCTATATCAAGCGCGCCGACTTCGGACCATGAGTAACATGAGCATTAAAAAAGGCATATGAAATGAGGAACAACTATAAACGCAAACATTCCTATAAATTAACAATATTCACAATCATAAAAACACAGAACAATAATAGAGCTTTTTCTCAAATACTTTTTTGAACGAGTCTAGTGGACAGAGTTTTCAAGAATATTCACAAGTACACAGAAAAACAGAACTTGATTCATAAATAAATATTTTGAAGGAATGTCTTATGTGCGAAGCTATCAAAAATAATCACAAGTAAAAAAAAGGTAGAGACCACCTCTGTGGTGTATTGGTTAGCGTGATTAGCTGCCACTCCCCGGAGGCCCGGGTTCGATTCCCTGCTCTGCCACGAAATTTGAAAAGTGGTACGAGAGCTGGAACGGGGTCCACTCAGCTTCGGGAGGTCAACTGAGTAGAGGTGGTTTCGATTCCCACCTCAGCCATCTTCGAAGTGGGGTATGATGCGCAAAGGTATCACCCAAATATCACTATAAAATTTGTCACAAATGGAACATAATAATTGCTTTTACACATATCTAGTGAAAAATCCCTGGCAAATTAAGAAATACCGTCGTTATTTGAGAAATATGAAAACATACTTAAGGCTTGTAGTCAGGACTGGTTTATGCCGTACTCCGCTGCTGGTGCCGTCTTTTGTTACTTTCTTCAGGTCCAGGGCTAGCACCGTGGAATGGGAGGGCTATGTCTGTGGATTCTCATTATCTTTGTCCATTCGCTGCTGGTGCCGTCTTTTGTTACTTTATTCAGGTCCAGGGCTAGCACCGTGGAATGGGAGTGCTATGTCTGTGGATTCTCATTATCTTTGGCCAGTACAAACAGCAAAATGGAGGTCAAAAGAAAAATAGCATGATCCCTGGACCAATAAATATTTTTATTTCTGTTCGAACGAAATCACTAGTCCACTGAATTTTTCTTATATACATTGGCCATATCATTTTGTCGCCTATTAAATATTGCATATCGCGATACAATTCATGAAATGATGTCATTGACAAGTTAAGAATGAAACGAAAGCAAAGAACTTCCGTGAACACAGATATCACACACGAAATTGTTCAAAGTGTAAGACAAAAGACATACGTGTGTCACTGTGAGCGCAATTCCAAATGTACTTGTAAAGTAGTAAAGTACGTATTAATATTCTCCAAAAAACATATATTTCTTAATTTGCCAGGGATTTTTCACTTGTTATGTGTAAAAATAATTATTATGTTCCATTTGTGACAAATTTTATAGTGATATTTAGGTGATACCAATGCGCACTATACCCTCGAAGTGGATTTCCGTGGTTTCCCACTTTTCCTCCAGGCAAATGCCGGAATGGTACCTCACTTAAGGCTACGGCCGCTTCCTTCCCTCTTCCTTGCCTGTCCCATCCAATCTTCCCATCCCTCCACAAGGCCCCTGTTCAGCATAGCAGTTGAGGCCGCCTGGGAGAGGCACTGGCCATTCTCCCCAGTTGTATCCCCCGACCAAGAGTCTGAAGCTCCAGGACACTACCCTTGAGGCGGTAGAGGTGGGATCCCTCGCTAAGTCCGAGGGAAAGACCGACCCTGGAGGGTAAACAGATTAAGAAGAAGATAAAAGGTAGAACTCGCTTCATAAACACATTTCCTGAATACATGTCCTACAACTGTATATTGTTCATTTCGTGATAATAGTCCTACCACCAGATGCCAAGTCTCCATTGGAAAATGTGGTTCTTTGAAGGAATGCCCGTATTCTAATCTCATTTCTTGATATGATAATCATCTACCAAACCCATTGGGGAGAGCTCACCGGACTCTCTCGGTATAACCCCATCAGCGCAGCTCAACCCATCCGCAGCAGACCTGAGAGAACCAGCCTTGGGACTTCTTTTACACTATAATGCTCGACTCGGGGCTCCGAAGACTACCGAGCTCCACATTTTAAGCGGACTTAACATCTAGGAGGAGAATTTTGGGGGGAGGGAAAAGTGGCACTCAGCCCCCTAAGATCATTCAGGAGGGGGGGGGGGGCAGAAAAGGTCTCCTCTCCGAAGTCGGCGCCACTGCTCTATACAACAGGAGAGAGAAAAAATAGAAGAGATCCGACACTTCGGGAAAAGAAGGTATCGGCCAAAGAAAGACAAGGGCCACAAACGGCGTGAAAATGAAAGACTCTCGAGGCATCGAATACTCTAATACCGTTGTTGTTGGTGGTGGTGATTATTGTTTTAAGAGGAAGTACAACTAGGCAACCATCCTCTATATATCACTAATCAGAGAGAACAATTGGAAGGGGTCCGATAATTCGCAAAAAGGAAGGAATCGGCCAAAGAAAGACAAGGGCCACGAAGGAAGTGAAAAGGAAAGTCCCTAATCCTCGAGTGCTCTAATACCGTCGGGGTCGGTAAAGAACAAGAGTTAGTTGACCAAGGGAGGTCGGATAGCGGTGCCGGTTACTGTTTTAAGAGGAAGTACAACTGGGCAATCATCCTCTATTAGCACTAATCAGAGAGAAAATATGGAAGGGATCCGACACTTCGAATGATGAAGGCATCGATTAAAGAAAGACAAGGGCCACGAAGGGCGTGAAAATAACTCCCTAGCCCTCGGAATCCTAATCTCGTCGGGATCGGAAAAGAACAAGAGTTGACTAAGGGAGATGGGGGAGGATAGATGAAAGTGAGGAGCCTGGCACAAGTAAGTTAAAGTAATGCCAGGACTCAGGTAAGGGCTCCGAGGTGGTAAACCCGCGCTCCCAAGTTAAGAGCCTCTGCGACCTCTTTTAGTCGTCTCTTACGACGGGCAGTGGATACCGTGGGTGCAATTCTACCGCCCCAACCTACACGAATTTGCACTAATACCATTTGGGTTGGAATAGAACAAATGTTGACCAAGGGAGGTCGGATAGGATAGCTGAAAGTGAGGAGCCTGGCTCTAATGCTGCTTTCTAATCTCATTTCTTGATATAAAATAATCTATAGCTCATTCCACGTTAAGAAAACAGTATTGCTCTTATGGACCTACAAGGAGTGAACACACCCTCTCTCTTAGACATAATTCCTCGTGATTAAGGGGTATTATACTGTACTTTGTAACGTATTATGAAAGACAGATTAAAAAGGATGAGGCATTTTTTACCGTGAGTTGTTAAAATAACTACATAAGATTTCCTTTTTCATAAGTATATTCGTAGGGAGGAAGCACAATGGCAGGAACAGCCATTGCTTCGTTGCCTTCCTTCATTTTCCTTCTGTGTTGCTCTGGTACAAGCATCATGTAGTCCCTCACTCTGTGCACCGCCGGCAGCTCACTTCTGTAGTGAAGTAATCTACAGTATTTTTTTGTTGCGTGTGTGTTTTTAGGCTTTAAATCAGTGCGTACTTGTTTTGTGTTGAGTGAGATTTGGTTGTATATTGCATAGTATTTGTGTGTGTTATATTATTTTCGTACTGTACATAAGTTGTTACTGAAGATTTTGATGTGGTGTGCAATGATACATCATGGCATAAATTGCCTGATAAAAAATGCCATGTGTTTAATTTGTGCTTGTTTTTGTTATTTAGCTGCTCTTTCTTAAGAGCATTTTAATTTTACCACTTTTTATGACCGCATTTAATTTTTACTATTGTTTAAGTGAGCTATGCTTACGGCAGCACAGTAGTACTATAACTTAACTTATATTGGTCCCCCCAGAGCCCGACTTCTTCTTGGTTATTTGATTTATTTTTTCCCATACTTTCCTACTGTCATTGTCCTTGCACTTTTTATTTATATCTGCAGCCAACTTTTGTTGCCATTCCAACTTCGTCTTTCTTAACAATTCTCTGTATTCTTTCCTTTTTTTACAAAATTCGTTTCTAGCTACTTGACCACCATCCACCCTGTATATCCTAAGTGCCTTCATAACTTGTGACTTTTTCTTTACACATTCTGTATTATACCATCCACCTCTTATCTGCGTTTTACTTAGATTTTGCCTCATACCTTTTCCTGCCATTCCTATTAAATTTTCTATCCTGGTTAGGGCTTCCTCCACTCTATTCTCTTCTATCAATTTTACAATACCTATTTTCCAAATCTCAAAATTTTCTCCATTGAAGTACTCTCTGAATTCATTTCCTAATTCTTCTCTCCAACGATACCTAGCTATTTTCCTCTCCTGTACGCTATCGTAAACGATCTCTTGCGCTCCTATCTCTTGAATAATTAATTTTATAGATACTGGCATATGATTTGCCTCTGCCCAATCCTTAATGCTTATCTCTTTGATAATTTGCAAACTATCCCTACAGCATACAACTAGGTCAATTGTACTGCCTCCATTTTCTACTATATAGGTTAGTTTTCCACTCTCATCTCCAAACCACCACCCATTCAATATATAAAGCTCCTCTACCGCGCATAACTCTAGTAGTTTTTCTCCATTTCTGTTACATTCTTTATCCTGGCTATTTCTATTAACTAGTAATACCCCGTCCTCAAGTTGACTATAAACTGGTTTCTTGTCCCCTATCCTCGCGTTAAGATCGCCCATAATAATAATGCTTGCCTGATCATACGTACTTCTCATTCGTCTAATTTCTGTCGCTAAATTCTCAAAAAAATCATTCTGCGCAAATGGAGAGCTCAAAGGTGGATTATATATAAAAGCTATACATATTTCATTCCTCCAATTAACCCTATCTAATATTCTTATCCAGATTAATTCCTTAAACTCAGATTCTAACCGCTGTATTCTATCTTTTAAGTTGTTTTTGATAATCACTGAAATTCCGCCCGATATCCTTCCTCTATTGGATCTCCTTGATCCATATTGACTCCATACGATACACCCTTCTATCTTTAAGTCTTTCTTGTAATCAGCCCAAGTTTCTACAAGCCCAAGGATGTCCATTTCTTCCAGTAGCTCTTTAAAGTCTTCGTTACCTATTTTGCTCCATACTCCTTCAATGTTAACACATGATACCTTTAACTCTAGTTATTTTTTACCTCTATGTTCTAAACTCCCTGACTTACTTCTAGTTATTCTAGATCTTTCCACTTCCATTATACTTCCCTCCGGAGAGCAAATAACGTCCTTCTCAGACAGTTCTTCTGTGAGTTTTAATCTACTACCTGAACCCATCCCCTTCTTCTGAAAAAAGTCTTTTAGACTCACTGACCTACGCCTGGAAGTATCCTCAGCTCCTCCACGCGGCGCCGCTGTTGACATCCGGCTCGCCTCGTCGTTCCTCCCACTGTTATTTAACTCCGCTGGAAGATCTTTCCCAGCCAGAGTCTTGGTTCTGTCATCAGGTGTGGCGCTACTTCCTGGATTCGTGTCGACTCGACAGTCAGCTGTTTGTCCATCCTCCTCCACTAGGTGTTCGTCCCTCTGCCGTCTTCTGTTCCTCTGTAGAGTATGCAGATCGCTGTTGTCATCAGATTGTACGTTATCAGCCACTGTGCAGGCAGCTGACTGCCACATTCCTTCCTCTACAGGCCGTTGCACTTCCTGGTGTGATGAACTCAACTGTCTATCCATTTCTCGTAGCTGTGCAATTGACCAGATACACGACCAGTTACTGTCACCTACTATAAGACGTTTGCCTCTTATGTATGCTTTTAGTCCATAGTTCCTAGCTTTTACTAGGTGAAATCGCAAGACTCTCTGTTCCATAATTGTTTCTTTATCCATATCTCTTCTTACCCAAATCCTTTCTCCTTTCAAGTTCTTCCCATTGAGGATAATTTTGTTCGCCTTCAAAGCAGAAATCAACTTAACCTTAATAGGTCTTTTCCCTTTGATTCTCCCCAGCCTATATATTTCATCAATATCTTCTTCTTTACAATTTATCTTGATATGGTTATTTATAATATCCAACACTTTATTCGTTAGATCATTCGAATCCTCCTTTTCCTTCTCTGGAATGCCGTATATGAAAATATTTTTCCTCTTTGCGTCCTGGATAGTCAGCACAGTAGTAGCCCGTGTTGCACGGGGAAATTTATTAAATGCAATTAAAAGCATTCCTCGCCCCTCGATCCCTTGAAAATATTATTTTTTCTACTTTCTCCCCCAGTTTGCCTTACACTTCAATGCTGAGTTTGGTAGTTTACCTGTGATTATGTACAAACCAAAAATAGCCCCTGTAAACCCTCCTCCCCTTTAGTTCATAAAAGTAATTTGCAGCTTAATTTCTTCCCTTTTTATCTTGAACTTAAATACTGCATTTCACAAATTTACATGCAGCCGTTTTCCCGTGATGCTGTTGAGCAGGGACGTTTGATATGGCAACCTTGTCGTCATAAGAGCAGTACTGTTTTCTTTTTTGCTAGTTGCTTTACGTCGCACCGACACAGATAGGTCTTATGGCGACGATGGGACAGGAAAGGGCTAGGAGTGGGAAGGAAGCGACATGGCTGCAAGCAATTCTTACACTTGCAACCAGTTAGGTTTGAGTTCAAAGCTTGGGTAATGGCACAAAATAATGGATGTTGCTTGAAAGCTGATCTCTATCAGGGTAAAGGGCTGATTGTGGTCAGTAATCCAAAATTGGGACTTGGAGAATCTGTTGTGCTTACCTTTTGTGATTCTTTGATAGCTTCTTATCCAAATACTGTGTTTTCTTTTTAATTCGATAATTTTTTCACCAGTGCCAAATGGATATCTGAACTTGGGAAAAAAGGAATGAAAGGAACGGGTACTGTACGGTCAAACCGAGTTGCTAAGTGCCCTCTTCCTGACAAAAACATTGTGAAGAAGTGGAAGAGAGTAGATTATGTGTCCTATGTTGCCTCCAAACAGAACATCGTTGCTGTAGCATGGATGAACAACAATGCAGTTTTCATTCTATCCAATGAATCGGGCATATGCCCTCTTCAACAAGTCACAAGATACTCAGTAGCAGGTAAAAGTAGAATAACTGTACCTCAACCCATGGTGATAAACAAATATAACTCATATATGGGTGGGGTAGATCTAATGGGAAACAACGTAGTGAACTATAAGGTTTCAATCCGCGGGAAGAAGTGGTGCATAACAATAATATTTTGGTTATTTGATGTGTGCATGAACAATGCTTGGTTGCTTGCGAGATCTCATAGAATATCCCTAGACAGTCTTTCTTTTAGGAGAATATGTGTTCAAACACTTATCCAGAAATATGGTACCCCTCCGTAGACACCAGGACCAATGCGGTATTCTGATAGGGTAAACAAACCTGTTCGAGAGACTCATGGGGGTCATCTCATCATAACGGGGTAAGCAAAGGTGTCGCAAGGTGAAGATAATCATGGCTAGTGAGAGGTGCCAAGTTTCACTTCACATGCATTGTTTTGCTGAATATCACAAGAACTAAGACTCCTGTGTCATATTCTGTCATTATATTGTAGGCCGCCCCTTAGTGAACTTGACTAACAGCGAAGATAGGCGATCTTTACCGAGTGAGAAAGGCGGTGGCGAAATAAAGATGGAGTATGTTATTACGAGCTGTTTTGTAAATGTCTGGTGTGCAACGATATAATAGTGATGTAAAATTAAAGTTTAGTTGAGGTTGACTACAGTGACTCACATACTTATTCGGACACCTTAATTGTAGCCTTTGTTACACACTATGTCCCTATATTTAAGAGAAAATATTATACACGGAAACTAGTTTCTGATAGAACCCAATTTGACAGATTCAACACGGCGTTGAAATGTGTACTTTTAGTTAACAGGAGACAACCAGTGTCCCTGGAACCTCAGAACTCAGTTAACGTGCTTCAGCAAAATTATTCGGACACAAGTCAGTTGCCATGCAGAGGTCGTGTATAGAAGAGCCACGGACAGTATGAACGAAAACATTCAGTAAGTTAGAGTACTGTGTACAACTTAAGAGAAAATGGGCCGCAGAGGAAGAGAGAGCACAATCGAACAGCGGCAGCTAGTAATTTTTCCACCATGCTAAAGGTAAAAGTTGTCGTCAAATTGCTGAAATATTACAAATGAAGAAAATACAGTCTCTGATATTATCACAAGATTCCGGGAGGAAGATAGGATTGAACATCTACGGCAATACGAGACCCCCAAGAACTTATTCTGTGAGAGAAGAGAGTTATATCACAAGAAAGACAAAAAAAAGGAACCAACTTAAGTGCTCCAAAACTCATTATGGCGACTGCCGCAGACACCGGAAAGAAAGTGCATCCCAAAACGATAAGGAGAGCGCCTAGAAGAGGTAACTTGCATGGCCGTATTGCAGGAAGGACGCCCTTCATAAATCAAGTATATCGAAGAAAGAAAATGCTGTTTGCCAAAGAGCATGTTAGAGAGGACAATGAGTGGTGGAATGAGGTTATATTTGCTGACGAGGGTAAATTAAACATATTTCAGTCTTATGAGAGGATAACAGTTTGGCGGCGTCCTAATACTGAGCTTCAAGAGAAAAATCTGAAAGCAACTGTGAAGGATGGCGGTGGACATGTAATAGTGTGGGGGTGCATATCGACGAACGGAGTTGGTGAATTGGTTTTTATTGAGGGTAAAATTGACCACTTTCAATACCTTAGAATACTGAGGTACAATATGAAAAAGAGTGCCGAAAAATGTGGATTGGTGAACATTTTAAGTTTTATCAAGATAACGACCCAAAGCATATGGCCTGGAATGTAAGGATGTGGTTATTGTTTAATTGCCCAATGGTGCTTCATCCTCCCCCTTAATCACCAGACTTGAATGTGACTGCGAACCTTTGGGACAAACTTGATAAAGAAATAAGAAAAAACAACCATCACATCTAGAGAGCAGCTGAAAAACCCACTTCAAAAAGAGTGGCAGAAGATATCTCCCGATTACATCAGGAAATTAGTGGAGAGCATGCCAAGTTGACTCAGGGAAGTAATTAAAATGAAAGGAAAGACAACCAGACGCTGAACCTTTAGGATCATAAGTAAAAATGAAAGTGTACGAATAATTTTGTGCAATATTGGTTTTGGTTTTATTTTGTTTTTTAATTATTATATTTTCATTGACAGTGTTCATTAAAAATGATGGACGTTTAGTTTTCATATTCCTTACAGAAACTTGTATTTAATTTATATCAGTGATTTATTATTACTGAAATCACTAATACAAAGGAAAATGAAATAGATCATGTCTGTCCGAATAATTATGCGAGTCACTGTACATGTAATGTGCAGTGGCGGTTCGTGCTTGACGGGCTTTTGGGGGCTTCCCCCCCCCGCCTTTTCAAAAACACTTACCAATGCCGTAATTTCACTCTGTAACTGATTAGATAGAGGTGGACGAATGTATTGAAGTCGAACTTATGGTGTTGTACTATCCAGTTATACAATGTTAGTAATTTTATTTATTATTTTGGCTGTAAACATTTCGTTTTTCTATTTTCATTTTCATTGATATGACAAAGGCTTTCAGATCGTAACTGCTGCCCAGCAAGTGCGATGTCTTTTCTTGAGGCGCTCGGGCTGCGGCAGGGGAGCCCGCAGTAGGTTACTGTGTGAGGAGAGCCTGGAAAGACGACCTGGGCTTGTCGGGGGAAGGAAGAGCGCAGGGGGGGGGGGGGTTGTAAAGGCTGCACAGCGAAGCCCACAGCAACATCGCCAACTACATTACAATGTACCTAGAGGCTTTCCCAAGTCTTAAATTTTCCAAAACATGTTACAAAACAATTAATTCCATTAGACTGACTGTTTAAAACAATTCAGTTCTACAAAGAAGCTGAAATAAAGATTAAAAATATAACCATACAATGACGGCACTATTTGTAGGCTGGTCAAATTGGTAAATACGTCTTCATGCTGTGAGATTTGAACAAGGCGAGGGAAATTCAAACATGCACCGTTTATTTGTTTTCCTGAATGCCGTTATTATCGATTGTGGTTGTGATCAGTCGTGATTTCAGTAGCTGTTTGCCTATTACTGTGTGTGAATACGTATCATTGTAGTGTACTGTCGTAGTGCAAGCAAATTTTTGTTCAGCCAGTGTCATCGGATTATTATAATTATTATTATTTCTCTCTTTCTTTCTTTCTTAATCCTTTTACACTCCAGGGTTGGTTTTTCCCTCGGACTCAGTGAGGGATCCCACCCCTGCCGCCTCAAGGACAGTGTCCTGGAGCGTGAGACTTTGGGTTGGGGGATTCAACTGGAAAGGAGTACCAGTACCTCGCCCAGGAAGCCTCACCTGCTATGCTGAACAGGGACCTAGGGAGGGGGTGGGAAATTTGAAATCGATAGACAAGGAAGCGGCTGTGGCCTTAAGTTAGGTACCATCCCGGCATTTGCCTGGAGGAGAAGTGGGAAACAACGGAGAAACACTTCGAGGATCGCTGAAGTGGGAATCGAACCCCCTCTACTCAGTTGACCCTCCGAGGCCGCGTGGACCGCGTTCCAGTCCCATACAACTTTTCAAATTTCGTGGCAGAGCCGGGAATCGAACCCGGGCCTCCGAGAGTGGCAGATAATTACACTAACCACTACACCGCAGAGGCGGAACTATTATTATTATTATTATTATTATTATTTCATCTACAATATCATGGTGTAGTCAGTGAAAATTAAACCAGTTGGGGAGGGGAAGGGGATGGTGGCACAGCCCTGCGAGAGTAAAATGTCATGAACTGCCACTGATAATGTATACTTCACTACAATATTAAATTTCAAACACATTTTTATTTTCATGAATATTGAATTTTCACGACCGCATTGTAAACGAAACCAACTTTCAACCTATTAGGTCGTGTTACGTACATTTAGTACGTGTTGAAGAGATGTTAAGTACAGAACAAAAATGGCCAACCAGACACCAGTGGGACCCGAACCCACAACCTCCCGATTTCGCGTCGGTTGCTCTCCACCAAACGACTTTTTCAGGTTGTCTGGATAGACAACAATGTGCAGGAGATTAGAAGAAGTGTCAAAACAAAAAATAAGTTTAATCAAGGTTGCTGATGACCTCATTAGATTTTTATTTCACTTCTATCTATGCTCTGAATGAGGATCAGTGGTGATTGATTTCTATTATCATAGGTCAATGTCAGTACTTCGTCAGTATTATTTTCAACAGCATATGCCATTCAGATGTTACCCAGTAAACAAAACATTCTATGCGTACAGTATGGCGTAATCAGATGGTAAATGAGAGTACCACATATCAGTTATAAGATTATAAGTGTTATACAGATGATTCCTCAAAATAGCAATTGATCCCTTTACTGCTTCCAAGGCCATTCTGTTTATACGTTATAGAACTGTGCAGATACGGATATTATTTTCCCTCTAACTCAAACCTACGATTTCTATAGATTTTAACTAGCTATTGGTGCTTGCTGTTGGATGTACTATAATTTCCTACAACTATGATACAGGAGTGCAACTATAGAACAACTGTTTCTCTTCATTCATTATATTTTTGGAGATATTTAATTACTTCTATATAATATTCTGTATCTAAAGCTAGTAACAAAATAATTTAATAGTTTTTAAACTTGGAAGAAGGAGACATTCTTACAGCCAATCTTTACTATTAAGTACAAGTTGATAGACAGCTAATGTGAAGTACTTATAATTTATATGTTTAAATAGTCCACCTATTTAATAATATTGATAGGCTGTAAGAATTTATCCCTATTCCAATTTTAATTAATTGGTATTTAGATTGAAGCTGTCATGGCCCATAATACGAGACATTACAATATAGCTTGTGGCTTTTTGCCTTGTCAAGAAAACCAGGTGAATTTTTTTACGTTTCATCGTCACTACCCACTCGGAAAATTTGCAGACAGTGAGCCATCTAGTGACGAATGAGAGTACCACTTACAGTAGACCAATGGTGAAGTAGTCTCAAATCCAAACCGTTATTATTAGAGAAGTCTTTGTTGTGAACAGACAGACTAGATTCTGTTCTGAAGATACGGGAGTGATGTCTGCGAAACGTAAAAAATCTCACCTTGTTTTCTTAATTAATCAGTTTGGCTGAAGATGTTTTTCTTTTTCTGTTAGCTTTTAAACTGTTCCAGTGGAGGAAAGGTAGCTGGTCTCTAGTTGTATGTTTAGAACAGTGGTGTTCAAAGGTTTTGGTTGGTGTACCCCCAAAATCCAATTGTTTTTCATTCGTACCCCCAAAGTACGAGTATATTGTAAATATACCAGAAAAAACAAACGATTGTTGCTGGATGCCAAATAATATCTATATATAAAATAAGAGTTTTGTCTGGCTGAGGATTAGAGAACTGCAGGCGAGAAACGAAACCTCAATCAATCAATATCAATCAATCAATCAATCAATACTGATCTGCATTTAGGGCAGCCGCCCAGGTGGCAGATTCCCCATCTGTTGCTTTCCTAGCCTTTTCCGAAATGATTTCAAAGAAATTGGAAATTTATTGAACATCTCCCTTGGTAAGTTATTCCAATCCCTAACTCCCCTTCCTATAAATGAATATTTGCCCCAGTTTGTCCTCTTGAATTCCAACTTTATCTTCATATTGTGATCTTTCCTACTTTTATAAACGCCATTCAAACCTATTCGTCTACTAATGTCATTCCACGCCATCTCTCCGCTGACAGCTCGGAACATACCACTTAGTCGAGCAGCTCTTCTTCTTTCTCTCAATTCTTCCCAACCCAAACACTGCAACATTTTTGTAACGCTACTCTTTTGTCGGAAATCACCCAGAACAAATCGAGCTGCTTTTCTTTGGATTTTTTCCAGTTCTTGAATCAGGTATTCCTGGTGAGGGTCCCATACACTGGAACCATACTCTAGTTGGGGTCTTACCAGAGACTTATATGCACTCTCCTTTACATCCTTACTACAACCCCTAAACACCCTCATAACCATGTGCAGAGATCGGTACCATTTATTTACAATCCCATTTATGTGATTACCCCAGTGAAGATCTTTCCTTATATTAACACCTAGATACTTACAATGATCCCCAAAAGGAACTTTCACCCCATCAACGCAGTAATTAAAACTGAGAGGACTTTTCCTATTTGTGAAACTCACAACCTGACTTTTAGCCCCGTTTATCAACATACCATTGCCTGCTGTCCATCTCACAACATTTTCGAGGTCACGTTGCAGTTGCTCACAATCTTGTAACTTATTTATCACTCTATAGAGAATAACATCATCCGCAAAAAGCCTTACCTCCGATTCTACTCCTTTACTCATATCATTTTTATATATAAGAAAACATAAAGGTCCGATAACACTACCCTGAGGAACTCCCCTCTCAACTATTACAGGGTCAGACAAAGCTTCACCTACTCTAACTCTCTGAGATCTATTTTCTAGAAATATAGCAACGCATTCAGTCACTCTTTTGTCTAGTCCAATTGCACTCATTTTTGCCAGTAGTCTCCCATGATCCACCCTATCAAATGCTTTAGACATGTCAATCGCGATACAGTCCATTTGACCTCTAGAATCCAAGATATCTGCTATATCTTGCTGGAATCCTACAAGTTGAGCTTCAGTGGAATAACCTTTCCTAAAACCGAATTGCCTTCTATCGAACCAGTTATTAATTTCACAAACATGTCTAATATAATCTGAAAGAATGCCTTCCCAAAGCTCACATACAATGCATGTCAAACTTACTGGCCTATAATTTTCAGCTTTATGTCTATCACCCTTTCCTTTATACACAGGGGCTACTATAGCAACTCTCCATTCATCTGGTATAGCTCCTTCGACCAAACAATAATCAAATAAGTACTTCAGATATGGTACTATATTCCAACTCATTGTCTTTAGTATATCCCCAGAAATCTGATCAATTCCAGCCGCTTTTCTAGTTTTCAACTTTTGTATCTTATTGTAAATGTCATTGTTATCATATGTAAATTTTATTACTTCTTTGGCCTTAGTCTCTTCCTCTATCTCGACATTATCCTTGTAACAAACAATCTTTACATACTGCTGACTGAATACTTCTGCCTTTTGAAGATCCTCACATACACACTCCCCTTGTTCATTAATTATTCCTGGAATGTCCTTCTTGGAACCTGTTTCTGATACCCTTCCATTTTTCACTAAAATTTGTATGACTTCCAATTATGCTTGCCATCATCTTATCCTTAGCTGCCTTCTTTGCTAGATTCAATTTTCTAGTAAGTTCCTTCAATTTCTCCTTACTTCCACAGCCATTTCTATATTTCTTTCCAGTCTGCACCACCTTCTTAGTCTCTTTATTTCTCTATTATAATAAGGTGGGTCTTTACCATTCCTTACCACCCTTAAAGGTACAAACCTGTTTTCGCATTCCTCAACAATTTCTTTAAACCCATCCCAGAGTCTGTTTACATTTTTATTTACCGTTTTCCACCGATCATAGTTACTTTTTAGAAACTGCCTCATACCTGCTTTATCAGCCATATGGTACTGCCTAACAGTCCTACTTTTAAGACCTTCCTTTCTATCGCATTTATTTTTAACTACCACAAAAACAGCTTCATGATCACTAATACCATCTATTACTTCAGTTTCCCTATAGAGCTCATCTGGTTTTATCAGCATCACATCCAGGATATTTTTCCCTCGGTTGGTTCCATCACTTTCTGAATCAGCTGTCCTTCCCATATTAACTTATTTGCCATTTGTTGGTCATGCTTCCTGTCGTTCGCATTTCCTTCCCAATTGACATCTGGCAGATTCAGATCTCCCGCTACAATCACATTTCTTTCCACGTCGTTTCCCACATAGCTGACTATCCTATCAAATAATTCCGAATCCGCATCAGTGCTACCCTTTCCCGATCTGTACACTCCAAATATATCAACTTGCCTATTATCTTTAGAAATGAGCCTTACACCTAGAATTTCATGTGTCTCATCTTTAACTTTTTCGTAGCTTACAAATTCTTCTTTCACCAGAATGAAAACTCCCCCTCCCACCTTTCTTATCCTATCTCTACGATACACACTCCAGTGCCGTGAGAAAATTTCTGCATCCATTATATCATTTCTCAGCCATGATTCAACTCCTATTACAATATCTGGTAAATATATATCTATTAAATTACTTAATTCTATTCCTTTCTCGGATACGAGTATCGGCCGACGACGAAAGGGAAAAATGGAAGGGGTCCAACACTTCATAGAACGAAGGTATCAACCTAAGAAGGGCAAGGGCCACAAAGGGCGTGAAAATGAAGGACTCGCTAGGCCTCCATACGTAATACCATCGGGGTCGAAAAGAGACAAAAGTTGACCAAGGGAAGTCGGGTAGGATAGTAGAAAGTGAGGAACCTGGTACATCGTACAGTTTGCATATTTGCTGGGAGATTTTTAGAAGATAGGTCCAGCAGCAATGTTGTTGCTTCCTTAGCACCACCCAGGGTTCACCTTAACCTTCCTTGAGATGGGCATCTCTGTTTCCTTAATTACATATTTCCCACTCCCACGCTGGAACTTTAAAAAGACAAACTGGACGAAATTCTCTGAAGAGCTGGACAAAATGTATCAGATGGATTCCTGCATTCAATAATAATTATCAGAGATTTGTAGGGCATGTGAAATCTGTAGCCAAAAAGCACATCCCAAGAGGCTACATGATGGACGTTCCTGGCTGGAATGAACAGAGCAACTCCCTATACAAAGATTTTCTTGAAAAGAGGTGCCCATACGACTGATGAAGAGCTATTACGGAGTCTGGATAAAAATCGTAGACAGGAATGGACAGAAACAGTTAGTAACTAGGATTTCTCTCACTCGAATAGAGAATCCTGGAGCCTACTGAGAAAACTTGGAGGAAGCTCAACAGGACTTAGAGAGAAGTCAACTATCTCACCAAACAAAATAGCCCCCCATATTGTTTTAACTTCAACGGTTACTAAAAAAAGAAACTAAGGATGCTTAAACATACCTCTCCAACTTCTTCCGAATACTCTGAAACCTTCACGATTGATGAGGTTGATACAGCATTAAAGGACATGAAAGTTGGTAAGGCACCAGGTTTTGATGGAATACATCCTGAGTTTATTGCAAATATGGGACGGAATGCGAGAAGGTGGTTAACGTGCTTCTTTACCCACATACTTCAGACAGGTATTCTTCCTAAGGGGTTTAAGAAGGCTAAAATCCTTGCCATATTGAAACCTGGAAAACCGAAAGATAAACCACAAAGCTACAGACCAATCGCTCTCCTCAGCTATTGCTATAAACTCCTTGAAAGACTTATATACAATAGAATTGGTATTGTAATTAATCAACATATTCCTATTGATCAAGCTGGTTTTAGGCAGAATCGTAACTGTTGTGACCAAGTCCTTGCATTCACAACATGCATTGAAGCAGGCTTCCAGCAACAGTTAAAAAGACTTTGCTGTTTTTTTCGGATCTATCTGCTGCTTATGACACGGTTTGGATAGAAGGCATGCTGTAAAAACTGATTAAAGCTGTTCCTTGCTTAAAAATTACTACACTAATTGACAGAATGTTAAGCAACCGACTATTTCAAGTTCACTCAGAACACAGCAGAAGCAAATTCCACAAAGTCAACAATGGTCTGCCTCAAGGGTCGGTTCTATCTCCTACTCTCTTCAACTTATACATCCACGACCTGCCTGAAACAGTGTCCCGAAAGTTCATATATGCGGACGATATTTGCCTTACAATTCAACGACCCAACTTCGCAGAAGCTGAAATAGTTCTTAACCGAGACCTTGAACTGTTGGATGACTACTTTCAAAGATGGTACCTTCATCCCAATCCACAGAAAACAGTGACATCTACATTCCATCTGAACAACGCAGAAGCAAACCACCATCCAAGGGTTTTCTTCAAGGGCCATGAACTACAATATTGTGCCAATCCCAGTTACTTAGGAGTAACATTGGACAGGTCTCTTACGTACAAAAATCATCTGCAGAAAACCGCCAACAAACTAAAAAGTCGTAATAACATTCTCCAACGATTGGCTGGAACTTCCTGGGGAGCGGATGGAAACACATTAAGGACAACATCTCTGGCCTTAGTCTATTCTGCAGCAGAATACTGCTCTGGTGTTTGGCTTAACAGTGCTCACACACAGCTAGTAGATTCACAACTTCGTCAAACCATGCGAATCATAACTGGTACACTTCGTGCTACACCGACCCAATGGTTACCGGTTCTCAGCAATATACTACCTCCACATATCAGGAGACAGAAGGCCCTTTTTCAGCTATGGGCCAGAATGCTAAAGAATGAACGTCTACCTGTTCATGAGGATATCAGACAGAAATGCACACGCCTGAAGTCTCGCCAGCCTGCTTGGAAGACAGCCGTGAAGATAACATCTAGTGAATTCAACCCCACCTCTAAATGGTTAACAGAGTGGTCTTTATCCCCAGCTCGGGCAATAGTGGATATTAATAACCCATCCACAAAGCTGGCAGGCTTTGATCTGCCACGTTGCACCTGGAGTAGACTAAACCGCATGAGATGTGGAGTAGGTAGAACAGCATCTACTTTACACACCTGGGGCTGGTCAGTTTCTCCATACTGTGATTGTGGGGAGGTTCGACAAACAATGAAACATGTAGTGCAGGAATGTCCACTCCGTGCTTTCACTGGCACCATGGAAGACCTCAACACAGCAACACCCGAAGCAGTGAAGTGGGTGGCGGGTTTGGACATTCACATTTAGTGACATGTACATCACTCGCACTCAGTGTGTATATATGAACTGTCAGAGTTGATGGGTGGATAGCGATGTAAATATATTGTGTTTTCTTCTTGTACTTTCAAACTTTGTAAATTGCTTTCTTTGACTGTATAGATATGATAATTTGTATTTACTTTGTACTCATCTTTCACTGGTTGTGTAAATAGTTTATGGGTTGTCATTATTCATCATACGCCAAATAATAATAATAACCATACAAAACTACTGTACAATTAATTGGAAACATGATTAAGAATAGACTCTTTCAAGTTGTTCTAGGGAACAGGACTAGCAAGCTGAGAAGATTGAATAATGGTCTCCCTCAAGGATCAGTCTTGGCTCCTCTCCTGTTCAATCTGTATGTATCAGATTTGCCACCAACGTAATACAGAAAATTTTGCTATGCTGATGATATAGCTTTAGCTATAAGTCACAGTAACCTGAAAGAAACGGAGAACATTTTAACTGATCTTTCCATTCTTAATGACTATTTTCGGAAATAGAGACTCCAAGCAAACACCAGAAAAATTTAGGTGTCCTGCTTTCACCGAAATAACAAAATGGCAAGCTGTACTCACCAAGTGTCTTTTAATAGTAAGGTCCTCCGACGCAATAACTACCCAAAGTACTTAGGTATCACATTAGATCGGACACTCTCCTTCAGGCGACATCTAGTAAATACAGCATCAATGATTAGGAGTCGTAACAACATTCTGCAGAAGTTGTGTGGTACAACCTGGGGTGCTTCTGAAACTACCTTGAGATGTTCTGCCCTTGGCTTAGTTTTCTCTGCGGCAGAATATTGTGCTCCTATGTGGATCAACAACTGCCATGTGAAACTTGTGGACACTCAGCTCAACAACACAATGAGGATTATTTCAGGCGTAATAAGATCAACTCCTACCCATTGGCTTCCTGTCTTGAGCAACATCATGCCTCCTTCATTCCGTAGAGCACAAGCACTGTTGAGAGAAAACGCTACGCCAAGATAAATGAGAACCCTGACTTGCCCATCCGCTCCAATATTCCTGACCTCAGAGAAACAGGTTGAAATCTAGAAATCCGCCAGTTAAGTTCACTCAGAAGCTCATAGAAGACAATTTCAGCCCCTATGTCTAATGGAAGGAAGAATGGATCTCAAAAACTGGTGAACATCTCTGGCCTTTCTTCCCACCTAATTCGAGGTATGATCTAACAAGAAGAACTTGGACCATCCTCAATAGGATTCGATGCGGCCATGGAGTCTGTGCTGCGTCCCTGTATAATTTGGGAAAGATACAATCCCTCAAGTGAGACTGTAGTGCTGCTTTTCAAACCATCGAACACATTGTAAAGGTGTGTAGCAGAAGAGCCTATTCTGGAGATTGGTTTGATTATCTAGAGGCCAATACAGAGGCTCTAGAATGGATAACAACTTTGGACATTAAAATATAATGTACTTGCTTTCCAGTTTCCGTATATATATGCCATACGATAAATAAATAACCTGGCACAAGTGAAAGAAATGCCAGGACTTATCGACTAGGGAAATTGTGAAGGTGATTGTAAAAATGAGAAAATATCGTAAAGGAATGATCGATTGAAGAATAAGACAAGAGGGAGTGATGAAAGGTAGAATGATTCACTTTACATTAGATGCCCTAATATCACAGAGTCGGAAGAAAACTAAATATGAAGGTCGACAGTAAAGAAATTGACCAACAATAACATTGCATTGACCATTGTTTGTTGTGATGTGCTTTGTGTCTTCTGCTGCCAATAACCTCCGATAGATGGGAATACTGTTGTGTACCGAGTCGCTGCCTACGATTGAGTATGATGGTGGTGGTGATGATTGTTTTATGAGGAAGTACAACTAGGCAACCGTCCTCTATATAACACTAATCAGAGAGAAAAAATGGAAGGGGTCCGACACTTCGAAAAATTAAGGTATCGACCAAAGGAAGACAAGGGCCACAAAGGGCATGAAAATGAAAGACTCCCTAGGCCTCATTGGGCTCTACCCTGATAGTGTTTTATATTATATAATAGTTGAATTAATCATGGATTTCATGACGCTAATAGTTTAAATTCTGCTTATCAATTGTTGATATGTACTCACTAGCAATGAGCGAACATCGCTAAAAAATAATAATGACATGACGCAATCAGCTAATTCAGAGTATAAAATACTGGGGAGAAATGAACTATTTACACAGAAAAACAAGATCATGTGTTAAAATGTATTCGCTGTGTTATGATATCCTACAATCTGGAACGGTGCCCAAGGTGCAGAAATGATGTCATATTGAACTATAGTGCACTTTAATCCACCAAAATGCCGGTAAATCAATTTTAAATTCAAGGTTACTTCACATGACTAGATCAAAGTAAGTTATGGTCCCCGTCGATGACTAACTGGCTATCCTGCTGGGCTTGTCTTTATTCGAACGAGAACGGGCTTCGAATTCCGGTCGGTTCAGGCATGTCGACCTTCGTTGGTTAATTCCTCTGGCTAGAGGTAAGGCTGTATGTGCCGTCTCAACATAAGAATTCATCTTAGGAAGGGCTCCATCGTCACAGATGCACAGGTCGCTCCTGGGTTCGTCAACTCCAAAGACCTGCCACACACATCTCCGGAGGCCGTACGCCATTATTTTTTTATATTTACTGAACACCAATCCAGAAATCAATTATTAATATTACTACATAACAGAAATGTACGGTTTATGTGGACCGGCTGGAATTGATCAGATTTCTGGGGATATACTAAAGACAATGGGTTGGGATATAGTACCATATCTGAAGTACTTATTTGATTATTGTTTGGTCGGAGGAGCTATACCAGATGAATGGAGAGTTGCTACAGTAGCCCCTGTGTATAAAGGAAAGGGTGATAGACATAAAGCTGAAAATTACAGGCCAGTAAGTTTGACATGCATTGTATGTAAGCTTTGGGAAGGCATTCTTTCTGATTATATTAGACATGTTTGTGAAATTAATAACTGGTTCGATAGAAGGCAATTCGGTTTTAGGAAAGGTTATTCCACTGAAGCTCAACTTGTAGGATTCCAGCCAGATATAGCAGATATCTTGAATTCTGGAGGTCAAATGGACTGTATCGCGATTGACCTGTCTAAAGCATTTGATAGGGTGGATCATGGGAGACTACTGGCAAAAATGAGTGCAATTTGACTAGACAAAAGAGTAACTGAATGGATTGCTATATTTCTAGAAAATAGATCTCAGAGAGTTACAGTAGTTGAAGTTTTGTCTGGCCCTGTAATAGTTGAGAGGGGAGTTCCTCAGGGCAGTGTTATCGGACCTTTATGTTTTCTTATATATAAAAATGATATGAGTAAAGGAGTGGAATCGGAGGTAAGGCTTTTTGCGGATGATGTTATTCTCTATAGAGTGATAAATAAGTTACAAGATTGTGAGCAACTGCAACGTGACATCGAAAATGTTGTGAGATGGACAGCAGGCAATGGTATGTTGATAAACGGGGTTAAAAGTCAGGTTGTGAGTTTCGCAAATAGGAAAAGTCCTCTCAGTTTTAATTACTGCGTTGATGGGGTGAAAGTTCCTTTTCGGGATCATTGTAAGTATCTAGGTGTTAATATAAGGAAAGATCTTCATTGGGGTAATCGCATAAATGGGATTGTAAATAAAGGGTACCGATCTCTGCACATGGTTATGAGGGTGTTTAGGGGTTGTAGTAAGGATGTAAAGGAGAGTGCATATAAGTCTCTGGTAAGACCCCAACTAGAGTATGGTTCCAGTGTATGGGACCCTCACCAGGAATACCTGATTCAAGAACTGGAAAAAATCCAAAGAAAAGCAGCTCGATTTGTTCTGAGTGATTTCCGACAAAAGAGTAGCGTTACAAAAATGTTGCATTGTTTGGGTTGGGAAGAATTGGGAACATGCATCATTTTCAAAAATATTTTTTTTGAAAAGTACACCAATGAAATAGTACGTAAACGTATTACATTGTGGTATGTTGCCTTGTTTTCTACCATTAAAAAAATATTTAATAGTGCCTTTCCGCAAGGCGAGTGAAACGGCCTCTGACGTAAGCGGCGCGCTGTGACGTCACGATCCAGTACCGCATGGAGCTCTACCAGTCGTTGTGCATCAGCCGTTGCTAAAAGCCGATTGTTTATTATTCATGATCGCGAATAACTTCAAAATGACAGAAGAAAGGTTCAAAACAGCACAATCAGACAATCTATCTTGAAAAATAGTGACTTTTGTGGCCGCAGAAATTCGCGGATAACAAGCAAGTTTGTAAGTGGCGTCTTTTATATACGTGCAATGTACTGTAACCCATAGTATTAGGATAACAACGAACCTGGATAGGTATCACATCACTTTCAACATTTCCTTCTAGACTGATTCCCTTATTAAAGAATAACATTACATTTTCGGGCTTTCAGCATTAGTAAAGTAAGAAATCGGATTTCAGCACTAACATAAACATATAGGTTGTATTATAGTACTAGTCCGCTTCTGTGGTGTAGTGGTTAATGTGTGCCACTCCCGGAGGCCCGGTTTCGATTCCCGGCTCTGCCATGAAAGTTGAAAACAAATAGTACGAGGGCTGGAACGGGGTCTATTCAGCCTCGGGAGGTCAACTGAGTAGAAGGGTTTCGAATCCCACCTCAGCCATCCTCGAAGTGGTTTTTCGTATTTTCCTACTTCTCCTCCAGGCACCTAAGGCCACGGACGTTTCCTTCCCTCTTCCTTGTCTATTCCTTCCGATCCTCCCATCCTCCAACAAGGCCCCTGTTGAGCATAACAGGTGAGGCCGCCTGGGCGAGATAATGGCCCTCCTCACCAGTTTCATCACCATACTCAAAGTCTCACGTTCCAGGACACTGCCCTTGAAGTGGTAGAGGTGAAATCCCTCGCTGAGTCCGAGAGAAAACCAACCCTGAAGGATAAACTGATTAAGAAAGAAAGAAAGAAAGAAGGAAAGAAAGAAAGATCATAGTACTATAGGGCTATAATCTATCATTCCCAAAAAAAAATATATTTATGGTTGGGACAACTGGCCTACCGTCTTCCAGGGCCCATGAAGGAGAAATATCTTTGTGGAGGGAAAAAGTTAAACATGATAAAGATAAATATGACTTCATCTAGTTTTCACAAGTCGGGCTGAGTGGTTCAGACTGTTGAGGTGCTGGCCTTCTGACCCCAACTTGGCAGGTTCGATCCTGGTTCAGTACGGTGGTAGTTGAAGGTGCTCAAATACGTCAGCCTCGTGTCGGTAGATTTACTGGCACGTAAAATAACTCCTGCAGGACTAAATTCCTGCACATCGGCGTCTCCGAAAATCGTACAAGTAGTTAGCGGGGCGTGAAGCCAATAACATTAATTACATTTGGCTTTTAACAAGCTGAGCATATCAGGAAAGAAAAGTGTCCTGGTGACATTTTAGTCGCTCAATACAGGAATGTCTTTGGGTGCTGTGACTTTTACTTTTTTTTTTTTTTTTTGCTTTACGGCACACCGTCACATATAGGTCTTATGGCGACGATGGGACAGGAAAGGCCTAGGAATGGGAACAAAGCGGCCGTGGCCTTAGGTACAGCCTCAGCATTTGCCTGGTGTGAAAATGGGAAACCACGGAAAACCATCTTCAGGGCTGCCGGCAGTGGGGTTCAAAATCCACTCTCTCCCGGATGCGAGCTCACAGCTGCGCGCTCCTAACCGCACGGCCAACTCGCGCGGTATTTTTACCCTTCGGTTTATGACTTGGCTTGTATAACCTAAAACTTAGGCTAAGTTGGATAATATTTTAAACACCTACATCACTATTTTCACCTGTGTGCAATTATATTATTTATTTCATTAATATTATGATAATTATTATAATATAGGTTAGGTTTGGAGAATACTTTAATAATCAGCATTATTTAATGCACTGTTTGTTACTTTCATATTCCAAGATGTAATTGAAGCATTTAAATAAAGCATCATACATTAAAATTTAAAGTTTTACCACTAGAACAGCTGACATAGAAAAGTGGTTTGAAAATTCAAACAAATTCATCTTACGTTAAAATCTTCAAAAAAATAAACTGTAGACTTTTCCGATATATCACCAGCATTTCTCCAGCTCGCCAAAATCCATTTCTCTCTAGTTTTAGCGTCTTTGGAACGTTTATAAACAATTTGTTTATGGTATGCGATGTGCTATTGCACATCGGAACTCTACACCATTTATAAGTTTTCTGCCTCACTGTCTGCGCAGGATTCATTTTAAGTCTAAAATATACCACTCAGATTATTATCCAATGTATAGACCTCGAATTTAACCATACTAGACACTAACGTAAAGTAGAAATACGCGAAGTGTATCCTGCTTCTCACAGCACACTATGTGTTATTTCGTCTGCTAATTCAGCCAACCTGTACGATGACGTCAGGCCAATGAGATCGCGTACTTGCGTGACGTGACATTTTCGTAGATTTTTATCATGTTTGGAGTTATTATTTGTACATTCTGATCACATTTTTGAATTCTGCATGCAATTTTGAATCAGATTAGCATATTTTTAATTAAAACCCCAGATCATGCATGTTCCCTATTGAGAGAAAGAAGAAGAGCTGCTCGACTAAGTGGTATGTTCCGAGCTGTCAGCGGAGAGATAGCGTGGAATGACATTAGTAGACGAATAAGTTTGAATGGCGTTTATAAAAGTAGGGAAGATCACAATATGAAGATAAAGTTGGAATTCAAGAGGACAAACTGGGGCAAATATTCATTTATAGGAAGGGGAGTTAGGGATTGGAAAAACTTACCAAGGGAGATGTTCAATAAATTTCCAATTTCTTTGAAATCATTTCGGAAAAGGCTAGGAAAGCAACAGATAGGGAATCTGCCACCTGGGCGACTGCCCTAAATGCAGATCAGTATTGATTGATTGATTGATGATTGATTGATTGAGATATTTAGTTTGCCGTTGAGGTAAAAATATTTCTTAATCACTGTCAATATTTTTAACGTATTAATGTTAATATTAGTCTTCTCTGAAAAGCTTTCTCTAAAAATATGTTTCAACTTTTTACTTTTGTTTGATCCTCAGTGTGAAGAAGTGTTGATCCTGACGAGAAACACATCTCATCATGTCAATGGAGATTTCTTCGTAATGAACTTGCAACATTAGGAAAGAAATTGCTACAAAAAATGAAAGAAGGTTTGGAAAGGCTATTTTCCAAATTTACTCAGGGAATGGATCACATGACTCAACTTTGCCTAAAGGTATGATGACTTGAACACTTGTTGAAATAACAAGTGTTTCTTTAATATCTAACGTGATCCAATGAACTACCTTCATCAGAACTAAGCGACAACCGCAGGCTTCTGTTCTAAAAGACTAAATAGCAATTTATTTTAGAAAGACGTCTAAACTACAGACCTGAAATAATACTGCAAACAGAAGGAACAGAGGACAATTGTGTCACTTAAAGCTTCATTGTTTGAAGTAATCGTCCCTGTTATGTATGTCTACTACAACTTGCTAGTTGTAGAAATGTTAAAGTGAGGATAGACGCGATACTTCGCGTAGAGTTGAATTTCTTAGGAAGTGTTGGCACTTTATTTTCACTTTATGTACTGAAACACTGACTATGACTTTGTTTCCATAGAAATATAGGAACTGGTATTAGCGGAATATTCCTGCTAAGAAAGAAACCGGAACCCAGTGGTTGTTTCGGGTAGGATTACCACCAAAGTTCAGTATAACTCGCAGATTTTGAGGTTATTATTGCTTTATGAGGAAATATAGTGCTCCACACATCGGCGACCCTCAGACTTATGCGTTTTAGTGGCCTCTTACGACAGGCAGGGGTACTGTACCCCTCCCCCCCCCCCCCCACCGACCATTACAATATGACTTCAGTGCAATTACATGCTTTGTAAACTTGGCAGGCACGTGGAAGGGGTACCGCTTTGACAGGGAATCGAAAGAAAGAAAGAAAGAAAGAAAGAAAGAAAGAAAGAAAGAAAGAAAGAAAGAAAGAATCTCGTCGAGGAATACAGCAGCCACACCAGTGGGTTATCGCCTTTGATCGCAGAAAAACTGTGGCGTTTTGAGACTGTGGATTATTAAACATCCGTGACACTGGTACCCATGCTGGATGTAATTTGGCCACAGCGGTGTGAGTGTGGAATCTGTGAGACGAGGACGGACGAATTGATCGACGCGACGCGACGTGAAGGAATCCCAACAGCTAGAGCACAACTAAACGGGAGGATACACATCTCGTGGACCAGGCTGTTACGGGTATTACAACTACATCACACTGCCTCATTGATAGTAGATAGATATGTAGATAGGTATATAGATTGTAGATAGATAGGTATGCAGGTAGATAGATAGATTTGTAGGTAGATATGTAGGTGGATAGACAGATAGGTATGTAGGTAGGTAGATAGATAGATTGTAGATAGATAGGTATCCAGGTAGATAGATGTGTAGACAGCTATATAGATGTGTAGGTAAGAATATACATAGATAGGTCTATGTAGACAGGTAGATGTATATATATGCAGATAGTTAGATGGGTAAGTATGGATAGATAGACAGATAGATAGATTGATAGGTGGGTAGATAAATAGATAGGTAATTATGTAGACAGGTAGATAGGTAGATAAATGGTTAGATAAATAGATAGATAGATAGATAGATAGAGAGACCGCTTAGTAGGTAGGCAGATATGTAGACATATATAGATAGATAGATAGATAGATAGATAGATAGATAGCTGTCAACATCGAGGTTTTATTCTTTTCAAGGCCCTCTTTCTACTAGCTATCATTGTCCGCTTTCCTCAAATGTGTACTGCTGCAATAATGTAGGTCTCTTACAATAAATCAGGTGCGTTGTCTTCAACATTTTCATTTTCCATCAGCTACTTTCCCCACGTATAGTTGTTCTGTATATCCTGCAGTTATTTTAAAATTACATCCCGATCTGTTATCTCTGTCCAATGATTTTACTTTTATTCTCTTTAACAACTTTGGCATTCTCGAGAATTGCCTTCTTATTTAGTCTTCGTGTTATCTTTAACTATGTATTTATCTGTATCTCTACATTTACTTTGAATCCTCTCATACCGTCTTTTTTATCTCCATCTATCGTGTTGCTACACTTCCTGCATATTGCTTGACCTCAAAATAATTTATATTCCCCTCTTCCCTCTTCACAATATAGGATAACATGCGTTCCAAGAATTGTAGTAGGATATCTCGTCTTATTTCCAGAGGCACATGTATAATGCGCATTTAAATTCTTCTTTAATAAACTGCCATAATCATTCACTGTCTGATTCAGTTACAAAGTTGTTGATCTTCTCGCAAGTCTTATACTAAAACAACTCCTAAGCCTCTCTGCTATTCTTCTCTCTCTCTTCAATCCTGACGTCCTGCAGGCGTTGTGGTGGTCATTGTGATATCCTAGATCATTCTTCTTCATGATTCCCTGTCATTGACTTGCTCTATTAGAACACGCATTGTTCTTCCACATGTACTGGTATTCTTGTTTGGACTCTTCCTCGTAGCCTCTGTCCCTCGGTTGTTCCCTACATATTTTCTGGTCCTCTCCTCATTAAATTGTCAAAGTATTTCAGTTGATGGAGGCGAATTTGGCCTGAGATTCTCCTTTCAATTTTAAGCTCTTTTAGGATGGAGTTATTTGTGCGTTGATCAGCCCATGAAATTCTTAACATCCTTCTTCACCAAAATATTTCTCTTAAATATATTTTCCATGTCCTACTTAAGATCCACGACTCGCATCCATACATTCGTATGAGAAATACTCGACAGTTTGCCAGCCTTATTTTCAGATTCTTAGAAGTCTGTCCATCCTTCTACAATCTTTTTAATTGTTTCATTGTCACCTTCGATTACCTCTTCGTTTTCTCTATTCTCCTGATCACCACGAAATTAGTTTGTTCTTAATCTTCTTTCAATTCCATCTCTTCTTTACTTCTTCTCAGAATTTTAATCACCTCCAATGTATATTTTAGCTGGAAATAGAGTGCCTTGAAATAATATACCTCGATGCTGCAGACTATGTCGGAGTGTACGGGCATTTTTTTTGTGATGTAGCTGTAGGTTCCTTAGTAGGTAGAGTGTTTGTGATGCAGCTGTACGACCCATAATAGCTACAACCATAAGATGTGTACCCTCTTGTTCGGAAGTGCGACGAGGCCGTCGGGATCCTTCACATCGGTCAGTTCGTCCCCCCGTCTCGCCGATTTCATACTCGCATCACTGTGGCTGCATTCCGTCCAACACGAGAACCAATGTCTCGGATGGATAATCCGCAGTCTCGATATACAGTCGCTACGATCATTGGAACCCCAGCCGGCATCAAAGTGAGCGGAACATCTTTGAAAGAAGGTCATACTCTGCAAGTGAAGCAACTGGGTTCCTGAAAAAAAATGAAAGGGAAAAGCGTTTTTACCAAACAATATCGGCTTTCTGTTCCACGCGTTACTGTGTCTAAGTTTATTGTGGAACGCGTTGAAAGCGAATGAACGAAATGTAAGTCACCAAGTGGCAACATCGTGATACCAGAAGCCCAGCCAAGAGGGTTCTGATGGACGAAAGAGTGTGTTCTGCTACAACTGAAGTGTTGCCCGCTGGTCGTTCAATGGACGTCGCGACTGTACCACAATTCTCCCACGTTCATTTTCGACAGCCTCTTTGTGCGACTGCTGTGTTCCTCAACGGGACAATGGTAATAATAATGATAATAATAATAATAATAATAATAATAATAATAAATGAAAAATAAATAAATAAATAAATAAATAAATAAATAAATAAATAAATAAATAAATAAATAAATATATTGGCAGGGAGGTTTGAGAGGGTATTTATTTGACTTGGAAAACAAAGAAAGGAAGAATATCGTCGAGAAATACAGCAACCACACCAGTGGGTTATCGCCTTTATCACAGGAAAACTGTGGCGTTTCGAGACTCTGGATTATTAACCATACGAGACACTGGTACCCGTGTTGGGTGGAATACGGTCGCAGGGATGTGAATGTGGAATCTGTAAGACGAGGACGGACGAACTGACTGACTTGAACGAATCCCGACAGCTAGAGCACAACTGAATGGGAGGATACACATCTTGTGGGCCAGGCTGTTAAGGGTATTACAATTACATCACATTCCCTCATTGACAGGTAGATAGATAGATAAGTAGATAGGTAGATAGATATGTAGATAGATATGTAGATAGGTAGATAGATGTGCAGACAGGTAGTTAGTAATACAGGTAGGTAGACAGATATGTAGACAGGTAGTTTTTTTTTGCTAGGGGCTTTACGTCGCACCGACACAGATAGGTCTTATGGCGACGATGGGATAGGAAAGGTCTAGGAGTTGGAAGGAAGCGGCCGTGGCCTTAATTAAGGTACAGCCCCAGCATGTGCCTGGTGTGAAAATGGGAAACCACGGAAAACCATCTTCAGGGCTGCCGATAGTGGGATTCGAACCTACTATCTCCCGGATGCAGACAGGTAGTTAGTAATGTAGATAGGTGGATAGAAATGTAGTGAATAGCTTATAGATAGATATATGGCCTTCAGCATTGAGGTTTTATTCTTTTCAAGGCCCTCTGTCTACAACCTATCATTACGTATGTCGGGTGTGTACTGCTGCAAACATGTAAGTTTCCTACCAGCGACTTTCCCCAAATATTATAATGTTATATCTTCTTGCAGTTGTTTTAAAATTCATCCTGATCCTTTATCTCTGTGTCATACTTTAAACTGTATTCCCTTTGACCAATATAGCATTCTGTCGAATTAGATTCATATTTCGGTTCCGTGTTATCTTTTAAGTATGAATTCTTCTGTCTCTTTACATTTACTACTACGAATCCTCTCATACCTCCTTTGTTTCTGTGTTTATCGTGTTGCTACATTTCATGCATCCTGCTTGAATCCCCATTGGTTTATAATTCTTTCTTTCTTTCCTTCATTCTTTCTTAAAATGTACTATATCATGCGTTCCAACAATTGTAGTAGGATATCTCATCTTATTTCGAAAGGCACATATATAATGCTAGTTGAAATTCTGCTATATTAATTCACTGTTTTATTCAGTTACAAAGTTGTTCATCTTCTCGCAAGTCTTACACTTAAACAACTCCTAAGCCTCTCTGCTATTCTTCTCTTCAATCCTGACGCCCTGCATTGTGGTGGTCATTGTGATATCCTAGATCATTCTTCTTCATGATTCCCTGTCATTGACTTGCTCTATTAGAACACGCATTGTTCTTCCACATGTATTGGTAATCTTGTTTGGACTCTTCCTCGTAGCCTCTGTCCCTCGGTTGTTCCCTACATATTTTCTGGTCCTCTCCTCATTACATCGTCAAAGTATTTCAGCTGATGGAGGCGAATTTGGCCTGAGATTCTCCTTTCAATTTTAAGCTCTTTTAGGATGGAGTTATTTGTGCGTTGATCAGTCCATGGAATTCTTAACATCCTTCTTCACCAAAATATTTCTCTTAAATATATTTTCCATGTCCTACTTAAGATCCACGACTCGCATCCATACATTCGTATGAGAAATACTCGACAGTTTGCCAGCCTTATTTTCAGATTCTTAGAAGTCTGTCCATCCTTCTACAATCTGTTTAATTGTTTCATTGTCACCTTCGACTGCCTCTTCGTTTTCTCTCTTCTCCTGATCACCACGAAATTTGTTAGTTCTTAATATTCATTCAGTTCCATCTCTTCTTTACTTTCCTTCTTCTCAGAATTTTAATCACCTCCAATGTAAATTTTAGCTGGAAACAGAGTGCCTTAAAATAATATACCTCGATGCTGCAGACTATGTTGGTGTGTACGGGCTTTTTTTTGTGATGTAGCTGTAGGTTCCTTAGTAGGTACGAGTGTTTGTGATGTAGCTGTACGATCCATAATAGCTACGCCCATAAGATGTGTACCCTCTTGTTCGGAAGTGTGACGAGGCCGTCGGGATCCTTCACATTGGTCAGTTCGTCCCCCCGTCTCGCCGATTTCATACTCACATGACTGTGGCTGCATTCCGTCCAACACGAGAACCAATGTCTCGGATGGATAATCCGGAGTCTCGATATCCAGTCGCTATGGTCATTGGAACCCAGCCGGCATCAAAGTACCCTCCAAGCGATGCAATTGGGCTTGCGTGTTGAAAGCAAATGAACGAAATGTGAGCCGCCAAGTGGCAACAACGTGATACTAGAAGCCCAGCCAAGAGGGTTCTGAGGGACGAAAGAGTGTGTTCCGCTACAACTGAAATGTTGCTGCCTGGGGTCCAATGGACCTTGCGACTGTACCACAGTTCTCCCACGATCGAAGCCGACAGCCTCTAGGTGCGACTGCTGTATTCCTCAACGGACAATGGTAATAATAAATAAATAAATAAATAAATAAATAAATAAATAAATAAATAAATGCATGAATAATTTATTAATACATACGTAAATACAGACATCATCATTATAGACCGTTATGCCTTTCAGCGTTCAGTCTGCAAGCCGCCCCTCTAACTACTTTTACATTTCATGGAGATCTCAGTGTGCCGGAGCCTGTTCCGCAGTAGTTCTTCAAGTACCGATAAATGTGTCGATAAGAGCCCGTTTTTAACTTGTCATGGTTTAAGCATTTAGAATGTTTCAAGTCCCAGCGTAGCCTTTGAAATGCTCGACTTCTCTAATCTGTAAACTATTGAGTTGGACGACGTGTTACCAACATTTTACAGTACATATGCATTTATTTCTTTGAAGCCATAGAATGAACTCAGTTTATTTACAGTATCTGTCAGTAGTAATGTGTTGGTACTATTCTCTGACTATTGGACGTTCATTAACATCAAATACTGTTCATAGTTACGTAGCGGGACCAATGAACTGTACGTTACACAATTTACGATGATATTATTGCAATCAGGTACCCAGGATTCTCCGAGGCACTGCAATGTAACCTAACGCTTAGGATCTCTATCGGCCGACGAGAACTTGATAAATATTTTTTGAATTCCACACAAGGCGTCTAGATGCATCTTGCATGAGAATGAAAATAACTAAGTGATTAATTTTGTATTCATTCCAGCCAGTTATTTTGAGTAGTTTTATTTCATGTTTGAGGACCCTCTATAGAACCTACGCATCAAGAAAGAAAGTAATGAAGTCTGTGTTTATTGTCCAGGAATGATTAAGGGAAGGCATATCTTTCAAAATTTCTACGTGAAGACAATATTTGAACTGCTATTTCTTGCCATATACCTTTATGCAAGTGTTGTATAGTCAACAGAAATGAAAAAAAAAAATCACCCTTTTCTTAGAAACACATTTATCATATTTTATTAGCCTTTCCTTTCCTTATAAATAAATTAAAAGCAAGATAAATCACTTGAATATTTAAAAGGAGAGTAATATAACTAATATGTGCCACTGGAGTGAAATGAAAATGAAAACCTACAACCTGTTTTCCAGTCATTGACCGGGTCAGGGATGGAATGAATGAAGCAGATATAGGCTATTAGTACGATGGGGGCGCCACACCCAAAGTGATTTATTAATGACTGATTGATGCTATGAAAGGAGAATGGAGAGTGTTGCTGGAATGAAAGATGACAGGGAAAACCGGAGTACCCGGAGAAAAACCTGCTCCGCCTCCGTTTTGACTGGAGTGAAATATAGAGCCAAAATATAATAAAACACCTTGTGTTTCATTGAAGACTGTACTGTATTACGTCAGATGTAATGTATTTATTACTAGTGATTGTCATGTGCCCTATATGGGTATATACTGCACCACTTGTGTGACGTAGCGGCGCCTGGGTTCTTGACTCAGCCTGGGCGCTGAAATGTACTTAACCGCTCACGTGAACCTTGCTTCAGGGCTGGATCGTTCGATGTCCTCATCATCAAGGGTAATCAATATTACAGGCTAGGCTATCTAGATAACGTTAAATAATGTAGACGAGTATAGGTTTAAATCAAAGAATTTATTAACAAAATTTATATGTTCTGAACGAATACCCACAAATCTTATTACATTAACCTAAATCATTTTAATAAGTCATATATATTCAAAATTAAATCCAGATCTATCAACTGAATTAAAGTTAAGCTTAATTGAGCACATATGCCTGAGTATTTTCAGATACTCCTGACAGTTAATCGTCCCTCAATAATCATCTCAACCCATCCTCTAGGTCATTCCATGTTAATAAATCAGCATTGATCTTACGACAACAGGGTTGCCATAACAAACGTCATCACGGGAAAACGGTGGTACCGTACGTATATACTGTAAAACGGGGAAAGAAAGTAAACCGCATTTTAAGCACAGTTAACTTCTGTTTCTTCCTCAGCTTCATACATAAAGTAAATAAATCGCTGTATGAATGTTAAAGGAAGAAATCACACACGTAGGCCAATTAATCATATAACACTCACTCAACACAAATACGCGGTGATATAGAGACTAAAAATCATTCACAACACATAAAAAGACAACTTCTCTACAACAGTAATAAGATGCCAGGATACACAGATTAACGGATTACGCGTTACATGTACCAGAGCGACACAGAAGGAACATGAACGAAGGCAACAAAGTGATGGCTGTTTGCCCCATTGTGCTTCCTCCCTGATGTATACTGATATTCATAAAAACCAGAACACCTTGAAAGACTAGAGATAGGAAGTTCATATCCACAGGTCATGTGAATTAGTATGTTCTGAAGAAATGATTAGCATTGTAACCATGTCGGCCCTCAGGTTCAAGGTCAACATCGATATCTCGACGCATCAGCGCCGACTGAAAAAATGTGCCTCGGCTCTCGTCGCTATAAGCGAAAGTAATGGATCACTGTGACTTGAGCAGACGTAAAGGATGCCTCGCAGACGTATGCGAGAACCGTACCGTCAAATGAGTGAGTTTGAAAGAGAGCGCATTATTGGGATGAGAGAACGTGATGCATCCATCCGGGAATTTTCTGCTCGTGTGGGACAAAGTTTCTCGGCAGTGCAACGGGTGTGTACAGAATGGTTCACAGAAGGGCGCGAAACACGACGTGATGGGTCTGGTCACACCACCCAGACCACCCACCCGAAAAGATCGACACATCATCGAATGGCATTGCAGGACAGATCTGCGTCCTCCTCGGTTCTGGCGCAACAATGGAACAGTGTAACACATCGTACACTATCAGGAGTGACAGTCCGTCGCTTTTCATTATGGTATGGGTTACCGGCGCGTCGTCCACTTCTCCGCCTACCTTTGACTAATGTGCATAAACATGCGAGACTGCACTGGAGTATGAAACGACGTCACTGGGGACAGGAACGGCAGCAGATAGTTTTTGCGGACAAATCCGGGTTCTGTTTGTTTGAAAATGCTGGCCGCATTTTGGTTCACTGCAGACAGGAGGATAATAATAATAATAATAATAATAATAATAATAATAATAATAATAATAATAATAATAATGTTATTTGCTTTACGTACCACTAACTACTTTTACGATTTCGGAGACGCCGAGGTGCCGGAATTTTGTTCCTCAGGAGATATTTTACGTGCCAGTAAATATACCGACACGGGGCTGGCGTATTTGAGTACCTTCAAATAATACCGGACTGAGCCAGAATCAAACCTGCCAAGTTGGGGTCAGAAGGCTAGCGCCTCAACCGTCTGAGCAACTCTGTCCGGCCAGACAGGGGGAGAGGCTTCAAATTGACTGCATTAGCACAAGACATACAACGCCAACTCAAGGCCTTATAGTGTGGGGTGCTATTAGGTGCAACCACAAATCACAGTTGGTGCGTGTCCAGGGCACAGCGACTCGTAACCATACCCTTTTTTTCACGACACCCCAGACGCCATATGTCAGCAGAAAATGCGCGACCACATATTGCTGCACGAACACGTGCGTTTTTCTTATAAAAGGATGTCAGACTGCTGCCCTGGCCCGCCCGATCCTCGGAGTTGTCGCCAATCGGAAGTGTGTGGGATATGGTATAACAGCGGGTGCAGCGCTGTGACCCAATGCCAACCACCAAAGAAGAACTGTGGAACCAGGTGACTGCAGCATGAATGGCTATACCCCAGGACGCCATTCGAGCCTTATAGGCGTCGATGCCATCACGCATGGAACAAGTTATCAGTGCCCATGGAAACCCAGTACCTACTAGGCAACAGGACACAAGCTGAACTTAGGTGACTGAAGTACCCATCGTTTCTGCAGAACATACTAGTGAACATGTCCTGTGAATATGAACTTCCTGTTTCTAGTCTTTCATGGTGTCGCGTTTTTTATGAACATGAGTGCATTTATAAAATGAAAAGCTTGAGTAGTTATTTTAATAACGCACGAACAAACGTTATCTCATCCTTTTTTCTTCACTTCATAATACAGAGTACATTATAATATTCCTTAACCACGAGGAAGTATGGTCTAAGAGAGTTTTGTTCGCTCCTTGTAGGTCTATAACGGCTATACTATTTTCTTAACATGGAATTATCTTATAGATCATGAAAATGTGTTATCGGAGTCTTACTTAATTCAACTGCTTGAATTGGCATGTTGACAACTGCTTAAAATTATGATACTGCACATATTTCAACCAGCACTTTGGAAACTTCTGTAGTTAACGCCTTTACACGTATTTGAACTGGCAGATTGAAAACTGCGCAAATTAACGCGTTTATAAATATTCAAATAGAAGACCGGAAACTTTTTATATTACCACATTTATATCTGTGAACACATTTCTAGAAATCTCAGTTCCTCTTATTAATATCACCAGTATTATTTATTACTTGGCTAAATGCGCCTTTCACGGCTAGTCGTTTTCATCAGACATCTATTAACAGTTAAGTCTTATGGCCATACGTACTCGTTTGCAAGTTTTACTGTGAACACTATCTATCTATCTATATATATATATATATAATAAGAGTTTTGTCTGTACATTGCTCAGAATTTGAAAAGAATGATATTTCTGTATCGATCATGTCCACAGTAACAAGAAAATGCAGTTTTTACTTTTCCGTAATTTCTGTCTGTCTGTCTGTCTGTCTGTCTGTCTGTCTGTCTGTCTGTCTGTCTGTCTGTCTGTCTGTCTGTCTGTCTGTCTGTCTGTCTGTCTGTCTGTCTGTCTGTCTGTCTGTCTGTCTGTCTGTCTGTACACGCATCACGAGAAAGCGGCTGAAGAGAATTTAATAAAAATCGGTATGTAGAGTCGGGGGGTGAGCCGCTACAATCTAGGCTATAAATTATTTTATTCGCGCTGAGTGAAATGGTAGTTTAGGGGAAGGCCTAAAATTCAATTCTCAAAGATTTATATTATTAGTGGTCATATCGATAAATACTACATAACTAAAGTTATATAGAATTAAATTTCTGAAGATTTACATCTTACGCATTTTTACCGTACCGGTACCGGCTATGATAACACAGATATTCATGAATTTGGATTTTTGTTGCTAAGTCCAAATCAACGCCGAACCCCGACAAAATGGGTCAATAGAATTTAATGAAAATCGGTATATAGAGTCGGGGAATAAGAAACTACAGTTTAAGCTATAAACAGTGTTATTCACCCTGGGTGAAGTGGTAGTTTAGGGGAAGGCACCTAAAATTTAATTTTTAAATACCTATGTTCTTAGTCCTATGGAAAAGTACTACATAACAAAAGTTATAGAGAATATAATTTCCGATCATTTATGTTTTATTCAGTTTTACCGTACCAACTATGATAAGAGTGGTATTTCAGAACCGGAAGACAATTAATAATGTGAAGGCCTACAATATCGAAAGCGCTAACATAGATCAACAATAACATTACACTGACCGTTGTTTGTTGTAATGTTCTTTGTCTCTTATGCTGACATTCAACTCCGATAGATGGGATTACTGCTGCGTACCGAGTATAACAGCCTAACTGAATATTGGCGGGAGGATTTAGATAACTTTCTTCTTTAGTATGTCAATCCTCTGGTTCATACATTTTCTGATACTGCTGGTACGTAACACACTGGTTCTTCATAGTATGCCAGCCATTCGATACCTACTCTGACGCGCTGTTTTGAATGAGCAGTATGCGCACTTAAGTCAGAGGCTAAGTTATTAGTAGTAGGAGTAGTAGTATGAACTGGTCTGGAATTACAATTTAGCCCTATTCCAAATTATAGTACCACAATTCACTAAATAGACTAACTCAAAATTCAAGCCTGAAAAGAGCCGTTTCTTAGGAAGAGATTCTTCCTCTTCACTTTCATTAAACCTATATATATAAAATAAAGAGTTTTGTCTGTACAATGCTGAGAATTTAAAAAAAATGGTATTTCTGTATCGGTCATGTCCACAGTAACAAGAAAATGAATTGTTTACTTTTCCGTAATGTCTGTCTGTCTGTCTGTCTGTCTGTCTGTCTGTCTGTCTGTCTGTCTGTCTGTCTGTCTGTCTGTCTGTCTGTACACGCATCACGAGAAAACGGTTGATGAGAATTTAATGAAAATCGGTATGTGAAGTCGGGGGAAGAGCTTCTACAATCTACGCTATAAATCATTTTACTCACGCTGAGTAAAATGGTAGTTTAGGGGAAATCCTAAAATTGAATTCTCAATTATTTATGTTGTTAGTGGTCTAGTGAAAATTGGTATGTGAAGTCGGGGGATGAGCCTCTACAATCTATGCTATAAATCATTTTACTCACGCTGAGTGAAATGGTAGTTTGGGGGAAGGCCTAAAAATGAATTCTCAACTATTTATGTTATTAGTGGACATATTTTAAAGAAAATGGGTATGAAAATTTGGGGAATAAGTTGCTATAATCTAGGTTATCAATAACTGTATTCACGCTGAGAAAAATGGTAGTTTAGGAGAAGACCTCAAATTTAATTCTCAAATATTGTTGTTATTAGTAGTCTTATCTTGATGAAAATCGGTATGCAATGTCAGGAAATAAGTCGCTACAGTCTAGGCTGTAAATTATTTTATTCACGCTGAGTGAAATGGTAGTTTAGGGGAAGGCCTAAAATGTAATCCTCAAATATTTCTTATTAGAAGTGTAATCGATGAATGCTACATAACTAAGGTTATATAGTATTAAATTTCCTGTTATTCATGTCTTATACATTGTTACCGTACTGGCTATGATCACAAAGATATTCATGAATTTGGATTTTTGTTACTAAGTCCATATCAGCGCCGAGTAACGAGAAAATGGGTAAACATTATTTAATTAAAATCGGTATGTAAAGTCGGAGAATAAGAAACTACAGTTTACGGTATAAAATATTTTACAAATCACAGAGTCGAAAGAAAACTACAATATAGAAAGCTCATAACATTGATCAACAATAACATTACATTGACCATTGTTTGTCGTGATGTGCTTTGTGTCTTCTGTTGCCCCTCATCTCCGGTAGATAAGATTACTGCTGCGTACAGAGTATTTTTATTTGATTTACGTCGCACCGAAATAGATACGTTTTATGGCGACGATGGGATAGGAAAGGGCTAGGAGTGCCTTAGGCCTTAATTAAGGTACAGGCCCAGCATTTGACTGGTGTGAAAGTGGGAAAGCACGGAATACCATCTTCAGCGCTGCCGACAATGGGGATCGAATCCACTATCTCTCGGATACAAGCTCACAGCTGCGCACCGCTAACCACACGGTCAACTCGCCCAGTCGTACAGAGTGTAACAGCCTGCCTGAATACTGATGGGAAGTAGCTGGGGAGTTAGATAACTTTCTTCTTTATCATGCCATTCCCCTGGTTTATAAATTTTCTGATACTACTGGTACGTAACACACTGGATCATCATAGCATTCGGACTATTCAATCCCTACTCTGAGGCACTGATTGGAATGAACAGTGTGCATATTTAGCGGAAGAATGGCAGATGAGTGTTCATGGCAATCTGCGGCCTGGTCATCCCAGCTCTGGTACTTTGGACTATTAGATTGTCACCGCAATCTAACCGCAGCACTGTTCGTTAAAAGTGATAAAACGTGCGGCTTTCCATTTGATCGAGTATTTTATGATAGCATTGCTTTTAATCACTACATTCATACTTACGTTTTTGTAATGACCTATGTTGATTTCAGTTAGGAAAACCACAAAGTCAGTCTTTCTGAGAATCCCGTAGCGAAGCACGGGTACATCAGCTAGTATTCTATAAAGTGAATAAATCTTGAAATTTTAAATTACCTGTCACCTGAGAAGACTTTTAATTTTACATAATAAATAATTGTGTTCATCATTCCTAATACATATGGATTACATGAGGAGTATGCCACTAAGGGCTGCAATACTATCAATTCCCCACAGACCGAACATGTACCTTCCTAACGTTATCATACCCAGTTTCTACCTTGGCCTGCTCAGTGATTTTACATGGTTGTGTACACTTTCGTTAAATGGTGCAAACTGAAATGTTGTGCTTACATTAAGGAGCAAGGTGGATTTCCCTGCCAAAAAATTAATTATTAATTAATTGTGGATTAAATTACCATCTTGAATATTTTCAAAATTATACACACACGCTGAAAACAAGCGTAATCTGCTCTAGCTTGTATAAAAATAACATTTATCCCTGAAAAAGGAAACAACCTTCTCTGTTTTATTATTTACAACTACTGACATTCACGTACCTCCCTTGACATATTTTCAACTGCCCTAAAGATAGCAAAGTATGGCGCTGGTTAATATTGAAATGAAGGCTCCACTTCCAAAACTGCCTACATCCTTAATGAAGGATTTTGTAAAAATCGCGGAAAATTAATCATTCCTTTCCTTTTGGTGGCAGTAGACAACTTTTTTCACTTTTATATCTGGGTGAACACACATTTATTATAGCCATAATTATGAAAATCAAGGCTCGATATTTGCGAAGTTATTAAAGATATTTGGTTGGATGTAGAAAGTTTTGAAATTGTACGCTGGAATGATAGAGTTTTGAAAATGACTTTATCATTTGGATTAAAGTAAATTATATACATCCCTGTAGGCAGCCGTTACTGAAATACAACTGTCCAGAAAAATTGGCAGATTGATCAGGAACCCGGGTTCAAATCCCGGTCACTCCATGTGAGAATTGTGCTGGACAAAGCGGAGGCGGAACAGTTTTTTCTCCGGGGACTCCTTTCACTCCATAAACACTCTTTAATGCCATTTCTTTTCATCTGTCGATCATTAATCTTTGCCCCAGTGGAGTGCGATAGACTTCGGCAACTGGCACAGCTCCTATCCTCGCCGCTAGATGCGGGCTTCATCAATTCACCCGGTCGAATGTCTGGAAACAGGCTGTGCATTTTTTCATCAGGAATCAGGGGAAGAAGCATATTCTTCTGATAATCAAACGTCAATTGAACTGTTTTTCTTTACGAGTTTTAAGGTCTTTACAAAATGCTTTTGCTTTACGTGCATGCACTCTAAACTTTGTCAAGAGTTCAGTTTCTTCATGAGGCACTTTGCATGCGACAATTAGGCCATTAAGTCTGATGCACTCAGAGCAGGAATCCGTTGCTCAAGATTTGAAGCCAATATTTAAGGATGTAAAAAACACCTTTATAAAAAATTCATATTTAACCGACCGATCCTCGTTTTCTCTGCAAAACGTTTTCCACTACCTTTTTGTTACTGTCACTAGGAAGATACTGCCGTGCAGATCTTTCTGTATCGTAGTGAGAATCAACTCATTTTAGATTGAAAATGAAAGTAATGACTGACTGCTAATGCCTCTGAAAAACATTATTTCGTTTATCACCACTTTTATTTATTTAGGAATGTAGCTTATGTTCATAAATTTCCGACTAAGATTCTGTATTCGAAATCTTGAGATCCATGTATATTCAGAAAGGCAGTTTTACAGACTGGAGTCATACCTTTGCTTAGGCCTACTTTTTTTACAAATTTATCCCTAGTTAAGGGTGGATTGAGTAGTTCATTAACTGTTGTTGCCGGTCCCAAGCTCGGATAAGGGAGGAGGGTTTGAAGTCAGGAAGGACATCCAGCCGTAACAATTACTGCCAAAAACCAAACAACAGCCAGAATACATCTTGAGGCAACCTCTAAATATAATAGGCAACTTGATATATTTGGAGTGTACAGATCGGGAAAGGGTAGCACTGATGCGGATTCGGAATTATTTGATAGGATAGTCAGCTATGTGGGAAACGACATGGAAAGAAATGTGATTGTAGCGGGAGATCTGAATTTGCCAGATGTCAATTGGGAAGGAAATGCGAACGACAGGAAGTATGACCAACAAATGGCAAATAAGTTAATATGGGAAGGACAGCTGATTCAGAAAGTGATGGAACCAACCAGAGGGAAAAATATTTTGGATGTGGTTCTGATAAAACCAGATGAGCTCTATAGGGAAACTGAAGTAATAGATGGTATTAGTGATCATGAAGCTGTTTTTGTGGTAGTTAAAAATAAATGTGATAGAAAGGAAGGTCTTAAAAGTAGGACTGTTAGGCAGTACCATATGGCTGATAAAGCAGGTATGAGGCAGTTTCTAAAAAGTAACTATGATCGGTGGAAAACGGTAAATAAAAATGTAAACAGACTCTGGGATGGGTTTAAAGAAATTGTTGAGGAATGCGAAAACAGGTTTGTACCTTTAAGGGTGGTAAGGAATGGTAAAGACCCACCTTATTATAATAGAGAAATAAAGAGACTAAGAAGGAGGTGCAGACTGGAAAGAAATAGAGTTAGAAATGGCTGTGGAAGTAAGGAGAAATTGAAGGAACTTACTAGAAAATTGAATCTAGCAAAGAAGGCAGCTAAGGATAACATGATGGCAAGCATAATTGGCAGTCATACAAATTTTAGTGAAAAATGGAAGGGTATGTATAGGTATTTTAAGGCAGAAACAGGTTCCAAGAAGGACATTCCAGGAATAATTAATGAACAAGGGGAGTGTGTATGTGATGATCTTCAAAAGGCAGAAGTATTCAGTCAGCAGTATGTAAAGATTGTTGGTTACAAGGATAATGTCGAGATAGAGGAAGAGACTAAGGCCAAAGAAGTAATAAAATTTACGTATGATAACAATGTCATTTACAATAAGATACAAAAGTTGAAAACTAAAAAAGCGGCTGGAATTGATCAGATTTCTGGGGATATACTAAAAACAATGGGTTGGGATATAATACCATATCTGAAGTACTTATTTGATTATTGTTTGGCCGAAGGAGCTATACCAGATGAATGGAGAGTTGCTATAGTAGCCCCTGTGTATAAAGGAAAGGGTGATAGACATAAAGCTGAAAATTACAGGCCAGTAAGTTTGACATGCATTGTATGTAAGCTTTGGGAAGGCATTCTTTCTGATTATATTAGACATGTTTGTGAAATTAATAACTGGTTCGATAGAAGGCAATTCGGTTTTAGGAAAGGTTATTCCACTGAAGCTCAACTAGTAGGATTCCAGCAAGATATAGCAGATATCTTGGATTCTGGAGGTCAAATGGACTGTATCGCGATTGACATGTCTAAAGCATTTGATAGGGTGGATCATGGGAGACTACTGGCAAAAATGAGTGCAATTGGACTAGACAAAAGAGACTGAATGGGTTGCTATATTTCTAGAAAATAGATCTCAGAGAGTTAGAGTAGGTGAAGCTTTGTCTGACCCTGTAATAGTTGAGAGGGGAGTTCCTCAGGGCAGTGTTATCGGACCTTTATGTTTTCTTATATATATAAATGATATGAGTAAAGGAGTGGAATCGGAGCTAAGGCTTTTTGCGGATGATGTTATTCTCTATAGAATGATAAATAAGTTACAAGATTGTGAGCAACTGCAACGTGACCTCGAAAATATTGTGAGATGGACAGCAGGCAATGGTATGTTGATAAATGGGGCTAAAAGTCAGGTTGTGAGTTTTACAAATAGGAAAAGTCCTCTCAGTTTTAATTACTGCGTTGATGGGGTGAAAGTTCCTTTTGGGGATCATTGTAAGTATCTAGGTGTTAATATAAGGAAAGATCTTCACTGGGGTAATCACATAAATGGGATTGTAAATAAAGGGTACCGATCTCTGCACATGGTTATGAGGGTGTTTAGGGGTTGTAGTAAGGATGTAAAGGAGAGTGCATATAAGTCTCTGGTAAGACCCCAACTAGAGTATGGTTCCAGTGTATGGGACCCTCACCAGGATTACCTGATTCAAGAACTGGAAAAAATCCAAAGAAAAGCAGCTCGATTTGTTCTGGGTGATTTCCGACAAAAGAGTAGCGTTACAAAAATGTTGCAATGTTTGGGTTGGGAAGAATTGAGAGAAAGAAGAAGAGCTGCTCGACTAAGTGGTATGTTCCGAGCTGTCAGCGGAGAGATGGCGTGGAATGACATTAGTAGACGAATAGGTTTGAATGGCGCCTATAAAAGTAGGAAAGATCACAATATGAAGATAAAGTTGGAATTCAAGAGGACAAACTGGGGCAAATATTCATTTATAGGAAGGGGAGTTAGGGATTGGAATAACCAAGGGAGATGTTCAATAAATTTCCAATTTCTTTGAAATCATTTCGGAAAAGGCTAGGAAAGCAACAGATAGGGAATCTGCCACCTGGGCGACTGCCCTAAATGCAGATCAGTATTGATTGATTGATTCGACTCTCATCCTTCTTTGTCATTGTCCAAGTTCTGCTCCTCTATGCTCAAGACCTTACTTGTAAATTTGAGACCGACTACAGTTGATCTCCCCATAACCTTCTTCTGATTAACATGAAGGAACAAACAGCTAACAAGGCTCTACCCCAGGCCCTAGTAGATATACTAGGTTTTCTCGGTCCTCGGATTCTGGGGGACGGAGAACATCAAGCGGGAATTTGTCAGAGCTTCCCAAATCTCTCAAAGCGAAATGCAAGCACTTCATAGGAACTTTAAAAATCAGACCTTTGCTCAAAATTGGAAAACTGAAGCAATTAACAGATGTAGGTTCGAACCCCACTGTCGGAAGCCCTGAAAATGGTTTTCCGTGGTTTCCCATTTTCACACCAGGCAAATGCTGGGGCTGTACCTTAATTAAGGCCATGGATATGTTCATTGCATTTGTTGCATTCACCATGAACTGTTCATTGAGTTTTTCTAACAAAGGACGAACTTTAGCGAACTTGTCATTTGGAATAATATTCATTGTCGCATTTTGAACATCTTCTGCGTTCTCCTAAAACATTCGTCTGCGTGGGAGAGGGAGGTATCCGCTAAGGTAGAGAATGCCTATAAAAGTATATATATCTTCCATAGATAGTTGAAGAGCTGGATTATTTCGTTGTGTTACATACTGCACTGTGTCTTTCAATAATAACAGGATTATTTCAGGCGTCAAAAATGTTTCCAAGAACGCTAACCGGTGAGAAGATTCAGTCAAGTGGGACGTAGTAGAAGGTTTGATCTGCGGATCTTGTGGTGTTGATGGTGAAAACGGAAGGTCACCCTTCTTCCATTGGAAGGAAGTAGACTCGATGCCGTTTCTTCTGTTGTTGCCGGAGCAATTGAACTTTCATCAGTGGTGGTGTTCAGTGAACAATTGTCTGGATTTTCTTCATCGCTAATCTCTCCCGCATGTATAATCTCTAATTCAGAAGGGGACCTAAGTTGATTGCTTGATAGTCTGTCTGGGTCGTTACAAATTTCATCACCAGAGTCTTCATCTGAGCCACCACCTTCAGGAGATCCAATAAAAACATCAGCACCAAGAACATCCGGAGAATCCAGATTCTCAAGCTCCTCGATTATCTCTGCTAGAGTCAAATTCCGTATGTTGGAAAAAAAGATAATGAGATAAAATGGCAATTTTCTGTGCACAAACCTGACCTATGGTGCTTCATAGACAGACTAATTATACTTGAAAATGCAAAATCACCGGGCGAGTTGGCCGTGCGCGTAGAGGCGCGCGGCTGCGAGCTTGCATCTGGGAGATAGTAGGTTCGAATCGCACTATCGGCAGCCCTGAAGATGGTGTTCCCTGGTTTCCCATTTTCACACCAGGCAAATGCTGGGGCTGTACCTTAATTAAGGCCACGGCCGCTTCCTTTCATATCCTAGACCTTTCCTATCCCATCGTCGCCATAAGACCTATCTGTGTCGGTGCGACGTAAAGCCCCTAGCAAAAAAAAAATGCAACAGAAAAAATAAACAGCACACTGACATCAAAATAAATATTCTTCACGATTGATATTTTGTATTAGGTGCTAAAAAATTGACGAAAATCGTATTTTCAAGCATGCTGTGTCGGAAATGTTGAAATTACATTGGCAAATAATGTCTAATAAAGTTCAAACAAAGTTGTAGGACTCATGTCCAATGGGCACTTTCATGCCCACCTTCAGTTATTTGTATCATAGAATCACGCTAAGTGAATGTGAAAACAATATAATTACACTGGTATCATTGCACAGCCTAGTGTGATCTTTCTCAGCTATTAGTTCAGTTACACGGTTTATGAAACTTACCTCCGCCTTGGAGCTTGTGATGGCATTCCAAACATCCTTCTTTCCTTGTAACTGTCAAGAAGTGATCAAACACAATTGTTGCTCGGCGCACACACATAACAGCTCATTGCCATGTCTATTTCTCGCTGACAATGCCCAGTTATATTTAAAACATTGTAGACTTGTCTAATAATTAAATTTCCAAGAGGGCACAAAAGTGCCCGTTGGGTATAAATAGATTAATTAAGGCCACAGCCGCTTCATTCCCATTCCTACGCCTTTCCTGTCCCATCCCCCTGTGGGTGTGGGTGGTAGAATAACACCCACGGTATCCCCTGCCTATCGTAAGAAGCGACTAAAAGGGGCCCCAAGGGCTCTGAACCTTGGAACGTGGGTTGGCGAACACGTGGTCCTTAACTGAGTCCTGGCATTGCTTCCACTTACTTGTGCCAGGTTTCTCACTTTTACCTATCCTATCCGACCTCTCTTGGTCAATTCTTGTTCTTTTCCGACCCCGACTGTATTACGTATGGAGGCCTAGGGAGGCTTTCATTTTAACGCCCTTCGTGGCCCTTGTCTTCCTTTCGCCGATACCTTCATTTTTCGAAGTGTCGGACCCCTTCCATTTTTCTCTCTGATTAGTGTTATATAGAGGATGGTTGCCCAGTTGTACTCCCTCTTAAAACAATAATCACCACCACCCTCACCACTTTCCTGTCCGATCATCGTCACCATAAGACCTATCTGTGTCGGTGCAACGTAAAGCAAATATCAAAAGCATTTCTATGGGCAATAGTGAATATAGAAACAGTCGTACAGAGAACACTAGTTTAAGAGAATCTTACTAGTGATAAAAACAAAAACCGGGCAAGTTCGCCGTGCGGTTAGGGGCGCGCGGCTGTGAGCTCGCATTCGGGAGATAGTGGGTTCGAATCCTACTGTCGGCAGCCCTGAAGATGGTTTTCCATGCTTTCCCATTTTCACACCAGGCAAATGCTGGCGCTGTACCTTAATTACGGCCACGACTGCTTCCTTCCCATTCCTAGGCCTTTCCTGTCCCATCGTCGATATAAGACCTATCTGTGTCGGTGCGACGTAAAGCAAATAGCAACAAAAGGAAAAGATAAAAACATATATGTATTGTTTATGTCTACCCCTTAGCACCGTTTCTCATGGGGTCGGGGATAAGGCGAGATGAAATGATATGGCATGTTTTAATAATAATGTTATTTTGCTTTACGTCCTGGCATGTTTTACAGCCGGGTGCCCTTCCTAACGTCAGCCTCATTTGAGGACCTGATTAAGATGAAATGGTTAATGATGAATGAAATTGGGTAAGAAGTTGGAAGGAATCGTCTCTGTGGCTTATGAATAGTGGTGATGGTGATAATTGTTTTAAGAGGAAGCCAATTAGGCAACCATCCTCTATTAATACTAATCAGAGGGAAATAATCGAAGGGGTCGGACACTTCGAAAAAATGAAGGTATCGGCCAAACAAAGACATGAGCCACAAAGGGATTATAAGTTAAAGATTGCCTAGGCCTCGATAACTAATACCGTCTGGGTCGGAAAAAAACAAGAGTTGGCCAAGGTAAGTCGGATAGGATAGATAAAAGTGAGCAGTCTGGCCTAAGTAAGTGGAAGCAATGCCAAGACTCTGCTAAGGGCCCCGCGGTGACCAACCCAAGCTCCCAAGTTAAGAGCCCCTGGGCCCCTTTAAGTCACCTTTACGACAGGTAGAGGATACCGAGGATGTTATTCTATCGCCCCCACCCACAGGGGAAAAGCTTATGAATAAGAACTCTCCCGGCATTTACCACCCCTATGGGTGGGGGTGGTAGAATAATATCCACAGTATCCCTTGCCTGTCATAAGAGGCGACTAAAAGGGGGTCCAGAGTCTCTTAATTTGGGAGTGACGGAGTTCGATAGCTGAAGTCGCTTAAGTGCGGCCAGTATCCAGTATTCGGGAGATAGTAGGTTCGAACCCCACTATCGGTAGCCCTGAAGATGGTTTTCCGTGGTTTCCCATTTTCACACCAGGCAAATGCTGGGGCTGTACCTTAATAAAGGCCACGGCCGCCTCCTTCCCACTCCTAGCCCTTTCCTGTTCCATCGTCGCCATAAAACATATATGTGTCGGTGCGACGTAAAGCAAGTAGCGACTTGCGAGTGTGGGCTGGCGATCACGGTTTCCTTTGCTGAGTCTGGCAATGCTTCCACTTACTTGCGCCAGGCTCCTCTCTTTCATCTTTCCTATCCGACCTCCCTTGGTGAATTTTTGTTCATTTCCGATCCCGACGGTATAAGGTTTTCGAGGCCTAGGGAGTCTTTCATGTTCGCGCCATTCATCACCCTTCCCTTTCTTTTTCTATACTTTCATTTTTCAAAGTGTCGGACCTGTTCCATTTTCCTTCCGATTAGTTAATACCTGTAGTTAATTAGTAAATAGCTTTTTTAGTTATACTTCTTCTTAAAACAATAATCATCACCACCACCTGCCCTGCCATTTGCCCGGACGTGAAAAATGGGAAACCACACAGAAAATCATTCTCAAGACAGCCGACGGTGGGGTTTGAATATGCGTCTCCCGAATGCAGAGCTTGCCATAGCGCGTTTACACACGCAGCCATTCTGCTCTGTATAATAAATATAGTATGTATCATCTGATAAAATTAATTGACCGTCCTTATAGGTTTATGATAATAAAATTTAGTACATGCTAATCTCTAAACCACATTTCACCGGGCGAGTTGGCCGTGCGCGTAGAGGCGCGCGGCTGTGAGCTTGCATCCGGGAGATAGTAGGTTCGAATCCCACTATCGGCAGCCCTGAAAAAGTTTTCCGTGGTTTCCCATTTTCACACCAGGCAAATGCTGGGGCTGTACCTTAATTAAGGCCACGGCCGCTTCCTTCCAACTCCTAAGCCTTTCCTATCCCATCGTCGCCATAAGACCTATCTGTGTCGGTGCGACGTAAAGCCCCTAGCAAAAAAAAACACATTTCATTGGATAAGACATGACCGCTTTTGGAGTGCTTCCACACTCTCCCTTCCAACGTTAATGCACAACGATGGTAACTGCATGCAAATTTATTGCATTTTAGTCCAGCTTGTCGGAAGTCCAATGGCACGAAATGCAACGAATGTGTACGTCGGTTTTTATACACACATATTTTGAGTTCTGACACGTTACTTGATCCACAGCCCGCTACAATCAATTCAAGTGTTATTTTTTTGCAACGGTTATGATCCCGAAGCCGTTGCGTTGCATCTGTTCTAGCTTTAACACCAGTCTGTGTCATTTCGTCTTGATAAGGGCTACCGCAGTGTAGCTGAAACGTAGACATGTCTACACTGGCTAATATCGCGGAAAACAATTGAAGATTGTCGAATAAAAGCGTAGGTTTCGAACTCTCCTTTCTTCCCTAGAAGTTGGATTATCGAATTTTCACACATTCTACATAATACTGAACATGATCAATGACAAGTTTCAAGGAATAATTACGCAGTGGAACGACCTGTTGCAGATGAAATAGAAATTTAAAAAGAAAAAAAAAATCCTCATAATACGTTACTGATTGACTCTCGACACCATCAAGCAAAGCAATGTCATCTCCTTACGGGTCATAAGACCCTTGAAAGCGTGGAAAGTAAAAGGCTTCCACTACCCGTAACCTCGACACTTGGTGGTGTAAAGTGGTTACCTTAATGCCCGGCCATCTTTGCTCCCAAGTATTAACCTCTCGACACCATAAAGTCATATTATAATCTGAAAGAGTTTTTTTTTTTTTTTTTTTTTTGTATTTGCTTTACGTCGCACCGACATACATACTGTAGGTCTTATGGTAAAAAACATGAAATGGCGTATGGCTTTTAAAGCCGGGATTTTCCGAGGACAAGTTCGGTTTGCCAGGTGCACGTCTTTTGAATTGAACCTTCATTGGTTAATTTCGCTGGCACGGGGCCTGGGTGTATGTGTCGTCTTCATCATCATTTCATCATCATCATCATCATCATCATTACGACGCGCAGGTCGCCTACGGGAATCAAATCAAAAGACCTCCATCTGGCGAGCCGAACTTGTCCTTGGACACTCCCGCCACTAAAAGCCATACGCCATTTCATTTTTTTTATTGCGTCTTCTTAACTGACTCTTATGGACTGTTTACTATTACGCTCTTTGCATCTTGCGCTCAACGAGATCCATGACAAGAGCTGAGTGTGTACAACAATATGTGTTGTATCTCGTATGATATATATTTATCACCTGCATTATTCAATGATTCAACCTGTTCTAAAAATCACAATAAATTGGTGACGAAGAAATTCAATGGAGTAGCTGTACTGCTATCAGATAACAGCGTTTCAGATCACTGAACGCATGCATACTCGGTGACCTCAAAAGATTTGCAACGATGCACTAGCTATCGCCATACTATCATGTTTGGCCAAATAGTAACATAAAAACAATGTAGTGTTGCCACTTTTAGGGTAATTTTATAGTATACCGTTGCCTACGTAATATATAAGGCCTGGACGAACGGGCGATTTTCCGCCAGAATATCAGGACACTTTAGGTTTGTAGTCTTACCGGTAGATGTCAGGGTTATGGGCTGTTATCAGTGAATTAGTCATAGATCCGCATTACGTGTGTGATACGTTTGCAGTTTATCAAACGTTTTCGTGGTATCTTTTGGCGTCCTATAGCTGTACGAATTTATAGAAGCCTTGTAGAAGTATCTTGTTATCGTTTTTCCTTCATTAATTACAACTTTAAAAATGTTACATCTTATTCCGTCTATAAGTTAGTTTCGATCCGCTCGGTTATTTCGTAGTTTGATGATGATGCTTGTTGTTTAAAGAAGCCTAACATCTAGGTCATCGGCTCCTATTTATTTGTAATTTATGCATATAATTTATAATGACTGAGCATAGTGGCCTTCAGTTCAACTGCCTTGCAGCTCTGCAGTCGGGAGGTGTAGTGCCTGATTCCCACCATCGGCTAACGTGGGAATGGTTTTCCGTGGTTTTCCATTCTCCTGCACTAAGGCAAATTTTGGGATATATCTTTATAAAGGCTACGGACGCCACCCCATCATCATCTCCGCACCTTAAAACATGGCTTCAAATATCCTTGGCCTGAAAAATTGCGTAACCCTCTAGGAGGCCCGCCTTACTCCATCAGGGCACAAAATGAAAACGTTTAATAGCAGCAACATGTTATAGGTTGTTTCTTCGTCTACTTCTGTAGCAAAACACCAAGACTATCTTTAGTTTTTTTTATGGCAGCGACGAGTAGTGTGGTGTTACTGTCAGTCCTGTGATAATTATTGTAGTGCCAACTCATGTAATGTACACAATATGGAAATATGAGTCAAGTATTAAAAATGGTGCATTGCTTTGTTCTAAAATCTACTTTAAACAGTGCAAAGAAATAAAAAATGTAACGTTCCATCTGTTTCTTACTGATCCAACCTTATTAGAGAAGTGGAAAATTGTCGTTACGAGGCAAGACAAAAAACTAACTTTTTTGTGATTAGCGATAAAACCATCGAAAGTGTACAAGTAGCGTTTCCTTGAATCTGATTTTAGTGTTAGCCTTACAAAGAAGAAGCTTCTTCCAGATAGAATATCATCCATATTTAGTGGTTTCCCCACTCATAAGCAAATATGTGGCAAACGCAGAAGTGATTCTACCCCAGATAATTAGAAATAGAAATAATTCGATGAATGGCAGCTTCACCTACGGGGAAACACCTCAACCTCATAATTATGATAAAAGTAGCAATTCTGCTATCCAGCCGAACTCCAAAAGCATCCCAAAGAAGTAAGTACAATAGAAACAGAAGAAAATGTATTTTGCTGAGGAAGTTAATAATGTTTCAGCTTCCACAGAACTGAAAGAATAATTACAATCTGAGAAGAAGGTGAAAACAGCAAAATACAGAAGAAAGTAGATCAGCTAGACCCGTACGGAATTTGAAAGAACTGTTTTGTGACACAGAAGAGCACACGCTTATAACTTCCACACAGAAATACATTAAAAAATTCCCTCGGCTACATTAATGCAGAGACTGGAACATCTTGAAAATGTAAACTATTCTTCAAAATATTATAGACTGACAGGTTCAGAATAAGTATTATGTAATTTAAACCGATTTATTTTTCGTAAATTCTTTCCCTCCCTTATAGTATTTTATGAGTTGATCAGGTGAATATCAACATATTTGTGTTCTTTCCCATTTAAGAGAATTGTGTAGGTCAGCCTATAGACATCTAGTGGCGTATTTTGAAACTCTCCGCGACCCCATCAGCTGGCCAGCATTTCCAGGCCTTGCATATCACGTAGGCAACGACTATACTAAGGCCCACAAGAGTTGGAGCCTGACATTTAGCGCTACGTGCGAGAAAAAGTTGACTAACGCTGCTCGAAAATTATCCGTTGTTATGGCAACGATAACAGCGATGCAACATTTAAGTCGCCACGTGGATTGGCTTGTTCTAAGTCGCTTTTGTGATATTATTCGGAGTGGCACTGTGTTAGCTGTGTTGGTTGTTGCTGGTTTATGTAATTATTTACGTGTTTGTTTCCATAATATTATTTTCGTTATTAGTTTATTTTTTGTAAGTTAATCAGTGGCTAGTTGTACAGTCCTATTCTGTATTTAACATGTGCATTTGTTGAGGTTATTGTCAGAAATTGATGATTGCTGATTTTGTTAGTGAAATATTTATGGGCAGTGATGTGTTCTGTCTTGAATGAATGAATGAATGAATGAATGAATGAATGAATGAATGAAAACCTACAACCTGTTTTCCAGTCATTGACCGGGTCAGGGATGTAATGAATGAATCTTATATAGACTAGTAGTACGATGGGTTCGCCACTCCCAAAGTGATTTATTCATGACTGACAGATGCTATGAAATGAGAATGGAGAGTGCTGCTGGAATGAAAGATGACAGGGAAAACCGGAGTACCCGGAGAAAAACCTGTCCCACCTCCGCTTTGTCCAGCACAAATCTCACATGGAGTGACCGAAATTTGAACCATGGTATCCAGCGGTGAGAGGCCGACATGCTGCCGTCTGAGCCACGGAGGCTGTGTTCTGTCGTAAATGCTGGAATTACTAGCACGATCTTAGGAACGGGTCAAAGTTTATTTAATTGCATTAGGCCTATATGTTTTATTGAACACTCGGGCTGTATGAAAGGGTAATATGTCGCAGATGGAGGTAACTATGACAACGCAGCGTACTCCATAGTTAAATGCTTTCGCTGCTCAAATGTCAGACTCCAACTCTCGTGGACCCAGTTATAGATAGGATAATTTTAGGGTAAGATTATTTTAGGATAATTTTAGTAATAATAGTAATAATGAAAAGAACAGAAGTTTTTAATATGGAAAATAAATTACTTATATTGAACTAGTCTTATTTCCAATTATGCTGTAACAATTTTTTTTGAGGGTTCAAATTTAACAGTCCTGAATATCATGTTTGGTATGCATAATTGCCTTTATCGTATCTGTTTTTAGTTGAATCGTGAGGCAATATTTATTGGCTTTATCCCTACATTGTGAATTCAGCCGTGGAAAATTTTTAATTCAGTACTTTTTATATTAATACAAAGCGCTAAACATAAAAATTTGTTGCTTTATATTTTTTATCGAATAAATAACTTTTCACATCATATTCTTCAGGAACAACAATGGGACTCGACGGTAAAATGAAATGAGAAACATAACACTAACCAGATGGAAAATGCTAAAACTATGAAATAAATAAACTGTTGTAACCAAGGTTGAAGTTTACAAAACACAACTTTTATTGCTTCACTTTATGATATTTACACAAATAACTGAAATTTATTTTGAAGCAAAAAGTAATATTGAATCTTGAGAAAAGTCTGTCTTTATACAATATGTACAGGTTTACAGTCTTTATATACACTTCTATCTTGAAAAGATAGTCTTTGTGAATTGACACGTTGATAGTCGAAAACTATCTGGCACACGAACATGAATGTCTTTGAGAGTCCTTGTTTGTTGAAGTGCCTGAATTCCTAAAAAGCAAGTTCAATTGATTGAAGAAATTCCACCTAGCGAAACTAAGGGAGCTTGCATAACTTAGGGAATGAAAATGGCTTGTAAAAGAATTACGGAACATAGGCAGCGGAAACGGGTAAGGGAGCGGTGACCAGAGGTGAAACCTCGTACTGCCAGAAATTCAGTCCACCTGGTCGAAGCACATTTTCAAGAGGAGTAGCCTCCGTGCTCGACGTAGGGTGTATTCTGGAGCTGGACACCGGGGCAAGTGGGCGAGTGAGCAGGCAGGGAGCTCCTATTTATAGTACACTCGATGGTCAGGCACGCGCACTGAGGGCTGCGCGTCGAAGCTAGCAGAATGATACACAGGCGCGCGTGCAGCTGGCTGACGGAGCGAGAAGGGAGTGCCGGACATACAACACCCTCCCCTCCTAAATACGCCGGTACGGCGTGAAACGGCGGCGGCGCTGGCGGCGACTGCGATGCTGGGGCGGAGCTGCTGATTTCTCTGTTGTATTGTCCGGAGCTGGAACTGGGCGGAGTGGCGCTGTCTCGTCCTGAAAGGAACCCATTGTTATTAAATGATCTAAAGCTCTTTCAGCAATAGATTTATCTGGTTTAGCAATAGCATCAATAGCTGGACAGGGGCGGTAGCGCAGACGTATCTGATCTTGATGGCGGCAGATACGTTTCTCCGTAGTCTGTATCTCGTATAGACGATGACCCAAAGATCTGCAGATGACTCCAGGTATCCAGAGTGGGTTGGATTTGAATGTCCTGGTGTAGACCTTGTCGTTGAGGGAGAACTTCGTTGGTGATGTCTTATGCTGGGTCGGAAGAGGCTGTAACAGAGAAAGTAAAGTTCTGTGAGGTCGTCCATGGAGCTTCTGTGCAGGAGTGATATTATCAGCGCCGGGTAGGGTTCTGTAGTTGTTTAAGAGTTGGAGCAAGGCTTGGTCTTTAGTTAAGCCTGAAGAGACAGCTTTCTTCATACTTCTTTTAAATGTTTGTACGAAGCGTTCAGCTTCACCATTAGATTGAGGGTGAAAAGGTGGTGCTAGGATATGACGAATGCCATTATGTGTACAAAAGTTCTGAAAAGCAGTAGCTGTAAATTGAGGTCCGTTGTCTGAAATGAGTACTTGCGGTAAACCTTCTGTAGTAAAGATTTTCTGGAGAGCACGAATGGTAGCTTCGGTTGTAGTAGTCGAATGCATATCCACGACATATGGAAAGTTTGACAGTGAATCGATGACTATTAACCACATGGAATTGAGGAAAGGACCTGCGAAATCGATGTGAACTCGTTCCCATGGAGTAGTAGCAGGAGGCCATGAAGCAAGATCAGAAGACGGGGCGTTCTGATTCGTTTGACATTGCTCACAATGACGTATTAGCTTTTCGATGGCGGCATCAATACCGGGCCAGTAGCAGTGTTGACGGGCGAGTTGCTTTGTTCTGGAGATACCCCAATGGCTTTGGTGTAATAATTCGAGAACTTGTTTCTGTAGGCTAAGTGGGATAACCACTCGGAAGATGGTGCCTGCTTCTAGTAATACAACTCCGGCACGAGTCGTGAGACGATGCTGCATACGATGATAAGGTGCCAGGTGGGCAGGAAGTGTGTTCTGAAGAGGCCAACCGTTGCGGATGTAAGTACGTACAGTAGCAAGTGTACTGTCCTTATCCGTAGCTTTAGCTATGCAGGTAGCATCAATAGGAAAACTGGAAACAGTATCTTCAAGTTCTATGTCCAACTGAAGACATTCAGATTCTTGAGAATCGAAGGCAGTATCAGGACCAACGGGTAAGCGGGAGAGGGCATCAGCATTACAATGCTGGGATGTGGCTCTATATACAATCTGATAGGAATAATCAGAAAGGAACATGGACCATCTTTGAAGCTTTCTGAGGGAATTCTCTGGGATCTTATTACCAGGATGGAATAAGTGTACGAGAGGCTTATGATCGGTAATGATCAGGAAATGGTTGCCATAGAGATATTCATTGAAACGGCGAATACCAAAGATGATGGCTAAAGCTTCTTTCTCTATCTGTGAGTATCGACGTTGATGGTCATTAAGTGTTTTCGAAGCGAAGGCGATGGGGCGTTCTTGTCCATGACGATCCTTCTGGGAGAGAACGGCACCGACACCGTAGTCTGAAGCGTCAGTAGCTAGCGTGATGATCTTGTCAGGCTGAAAATGAGTGAGTTGTATAGCTTGAATTAAGGCGTTGTTGATTGTTTTCCATGCCTGTTGGCATTGCGGAGTCCACTGAAACTTAACACCTTTTTTACGTAGAGCGTTTAATGGAGCTGCCACTGTAGCGAAACGTGGAATGAACTTATTATAATAGTTCGCTTTGCCTATGAAGGACTGAAGCTGCTTGAGGTTCTGAGGTGCTGGCATGTTTACTATCGCTGAGACATTCTGTGTACTAGGACGAATTCCATTCTTATCAAGTATATGTCCTAGGTAGTGAACTTGAGGCTGAAAGAAGGTACATTTAGCGAGATTCGCTCGTAGGCCATTGTCTTTCAATTTCTGGAGAAGGAGGCGGAGATTGTTTAGATGTTCCTGATGATCTTTTCCAGTAACAATGATATCATCCAGGTAGTTAGCACAACCGGGAATGGAGGCGGTGAGTTGAGCCAAATAGCGCTGAAAAATAGCCGCTGAGGATGAAACACCGAATGGGAGCCGCTGGAGCTGGAGCAGTCCGAGAGGAGTGTTGAGTGTGAGAAATTTCTTAGATTCTTCGTCTAAAAGTAGCTGGAGATATGCTTCTTTAAGATCAACTCGAGAGAAGAATTGTCCACCAGAGAGACGACGGAATAAGTCTTCTGGACGCGGAATAGGAAAGATATCTGTGTCGAGTTGTGCGTTGACTGTAGATCGAAAATCGCCACAAAGTCGAACATTACCATCAGGTTTCTTGATTACCACGAGTGGAGTAGCCCATTGACTAGAAGTAACTGGTACAACAATTCCAGTTTGTATCCATCTTTCTAATTCTTTCGTGACCTGGTCTTGAAGTGCTAGGGGTACTGGACGTGCTTTGAAGAAGCGAGGCTTAGCTCCGGATTTCAGCTGTATGTGAGCTGTATAGTCTTTGGCTGTTCCGAGTTGAGAGTCGAGGACTTCAGGAAACTGCGCTAGGAGAGCGGTAACGTCAGAAGTAGGATGCAATGTAGATACGACGTTAATGTTGTCATGTATCTGGAAACCAAATAAGTTAAAGAGATCCATGCCCATAATGTTTGATGCAGTGTAGTTGTTAACTACGAGAAGAGGAATGGCTTTCTGAATTCCTTTATAACTAGCCTGAAGCTTGATTTGACCTTTGATGTCAATGTTCTTCTTGTTAAATGTCACGAGCTGGATGTCAGCTGGATAGCATGAAGGTGAACCTAAGTCGTGGTAGGTAGTCAGGTTAATAATAGAGACAGGTGATCCAGTGTCTAATTGAAAATCGACAGATCGATCAGAGAATGAGAGAGGAATGATGATTTTGTGAGAATCCTTTGTGGGAAGAATAAGATTGATCTGATCAACTTCCATGTCTTGGCGGGGCTGTATATGCTTCCGGCGTGCTGCAGTAGTCTTAGCAGGGCGGAGCGAACTGTGACAGACAGTCTTAATGTGTCCAAGTTTATTACATCGTTCACAAGTAGCTTTGAAAAAACGACAGTCACGACGTTCATGATGCTTGAAACAGCCTCGGCAAGAAGGCAGGAGTTTCGAGGTGCTTGTAGAAGTGGGCTTCCGTGTAGCATTACGAGAGGGAACCTGGCGAGAATGCTTGGTGGAGAGCGCCTTATCCGTACGGTTCACTGTAGCAGAGGACTTGCTGGCCTGAGGCGAGACTTGTGCAACTTCGTGTGGAGAAGCTATGGCTGCGGCAGTCTTGGTAGTAAGCTCATAAATCGTAGCAATACGCTGGACGTCTTCTAAAGAAGGGTTACTCTGCTTGACAGCGTCAAAACGTATTTTGTCTTCAGGAGTATGTAAAATTATCATGTCCCGAATGAGAGAATCAGTGTAGGATGAACCACAACCGTCCTTGGAGCAGATGAACTGGCAGGGTTTAGCTAGACCACGCAATTCAGTTATCCATTCAGTATGTGTCTGATGGGGTTGCTTTCTGCTCTGAAAAAATTTATAGCGAGCAGCCACTATGTGAGGAGCTTTGGCATAGTGTTCCGTGAGACGGGCCAAGAGCTGTGTGAAGGGTACCTCAGATAAGTGTTCTTCCGGACTTAATTTACGTAGTAATTCACACGTAGCATTGCCAACCGAACTAAGAAATAGTGCGCGGCGGCGTTGATCATCTGTGACAGAATGGCAGATGAAATGCTGTTGTAAACGGGCTAAATAAACTGACCATTCTTCCTTAGCTGGATCAAAAGCAGAGAACGGAGGAATAGCTGATGGCTGTGTAGAGACAGAAATAGCTTGAATAGCCTGAATTAATGCTGCCTGTTGTTGTTGCATAAACTGTTGTTGTTGCTGCTGTAAGGCTTGGAAGACCGTAGCAAGTTGTTCCGCAGTAGCCATTGCGAGATGCGTGCAAGAAAGAGTAAGGTAAGCGGTGTGTCAGAACTGGTTGGAGTGTCGTTGTTGTGTAGCACGTCGCCGTAGAGTTGACAACTGGGCCTGTGGAATTGTAGGTTGTTGCGTTTTTTACCTCGTCACTATAGAGTTGGCAACTAGGGTCGAAGAATTGTAGGTTGGTGCTTTTTTACCTCGTCGCCATAGAGTTGTGTTGTAACCAAGGTTGAAGTTTACAAAACACAACTTTTATTGCTTCACTTTATGATATTTACACAAATAACTGAAATTTATTTTGAAGCAAAAAGTAATATTGAATCTTGAGAAAAGTCTGTCTTTATACAATATGTACAGGTTTACAGTCTTTATATACACTTCTATCTTGAAAAGATAGTCTTTGTGAATTGACACGTTGATAGTCGAAAACTATCTGGCACACGAACATGAATGTCTTTGAGAGTCCTTGTTTGTTGAAGTGCCTGAATTCCTAAAAAGCAAGTTCAATTGATTGAAGAAATTCCACCTAGCGAAACTAAGGGAGCTTGCATAACTTAGGGAATGAAAATGGCTTGTAAAAGAATTACGGAACATAGGCAGCGGAAACGGGTAAGGGAGCGGTGACCAGAGGTGAAACCTCGTACTGCCAGAAATTCAGTCCACCTGGTCGAAGCACATTTTCAAGAGGAGTAGCCTCCGTGCTCGACGTAGGGTGTATTCTGGAGCTGGACACCGGGGCAAGTGGGCGAGTGAGCAGGCAGGGAGCTTCTATTTATAGTACACTCGATGGTCAGGCACGCGCACTGAGGGCTGCGCGTCGAAGCTAGCAGAATGATACACAGGCGCGCGTGCAGCTGGCTGACGGAGCGAGAAGGGAGTGCCGGACATACAACATAAACACATTATTTAACGAAATATTCACTCTTAGCCATACTAGGTACAAAAGTGAAAAGAATTATGAAAAATAAAAATACCAACATTATGAAACAATTACAACCGAAATAGACACCAACGTTTTCTCAACATGCAACGACTACTTCTTATGATAGTCACTGAAGCAATTGTTTTTTTGCTGTCAATCACAAATGAACACCACATTTTCTGCCCACGATATGTGCAAAGCCATTTGGGCAAAGTTTGCACCGGCCTTGCTTCACATTATACTCTGGCCAATGGCCAATAATGTCATATCTGACATCAGCAATTGTATTTGTTGATACTTGCACCTTCCTCTTCTTTCGATTCTTCTCACTGCTGCAATAGGAGAGTATCTACATGACGAAGAGCAGTACATTTTGGTAGCTGCCATTTTTACAATTCATATTTGGAGCAAAATCCCCAGAAGCGGTTCACTTTCAACCTCAGTACATTGGGTACCTCTCATCCTTTTGATGAGCATACAAATTGCTTTGATTTTTGCTAATGGCTTTAAGTCGCACCGACACAGATAGGTCTTATGGCGACGATGGGGTAGGAAAGGCCTAGGAGTTGGAAGGAAGCGGCCGTGGCCTTAATTAAGGTACAGCCCCAGTATTTGCCTGGTGTGAAAATGGGAAACCACGGAAAGCCATTTCAGGGCTGCCGACAGTGGGGTTCGAACCTACTATCTCCCGAACACTGGATACTGGCCGCACTTAAGCGACTGCAGCTATCGAGCTCGGTACACACGGCTTAACTAGGTTCAATAGTTTTATAGAATTTTTCTTGAGACATACGAAAGTAGTGGGAAAATTTACTTCGGTCCTTTAGTAGATCAGGAAATAAATGGTGAAACTCTCCGTACGTTTCCCTTTTCTCATAAATGTTGTGGACCCAAACTTTTCTCTCGCGTTTTTCTTCTTCCTCGTTTGCAAGTAGCACAACCGCAAATAATAAGTCCTCCTCGGAACTCGAACTCACATTTCTGTGTGAGCTGCACTTCCCCAACTGGAGAGACGTGGAGCGGTGAGGTGTGCTGTATGGGCGAAGTCACGGAAAATGGCCCGTGGAATGTTCCACAAGCTTGTTCCGCGCGGCGCGGCGCGGTTCCCTGCAGTGGGCGATTACCTTGAGACATCCGCCCTATAGTCCTGATCTCTCCTAATGCGATTATCACGCCTTCGGTCCCCTCAAAACGCCCTAAAGGGTCGACGCTTCCTGTCAGACGAGAATGTGCAGCAGGCGGTGAGGAAAGCAACGGCAATCTACCCCTCTCCCCATTGCCTCAGTACGCCTCTTCAGTGATACCTGGCCATCTATGACAGTTGATGGCGGAGCTTTAAGATTCCAACCAGCCATACTCAGCATAATCAGCAAAGTCAGTTTGTCCGCAGTAATTAGTTCTACACTCAGATCACATGTGACGAACTAAGGCCCGTATTTTGTGGTTATCTTACATTAATGTATTATCTCGGTTTACCAAAACTAGGTTTTCATTTTAATCTGAATTTAATCATTTTTTTCATACTGACCCATGGAAAACAAATGGCTATGTGCTGCCACTATTATCGAAATGTAAATAAGTTTTTAATTAGGCTACATTCGGTGTTTGCAAATAATTTACCTATTGACCAGAAACGAAGAATGAAACCTCTTATGACGTTCAAATAATTGAACTGTTATTGAAATTGGTGGCGGACAGCATTAACAAAATAGAGAAGAAGAAAACATATTTATAGCCTACACAGGGTATATTTACTTCAAAACATAACGCAATATTCCTTATTTAAGTATAGCCTGAGCGCTCGACAAGCGAGGACGTATTGAGGAGTTTTAAGATGACTGGTGTTGAACAATACAGGGCAGTAATAGGAAGATGGCTGGGGAGAAAGAAGAAAGAAGAAGTGAAATTAGGAGGGAGTAGAAAGGTATTGGGAATTAAGGGAGAGATGATGCTGACAGCGGCGGTGATTATAGTAATGTAATGGATCGGAGGAGTTGAATTGACCCCGGGCCGAACTCCAGCGGAAGTATGAGTTGGGAAGACGTGGAGCTAATCAAAAGAGTTGTAAAAGAGGTGGTTGAAGTGGTGTGCCCATTTGAGCAACTTAAAAAATTTGACTCAAGAGCAAACGAAGGAGTTCGAGAAAATGAAGGAATGGTTTCGAGAGAAGGCAGATGACACAACAGCCAAAGTGAGAAACAACACCGAAGAAGTGGCATCATTAAGGGAGAAAATAAGAATAATAGAAGAGGAAACGCTGAAGCTGAAATCAGAAGTAGAAATCAGTACACAAAATCAGAGAAAGAAATGCCTATTTATAAATATGGTGTGCCCGAGGAGAAGAGAGAGGACAAACTGCTTACAATTTATAAAGTGGTGGACCTAATTTAGGGGAAAATGAAAATTAATTTCAGTGAAGTAGATATAGACGATGTGGCGAGAATAGGGAAAGTAAAAGGAAATAGTCCGATCAAAGTGCAACTGTTTTCCACGTTGATGGCCGATATAGTGATGGTAAATGCGGGTAATATACAGAGGAAAATAATATGGATCAGGAGAGACATGGGAAGTTAGAGGATCAGGAATGACAAAATTCTTAAGAAGCACATGATTTGGGCCAGACATCAAGGTTTGGGAGCTTCTATCAGGGACTTGTAGTGACAAATGTCTGCTGGAAAAGGATTTGGACCGTGACCAAATTACTGGACCGGGAGGAAAATATGACACAGGAGGAAGATGAGGAGATAAGTATGGGGAAGAGAGTGGCAGGAAGGCAAGTTATACACAGCAATGTTGGAGAAGACGGACAAGGTGATAGGGAAAATACCAAAGAAAACAGGAAGGTGAATGAAGAAAGACAGAGAGTGGAGCCTAGTGAAAGTGTGATCGTGAATAGTGAAAAGGAAAGAGCGGTGGACAATGAGACGCGAATAGGAAGGTTTAGGGATACAACTACGAGCACAGCAAGTGAAGAGGAAAATCAGAGAAGTGAATGCAGTGAAGTAAGAGATGTGCGGAGTGAAAAGGACAACGCAGAGGTACCCAGGCAGAGAAGTGAACTGTGTTTGAGCAGAGGAAGCAAGTCGGGCTTAGGAAGGAACAAGAGCTTAAGGGACCTATGGGGAATAAAAAGAAATGATGAGGGTATTGTAACAAGAAGCAAAAACTCGAATAATGTTAGAAAGTAGTTGTAGTTAATATGTTTGGAGGAGAGATTATAGTGGATATGATGGTGTGATTATAAGGATAAGCTGTATTTGGTATGTGAGTGATCGGTGGTTTATGGTGAATGTAGGATGAGGTGATGATAATTCGTTGGTGAAATGTGCTCTGGAGGTGTGTTTAGAGTGGCACGTTGATGGTAATTGTGATTTCGAAGTAATGGTGAGTTGATGGCATTAGTATGGAGGGAATATGTTTTGGAGGAGTGATTATGATGAAATTTTTGGTGTAATTCATTCTGGAGGTGTGTTTGAGAGAGGGTGAGTAAACGTTGGAGCTGGAGGTATATATTATTTAGTCAGTCAATGTATGTAGAGATTGAGTATAGTGGATATGATGAAATTGATGGTGAAACGTGATCTGGAGATGTGTTTATGGTTAGAGAGAGGATGAGAATGAGGTGGAGCTCATGGTTTATGGAGGTAGGTGTTTGTATTTTGAGTAAGCTGTATTTGGTAAGTGATCGGTGGTTTATGGTGAAAATATGGATGAAATGTACTTTGGGAAGTATGATGAAATTGTTGCCATGGTGAAAGTACTGGTGAAATGTGTTTTGGAGGTGTCATTGTGAGAGGGAGGGTGAGGATGAGGTGTAGCGAGAGGTATATATTATTGACTCGGTAAATGTTGGAGAGAGTATGTTAGTGATATAATGTTATATGTATGGAGGGAATCCGTCGAAATGTTTATGGAGAAGTGGTGGAATACATAATGGCAGAATTTAAGTGCTGAGTTGGAGGAGATTTGATAAGTGGTGTTTGTTTATAGGAAGTGTGATTGTGTTTATTTTATGGAGTTGGTAATGGCAAATATAATGTGGAGAATGGCTGGGTATTTAAATGAGATTAAACATGATGAGATGTGATAACTGCAACAGAGTGTAGTAGTGTAAGGATTAAATTGCAACATAAGCGGCTGGTGATGGAAGTCTTGACTCAGCTAGACAGAGTGGATCAAGTGAGGAATGAAATGTGCAAAGGTTTGCGTGACGAGATGGGAGGGACAAGAAGGTCGCTGACAATGGACATGCCATGAGGGGCGGAAGATGACTACTGTGGCGACCTGCATCTGGAGGGTCACGTTTCCGGAGTATCCGAAGGACCTCATAGCATGTCCAAGGAGAATCATGTTTCCTTTTCCTTGATTATTATTATTATTATTATTATTATTATTATTATTATTATTATTATTATTATTATTATTTTGTTTTGTTTTGTTTTGTTTTGTTTTGTTTTGTTTTGTTTTGTTTTGTTTTGTTTATTTACCCTGTTTTTTTATCGTTTATGCCCATTGCATGCCAAGGTCTATGGAACACTAATAAGGGTTGATCATGGCCATATGCCAGTACATATGGGGAATGATTGCTCTTTATTGTCAGTTTATTTTATTTGGATGGTTTTTTATTGTATGTCGTTTAGGCTGTACCAAATTTGAACCATGTATTGGGTGGAAACCTGTGAGGTTCAATAAATCAATCAATAAATCAATAAATCACAATATTCCTTATTTCTTCACTAAAATCATACCCAGTCGTATACCATACAAGATATAAGCTACAATGGAGAATTCATCTTATGTCTACCTATGTGTTAATAATTCCAGGTTATGTTCGATCATCGATGAGACTGACGATGTCGAAGCTTTAGATAACCTAAAATGTGTTTCAAAATCAGTGTCATCGTAGTCCTCAAAGTTTGTAGTGCGTTCTTTTTTTTATCCACCTAGGTGTTTTATTTTGCATAATCTTGGTCATATTCCTCGTCGCTGTGATTTTCCCCTTCACTTAAATATTTCAGTCGTCTACAAGCTGCCATCTTGAAAGGCTATTATCTTAGATTTCCTTTTCTACCAGCCAAACTTTCTCCAGTATTAAAATCCGAGATAATGTTGTTGGTGAATACAAATGTAACTGTTATCTTGGTTTTCTTAGCTTTAAGCTGAGATAAGAGCTTCGGACCTAAGTGCTAAGAAAGCTAAATAAGGCTACTTTTTCCATATAAAACATGTCATTCAGATGTAGACATCGACGAACCAAGGTAATACATAACGAAAAGAACACCTAGTGTGATCACTCCGCTCTCTTAACATTGTCGTTGGTGACCCCGCCGGTGTGCGGCGCTACAGTCGCAATGAACCAGCTGAAATTACACGTGCGCCAAAATGTCAACGAAGGTAATAGCGTGCGTGCGTGAAGTCATGGTAACATGGTTTCTCTCTTACTTCCATCTTTTAACTCTCTTTAAATGTCCTACTATGATACCTTCAATTCATTGTTTGCATTTACAAGACGAAATAATTTACACATCCCTACTTTCTTATAAATTCTACAGTTTCATAGTAATAGTGTCTATAGGCCTAATAAATTATCATCATTGACAAATATAATCTGTAACTATATTATCGAGGTTATACATCCTGTACTATGGCTACAAATGACACCAATAAGATTATCACTGATAAAAAACACAATGTCAATTTTGCGGGCAAATGTATAAAGGCCTTAAGATACATGTAAGTCAATCACACCCAGAGCACTACAAAATCTGCTTGTTGAATCTGTGCCCATTTACATCTCGTAGACAGCTTTCAAAATGGCGCCGAGTGAAGGTATGGCCCATCTGATCTATAAGATGCAAGGAATAGATATCTAATGCGATATTATTGAAGGCCATACACGTCACGGAACAGTCAAATATTGAAGGCATTACGGACAGTGGACTGTCAAGTGAATTGTTTTACGAAAATAATAGAAGACAACGGATTGTTAAAAAAACTCCATCTTAAAAATTTTCATCGGAGAGTGAAGACGCAATTGGCGAACGCGCTACGTAATTTGAAGAAGACGGAAAGATTTAGTAGAGGTACTAGAGAAAAAGTGATCGTCGTAGTAAAAGAAACGACATAATTTGCCAGCCGACGAAGAAGAGCTGATAAAAAACATAAAAATAAGCAAGATACGACGAAATACGCGTGGGAGGATCTCGACAGCAACTGAGCTACATTCTACAAGGAAGAAGCAAGTGAAACCTAGGAGAAGGATTCTCTTACGGGAAGAAGACTACCTTAGTCTTGTTTCAAGAGAAGAAAAACAATTTTTCGACATTTGCAAGAAGCAGCCGATATAGATATATATACGCGGAACTTAAACCCGACGAAATTAAATTCACCTCTGAGAGCAGCAAAAAGAAATAACAATTGAGGAATTATTATCGACGAATGGATCATACCATGGCTATTTACTGCTCTGAAATCTGCATTTTTGTTGCTAACAGAAGTAGCATGATGATGGCTTGCTAAATACGCATGATGGACCAAGCTAGGGAGCAGTACATCCTTACCGGAAGACCAACCCATGATGAGGAAGGCAATGGGAAACCAGACGACCAACCCATGATGAGGAAGGCAATGGGAAACCAGTTGACCAACCCATGATGAGGAGGCCGAGGACCTACCAGACGATCAACCCATGACCTGACCGCAGAGCCAACTACATCCGAGTGGAGGCGGAACAGCTGGACCAGATGTAACGATAAGCGAGCTAAGTCATTTACATTATTTAATTACATAGTTTTTGGTTCGCGTACACAGGTGCTATTGGCATGTGCCGATAAGTTGGTTATAGAAACCGTGGAATTTAAAGTGCAAGTGAATAATGAAAGTGTTGTGTGAGCTATTTAAGTCCATAGTATACGATTAAGCAGTGTAGAATAAGATTCTTGTATGTTATATATATATACATCACCGCATATTGGTCAAAATAACTCGTGAGTAACTACAAGTTGAAAGAAGTGTCCTTAATAACAGCTGATAGTAATGACACATTGAGGAATTGCAATGAATTCATATTGGTTATGCTATATGTCTACGTCACGTTTGGTATGCGCGGTGGTAATGAATGCATAGAATCACGTACTCTTTCCTTCGCAATAAGTGCATTGAACTCAGCTTTAGGGTTATGATAAATAGCGATATTGAAATGCGTTTATAAGAAAGGAATTGTGGCATTTCGACATGGTAAAGTGAATATAATCGCGACATGTTGTTATGGAGGCTATGATAATTAAGATGTTAAGTGAATGTGGAAATATGGTTACAATAGTGGTAACTCGACGAAGTATGTTGTTGTATATGAAATGCGAAGGTTTATTAATGTATTACGTAGAGGCCAAGGAGTGCCTGCAGCTTATGATATGCCATGCCACACTTATAATAGGGAAGGAATTATGTGAAAGGATACAGGTACGTGAAATTGACCACACCGCGGAGATGAGCTAAACCAAGGTATGGATGGAATTCATTGAAGTAGAATTGAATTTATGACGGGATTATATGTCAATTGTAGATGCTTTGTTCCAATTACGAGAATATTATGATATGTTTTATGACGGTGATCTTGACCAAATGCATTCATGATACCTATAAATGCGGTAATATATTCCCAAGTACAAATACATATTATTTACATTACGACTGCGCATATGAATTCAGTAACTTGCCTAAACGAGAAATGTTATGGAATATAACAGAGAGAGGGCACATTCAGCCTCAAATACGTGTGTATGTCGACCAAAAATTTATGTTGAAGTTAGATAGATAGCTTATTTATCCTGAGACGGAGTTTGTTGGAATTTACATTCTTTCAATGAGTAATGGTTAGAGAAATGATAGGCTAGGAGCCAGATTTAACAGGCACTAGGGAGAAATGCCTTAGTCCGTAAGTCGTTAGCCATGCGCAACATAAAAGAAAGATCAAATAAATGAGTTCAGATTTATGATTTGCAACGTATAATTGAAATATTATTTATAATTCAAATATAATTGAGATATATAGTTCGAAGTTATAATTCAGAATTATTTTCAAGCTTAGATCTATTTGTTGATCTTACATTCCCTTCGGATTAACTGTACGTCTATTCAGATCTATTCAGCCTAGGTTTATAATGAAACTGAGCAATCTTAACAACATAATGATATTGGTGTCGTCTCAAGGACTTGATTTCAAGGAGGACCGTAGATGTCCAGTGATTAATTGTAAATATTAGTACCCGCTTTTGAATTCATGACGGAACTGATGTATATAACTTAACATTATATTTATTTTCTTTTTCTACGAGCCAGCGCTGACTCTGAACTTTACCTGTAAATAATACCAGACCAAATACTACCCCAAATCAGACTACATTTTCATAGGGCATCTGTTTATTCAATAAATACTATTATTGTGCTTTTCTATAATTTGGTGTGTTATGAATTCTTTCATTTTGACATAGTTGATAAGTTAGTTGGTAAGATATGCGAACTAACGAATGGGTAGATACCTGATTTGAATATATTGAGTTTTCACGTCGTTGGTACCTTAGTTAGGAGAAATAATTGGTTGGTATTATGTCTATATCAAACGACCGCAGATAAGTTTACCGTGGACCGCCATTCTATTCGACCTCACGCAAAGCGAAACCTAGTGTAAAATCTCCAGATTTTACTTGACAATCGGATACCCTGAGAAGAAATTGAGCTGTTGGGAAAAACGTCCGGTCAACGACCGTGTTCAAATCCATCTATGACCACACCTAGCCAGTCTAAGATTCCACCTTCAGATCCTATTCCTATTTCTAGTAAAAATGGTCAATCAACGAAGTTGGAAATAACCTCTGATCAAAGAGAACAAAAAAAAAAGAAAAAACCTTACCACGACGATAAATGGCTAGGTTTTTCAGCATGAATTGAATGATGCCGAATTCAATGAACAAGTCACTAATTTTTTAAACTTCCTTGCCACAGCTACAGACCTACTGCCAGGTCCAAAGAGTCCAGTTAGTGGATATATTGAAGCTCGTAAACGTAGCACTTACAAAAATAATAACCGACAATATAAAACCTCCAGTAACCCACAGAGATCCTCTAAGAATGATTGTGAACGTCGGAAGGCTAAATTCGAGTATGAACTGACTCAATATGAAAATTTTTACCAAAGGAGGAGAGCAATTAGAAAAATGTTAAGTGGCAAAAGAACTACTAATTTGAAACTAGAGAAAGATGTTGTTGGAGGATATTTTAGGAACAGATTTGAAACTCCTAATGATTACATGAGAGACTCCTATATTGATTATACGAATGATACCTTAGATGATACAATTTCAATATCTCAAGAGTTAGTTTTCTCCATTATCAAGAGCATAGCAATTGACACTAGCCCAGGTCCGGATAAGGTTTTATTGAAATCTGTTTATGATCCACTTGCTGCTAATATTTTAGCCCATATCATCAGAAGAATATTTGAAAGTGGGTTCATTCCTGAGGTTCTCAAGGCAGCGAGAACTGTTCTTATACATAAAGGCAGTGAAGAGAATGATCTGTCCAAATAGAGACCGATTAGTATTTGCTCCATTATTCGGCGCATATTAAGTAAGATCCTTGATAAAATTGTAAGGGAATACATCCCTTTGAACCTGTTCCAAAGAGGTTTTGTCATGACCCCTGGCTCTTTCATTAATGTGAATGTTGTTGATGGCATTTTACGAACAGCTGTGTTACTCGACATCAGCAAAGCGTTCGATAGTATTGGACACAATCACTTAAAGGCGACAATAGAGAACTTTATACTACCCAGATCCATTAAGAAGTTACTAGTCAACCTTCTCGCAGAAAACACAACACAAGTTCAAACTGCTCATGGTCATACAGATAAGATAAACATCAAATGTGGAGTGATGCAAGGAGATCCCATTTCATCTTTCTTATTTAACTGGGGTATAAACCACATCCTTGATGAACTCACAGACATCAAAGTATCAGAAATGTATGGTTTTCAATTGAGTCCTAACACTGTACATTTAACATCCCTGTGCTTTGCCAACGATCTGGTGATCATAGCTAAAGACCAAGCAGCAGCTTCAATCCTGGTCACTTCTGTCATAAATCTGCTTCAAGAAATAGGTTTGCATATAAATGCAGGCAAATCAAATGCCATTATTATTAAAAAAATGGTATACTTCATTTTGATGATACCGTGACGGTCTCTGGAAACATTACAAGTATAAATGATAGTGAAGAAATGAAATACTTAGGGGCAACTTTCAGACTTTTAGTCTTCAATGAAAATCAGGTACTTGAAAAATTGAAAGCTAACTTAGATCAGATTACCAGGACTCACTTACTCCAACCGCATCAAAAACTGATTGTAATAAATCAGTTTATTGGCCCTACTCTGATATACCCCTTCCAGACTGTTTCAGTTGAGAAAATTCCCAAATCAAGTCTGTTAAAAGCCGACAACATGATCAGAAGCGCACTTAAAGAAATTCTACACCGAGGTCGATATACTGCAGTCGCTTAAGTGCGGCCAGTATCCAGTAGTCGGGAGATAGTGGGTTCGAGCCCCACTGTCGGCAGCCCTGAAGATGGTTTTCCGTGGTTTCCCATTTTCACACCAGGCAAATGCCGGGGCTGTACCTTCATTAAGGCCACGGCCGCTTCCTTCCATGTCCGAGGCATTTCCTATCCCATCGTCACCATAAGACATATCTGTGTCGGTGTGACGTAAAGCAAAATAGCCGAAATTCTACAACTTCCGAGTGACACGCCGACAATTGATCCATTCGGGCCACAAATATAAATGGTTAGCATTAATGCGCGCTACTTGGGAAGCGTACCTTCAACAGCTGAACATCAATCCTAAGCAAGAAGCTGTGAATGATTCGCACGTAAATGCTGTTCGAAATTTTACAGCAATAAAAACTCACTGCCTATCTGAACTTCAACTCAATGAAGAGACATCAACGAAATCTGTTACACAACTGCGCGATACACTTAGAACACGCGAATTTGAAGCTTGGTGTGCATATCCACAGAAAGGAAGAGGTGTTGAGTTATTTGCTCAAGTTCCTGCTGCTAATTCTTGGGTTACCAGAAGGGATGGTTTAACTTGTTCGGAATGGAGGGAGATGTTGAAGATGACCGCGATGGTTGCACCCGTACGTACTCTGCCGGAACGTTCTACCAGCACAGGCCACTGCAGACAATGCAGTGAGTACGAAACCTTACCACATGTGCTGGGGAGTTGCCCTCAAGGAGAACTGCTTAGGATCAAACCCCATAACATCATCAGAAACCTGATTGCTAATGCTCTTCGTCTCAAAAAATAATCTAGAAGTGTACGAAGAAGTCCACTGCATCGCCGAAGGAGGCAGCACTCGCAGAATTGATATTATAGCGATTGTCAGACGGAGGAACGAAGCAGAAATTATTGATCTTACGGTACGCTTTGAATCTTCAGCCTCTCAGCCGGCTGACGTAGACAATGAGAAAAAGGATATCTATAATCCAACCATCCCTTTCTTTTTTGAGTCGTATAACCTTAAAAAAATTACGGTGACTGGCCTTTTCTTTGGCGCGAGGGGAACAATTCTCAAATCTCTCGTCACATAGCGACAAAAATATAAACTAGTGAGAATTCTACAAGATGAAATAGTCGTCTCTCTCAAATACTCCGTTTCGATTCTTCGTCACCATTTATATGAAGTTCATGCCATTTAACGTAGTTAATTGTAACCTATCATTTTTTTTTAAACATTAATCTTCTATCTTCCCTCAAAATTGTTATTGTGTATTATTCTGTGTCTTGTGGCAAATCTAGGGTGTCCTGGATCAGACTAAATAAATAAATAACGCATATCGAGGGAATTTGTTTGTTTTGATATTTTCCGATAAAGTGTATTCATATCTGTGCATTGCTTTGTTTGTGCAATCAACTAATTTTCTATTATTTCTAGAACATTTCGAACTGTTTCGTTCTTGGTTGTAAATTGGGTTATGGAAGGAAGCCTGATGATGGACTATTTTTTACCCCGTCAAGAGAAAATCTGTTTGTGAAGTGGACGAGAGTTATTCTGCGGAAAGGTAAGCAATTGTCAGCCAAAGGCAGACTATGTGACCTGCATTTTTCGGCAGATTTAATTAACTTATAAAGGCGGACTGTTTCGTTGTGAACGGTGTGAACCTCGTGTGAGGTGGAAATTAAAACCAGGAGTGGTGCCTCATATTTTTCCAAATTTACCGAAATACCTATCCACTGAGGTAAAATCGCGAAAGGCACTCAGTAGGGAAAGGAATGAAAACAGTATCGAGAGGATAAGGAACAAGAATCACGATGTGAGTGAAACAGTGATGGCAAAAGTGAGCGGTAAGGTTCAAGGTCAGACTAGTTGTAGTCAAATTCACGACCAGTCTCTTACTGATGACCAAAAGCCTACAGTGTCTCTCGGAAGGCGACTAAAGAAAGCAACTCGTAATTTAATGTTACCTAAATGTCTCTTTCCTTAGTCAAAGCTACGACTAACTTCCTGCAGTGGCAGATTAAGAACACGGAATGTTTAATGTTTGAGGTGCTCTGTTTAAAAAGTATTTTTTTCGCTTTTCGTAATGTTCCATTTTATCTCGTGTGTCCTCTTATTCAAGTCCAAAGATATTTCTTCGTGGGGACTCAGAATATTATTTACAACTTTCTGACAGTATTATTCGTAAGTCTAAACAATTGGGTATTGTATTTGGTTATTTGCATATCAGTGTATCCTCCACTAAAACAGCTGACCGTGTAGCGTTGGTGATTGGCTCCACGAGCGCCGCTCTGCGGGAGCACGCTTGAACTCGGCGAGGGATCTCACTAGGTATTCTATTCGTCACGGTAATACTATCCTCACCATGAACTTGATCTCATTTGTTGTAGAAAAGTATTGGATATATTAAAGATAGCGTGCTAGAGGATGTTTCATTTTGACTAGTACTGCCAAGTTGCCTTTGTTCTAGCTCTTTCGTGACTGTGATTTATCACTTCACTTGAGATCCGTCACGTAGTTCTCACTTTCATTGGCGTCTCGCCAGACCTGTAGTGTGTTGTTGCAAATGTCATCTCCTTGTTCCTTTCCACCCAAGGACCGTTGCTTCTATATGTGATCTCAGCAGACGTTCCTAAAGGTAGCTATGACGTAAACAGTCAGCTATACGAAATGGATCTTCAACGAAGTTATAAATTTAATTCGCTGACGTCCTTTGTGAACATTTATTCATAGCAGGTGTTATACAACTAACGTTAGCATAGAACGTCATCGGCTGGTCGACGCAACCTTGAAACCTATCAACAGAGAGTAGTTGTTCCACTTCAGACCATTTCGGAACAAATGGTTCAGTTTAGTTTAGTAATGTTTTATTTTACCTGGCAAGATTAAGGCCTTCAGGCCTTCACTTCCATCTAACCAGGAACTGAAATATACATATATTGCATTGTATTACTTACAATAACTAGATCTAATACAAATTAAATTAATAATAATACAAGAATGGTGAGATTACATTAAGATGAAATAAATTAAGATTAAATTAAGATGAAATAAATCAGATATAAAAAGGGATGAATTATTAAAACTAATATCCTACATGTAAAAAAAAAAGGCAGTACATAAAATTTGATTTTAAAGACAAATCGGATAAGAATTTTAGACTCTCTACCAGGACATCCATAACAATAGAATGGTTGTAAGTACCAGCATCAAGTTTACAGATGATACTTACTGGTGCATAAAATGTCTCCAAAGTACTTCCTTGAAAGTGCGAATAGCGCTTAACCCCCTGATATTTTCGGGAAGGAGGTTCCACTCACGGCAGGCAATTACTGTGAATGGTTTATCATAGATGGCAGTTCTATGGGTAGGTAAATAAGGATGGAATTATTAGTGGATCTGGTGTTAAGACTGTGATAAGAGGATAAGTATTTGAAATATGAAGTAAGGTAAAATGGTTGTGAAGAATGAAGGATTTTATGGAGATGGCATAGGGAATGCACAGTGCGACGGATTTCTAGTCGGGGCCAAGATAGATGGTTGACATAATCGTGTACTTTTGATGTGACGTTATAGTGATAATCTGTAGGCTGTGGAGTCTAAACTGATGTATTTTATGAGTCCGTAAACTGGGGTTGCAAATAAACTCGACATGACCAAAGTGAGGAGTGAGGTGAGTCAGCAAGAGTCTGCTGTGGAATCACTATTGATCCACTAAAATCATGTTCTACAGCATGCCATTACGCGTCACTATAGACAAGCAAAATACAAAATTTCATATTCTAAACCAGAGCCTCTCAGGGTGCATGCGCGTGGTACATGCACTATGCACGGTGCAAAAGACGACTTCGCTTGGTTGACCAGAGTGCAGACCCCCCACTCCTCGATTTGGAGCAATCACGCCTGTCTTGCTCGCTCCTCCTGTCTCCCTCTTCCACACTTGCCCCCTAGCGCTCCAAATCCGAGCTGAGTTGCGCTGAGTAGAGCCGAGCTTAGCCGAGTAGGCCAGAGACGAAGCGTTGGTCCGAGACAAGCCGAGCCCGACCGATGCACAGTGCACGGAGCTCTTCAGCCTCGATTTGCACGCGTGAGATTTTGGGCGTTTGAGAGGCCCTGCTCTAAACCATGGCTACTGGCGCTATGGGAACATGGACTTCTACGATTTGCGGTGTGTGGAATTTAATTCGGACGAAGTTTTAATGTTGAAATCCTTTCTTAACAGACAAAGTAGGGGTCCCCCATTCTACGGAAAACGTAAAATTAAGCAATTTTCTCAGCTGTGCCGAAAGTTGAACGGATAAAGGGCCTGGAAAGGTTTCAAATTGTAAGTCTTGAATAGCTTTATCAAACTAAAAAAGCAAACTTCGAAAAATCATTTCCAGCGAAAATTCAGTTCCGAAAAACGGTCTAAAATCGCTTGTTTCTTTACTTGTTTTCTTTTTTACTCAAATCCTAGCCAAATGAACGTATCTACATAATTCTCTCTGTAATGTGTTCTTTGGTTCAATACCCTCAGGCTTTTTTTTGTTTTTTGTTTTTTTGAAAAATGTCCACACCGAATGCAGTTATAAAGGCTTCAGTGCTAATCTAATCGACCGGATAATGATGATTAGGAAAAGGATTGTAATTGTTAGGAATAAATAATATGTTCTCATACTTTATTATATTTAATTTTCCTAAAATTCGTAGCTCATATCTCTAGAATGTTTTCAACATTGATTTGCTTGTCGGAAGGACTAGCTAGAACTGTGGATTTTTTTCACAGGGCCTACTTATTTTGGTAAAATAGTCATACTTCATGAAAATCTTATATTATTAAGATTTACAGTTTCTCGCTTTAACAAATATATTATTTTTTGGTATTTTGTACGAATTTTTCTCTCTCCTTCAATAATTTCATTTACAGTGAACTGGGATTTCAAACCCAATACATCGTACTCGACTCTTTATAGAATACGGGACAATTCGTTCCAGGGACATTTACGAACCACACGATCGACTGGATACCTGCCAAGTGTCAGCTAATCGCTTTAAAATATTTAGGATAGGACAAATCATACCACTTGAAAGAATGGGAAGTATTCTGGTTGCATTACATCCGTATACGTCTTAAATATGCGCTTACAGAATATTTAGTCGTTTATATGAGAAAATGTACTATAGGCTACATCATAGGGGTGTAGTGAGTGCAATTACGATTTACCGTTACCGAGGTCCCGGAGACAGGCCATCACACACACAAAGCTAAGCTAAGCTATGCTATGCTACACAAACCAAACCAAACCCCACGGTACTACAGCCCTTGAAGGGCCTTAGCCTACCAAGCGACCGCTGCTCAGTCCGAGGCCTGCAGATTACGAGGTGTCGTGTGATCAGCACGACGAATCCTCTCGGCCGCTATTCTTGGCTTTCTAGATCCGGGCCGCTATCTCACCGTCAGATAGCTCCTCAATTCTAATCACGTAGGCTGAGTGAACCTCGAACCAGCCCTCAGGTCCAGGTAAAACTCCCTGACCTGGCCGGAAATCGAACCCGGGGCCTCCGGGTAAGAGGCAGGCACGCTACCCCTACACCACGGGGCCGCTATGCTACACAATCCAACGAACAAAAAATCGCTCCAAGGAAGTTGTACGGAATGGCACACACAGACTGCTATGCTAAGCCACCCCATCGAATTATAGGTAATACTGGAATGCTGGCTGTAGTGGTAGCTCTCGCAGAAAACTGCTTCCTTTCCTTGGCTAGTCACACTCCCCTCCCCCCCCCCCCCCCCGCATACGGCAAAGTTGACAAGATACCGAGCCTGGAAGTCAGCTGATGTGTGTGTTTGATGGCCTTTCTTCTTGGTAATATTTGACCGTACGTCGAATTTGTGATACAATCAAGACGGATATTTATTGTGTAACATACGGTTTTACTAACAGGCAGCAGCAGAAAAGAGATGTGAACTCAAAAAGCTGCATTTCCACAGATAAGCAATCTAAGCACTATCTCATTTCATAGCTCACCTCCAATGGGGGTGTGCCTGAAAAGAGCTGCACCACCTCGGGATGAGGACACGAGTTTACTTTTGTCCGACTCGTTGGCTGAACGGTCAGCGTACTGGCTTTCGGTTCAGAGGGTCCCGGGTTCGATTCCCGGCCGGGTCGGGGATTTTAATCTTCATTGGTTAATTCCAATGGCTCGGGGGCTGGGTGTTTGTGCTGTCCCCAACATCCCTGCAAGTCACACACCACACATAACACTATCCTCCACCACAATTACACGCAGTTACCTACACATGGTAGATGCCGCCCACCCTCATCGGAGGGTCTGCCTTACAAGGGCTGCACTCGGCTAGAAATAGCCACACGAAATTATTATTATTATTATTATTATTATTATTATTGCAAAGCTATAAATATGGTATTTTAAAACTACTTCTTCTTCTTCTCCTTCCTTGCCTACCGCTTTTCCTACACCTGTGGGGTCGCGGGTGTGAACTGCGTCGCACATGTGGATTTTGCCCTGTTTTACGGTCGGATGCCCTTCCTGACGCCAACCCTATATGGAGAGATGTAATCACTATTGCGTGTAGTGTGTTGTGTGAATATGAAAAGGAGAGGGTTGGGACGGACACAAGCACCCAGTCCCCAAGCCAGAAGAATCAATCAGAAGGGATCAAAATCCCCGACCCGGCCGGGAATCAAACCCGGGACGCTCTGAGCTCAAGGCCAGTACGCTGAATATTCAGCCAACGAGTCGGACAAATATGGTATTTTACAACGATAATTACTATTTTCTTCCGGTTTGGCTCTTATCATTAAGTATTCTACGTTTATGGAGATATCTGACATGATAATTATGTTGGCACATTAAATGCCGTACGTTTTGTCCTGATAATAAATAAATACAATAATAATAAATATGGTTCAAAAACTGATTACATTGTATTTTCAACGGACCATCATTCGCAGATATTTCCCGTCTAAAATCAATAGGCTATAATTTTTTATACATATTATGTTTTGTCTGTATGGCGTATATTTTATTGCCTTTCTAGTGTAGGTATCGGTCTCGAAAACCAAAACTAATGGCGGAGAGGATTCTTCGTGCTGACCATAAGACAGCTCCTAACCTGCAGGCCTTAGGGCTGAGCAGCGGTCGCTTGGTAGGCCCTGGCCCTTCGCGGCTGTTGCGCCAGGGGTTTGGTATTTTTTTAGTATAGTTATAAGCATTTACTGTCTTCGATTTCTTGAAGAAAAAATGTTTGAGAATTGATGATGATGATGATGATGATGATGATGATGATGATGATGATGATTGTTGTTGTTTAAGGGAGCCTAACATCGAGGTCATCGGCCCCTAATGGTACGAAATGAGACGAAATGGAATGACAAATTAAAAGTCTAAAATTCTCCACTGACCAGAATTCAAAGCGTGAGAACGAAGAATGAATGGATGGACATGAATTTAAAACAATCAGGGGATGCGACCCGCAATGCTTTACATTCACACAAACTGACGTAAAAGAATAGGATTACTGACCAAGGGACTGCTGCTATAGCATAACACTGAAACGATGATGCTTGCAGTCTAAAGCGGGTCCAACATCAAAGTTATCGGCCCCTCATAACGGTACTGATCGCTAGGAAACTAGAACCATGGTATTTGTCCTGTTGCGGTACTAATCAAAAGTAGCAGAGACTTGCGGTATTCCACAAATTATTGTACTACTCAGAGGTTATGAAATTCGACATATAATACAGACCTATGTTTTTCTCACTTTACGGCGCCATTTACAGGCAACGCAAACCTATGGTGTTCATCACATACGAGTACTGACCACAGGGACCTTCCGCTATCCCGTGGTGTTCCTCATATAATGGGTACTAATCACAGGCAAGGTAGAACCATGGTAGCTATCATCCCATGGTCCTGCCCATATGGTGGTACTAATCACAGGTACTGCAAAAGCCGACCGCACGGTGCTCCTGTGTGCTACTAGTCACAAACCTATTTGGTACCTAATATAGTGGTACTACGCGCAAGTAAAAGCGTGTTCTCCGCGTGGTGGTACTAATCACAAGTAGTTTCATGGTCCCAAGACAATCATCCCTTGATCGCCCCTTTTAGTCGCCTCTTACGACAGGCAGGGGATACCGTGGGTGTATTCTTCGTCTGCGTCCCCCACCCACAGGGGGTTGTGTGTTTGGTCCGCGAGAGGTATTTTATTTCCCTCAAGTCCGCCGGCAAGCCGGTTAGGACCCCCTATCCGCCACCTGGGACGCGCCACGTGGGAGTATCACCTCTCCCCCTGCTACGCCAGCGTAGTAGGTTCGTAGTGTTTGAGAATTATCAGGCCTAGAATATATTTTCATTTTATCCAATATTCCTAGTCATTTTCAGTTTCAAATTGCTATTAATCCTTTGAAATTTCACGGTAAATCACAAGAAATTTTCGAGCCATGCTTCTTGTTCTCTTTGGTAACTATGGTTTGTTTATATTGATCAGATGTGATTGTTGCAAGCTGTGGTTTTGTGTTGTGTTAATTATACATGAACTATACAACAGGACATCATGAGTAAACATCAAGTCAGTGGATGATATTAGCGATTTACTGGGTTGTATAACAGATAATGGAGCATTATCTGATGTGAGTGAATGCAATAGTGATGAAAATACTGAGTAAAACATGTTGTCTAGACAGAAGAAATGAGACCAATGAGATCTTAGCGTTTATTGGTCTTAATTTTACGATGGGTTACCACAGATTACCATCTTACAAAAAATGTTGTTCATCAGCTAGAGACACTGGTGTGGATTTAGTTGCGGATACAATGACGAGGACAAGATTTCAAGAGATCATATCATATGTTCATGTAAATTGTTTTTCTTTCTTTTTTTTTTTTTTTTTGCTTTACGTCGCACCGACACAGATATGTCTTATGGCTACGATGGGATAGGAAAGGCCTAGGAAGTGGAAGGAAGCGGCCGTGGCCTTAATTAAGGTACAACCCCGGCATTTGCCTGGCGTTAAAATGGGAAACCACGGAAAACCGTCTTCAGGGCTGCCGACAGTGGGGCTCGAACCCTCTATCTCCCGATTACTGTGTTCATGTGAATGATAACAGTGCAGTGGCAATAGAGAAGTCAGACAGGATACACAAAGTAAGACCTTTCTTACAGTGGCGGCTCGTGAAAAAATCGTCCTACGTGCTACAAGAAAACAAGCTAAATACGCTGTTTTAAATCTGCATATTGCTTGTTGTTGTTGTTAGTTGCTTTACGTCGCACCGACACAGATAGGTCTTATGGCGACGATGGGACAGGAAAGGCCTAGGAGTTGGAAGGAAGCGGCCGTGGCCTTACTTAAGGTACAGCCCCAGCATTTGCCTGGTGTGAAAATGGGAAACCACGGAAAACCATCTTCAGGGCTGCCGACAGTGGGGCTCGAACCCACGATCTCCCGGATGCAATCTACATATTGCCATGATGAACAACGCATACTTCAAACTTGGTAATACTACTACTACTACTACTACTACTACTACTACTACTACTACTAATAATAATAATAATAATAATAATAATAATAATAATAATAATAATAATAATACAACTTTTCTCACAATTTATAACTCAGAACAAACAAAAACAACATTAATTTGGAAGCAGATGAATTCTTCGACAACTGTCTACGAGATAAATAATTCATTGGAGAAATATTGCTTTTACTAACCTAATGGCGCAACTTACATCAGTGCAAATAGAATCGTGGGAATATAGATCCCCACTAATAACACAAATTTAATTTCACTTTATATACACTGCAGTGGATAAATAATTTTATAAATCTTCGTATAAACTTTAGCACTAACACAATGACAGAAAAAACACGCACCAGTAATATAACTGCGAGATTAAAAACCGCACAAAGCAACTGAAAGAGCTGCCAACTGATTCATTGAGATCTCCCCTATTACCAGAGTAAATGTCCGGCTCCATGGCTAAATGGTTAGCGCTCTGGCCTTTGGTCACAGGGATCCCGGGTTCGATTCCCGGCAGGGTCTGGAATTTTAACCATCATTGGGTGTACGTGTTGTCGTCATCATCATTTCATCCTCATCACGACTCGCAGGTCGCCTACGGGTGTCAAATCAAAAGATCTGCATCTGGCGAGTCGAACATGTCCTCGGATACTTCCGGCACTAAAAGCCATACGCTATTTCATTTCACCAGAGTAAATTACATTGTAATGCGGGATAACATTTAGGGTCAGTCAAAGATTCTTTGACTCACCTACGAATTCCTTATTTTTGACGCAAAAGGAAGATGGATATTTTAATAAGCATGTGTGAGATAGATTGCCTCCACTTACGCTTTACTTTCGAACCCAGACGATGCTACTCTCTAGTGGCATATTCGCTTACCACGTTCAACATAAGCACGGCCGACTGGATCCCTCGCTGCGCTCCGGGTAGCAGGAGACATCAAGTAATTCTACCCCCTTGCGGGAGAGGAAGTAACTATAAACGGGATCAGTGAAAGTTGATCCCGGTTTACGGCATACTCCGCCGGCTAGGGGGAGTGTTGCAAGCTTGGCTGCGCCTGCGTATTGCTTCCTTCAGGCTACAGGCAAGGGCTCACTTCACATGAGCACGAGCCTTGTTCCCCGGGAGAACGGCGCTAGGTGTTCGACAGATCTCGTCCTGATTTGCACAAAACACAAATTCATATCGTACTCAAAACAACGAAAAGGCACCAGGATAATTGTACTGTACATAAATAATATTCCTTACAGTTCCAAGCTACGTGCTGGAGCCCGGTAGCACGTACTGACCGGCCGCCACTGCTTTCTTAGCAATAAGAAGTTTCAATCTGTATATGAATGGACTCGGGAGGTAAGTGTGGACAATTCTGTTGTGCGATTCAAAGGACGCAGTTCTCAAAAAAAAAAAAAAAAAAAAAAAAAAAAAGTAGTACAATCCTGCCAAGCCCATCAAGCGGGCTTACAAACTCTGGTGTTTAGCTGACCAGAAGGGATTCATTCTCGCATTTCAAGTCTATCAGGGGAAGAATGGGTATCTTGAAGAGGAGTTCGGAGAGCACAGGTTGGGTGAGGGGGTGGTTTTGTCTCTGACAAAATATCTGTGGGGCAAGAACAAAATTGTACTTTTTGACAATTATTTTACCTATCTTCGACTTTTGGAAAGGTTGAAACTATAAGAGACCTCGGCATGTGGCATAGAAAGATCTGACAGACAGGCAGGGTTGTCCAAAGAATCTAAAACAGAGAAGAGCCTGATAAGAAGAGAGTATGATTACAAATTTTCGAATACTGGTTTGGAGTTTTTCAAGTGTCAAGACAACAAACCTGTACACTTTGCATTCGATTACCATGGGTCAGAACAAATTCATGTGCAACAAACTCAGAAAAATGGATCCAAGCAGAGTGCAGCATGTTCCGTAATTGTATATGACTACAATCTGTACATGGAAGGAGTTGACCTTGCCGACCATTTTAGAATCCTGTGTGATGTTGACAGGAAGTCGAAGAAATGGTGGCTGAGGCTCTTCTGGGGGTTTCTTGACATCATGTGTGAAAACGGCTACGTAATTTACTGTGAAATGTTCGGTAAGACAACGGTCCTCCAGTTTCGAAGAATGGTGGAAAAAGGACCTTTCTTCAATGAAAAAAAACCCAAAAACAAGAGGAATTCCTTGACAACACTTGGGTCACCTCCATCCCTGCCTGCAAAAAGAAAGAAGATAGAGCACTCTGTCCCAAAAGATGTCAGAATGGAAAACGGGGGTATTCACTGGCCTAAATTTGTGGAGATTTGTTGGCGATATAAGGAGTGCAGTATGAAGTAGTTCCAGTCATGTCTACATTCTCAATGCAGCCACTACAAGGGTCAACGAGGTACTTGTGTCAACGGGAAGAAGAACTGTTTTGTGGAATACCACCAAGTAGACTTGTAGAACACTTTGAACATTCCCACTTGGTATTTTCGTTAGACAGATTGATTGCTTTCATTTTACTTTATTTTCATTTTATAATGGTTTGCGAATTTTATACCGCTATTGATTCCCATTCATTTTGAGAATATTGTTAGTAAAAATTTTTGTCCCTCATCAGTTTTGATGTACTTATATGTAAGGGGTGACTAGAGGACTGAGGGTACTACAGAGTACCATGAAAAAATAGATACTTAGATTTGTTGCATTTTGAAAATACTGCTTGTGTTTCTTATTTGAGTGGTATTTAAAACTTTTAAGGACATAGATTGCATTTGTTGTTTTCATTTTCTGTACTTCTGGGACTCAAAGCGTTAGAGAAAAAATGTTTGAGAATAATCAGGCCTAGAATGTATTTTCATTTTATCGAATATTCCTAGCCATTTTCAGTTTCAGCCGGAAGAGGTCGATGCAGAAAAAAGAAGAATTTATGAAGAAACGGCGGACTTCTACAAGCGAAAATATAAGCTCTCATCCATTTCTGTAATCGGCTTGATGTTAGGTGCTCGAGGAACAATACCTACATTTTTTGTCAACTTCTGCAATACCTTTGGGCTAAATAGAGATGTTATCTACAACATCGCCATTACCACACTCAAGAAGTCCATCATGATCTTCAAGAACCATGCCTGCGGACCTCAAATAAATGTTTGACATGCCTCACTCGACTGCCTACATTTAACATCATACGAACACATTATCTATTGTATCCACATCCATTATTGTTGACCGAGCTCGATAGCTGCAGTCGCTTAAGTGCGGCCAGTATCCAGTAATCGGGAGATCGTGGGTTCGAGCCCCACTGTCGGCAGCCCTGAAGATGGTTTTCCGTGGTTTCCCATTTTCACACCAGGCAAATGCCGGGGCTGTACCTTAATTAAGGCCACGACCGCTTCCTTCCACTTCCTAGGCCTTTCCTATCCCATCGTAGCCATAAGACATATCTGTGTCGGTGCGACGTAAAGCAAGTAGCAAAAAAAAAAGCATTATTGTTGTGAAGGTACTCTTTGTCTTTGGGCAACCTGCAACTGTTGCAGGAAGATTGTATAATAATAATAATAATAATAATCAAGAGACATTCCGCCTAAATGTTTAATATTCGTTAAGATACCTGTGTCTCGTCGCAAGTCGCAAATACGTATACGTCAGTCACGCCTCCATGTCGCACAGCTAGTCGCACCGAAAGCCGCACTTCGCTCCCATACAGTCCTAACCAAGCTAAATTTTACAGATTGCCAAGGAGGAGATTTTTATAGTTGTAGCTGGCTTCGCGCAAGCGCACAATTACCTTTTTGCCCAGCGTCTAGCAAACAGTCGTTTTATGCGTGTGGCTTTCGTAAATTACCTCAGTACAGCAGCTATGATATTACTTAATTGTTTCTGTGTTTGTTAATTATCATGGAAGGTAAACCAAAGGATAAACGACTGAAGAGATAAAAAAATATATTTGTCTGTCAAATTATTAAGAAGATATAAGCACCAAAGACAATACTGTTGGCAACAAATAAATGAAACTCTGGAAATTGATTGTACGTATAATTCATTTCTTTAATATCATCCTCAGTAATAGAGAGAAGTTCATGAAGCTGTTCCTGATATAGACGAAAGCGACTTTTAATTCTTCATCATTACCATGCAATGCTTGAATAGTCCGGCTCCATGGCTAAATGGTTAGCGTGCTGTCCTTTGGTCACAGGGGTCTCGGGTTCGATTGCCGGCAGGATCGGGAATTTTAACCATAATTGGTTAATTTCCCTGGCACTAGGGATGGGTGTATGTGTCGTCTTCATCATCATTTCATACCACTGATCTCTATACATGGATCGCTGATGGCAGCTCTCCGCTGCAGGAGTAAGTTCGCCAAGTTGAGCGCGCGGTCCGCCATGTTGGCGTACCCATCCTAGAACTCCCCTTACGGGGAAGCAATGGTAATAGAGTGAATTTTAAGTCGAAATTAATGGCGCATTGGAATAATTAAAAATATCGTGACATGTTCACTCAAAGCATAAGGACACTGCGATCACTGACATGTCATTCCGAGGTCAGTAAATCTCCGGGATAGCAATAAAAATGAGTGTATAATAACGGCCGACAAATATGAACTTAGGTGCTGAATACATGCAATTAGCGGTCGGTAACACAATAGAGTAAAAAACACTTTCTGTAAACATTGCTGTAAATTGTATACATGTATGCCACGAAATTATGCATTCTTAAAATGATGTACCTATAAACGTAGCTCACTATACAGGCCTAGATTCGACATATCGTAATCGGTGCTTGATAATGAATCCCTGTTTCCTGTTTCTATGAAATAACGCGCAGTTTATCAAATCAAAATATCATTGAACCAAATGTGCACATTTATAAAACCAGCAAATATTTAAAACTTGTCAAGATATCAAATAACCTGCAGCTTAATTTACCACGGTGAAAATTACACAAAAATAAATGTGCATAATTATGGAACATAGAAATGATACCTGTAAATATTCAAATCTTGTCAAGATATCACATAACCTGCAGCTTAATTTACCACAGTGAAAAGTACACCAGTAATAAGGAAATTTCATGTCTATAAACACAACAGTTCTATTCGCAAAACACTATCCTAGGAAGATTATTATGTACAGTATAAAATTATCCGATGAAATGCTTTCTCCTTCTGCTGATCGGTTCTGTTTGTATATCCATAAGCTGAATACTGCGGCATATTAATACCCCGTACGATGTTTCTTCATTCAGATTTAACATAAACACATACACATTGAAATTGAATCTTGTAATTTACAAGCGTACTACAAGGCAACGAACCAAAATTCGTAAAATACACTACTATTTCCTTTTTCAATAACACAGCACAAAATACCCGTGGAACTACAGTCAAGATTGGCCTGGCGTCACTGAACTAAGCGTAAACAAAGCAAGCGCGCTCCTCGTGCGCTCCCTGCCATCTTACTACGCCAGTCATCTTCTATTCGACTTACTGCTACCCAAGCTACCAGCCATCCATGTATAGAGATCAGTGTCTCATACTCATCAAGACTCGTCCACCTTCAAATGCACTACTTTTCAATGCAAGATCCAATTAATTTTTTTTATTGTAATCCATCTCTTACTTGATTATAAGCTGCACCCACCTACGGGATTCAAATCAAAAGACCTGCATCTGGCGAGCCGAAGTTGTCCTCGGACACTCCCGACACTAAAAGCCATACGTAATTTCATTTCATTTCAATGCTTGAATAAAATGAGCAATTAAACATCAATTATTCTCCCTCCAATTTTACGTGCACAGAATGTTATCTTCTTTCTGTTTCCATCTCTTTCTTCGTCTTCCACGACAGCGATCAACAAAAAAGCCTCTTCTTCAATCAATCCGCAAATGGCTGACTAGCATAGCTTACCTTAGCTTTTTATTCGTTACATAGAACAACATAACTTGGCATTACTTGGCATAGCGTAGCTTAGCGTAGATTATCTTTCCGTATGTGGCGGCCTAATAAACACTGATATATTGAGTTGAGCGTTAGCGAAATTCTTTAGTGTTTGTTATAATCTTTTGGTTGCATCAGTTGTGTTACAGTCCTTACTCACGAAAACGGCTGATGTGTTGTTAAAATTTGCATGATAATAGTGTTGGCGTTTTTAGAAGGTCCATATCATTTAAGTATTTAGAATACCTAACGTTTGGAGAAATAATGATAAAACATCTGGACGTGGTGCAAAGAAACGTTAAAATAGTTGTTTATGATGAGCTGTACATGGATGAAAGCGGCTTTTTACAAAATTGTAATTTACTGGGCGAGATGGCCGTGCGGTTAGGGGCGCGCAGCGGTGAGCTTGCATCCGGGAGATAGTGGCTGCGAATCCCGCAGTCGGCAGCCCTAAATTTGGTTTTCCTTGGTTTCTCATTTTACACCAGGCAAATGCTGGGGGTGTTACCTTATGTAAGGCCACGGCCACTTCCTTCCCACTCCTAGCCCTTTCCTATCCCATCGTCGTCGTAAGACCTAACTGTGTCGGACAACGTTAAGCAAATTTTTTAAAAAAGGAAAAAAATTGAAATTAACTCCTGTCTACCAAAGATTCTGCTCAGTTAATCCTGGTAGTAAATACGGAGACAATAACATCAAATATTATAAATTTCCAGGCTCGCGTAGCTGTGAGCTTGCATTCGGGAGACAGGGGGATCGAATCTCACAGCCGGCAGCCCTGAAGATGGTTTCCCATGGTTTCCCATTTTCACACCAAGCAAATGCTGAACTACGGCCGCTACCCTCCCAATTCCAGCCCTTTCCCATCCTTCCGTCGTAGGAAACCTTCGATGTGTTAGTGCGACGTTAAACAACTAGCGAAAAAAAAATCTGATTTTAAATACACTTTATCCAGGCTTTGGACTTGCAAAATGTTTATAAATGTTTTATAATCATTTTGGTGTGTTTTAAATCAGCTGTGGTTAAGCTCTCATCATTTTTTAGCTTTTTTTATTGGTTTCAGTGTTTTTAAAATTGTCTTTGGTTCATTTCCAACTGAAGAGTAAGTTCATCATGGGATGTTTCATTCCAAGTTCTGCGAATATGAAAGAGCTATCAAGCAGAATTGCAGGTTTCCATTCTCTGTATACTGCTTCATTATTCTGTCAAGCTGTTCGTCATACTTGAAGTATTTCTTCTTTCTTGCATTTGTCTGTCGCTCTCCCTTCAAACACATCAGAATGTCTCTTCGCACCGACGCAGATAGGTCTTATGGCGACGATGGGATAGGAAATGTCTAGGAGTGGGAAGGAAGAGACCGTGGCCTAGATTAAGGTACAGCCCTAGCATTTGCCTGATGTAAAAATGGGAAAGGACGGTAAACCACCTCATTAATCCGGGCTAGTTGAGGCTCTAGGTTTTCCGAATTAATGAAAGTCTGGATTAAACAAAATAACTTACGAAATGAACCATGGTACGTACACTTAAGAAAATGGAATTTGCAACACCATGAAGGCATTGGTCATTTGTATTGATTTTCAAGATATGGAACTATGCCATGTAGGTATGTAAAAGTTTCAGACCCATTGGATTGTTGCTTTAGTCTCCCCACGTGATTGGTCGCGGAGGAATCAACTCCAGTAAGCCTATACGGACTCTGGTGTAGCGTAGTTGACTTGCAGTCTGTGCAGTGAAGTGTTCCCCGTCAAACATGCCTCGACGACAGAGAAGAGCACGCTATCAACAACTGTCGCCGTTTGAGAGGGCGCGGATAATTGGGCAGTGTGAGGTTGGATTATTGCTAAGGACTGTCGCTGCACGTGTTGGCCGACAGGCATCTACGCTACAACGTGTATGGCAGCAGTGGTCAAATGAAGGTACCCACACTCGTAGACTTGGCACAGGCCCAGCGCGACAGACAACTGTGAGAGAGGATCGCCGCATCATTCGGATGGCCCGGATGGAACCCCATGCAACAGCAGTGCAAATTCGAGCAGCTGTGGCACCCCACGTTACACAACAAACAGTTGGTAATCGCCTGCGTGCAGCTGGCTTACGAGCCCGTGACCCTGCAGAAGATGTTCCATTGACCCCACAACAGCGACGTGTAAGGCTGACCTGGTGTCGAGAAAGATCGGCGTGGGTCGACGAATGAAATAGGGTCGTCTTTAGTGATGAATCGCGCTTCTGTCTTGCCCTCAGTGATCGCCGGAATCGTGTGCGCCGATGTACCGGGGAGAGGGGCAATCCAGATTTTATTGTCGAGAGGCACACAGGGCCAACACCAAGCATTATGGTCTGGGGAGCTATTGGCTTTAATGTGAAATCACAATTAGTGCTTGTTGAGGGCACTATGGCTGCTCGATAGTACGTTGATAGGGTGCTCAATCCAGTGGTTGTCGATATTATGGCCAACATTGCTAATGGAATATTTCAGCAGGACATTGCCCGGGTTCACACTGCAGGCATCTCCAGAGAAGCTCTCCACGACATCACAACCTTAGAATGGCCCTCCAGATCCCCGGACCTCAGTCCTATTGAGCATGTGTGGGACATGATGGGTCGACGACTGGCCAACCGTCCTCAGCCACCCACAGCTCTGGAACAACTGACCCATGCAGTGCAGCAAGCATGGGCCACAATTCCTCAGGAAGCGATCCAGGGCCTTATTGACTCCATGCCTCGATGAATTCATCAATGTATTGCAGCTCGTGGTGGGGACATCCTGTACTGATTGTTGTCCAAACTTTGCGGTCAGAGGGACCTGAAAGTGTAATCATCGAATCACAACCGAACACTCGTCCTGCATGTTCAATTGCAGCACTGTAGCACCACTCCTTCTGGGTGTTGCAATTTCCATTTTCTTCAGTGTATTTAAACAATCTGCTCTGTAAACAGAACGTGTACAGTACAGTATTTTAAACTTAAGAAACACAAAGATTCTTTCGTACACAAGATATAATGCAGTACCAGTACAGAATTAGGCCCTACAAAATACAGAATAACTAATGCAGTACAGAAGTAGAACATGACAATCAAAGCGCACCTTCACTGACCACACTTGACACGTTCGTTTGAAGAATCTGCTGACTTTTTGTTGTCTTCCTTTGACATTCATTTATTTAATGAATTAACTCACGCAGATTCCTCAAATGTTCGTAATATGGAGATATGTGTTCTTCGTTGTTACCTTCTATGCATTTAATGACAATGCTCTTTAATTTCACTAAGTTTTGGTTTAGTATTACCTGCTTCTTCTTGGTCATATTCATCCGTTTCAGAGCTTTCTGTAATTGCATTTATGTATTTTCATTAAAAGGCTGTCCCAATTAAGCGAAGTTCGAACTAATGGGGTCCGGATTAATAATGTTCTACTGTAAATAAATAACTAACTAAATTTACGGGAAATATAACATCGTGATCTGTTCGTAGAATGGGCAGAAAAAGTTTGCTTTCATAGTGCGTATGTAGAGTAATTATCGGGTAGTTGCATCTACTTGCAAATTATTGCTATTCTGTTGATCTAAATTAAATAAATAGTAAAATTGGTCCCAAAATAGCAAATTAGAGACTTATGAAATGTTTTGACTCAAGACAGACTTTGTGAACTCAGTCTCCTCAGCATCGAATGTGTCATCTATGGATATCATTAAAATGCCTTTGCATCCCAGAAAATACGCTGCATGGTCCAGTTTCATTGGAATCAAATGTGAATACAGAATTTTTTTTAAATGTAAAGACAAAAGACAAAAACATATTTATTTACGTTGCATTTCAATCCCTACAAAATATTTAACTTTCAAAATAAAATTAATTAGTTTTGTAATCTTTATATTAAATGGATATATATTGCATTAAGAAACGCCTGTAGTTAAACTGATGGGTTTTATAACAATTTATTTGAGGGGGCTCAATTTTGTTTCCTGTGGGCGGGTCCATAACATAATCGTCACGCCTCGTTTTCCGCCTAAAATGAACCATCACCGCATGGGCAACAGCTGCCAGCAAGTAAGCGATTTAGAATCTCTTCTACTGCTCTACAGATGGCAGCACGAGATACGTACCGTGCATTCGAAACCAACAGGTGGCCCTGTAATGGGCAGAGCTGCTTAAACACTCGGACGTCATAAATGCTTTAAGTTTTAACCTCAGTCCATTGCAATTTTAAAAATATGTCCGTATCATTGATGTTCGGCTCCTCGAAGGCATGGTTAACGTACCGGCTTTTACTTTAGAGGGTCTTGGGTTCGATTACCGGTGTCACAGCGAATTTTGATCACATTTGGTTGGTTAATTCCGCTGGTTCGAGTATTAAGTGTTTGTTTTAATACAATCGTCTTCAAACACAAACGCACAGGGCTACGTCTTGTGGTCCGAAGGTCTATCACACTTAGACACTGAGTATAAGTAATTTTCAACTCCAATGCTCAAAATATTCCTTACAATACTGTCAGCAGTTGAGCCCTTTTATTTCTACAATTAAGACACAGCGGCTTGTGGTATACCTGTATTTGTCTGACAGGAATGTGAGTTGCCAAGGAATTCCTGACAAGACGGCTCGTTGCTTCTTCCCCGCCCTCCTCCTTAGCGTACCAGGCAAACACCAAAGAGTTGCGACCTCGACTACCGTTACAGGTAACCTTCAAGGAAGGGTAGAGAGAAACTCTTTCGCTTTGTAATCAGTGTAATCACTAATCAGTAGCAAGTTCAAATAGTGGCAAGTTTCGGTAGTGATAATTTACCGTCCACAATGTCACTTGTACGGAAGATGTTCCTTTACGACTTTCTAATTAAAAGTTATGGAATACGCACAATTATATGATAATAGGGCAGCAGGAAGACAATACCTACTGGTGATTTGTAACAGTGACAGTACTGCACTATCTACCGGTGATTTGTATCTGTACACAAATTAGATTATTGCAATAAAATCTTGTTTGAAAATGTAGTGAAATTACATTTTTCCTTAAATTGTCATCAAAATATCATGGTGCGTCTTATGGTCCGCAAAATACGGTAAATACATTTGTCTTACTCTTCGCGAGTTTGCAGTCCTCTGACTACAACTCACTCACATCGTGTCATGAGTACGTCGGTAGATGTAGAGTGGGTCTTGGCCCGTAAGTGGCCACGGCTGGTCCGTGCTCCAACAGCTCTGCACTCTGACGGCCAACCGAGCAGTGGAGGGGTGGCCACGGCTCTACCGTGGCCCTACACCTCTGCATTCGGGAGACGGGACAGGGCTGGACCTCACGGCTGGCACCAACCGTCGGCTGGCCTAAGAATGGTTTTCCGTGGTTTTCCATTCTCCTGCACTGAGGCGAATGCCGGGACAGTTCCTAGTATAGGTCACGGCCGCCAATCCCCTGGCCTTCTCCAAGCACCTCCTTCACCGTAACAAATATCCCGGCCTGAGAGATGGCGTCACCGTCTAAGAGGCCCGCCTACCCCTTCAGGGGAGGAAAGAAAACATTTTTAGTATCGCGGGATCTCAGCTGAGCGAAAGTGCGGCTCCGTGGCTAGCTGGTTAGCATGCTGGCATTTTCTCCAAGGCGGTCCCAGGTTCGATTTCAAGCCAGGTCAGGCCCCGGAGGCTCTGAGCTTCGGAGCGTGGTTTAGTGACCATGGGGTCCTTAGCTGAGCCCTGGCATTGCTTCCACTTACTTGTACCAGGCCCCTCACTTTCATCTATCCTGTCCGACCTCCCTTGGTCAACCCTTGTTCTTTTCTGACCCCAACGGTATTAGGATTCGAGGCCTAGGAAGTTTTTCATTTTCAAGCCCATTGTGGCCCTTGTCTTTCTTTAGCCGATACCTTCATTTTTCGAAGTGTCGGATCCCTTCCATTTTTTTCTCTCTGATTAGTATTATGTAGAGGATGGTTGTCTAATTGTACTTCCTCTTAAACAACAATCAGCACTACCAGCACCAACCTTAATTGGTTATTTGCTATGGCTTAGGGACTAGGTATTTGAATCATATTCAGCATTGGATTTCATCTTAGGCGGGACCACATTCTCACAGAATAGCATACCTCTAATAGGAAAAGTCCTCTCAGTTTTAATTACTGCGTTGATGGGGTGAAAGTTCCTTATGGGGATCATTGTAAGTAACTAGGTGTTAATTTAAGGAAAGATCTCCATTGGGGTAATCACATAAACGGGATTGTAAGGACAGTGACAGCATGGCTTTTAGTGTCGGGAGTATCCGAGGACAAGTTCGGCTCGCCAGATGCAGGTCTTTTGAGTTGACTCCCATAGGCGACCTGCGCGTCAAGATGAGGATGAAATGATGAAGAAGACGACACATACACACACCCAGCCCCCGCGCCAGCGAAACTAACCAATTATGGTTAAAATTTCCGACCCTGCCGGGAACCGAACCCGGGACCCCAGTGACCAAAGGCCAGCACGCTAACCATTTAGCCATGGAGCCGGACTGCACATACCTATAAGAGTATTTAGGGGTTGTAGTACTAGAACTAAAGGAGAGGGCATATACGTCTCTGATAAGAGTCCAACTAGAGTATGGCTTCAGTGTATGGGATCCTAACCAGGATTACTTGATTCAAGAAGTGAAAAAATCTAAAGAAAAGCAGCTCGATTTGTTCTGGGTGATTTCCGTCAGAAGAGCAGCGTTACGAAAAAGATGCAAAGTTTGGGATGGGAAGACTTGGAATAAAGGAGACGAGCTGCTCGACTAAGTGGTATGTTCCGAGCTGTCAGTGGACAGATGGCGCGAAATGACATTAGTAGATGAATAAGTCTGAGTGGTGTTTTTAAAAGTAGGAAAGATCACAATACGAAGATAAAGTGATTCAAGATGACAAATTGGGGCAAATATTCGCTTATGGGAAGAGGAGTTAGGGATTGGAATAATTTACCAACGGAGATCAAGAGTGTAGCCAAGTGGGGGGTTACTTGGGGTTTATAACACCCTCCCCATGAAAAGTTTACGAAAAGAAACTGACAATAATCAATAAACTAAATACACATTACGAGACATAGATGTAAAACTAAGAGATCGATTGCATTTATTTTCTAAGAAGTCTCGAAAGTTGGATTTTAGACTGCAAACTGAACATATCATTCGCTGTAAACTTGTCGACCTTGATCATATTGTTCTTTTTCTGTATTTTAATGTAAGTTTTCGTAGTTTACTGCAATTTGAATATCAACATAATTCACTTGTATCAGTGTCCTGATAATAACAAATCTTGCATACACACACGCACAAGCACCTTCATTATGTTCCATCATTGTTCTGTAACTCTACAACCGCACCCCCACCCTATCGGCCGATATTGGCTACGCTACTGAGGGAGAGGTTCAATAAATTTCCAAATTCTTTGCAATTATTTACGAAAAGACTTGGTAAACAACAGATAGAGAATCTGCCACCTGCGCGACTGTGCTAAATGCAGATCAGTGGTGATTGATTGATTGATTGATTGATTGATTGATTGATTGATTGATTGATTGATTGATTGATTGATTGATTGATTGATTGATTGATTGATTGATTGATTGATTGATTGATTGATTGATTGATTGATTGATTGATTGATTGATTGATTGATTGATTACACCCTCAAAAATTACTGACCGATAACCCAGTTATCACATACACTTAAGAAAATGGAAATTGCAACACCATGAAGGCACTGATCGTTTGTGTTCATTTTCAAGATATGGAATGATGCCATGTAGGTATGTAAACGATCAAAGTTTCAGACCCATTGGATTGTTGCTACAAGTCTCCCCACGTGATTGGTCGCGGAGGAATTAACTCCAGTATAGGGACTCTGGTGTAGCGTAGTTGACTTGCAGTCTGTGCAGTGAAGTGTATCCCGTCAAACATGCCTCGACGACAGAGAAGAGCACGCTATCAACAACTGTCGCCGTTTGAGAGGGCTCGGATAATATTGGGCTGTGTGAGGCTGGATTATCGCTAAGGACTGTCGCTGCACGTGTTGGCCGACAGGCATCTACGCTACAACGTGTATGGCAGCAGTGGTCCAATGAAGGTACCCACACTCGTAGACCTGGCACAGGCCCAGCGCGAAAGACAACTGTGAGAGAGGATCGCTGCATCATTCGGATGGCCCGGATGGAACCCCATGCATCAGCAGCGCAAGTTCGAGCAGCTGTGGCACCCCACGTTACACAACAAGCAGTTGGTAATCGCCTGCGTGCAGCTGGCTTACGAGCCCGTGTCCCTGCAGAAGGTGTTCCATTGACCCCACAACAGCGACGTGTAAGGCTGGCCTGGTGTCGAGAAAGATCGACGTGGGTCGACGAATGGCATAGGGTCGTCTTTCGTGATGAATCGCGCTTCTGTCTTGCCCGCAGTGATCGCCGGAATCGTGTGCGCCGATGTACCGAGGAGAGGGGCCGCCCAGATCTTATTGTCGAGAGGCACACAGGGCCAACACCAAGCATTATGGTCTGGGGAGTTATTGGCTTTAATGTGAAATCACAATTAGTGCTTGTTGAGGGCACTATGACTGCTCGACAGTACGTTGATAGGTTACTCAATCCAGTGGTTGTCCCTATGATGGCGAACATTGCTATTGGAATGTTTCAGCGGGACAATGCCCGGGTTCACACTGCAGGCATCTCCAGAGAAGCTCTCCACGACATCACAACCTTAGAATGGCCCACCAGATCCCCGGACCTCAGTCGTATTGAGCATGTGTGGGACATGATGGGTCGACAACTGGCCAACCGTCCTCAGCCACCAACAACTCTGGAACAACTGACCCGTGCAGTGCAGCAAGCATAGGCCACAATTCCTCAGGAAGCGATCCAGGGCCTTATTGACTCCATACCTCGACACATTCATCAATGTATTGCAGCTCGAGGTGGGCACATCCTGTATTGATTGTTGTCCAAACTTGCGGTCAGAGGGACCTGAAAGTGTAATTATGGAATCACAACCGAACACTCGTCCTGCATGTTCAATTGCAGCAATGTAGCACCACTCCTTCTGGGTGCTGCAGTTTCCATTTTCTTCAGTGTATATCCAAACTATTTGAGAAGCTTCTTCTCACCCGCCTCAATCGATACCTGGGTACACAAAACATACTGCTACAGGAACAATTTGGTCTCCGATCGAAACGTAGCACCCCTCTTGCGGCGCTATATATATATATATTGCTACTTGCTTCACGTCGCACCGACACAGATAGGTCTTACGGCGACGATGGGACAGGACAGGGCTAGGAGTGGGAAGGAAGCGGCCGTGGCCTTAATTAAGGTACAGCCCCAGCATTTGCCTGGCGTGAAAATGGGAAACCACGGAAAACCATCTTCAGGGCTGCCGACAGTGGGGTTCGAACCTACTGTCTTCCGAATACTGGATACTGGCCGCACTTAAGCGACTGCAGCTATCGAGCTCGGTGGCGCTGTATTTAACTCAGTTATCACATATATCAAAACTATTTGAGAAGCTTCTTCTCACCCGCCTCAATGGATACCTGGGTACACAAAACATACTGCTACAGGAACAATTTGGTCTCCGATCGAAACGTAGCGCCCCTCTTGCGGCGCTATATTTCACTCAGTATGCTATAAGATCGTTCAATATACGCCGTAGCATGCCAGCAGTATTTTTCAATGTAGAGAAAGCTTTCGACACTGTCTGTCACCGAAACCGCATTGTAACAATGACCTAATTAAAATTATAGAGTCATATTTCACAAACAGGAAATTTTGTTTTTCCTGTGAGGGGGAGAAATCCATTCCTCGGACACTAAAAGCCGGTGTCCTCAAGGGCGGTGTTCTGTCACTCACCCTATGCGAGCTATATGCGAACGATTTTCTAACCCGTCAAAGATTGGAGGTCCATCAGTACGCAGATGACGTTGCTATTTACACCTGTAAGAGGAGAAATGCCAATGTTGTCTCCAAGCTACAACAATGTATCACGTCAAATCTGGGAGTAACTAACCTAACCCTATGGCACTGTAGCCCTGAAGAGCCTTGGCCTACCAAGTGACCGCTGCTCATCCCGAAGGCCTGCAGATTACGAGATGTCGTGTGGTCAGCACGACGAATCCTCTCAGCCGTTATTCTTGGTTTTCTAGGCCGGGGCCGCCATCTCACCGTCAGATAGCTCCTCACTTCTTTCCACGTAGGCTGAGTGGACCTCGAACAAGCAATCAGATCCAGGTAAAAAAATCCCCGACCTTGCTGGAATCGAAGCCGGGACCTACGGGTAAGAGGCAGGCACGCTATCCCTACACCACGGGAGTGGTGCGTCTGAAACAACCTGAAAGTAAATCCTACAAAACACACGCCATTATTTTCACCAAGCGTCGGCCTAAATTTGATAATCTTACTAACAATGTCCCACTGTCTTGAACCATCATAATAAACTATCTCGGCTTAACCACCGTGCGAGTTGGCCGTGCGGTTAGCGGCGCGCAGCTCTGAGCTTGCATCCGTGAGATAGTGGGTTCGAACCCTACCGTCGGCAGCCCTGAAGATGGTTTTACGAGGTTTCCCATTTTCACACCAGGTAAATGCTGGGGCTGTACCTTAATTAAGGCCACGGCCGCTTCCTTCCCACTCCCAGGCCTTTCCTATCCCATCGTCGCCGTAAGACCTATCTGTTTCGGTGCGACGTAAACACATTGTAAAATACATAATGGACCGTAGTTTGTCCTCGCGACACAACATAAAACAGGCCTTACAATGGGCTATGGCGCGAGTGGCTGCTCTGAGACCTCTGCTAGGAAATAAATGTATCTATAAATAGTAAGAAAAATATTTACCTAGCATGTGTTGTCCTATCTTGCTGTATGGTTGTGAGGCCTGGGGCTATATCCCCATAACTCCAATTTCAAAATTACAAGTTTTCCGAAACAAAACTCTGAGAATGGTTCTAGAGCCCGAATACTGCAATCTAAGAAAAATATACGACACGAACTTCGTATTCCGCCTATTAGATCTCAGATAAACAAAATAGTAAAGATGACCAAATCTAGAATCCTCCTTAGCCACTCAATCGACCCTGGCATTATTTTCTTAAAACTGGTTGTAAGGAGCAAGAAGCTGAACACACGATTCAAACATCGAGGTTATTGGCTCACTTATGAACTGTTTTAAATAGGAAAACCACAGACCTTCCTTTCTTTTCCAAATTTAAACTGTCATAAACAATTATAAAATTGTTGCTTAAGAAGTGAGGTTTTCCTTCGACCACACTTTAATACTCCGACATTAAACTTTAAAACAAAATTAAGTGAAGAGCGGGTTTCTTCTCTGACGGGAGGCGAAATATCGCCTGTCAGGCAGATCAACTTTCCCTCGCCAGTGCAGTAAACAGAGATTTTTCCGACTCATCGGCTATTTCTCGGAAACAGATGAGTAAAAGTGCATAGTTTTCGTCCTGGGTCTCTCATTTACCTTCCTCTGTGGTGTAGTGGTTAGTGTGATTAGCTGCCACCAACGGAGGTTCGGGTTCGATTACCGGCTCTGCCACGAAATTTGAAAAACTGTACGAGGGTTGGAACGGGGTCCACTCAGCCTCGGGGGGTCAACTGAGTAGAGGTGGGTTCGACTCTCGCCTCAGCGATCCTCGAAATGGTTATCCGTGGTTTCCCACTTCTCCTCCAGGTAAATGCAGGGATGGTACCCAACTTAAAGGCCGCGGTCGCTTCCTTCCCTCTTCCTTGCCTGCCCTTTCCAACCTTTTCATCCCTACACAAGGTCCCTGTTCAGCATAGCAGGTGAGGCCGCCTGGGCGAGCTACTGGTCATCCTCCCCAGTTGTATCCCTCAACCCAAAGTCTGGCGCTCCAGGACACTGCCCTTGAGGCGGTAGAGGTGGAATCCCCCGCTGAATCCGAGAGAAAAACCGACCCTGGAGGGTAAACAAATTAAGAAAGAAAGAAAGACTCTTATTTACTTGCCAACAACAACAACAACAAAACAGACTTCCGCATGTTACATTATTTCGCAGCATTTTCTGGTTGCATATTGTTTACTTCAGATAATCTAATTATACGAAGTGTTTGAAACTTGGGTATTACAATTGAACCTCGATATCTCGAATCACTTCGGGAGCTATCGAGTTATGGAAAGTTCGAGATATAGAGAATATCGGTTTTGAGCATGTGTAGCACAAAATCGAGTCATATGTATCTGCGTATGCGGAATACAGTATTTTTGACAGTATTTAAAAGTATACAAACAAACTCGTATTTTACGGCATCACTTTAATTATAATCCTTATTATACGAACTTATTAGAAGACAGGTCCGGCTCCATGGCTAAATGGTTAGCATGCTGGCCTTTGGTCACAGGGGTCCCGGGTTCGATTCCAGCAGGTGGATTCGAACCCCACTGTCGGCAGCCCTGAAGATGGTTTTCCGTGGTTTCCCATTTTTACACCAGGCAAATGCTGGAGCTGTACCTTAATTAAGGCCACGACCGCTTCCTTCCCACTCCCTGCCCTTTCCTGTCCCATCGTCGCCGTAAGACCTATCTGTGTCGGTGCTACGTAAAACAACTTGTAAAAAAAAAAAAGATACTTAACGCCTGGTCTGCTGACGGTACAGAAGAAGACAGTTCCAACTCTTCTTGTTGGGAATCTTCTTCTTCTTCTTCTTCTTCTTCTTCTTCTTCTTCTTCTTCTTCTTCTTCTTCTTCTTCTTCTTCATGCTCGGCAGCAACGTTGACGGTATCCGCAGGAGGTAGGGCTAGGGAGTCTTTCATTTTCACGTCCTTCGTGGCCCTTGTCTTCCTTTGACTGATATCTTCATTTTTCGAAGAGTTGGATCCCTTCCATTTTTTTCCTCTGATTAGTGTTATATAGAGGATGGTTGCCCAGTTGTACTTCCTCTTAAAACAATAATCACCACCACCACCGTAGGAGCTTCGCAGTTTACAAGCTGCTAATACTCTACCCATTCTTTAGGAATAGGAGTGACTTCGTCCTCTTCGTGTTCTGAAGCTCCTAAGACACCTTTCAAAAATCCTGCTTTGTGGAGGAAGTTCAATTGTTTCCTGTTTCACATCAGCCCACTATTTATTCAGCATTCTTATCGACTGTAGTAGATTAATGTCTGTTAATGATTCCTCGGATTCAATTCCTTTCAGAATTCTCTGAACAGCGCTCTTCCTATGGAAATGCTTCCAAGTTTTTAATCGCATCTTGGTCCACGGGCTGTAATTTGGATGTTAAGTTCGATAGCAAGGAAATCCCGCGCACTGACTTCTATACGAGCATCTTGGGATGAGCAGGGAAGTTTTCTACGAAAGGGACGTTGAAACTTCTCGTCAATAACACGCAGGGAAGATTCATAAATGGAGCTTGTCATCCACGACTTCCGGGGTTGCTTTCGTACGTGACCAGTCATGAAGTCACGCCCGAAAAACAGCGAGCCTTCACCGGTTTTCCTGTCACTAGAAGTTTTAGGTTTTCGGTTTCCGTCATTTTAGCTCTCAGCATCACAGTAACAATGTTTTCACTAGTTAACTGTTCCTCACAAACCACAAATTATGTATTGCACAGTTAATGTTGCACAAAATTCGAATTAGAGTACTTTTTGCTTCAAGGGAGGAAACATTTGATTCGAGAAATCGAGAAATTCGTTTAACCGAATTTCGACTATTAGAGAGATAAATACACATGAAGAATCGAAAAAGCAGCCAGAAAATTGAAGTTACTTCGAAATACTGAAAATTCGAATAATGGAGGTTCGATGCTTGTTGTTTTAAGGTGCCTAACATCGAAGGTCATCGGCCAAGACCATCTACAATAATATCAGACCTTAATACAAAAACAACATGGCCGATGCATCGGTTCCATGTAAATACGCCTGTGATACATAAACATACCCTTTTGATTATCGTATTGAATTGCTAAGCTGTCAATAATAATGAACAGAAACTTTACTTTGGGTAATAGACCAACACTATCTAGGAATAGCTTATGTTTAGATAAGCAATATGTGGATAATTCAAAATATACGGTACATATTTTCTATGAACTAGTATGGTAAAGGAAATAGGTAATATAGGATTGCATTCTAAAATAACAGTCCTGGGGGAATATTTGATACGTTTCAATTCAGTCAATTAATTAATAACTCACCTATGATCTGAATTTAGGGCTGTCAACCAAGTGGCAGATTACGTATCAATTGTCTACTTAGTACTTCAAAGAAATTGGAAATTTATCGAATTGGTGTAGGAAGCACCCTTGGTAAATTATTCCAGACCGTAATTCTTCTTCCTATAAATCAATACTTGTTTTATAAATACATTTATTTGAATGACCTTTCTATTACCATATGTTTTAGGTAGGCCTATAATAGCCTACCTCGTTCAAGGAATTTTTTAGAAACATAACCTTGTCGCGAATTTCAATTCTCTCATAACAATGATTCTGATAGGGCCTAATGATCCACCAAACTGCTACATCTGTTTCACTTCAGAGAATCTATAGGAGAATGAACTTGAAATTCTCTGGTAGCATATTTATTTTCGTTTAAAGCACTTTAACACCCACATCGTTGGCAACGTAAATACGTACTGTAAGAGACAGTATATCAATTGATACCTTGTCCTCTAACTGAACAAGGAGAATATAATCTTCATTCACAGATGAATAAATAACTTTATCACTTTTTATAACCTCACTTTTAAAATCCTCAAAAGGTATAGGCCTAGTAATTGAGAAATGTACTAGGATTGGCACCAACACATAGTTTTGGCCTTATCCGGAAAAAACAGCTCATCAAGTACACGGAACACATCCTCTCTATTGACAAATTTTTCCTGGAATGTTTCAATGCACAGTAATAAATTACTTGTAAGTACGAAATCGTCACGATGCATTAAGTACACTTGATCTGAATGCTAGTGCATCTCCTGTAATATGAATTACATCCAGACATACAATACGATCGACACGTCCTAATATATCAAAATAGTTTTAAAACCATATTTAAAAAAAACATGACTACACTAACGTTTTCTAATCAATCCAAACCAACAGAAAGAACTAAACAGATGCTTCGCACATGCTCATGTTTACATTTGAACAAACCGATCGGGCCGCCATTTTAGCTAATATCGATAGCTGCATTAAGGTCTGATATATTGTAGTTGGTCTTGCATAGGCCCATGGAGGTTCGAGATATCGAGGTTCGACTGTATGTCTCTCAAAAGAAAAAGACAATATCCACAAGAAAGACATTATAGCAGGCGCTAACAGAAAAGGGTTATCTTACAGGCTTACACAAAATGCTGTAGAAGAGAATCAAAAATTGCAGATTAGTGAAGACTATCAACTGACCATAAGAGGCCAAATAGGATGAATGAATGGGAGTCCTTATAACGTGGTGTTGTGAATTATACGTATTTATACAGGATTCAGGTGTTTTAAATGTTACAAATATATTTTTAAACAAAAGGCATAAAATCACCTTTTCAAACCTGATTCTAAAAATTGTTTATTAAATTAAAATGGGCCTCCACTAATACAATATACCTATAGAGCATTAATATAGTATTTTTGTTATGTTCTGTTCGGATAATAACATTTTTTCTCTCTTGAACGCCAACGGCCGTAGCCGTGTTGAAACACCGGATCCCGTGAGATCTCCGAAGTTAAGCAACATTGGGCGTGGTCAGGAGTTGGATGGGTTGCCACGCGCTGTTGGTGGGGGGTAAGGGAATGGAGGAGCGGACAGGAACTGGCCACCCTACCGCACGTAAACTCCGGCTCAGGAACACCTCTGCGGAGGTTCGGACCTGCCTTCGGGCAGAATAACCCTTACCCTTACCTCCCTTGAAAAGTGGGGAAAACTTAACGCTCTTCACCTCCGGCCGATTCAGTTACCGGGAATTAAAACCAATAACATTATTTTTATCTTGTCCGACGTCCAATGTTCATCTCTTATTCTCTTATGACCCAGTCATTCTTGTTTGATGTAGGGCTAGAGAGTAGTCTATTTAGATGTTTTGTGCTACTTCCCTTTCTTTATCCGATTCTATAACTCCATAAGAGGTCATAACGATTATTCTTTTTTCTTTGCCGGGTTGAGTGGCTGAGACGGTTGAGGCGCTGGCCTTCTGACCCCAACTTGGCAGATTCGAACCTGGCTCAGTCCGGCGGTATTAGAATGTTCAAATACGTCAGCCGCGCGTGTGTAGATTTACTGGCACGTAAAATAACTCCTGCTATACTAAATTCTGGCACCTTGGCGTCTCCGAAAACATTAAAATGTAGTTAGTGTGACGTAAAGCAAAATATTATTATTATTATTATTATTATTATTATTATTATTATTATTATCATCATTATTATATTTCTTCTATATTTATTTATTTGCGAACTACCTTTCCGAGGCGGTAGAAACGTACTCGGTTCACCCGGAAGAACGTGGGTTCGATTCCCTGCCAGAAAGACGAAAAATTTAAGAAACGAATTTTTAACTTCTGAAGCAGCAGATGAACGAAAATTGAGTACCAGGTTAATTCCTGCGAGCAAAGGTGGTCCGGTATAGGTGGTGGTGATGGACTGATGTTTTAATAGGAAGTATAACTGGGCAACCATATTCTATTAACACCAATCAGATGGGAAAATTGGAAGGAGTCCGACACTTTAAAAACGAAGGTATCGGCCAAAGAAATACAAAGGCCATTAAGGGCGTTAAAGACTCACTCGGCCTCGAAAACCTAACACCGTCAGTGTCACATGATGTACCATTAAGAAGCAGTAAAATGACAAGCAACTGAAAAGGACGACGCTAATAGTTGAAGTATTGCACAAAATGCAATAACATTTTAACCAGACGTACTTAATGTAGACAGACTTGGAGGGAAAATGTTGATGCAGTGGAAGCGATACAGCGCCAGTTCGGATGTAACTCAAGAACCAATTCGAATAGCAAATCTCATGCTCTGACAGCCAGTTCGGAAACTATGGAACAAACTTCTGGCTTTTAACATGAAAAATAATTCTGGCCACCCTGTTATCTCTGTTATCTCATTTTGGTACGTTTCGAAACCCTGGTTGAGCTCGAATATGCCAGAGGAATGCAACAATGTCGATGCCCTGCCAGTCCTCAACAAAGTCTTCATTTAGCTGAGAGTGCAACTCTGCCTTGGCACTTGATAACACAGGGATTATTGTTGTCTGTGCCAGAAAATGTATTCTGGTGTTTTCATCCCGTACACCTGGCTGAACACTGCACTTCTTACTAAGGTGCGGGCGGGCTTGGAACGCTCTGATAAATAATTGTCGAGTATTTTATGACTCTGCTTTTAGCTCGGTGTGAGGCTTACTTGGTTGACGTACACGCTTTGCACTCGGTAGTAGGTCGCACACGATGCACATCTATTTTTTTTAATTTACTCACTCAAGGCCTCTACGAGGCAAGGCTCCACGCAAAAGAGGCAGTATAAGTACAGAAAAAGAGCATAGGTGACATATAAATTTATGAATAAAGTATAAGATAAAATTAAATACTTAATGTATTAACCAAATAACTAATAAAGTACCATCCTAGGAAATTATACTATTTATAATATTATTATTGCACTGCAAATAACATTGCAAATGAAAATCCACAGCCTGTTTCCAGTCATTCGACCGGGTCAGCAATGGAATGAATGAAGCCCCCATCTATTGGTGGGGAAAGGAATTGTGCCGGCTGCCGAAGTCTGTCGCACTCCTCTGGGGCATTGATTAATGAATGACAGATGAAATGAAATTATATTGGAGAGTGTTGCTGGAATGAATTATGACAGGGAAAACCGGAGTACCCGGAGAAAAACATTTCCCGCCTCCGCTTTGTCCAGCACAAATCTCACATGGAGAGACCGGGATTTGAATCACGGAACCGAGCGGTAAGAGGCCGGCGCGCTGCCGCCTGAGTCACGAAGACTCTACAAATAACATTAAATGACTTAAATTAAGTACTAATACATAGGTTATAATAAAACTATACAACTTAGCCTACACCAAAGCACAGGCAATATACAGTACAACATTTATGAGTAAAACATAATAAAAATAAGTTCTGTATGTACTAATGAAATTCAGAATGTTCTTGAAAAGTATGTAAGACACAAAATAAATCACACATCATAAGTCTTTACAAGTACTAGGAAGATATACTACTTATAATATTATTGTATTGCAAAATAACATTTCGTCCAACAAGTATCTTTCATCAAATATCTTGGAACTCTAGTGAACCAGCATTGTGATTCAAAATGTGAAATCTTATCCAGGATTGGACAAACAAAATATATGTTCAATACCATGAGGAACTTATTCACCAGCCGAGAACTCAACCTCCAGCTCAGAGTTCGGATGCTACGTTGTTATGTCTTTCCTGTCCTTCTGTATGGTTTCATGACATTCTTGAGAGAATAGCCATCTTAAAATGGCAATGGGCTTGACATATTGTTCGAAAGGAAGATGACAGATTGAACCCTTGAACTTACCATTCCATCGTTGGTCGGCCACGGCTGCTACAGTAGAACAATATAGAACTCTTAAATCATGGGTCGTTGCGGGAATAAATTCGGTCACGATCTTAACCAAACGATGGGGTTCAGAAGAGAGCCTAACTACTTGAAATGAGGAGCAAATATGTGCTTACTAACTTTTATTAAAATTGAAATGACACGACAACATTATTGTTTTAATATAAATCCTTGAAAATAAAAAATATATAAATTATTTATTATTGAATGTTTCAAACGCAGTCACATTGCATAGCGTTGATTTATTTCTCACAATGTCGAAGAGTTGCTTCGGAGAAATTAGTACATTAGTGGACAGCGAAACTGAAAAACTGAAAAAGGAAAGACCTAAAAACCGGGCACCTATTACTCCAAACGAGAACTGAGAATTAATCCACATGATCCGTGGAAAATCTGACTTTCAACAAGTAGAACGCCTGATTTCCTCTCAATTAAGGTTATCCACCAGTCGAATACCCTTTACGGATACGGAACACCCGCCGAATGGACCTTTAATCGAACCAAATTGACTATCAGTTACTTCGGATAGGTTGCGAAATATTATGGGAAAGCATGGTGTTCCCTACAAGTTAACAGCATCATTCACAATTGAAATAAAATTCCACCATGTATTTGTCATTCATGACACCCTTAAGTGATAAGGTAATCCCGATGCTAAATGTGCATCACCCAAACAGCTGTTCGGAAGGAACCAACAACAACATGATCCGCGAGGATCTTACGTTACGTCGTTCTAAAGGAACAAAACTGCGAAATGCAGGAAACACTTATTCATCATGCATTTAGAAGAAATGCCAAACACTAAAGTTAATTAAAAAGTGGTAAATCATTTGAAAAATATTATTATCAAACCGATTTTCAGGTTAGACATGGTTTTGTTACGCTTAATAAAATTACCAGTCCACATTGAAAAATATTACAACTTTAAGGAATTCTTTCCTTTGAAAAACAATGACTACCATTACAGATCCATCTACTTATTGTCTGTCCCAACACACTACCTATAAAGTGATTACTTAATCGAATTCAACTACGAATAAAATGAAAGTACGACAAAGATTGAAAATAAAATAATATTACTGGCTGACGAATCGAAACCGCATTCGCAACTCAAGTCTCACACTAATACACTGAGTGTCAATATACACACTATCAAACGAAATGGACGCCAGAACGACAAAACAATTAAGTCCGTAAAATAAAATAACATATCGAAGTCATTAAAACTCAACACGCATGGAGAATTACAATAAAAATATTTAATCTTCATCAGGTCGATATCCAATATTTGGGCAACCCCCATTCACCGATAGCGGCCCCGTTATCTTAAGGAACACCCTTCAGCTGTTGGAGCTACGCACTAGTTGGCCTCATTATTGTCGATCTAACCCTCCTCATATTTCATATTTTACTGCAGATGCTACCTTCGCCCAGGTCACTTCGCAAAAACAAAAGAAACATCTAATCTGAGACTTGAGTATGTACAACTGACATCCCAGACCTATCGTCGGGCTCACTTAAAATATGTACATCCTAACACTAATCTCTATGTACATGATACCTTCCAAATTCTATCGTCGGGCGTGAACTAGGACGTCTCATCATCAGTAACTCCAAGGATAACATGTGACGTCCTAAATCTATGGTCGGGCGTCAAAAATGGGTCGTACTACGCATCCCCTAGCTTATCAGGCGAACTAACAATTTCAAACCAACTCTGACATTTCAATACACATGGAACCACGTCTCTTACTATTAAACGAATGCAAGTCGGAAAATGCAGTAAGTCTCCATCTCGTTACAATACGTGAACTCGAAAATAAATATACGTGACGAACAATTCTCCAACTCAAACACAATCTCATCCTGTGCAATGAAGTTTTCCGGGAAGCAATGATAATTCCCAACACACGTCTACCATTTAGTGGATGTATTCAAAATAATAATCATCACTAACGCATTAGAAACTCTCCAATCGCCTACCGTCAATTCCAAATATTTATATCAATGACATATCCAGTGAAACGAAATTCAATACAACACCAACCATGTATTCTAAATGCTCTTTTATCCTTGAGGTCACATTATCTTAATATTCATACGGGCTTTACGTAACTAGTCACCTGACTTTTACTACCAAGATTTTTAACCTTTTACTAGAGTCGTTTTCACTTGGGATCTTACTAGAAATCTACGATGCCTCACACAGTAGTCGTCTCAAATTTCGGATTGGTAGCGGAATACTCTACAGCCTGTCACAATACAGTCTGTTTCACAAATACTTCCTCGGCAAACATAGCCTGTCTCAAACTCATTCTCCTCGCCTTATCCCAGCGGAGTCACTTAAAATCCAGGCTTCATTTCATCTTCAATATTCCTATCCCTCTCATCTCCACATATATAAATTCTTCGCTCTCAATCCATTTTTCTTATATTTCCAAGACTCTTTTCATTTTTCACTCCTCTAGTGAAAACAACAACCATTATAAAATACACCTCTTTATTTTACTATTACTACGACTTTCGGACCTCGAGAATCCAAGAACACACCGCGATTTTCCGTATCATTGATATACACGATGTCCCAAAATTTTACTTCCCATGAATAAATATAACTCTATCGAATTTCACTGAAATTCTAAGTGCCTGTGATCCTTGTAAAATATACAGGTTAAATGCACTTTTAACATAGAAAAATTTCTTTATCCCGCGGTAGACCTTCTTCTTCTTCTTCTTCTTCTTCTTATCGACAAACATTTCTGAATTCAACTGATATTTGAAATTAAGACATTCGCCACGACTATTTTACCAATATAGCTTTCCTAATTTTCCTCACTTTGGACAGTATCTCATAGAACATTAGCACCAGATTTAAACGTAGCATTTTACAGTTTCTTGATGTGAAATTTACAAACTAAAATTTTCACACGCTGACCAAAAATTATAACACTTTTCGCCTGATAATTAAAAATATCAACCCGACAATCATCTTGAAAAATTTGTTGGGACAGAACAATAAAGTCTAACTACAACATAATACAAATATAGACAGACCTGCAAATGGCGCCATCCTCAGTATTCTGGCTACATCGTAGCCAGATGACCTCGTGCCTTTAGCCGTACATTTGTACAAATAACATCATCATTTCCAACATATCACTCTTACAAACACTGCCTTTTTCACACGATATTAAATTACAACACAAATCACGCACTTGCATCGTTATAAATTGTACCACGAACCTCCCTCGTTCTGCAGTCAACTGCGACTGTCTGCTTTCTTCCCAGAGTTGTCTCTCTCTGTCACCCACGACACGACAGGTGTTCAACAGATAGCGAAATCAGAACTACTCTGACTAGCTTCCCCAACTCTCTTACTACTTTCAAACGCACATGAGGTGATATAATAAAATCTGCTGTGTACTTTAACAGACGCCTATACTTTCACAGTTTGTCGGCAGAAGTTCAGAAATTTTCAGTCACTTTCCCTTTCTAACCGAATATGTGGACCTCAGCCACTAACATGTATTAAGTTTTTTGTAGATCAATCTGGTACAATTTTCTGCTGACGACGGGCGTAAGCTACCGCTGCTTCAAAAACCAGATCGACACTGAAAAATATGCAATGGGGGGGTTCCTCTTATAGTCTTAGGAGGGACGCTACACACACTACTAAGCTTGATTGCGTAATCTGCTAATTTCGCGTCCAATAGACCGATTTTTATGAGACTTGTCCCAGAATTCCGGACAGGCTTGTAATTATTTTAGATGTTAATCTCATAATTTTACCACACTCGCAACAGGTGAAATAATATATTTCTGCCCGGGCGTTTCGCGCGTTTTCTTCATCCATTGACCATGGCACGTGGAGCTAGTCCACTGATCTGACGCGGATTTGTACTTAGGCTTAACTGCATTTATGTTTTGCCCTGGGGGATCTGTCTTCACGTAGGGTTTAAGAATAATTTAGATTATTTATTTCTTTATTTACTGTATTGCCAAAAACCCTCGTTACGCAGAATTCCGTGAATTTAAAGAATTATCGGGCACTCGAAGTCCGCCGAGGTGTCACGGTATTTCACGAGCTTGCCGCGGGTGAGATCGTTCCCACGCGACATCGAGTCTCTTAGGAGCGCAACATGGCTGCCCTCAAAAATAAAAGTAGCTTGTTGATTTGAAATAAATATTGAGAAAATAAAAAATATTTTTCTCATCGTAGAATTATGGGTTCAAGATGGACGAAGCTAGTGTTCGTATAGAGTCCAAGGGACCATCAGAGGCCTAGAGGAAGACAGCCAGACAGATGGGACAAAGACATCAAGATAATAGCTGGTGCTGCCTGGCAGAGAACTGATCAAGACCGTTCCAACTGGAGAGTTCTACTAAAGACTTACCTGAGCTCACGACTTAAAGAGGCCACATCATGTAATGATAGAATTGGCTGATGATGATGATGATGATGATGAGGATGATGATGATGATGAATATGTGAGCTATAACTAAAACGGCAAGTACTTGTACTTTCCTCTCTATCTTATCCTAATTCCTGGATTACCCCGATTCCCTTTCATCCACACACTTTCTTCACATGCCTGACAATTGAGCCACCCATGACCAGAGTTTCAATCTCACCCAACATTACTAGACGAGTAAGCTTGAGCGGAGTTTTTCAAAAAAGTAAAGATCACAACATGAAGATAAAGTTGGAATTCACTAGGACAAATTGGGGCAAATATTCATTTATAGGACGAGGAGTAAGGGATTGGAATACATAACCAAGGAAAATATTCGATAATTTCCGAAATTCTTTGAAAACGTCCAAGGAAAAAGCTAGAAAAACAGCTGATAGGGAATATGCCAACTGAGCGACAGCTCTAAATGCAGATTATTGATGACTGAATCCGTGAATTGAATCTTAATGCTCCATTCGCAGATGTTATTCATATCGCACTGTAGAAGATACGAGCAGCAGTCCTCTATTAAAAGAAAAAAATACTCAGTGCATAGGCACACACATGATCAATTTACATGTCATGGATCTAGATATTCTATAAAATATAATGTTTCTATCGTCCTTAAGGTTACGGCCGTTTCCTTCCCTCTTACTTATCTATCCCTTCCAATCTTCCCATCCCCACTACAAGGCCCCTGTTCAGCATAGCAGGTGAGGCCACTTGGGCGAGGTACTGGTCAGCCTCCCCAGTTGTATACCCCGACCCGAAGTCTGACGCTCCAGGACACTGCCCTTGAGGCGGTAGAGATGGGATCCCTCGCTGAGTCCTAGGGAAAAGGCATCCCTGGAGGGATAAACAGATTAAGAAAGAAAGAAAGAAAGAAAGAAGATAAATACCCGAAATAGAAACGGAAAACTAAGATGAAAGTGGAAGAGAAGTGGGAATCCACGGAAAACCATTTCAATCAATCAATACTGATCTGCATTTAGTACAGTCGCCCAGGTGGCAGATTCCCTATCTGTTGTTTTCCTAGCTTTTTCCTAAATGATTTCAAAGAAATTGGAAATTTATTGAACATGTCCCTTACTAAGTTATTCCAATCCCTAACTCCCCTTCCAATAAATTAATATTTGCCCCAGTTTATCCTCTTGAATTCCAACTTTATCTTCATATTGTCCGACTCGTTGGCTGAACGGTCAGCGTACTGGCCTTTGGTTCAGAGGGTCCCGGGTTCGATTTCCGGCTGGGTCGGGGATTTTAACCTTAATTGGTAAATTCCAATGGCACGGGGGCTGGGTGCATGTGTTGTCTTCATCATCATTTCATCCTCATTACAACGCGCAGGGCACCTACGGGAGTCAAATAGAAAGACCTGCACCTGGCGAGCCGAACCCGTTCTGGCATATCCCGGCACTAAAAACCATACGACATTTCATCTTCATATTGTGATCTTTCCTGCTTTTATATACGCCACTCAAACTTATTCGTCCACCAATGTCATTCCACGCCATCTCTCCACTGACAGCTCGGAACATACCACTTACTCGAGCAGCTATTCTTCTTCCTCCCAATTCATCCCAGCCCAAACTTTGCAACATTTTTGTAACGCTACTCTTTTGTCGGAAATCACCCAGAACAAATCGAGCTGCTTTTCTTTGGATTTTGTCCAGTTCTTGAATCAGGTAATCCTGGTGAGGGTCCCATACACTGGAAACATACTCTAGTTGGGGTATTACCAGAGACTTATATGCCCTCTCCTTTACATCCTTACTACAACCCCTAAACACCCTCATAGCTATGTGCAGAGATCTAAACCCTTTATTTACAATCCCATTTATGTGATTACCCCGATGAAGATCTTTCATCCCCAAAAGGAACATTCACCCCATCAACGCAGTAATTAAAACTGAGAGGACTTTTCCTATTTGTGAAACTCACAGCCTGACTTTTAACCCCGTTTATCAACATACCATTGCCTGCTGTCCATCTCACAACATTATCGAGGTCACGTTGCAGTTGCTCACAATCTTGTAACTTATTTATTACTCTATAGAGAATAACATCATCTGCAAAAAGCCTTACCTCTGATTCCACTTCTTTACTCATATCATTTATTGTGCCGGGCTGAGTGGCTCAGACGGTTAAGGCGCTGGCCTTCTAACCCCAACTTGGCAGGTTCGATCCTGGCTCAGTCCGGTGGTATTTGAAGGTGCTCAAATACGACAGCCCCGTGTCGGTAGATTTACTGGCACGTAAAAGAACTCCTGCGGGACTAAATTCCGGCACCTCGGCGTCTCCGAAGACCTTAACAAGTAATTAGTGGGACGTAAAGCAAATAACTTTATTATTATTATTATCATTTATAGTCTATGTATAAGAAAATATAAAGGTCCGATAATACTGCCTTGAGGAATTCCCCTCTTAATTATTACAGCGTCAGATAAAGCTTCACCTACTCTAATTCTCTGAGATCTATTTTCTAGAAATATAGCAACCCATTCAGTTACTCTTTTGTCTAGTCCAATTGCACTCATTTTTGCCAGTAGTCTCCCATGACCACCCTATCAAATGCTTTAGACAGGTCAATCACGATACAGTCCATTTGTCCTCCTGAATCCAAGATATCTGCTATCTGCTATATCTTGCTATATCGAGGATGGCTGAGATGGGAATCGAACCCACCTCTACTCAGTTGACCTCCCGAGGCTGAGTGGACCCCGTTCCAGCCCTCGTACCACTTTTGAAATTTCGTGGCAGAGCCGGGAATCGAACCCGGGCCTCCGGTGATGGCAGCTAATCACGCTAACCACTACACCATAGAGGCGGATAGACAACAATTTAAGTCTTATAAACCCTGATGCAGAAGCCACCAACTGAAATAGTTAATAAAGATAATCTCCTAACTGTTACACCCCATTTCTACCATGGCCTTCCAACCCTGTAGCATGCCATAACTGGCCTCATGGCGAGAAGACATAGCATCATCCCTATCCTTATCACTACCAACTGGCCAAATGGTGTATAACCAAACGCCATTATTGTAATAAAAAATAAAAAGTATATGCCACACTGTAAAGAGTTGTTTGCATAATATGAAGATGATGGTGGTGTTGTCTGGTGTTTATTGTGGATGAAACTGTTTAAGTTGAACAGAAAGTTGTGGTGGGACAACCTTTTAATAACTTTGAAGTACTGATGCAGAGGCTTTAATGAAAACTGGAAAACGCAAAATGCTGAAACCTTGGACAGAAATACTGATGGTGTATCAGTCGGTAGCTCAAATAGGAGGGGATGACCCTCTTTTGAAGGATCTCAAAAGAATAAATTATACTTTTAGAACAGTTTCACCTGAAAACAGGAACAAACACTTATTTGAGTACAGGGTCTTGAAGGGAGTCTTTCTTACTTTCTTAATCCGTATACCGTCCAGGTTTGGTTTTTCCCTCGGACTCAGCGAGAGATCCCACCTCTACCGCCTGAAGGGCAGTGTCCTGGAGTGTGAGACTTTGGATTAGGGATACAACTGGGGAGGAGGCGTACATGCGGCCTCACCTGCTATGCTGAAGAGGGAGCTTGTGGGGATGGGAAGATTGGAAGGGATAGACAAGGAAGGGGAAAGGAAGCGGCCACTGCATTAAGTTAGGTAGCATCTCGGCATTTGCCTTGAGGAGAAGTGGGAAACCACGTAAAACCACTTTGAGGATGGTTGCGGTGAGAATCAAACCCCCGTCTACTCACAAGTCAGTGGCTGAGTGGGCCCCGTTCCAGTCGTCGTACAACTTTTCAAATTTCATGTTAGAGCCTGGAAATGAACCCAGGCCTCCGGAGGTGGTAGCTAATCACACAAACCACTACACCACAGGGGTGGACGAAGGACGTCTTTACTAAATAATAATAATAATAATAATAATAATAATAATAATAATAATAATAATAATAATTATACCGGGTGGTACACCTCCACGTCGCTAATTCAAATTTAGCGCCAGTTGAAACTCTCCTACTGGAGGAAGTCTGAACTTTATCTGATGTGTTAATTTTCAAGTTTCTCAGAAGATGTCACTACTTGGAAATTTTGAAGTTTCTGAACTATGTCGTTTTCGAGGTATTTTTGTTTTGCCTGTAGTAAGAAGTGTGAACATTCTCTTCTAGAGGACACTACTGAAGAACTACAATGGTGCACCCTAGTGCGAAGTGAAAGAACTGTTTTTTGGATAAATTTTTAGTTCAAAAGGTTGTTCCTTGTTAAATTTCTTTCTGTTATTGTTTAAGTTGGCTGTATAACCCTTTCTTTCCCCTTGTTTTGAATTTAGCCAATCCCGAATTTCTTTAATTAATTTATGACCAATCAGGTGTATCTTCCCCAACTTGGATATGTTGCTTAACCCTAGCCAATAAAATTCTTGTGGGAGGGTGTTCTCATTCCTGAAACGCCTCGAACTTTCCGCGAGAGTATATAAACTGCTGATTTTCGGGTCTCCGCGCCACTTCAGTAACATCTTTCAGTGTGTAAAGTACGTAGCAGGGGGCGGGAAGCGCCCCTTTCTTCTGGCAGCAGTTCATCCACAAGGTAATGGCCTTTTAATAACGTCTTTTCTTGCTAGCTCAGCAGTTTAACTCTCGGGGCAGGTCCGAAGCCTTTTCCATGTAACTTTCCTTTAAAAATGTAAAGACACTCGGTGTCAATTCCTTCTGTTTTAACTACATATTGGGATAGAGAGTACTTAACCCTCTCGAGCTCCCACTCATATTGCATTGAGGTGAACTTGTTTTTCACAACCGTTTCTTCCTTAACGTAATGTAAATTGTTTCCGTTTAAAAGTCACCTCTTTAGTATGGGATTAGCCCTTGCAGTAACGGCCTAGTGCCAAGTAGGTTTTATATAAAGTGTATTAGGTGTGCAAGAAAGCCTCCTTTCAAGTTGATATTTTAGAGGCCATGTAATATTTCTGTTTCTTATCTAAATAGGCCTCAGTAGGTTGGGTATTTTTACCCCTGTGTATGTGTCCTTGCAGGACAGCTTGAAGGTAGAGTTTGGTGTGGCCTTGGATAGGCTTAAATTTTGAGAGCGGGTTGCTCTTTATTGAAAATTGAGTTGTTGTATGCCTCGAGGAGGCTTTACCGTGTAAAGAGGAGTAAGTGCTCCTGGGCATGATTGGGGTCTACTGCCCCTTGGTTGAATCTTGTATACCATAAGGTTGAGCTTATTGCTCAAGAATTATGTGTCTGGCTCTCGGAGCCCAAATCCTGTAATCTTTGTAATTGTACATTTTCAAATTGTGCTTCGGCTACTGAGTACCTGTTCTATTTGTTATTTCTTGATCTTTCAAAGAAAATATAACCTTGTTAAATTTTATCTTAACTTTAATTTCGTTTTTGAGACCCGTTCACCCCCGCACCTTCTTTCACCTCTGCTGTTCCACAGATACCTCGGAACAATAATAATAATAATAATAATAATAATAATAATAATAATAATAATAATAATAATAATAATAATAATAATAATATACACATATGCACTATTATTATTATTATTATTATTATTATTATTATTATTATTACTATTATTTTATTATTATTATTATTATTGTGCCGGGAGGTACACCCCAACGCCGCGCATTCAAATTCAGCGCCTAAATGAACAACTCTATTGGTAAAACAGAGAAACCGGAACTACGCCAACTTAGAACGTTGCTCAGAAGATGTCACCACAGAAGTAGGATGTAATTTTGTTATTGTGCAGTTGCCTAAACTGACTGCATTTCTACTAGTTTTTTTTTTTTTTTTTTTGACATTCATCAAGAAGTTTGGACTTTCTTCCACAGATGACACGACTAAAAGACTATGATCATGCACCCTGGTGCGAGGCGTAAGAACTTGTTTTGTATTTCTAGGTTTTTGTAACTGAATGATGTTCATTTATTTTTGGGTTGACAATATTTCCTTTTTCTTTCCGCCAGTTTTGAATCTAGCCAATCCCTAATTTATGTAATTAATCTTCGACCTATCACAGGCTTCTTGTTCGATCCTGAAGTGTAACTTTGAATTTGACCAATTAAATTGAGAGGGTGTGGCTGGTTTATTCCTGAATGATCTCGAACCTTCCCTGAGGGTTTATAAACTGCGGCATTTCACGTTTCCTGGCTAATTGATTGTCATCTTACTGAGTGTGTGTCTCCAAGCAGGAGGCGGGCGGCCTCTTTCATCGGTCAGCAGTACATCTACAAGGTTATGGCCACATAACATCTTTCTTTCTTGCTAACTCCGCAGTTTAACCCGAGGGAAAGGTCCGATTCGTTAACTATGTAACCTACTTTTCTAAAAATATCTTTCTGCCGGCTAATGTAAAAACTTCATAAAATCTATAACTGTAAATCGGGGATAGAGAGTGATGTACCCTCTCTAGCTCCCCTTCATCTTGGTTTGAGGCGACTACGTTGCGTAACTGTTTTTTCTTCTGTAATCTGTTAAAGTAATTTCTATACGAGTCACCTCAGTAGCTTGGGATTAGCCCCTGTTTTCTTCTGCCTAGGGCCCTTTAGGTTTTTTCTTTAGAGTTCATTATATTGGAGCGCAGTGTGCCTCCATTCATTTTGTGTTTGGGCCAGTTATTTAACCTGTTCCTTTTCTATGAAGACCCCCGTAGGTTGGGTATTAAATACCCCTGTTAAATCTGTTTTCATATCGCAAGTTGTGTCTTGAGAGGCCAGTGTTTGTAAGTTGATGTTGCCTTGAGTAGGCAGTAAGAAACTGAGAGCCTGTTAGCTCTTTTCCAAGTTTTGCAACTGTAAAGTGTGCCTCTGGGAGGCTAGATATGGTGATTTAGGGAGCAAGTGCTCTTGAATTAGGGAATTTCCGCCCCTCATTAAATAATACCTCTTTACAATTGTAAAATTAGGGGCTTAAAGCCCAAAGTGTTAAGGTTCTGAATCTTGGATTTTCCCCAATCTTGTTTAATGATTGCTACTTGCACCTGTATTATTGTCATAAAATATTGTTAAGTTTGAAGTTCTGAAAATATAACCTTCAGTTTAAGTTTTTAATTAATTTTGATATTTGAGTTAGACTCATTCACCCCAGCACCTTCTTTCACCTCTGCGTTCCACGGATACCCCGGAACAACAACAACAACAACAATAATAATAATAATAATAATAATAATAATAATAATAATAATAATAATAATAATAATAATAATAATAATAATAATAATAATAATAATAATATATACACACATATGCACTGTTCGTCTCTTTGGCTGAATAGTCAGCATACTGGCCATAGATTCAGATGGCCAGGGTTTCGATTCCCGGGTAGACGATGGATTTCAAATGCATATGGTTAATTCCTCTATCTCGGAAACTAGATTGTTGTGTTCTTATTAAAACATTTGCTTCATCTACACTACATACAAAAAAATAATCTACCAGCCGCCACAAAACACACAATAGTGAGTACATTCCTCCACAAAAAGCTTGCGTCAGAAAGGGCATCCGGATGTAAAAACTGCGCCAAATTCACATCTGTTGCTTTCCCCATAAATTGAGAGAAAGTTCAGGAAGAAGATATACATTGTACATATTCATTACAGACTGTTATGTCTTTCAGCGTACGGATTGCAAGCCTCCGTGAATTAACTGAGAGATTGCATGTATCTCTATTTGCAACTATCTCCTGGTTTAGTTTCCCCCCTCTATAGTTAAATCATTAAGAACTAAGTCTAACCATTGTCGTCTTGGTCTTCCTCTACCTCCCTTACCCTCCATGGCCGAGTCTATTACTCATCTAGGTAACCTATATTCCTTCATTCGACTCACATGATTCCACCGCCTATGCCGGTTTATGCTTACGTCTTCAACCATCGGGTTTATCCCAACTTAGCCTTTATCTCTTCATTCCGGGTACACTCTTGCCATTATCTAAGGACGAGGTGACTGCCGAAGTGAAAGGACGTACGTGCCTCTCGCTGCGCTTTCTCTCTCCTTGCCAGGCGCTCTGTACTTTTCAAGTATCAGCCAGGCTCTTGTACTTATTAGTACATCTTCGAAAGAGCATTTGTCAGAGCTGAGCACTTTTCAGTGCTCGCTATTTCTCTTTCAGGAGCTTTATTTTCAGGAGGACCAGGATGGAGAAGCTAACTGTTCCAGCGAGACCGGCCGACTACGACTGCGGGAGAGCCGTAGCGACACTACAAGCGGCGCTCATAGCTGTGAACGCCCCGGATCTCCGACGCCCGGCGCTGTTGGTGTACAACCGATGGGGGAAGCACACCTACGAGGAGACGATTTATATAATCGACCTCCTTAAAGCCATCGCGGAGTTCATCTGAGAGTCGCTCTTCGAGATCATCAGCGAGGTGATCCCTGGCTGTGCGGTCATCATCCGCCCTAGGGATGCAACCAGCCTCAGGAGATACGAAGAGCTGGCGTCCCAGCAGCACCAAGTAGTCCGACTACCAGGACTCAGGGAGCACCTGGACGTCTCGGGCTACCAGGAGGCAGCCACGCAGACGGAGCCAAGGACCGAGGACGACGGCGGCGCTCCCGAGCGCCGCGACGGCGCGACTTCAGTTGGAATGCGGTACTTTACGAAGTACACGCAGACCAACAAGGCCGCCATCCAGGATCGTCGACCACCTACCAAGGCGAAGTGGTCGCAGACGCTGGCCTACCAGGAGGGGCCTGTTACCCGGGCGCAAACCAGGAGAGCGCCCGTGATGGTGGATAGCAGCACGACAGTGGACAAGGACACCCCTTGGCGTGCTGAGGCCGCCGTCCAAGCCCTGCCAGTCAACATATCGTTCGAGATGCAGACCTCGATGTGCGCCCTACAGGACAGGTAACGCAGTCGAGTGTTAGCACCGACCGACGCCGCCGCCGCCACCCAGGAGGAAGAAGCAGATGGCAACGCAGCGGAACCACCAGTCACCCCGGGGTCACCAGGTCGGGAGGAGGGCCACCAGGACGAGGCCTCCCCCCCAGCCGAGAAGCAGCCCCAGGGAAGAAGAAGAAGACGACGCCGCACCAGGAACCAGAAGGCGACGCTGGCTCATCAGGAGAGGACCGCCCAGCCGCAACCCAAGACTGCTCCCAGGACAGCAGTCAACCGAGGAGCCAATCAGGAGAGGACCTCAGCGGGTAGCGGCAGACAGGTGAGACTAAAACGTCCCTCTCAGCAGCTCTTGCAGTGTTTCCGCTGTCTGAGGTGGGGCCACCGTCAAGTTAGCTGTGGACTCCAAGTGAAGTGCAACCGCTGTGGTGGTGATCACCACTACACGGCCTGCGCAACACTTAAGGAGGCGCCGGTGTGCGCCAATTGCGCAGGAGGCCATCCGGCCTCCCACCGCAGTTGCCCAGTCTACAGGGCCATGGCGCGGGCAGAGAGGAGGGAGGCCCGGCGCCATGACCCACCCCATTTCAGGAGGCCCCCGCCTCGGCGGACTTGGCCTCACTCTCCGGGATCGGAGACTGGGTACGAGGTACCCCATGGAGGTGGAGCTGTGCGACAGGCCCTAGTGGTACTTGACGCATGGCTCCGCAGCCGGCAAGGACCGTGCTAGTCACAGCAGTGCCCAGACGGACTGATCCCCAGACGATGGAATGGCAAGGAATTGGTTTATGTTTTGTGCATGTTACCTGTTCCTAACTAACACAACCTCTGGTCTTTTTCCAGCCCACATCCTTGCATGTGCTATTAAAAGATGTCAGGTTTTACATGTAGGCTCTTTCTTCTTTCTGCCTATGTGGTTTTTCCCTGACCCTTCAATATCATACTTCAATACCATATACCTAACACAAACTCTTGCCGTGGTAGCGAGTCTGACTCGGAAACCGGCAGATACTCCTTGTATCACTTCCCACTCCTCCCTGCTATCTCTTTCTTCTTCTTAGAAATAATAGCATGTCGAAGGCCACGTAGATTGAGTCGTTGGTCACGCGGGGGGAGCGGGCTTCGGGGGCCCCCCCGAAAAAAAAAAAAAATTGCCATTATCTAGCACACTGCGGTTTGCACAGCAGCGTTCCTTGGGATCCGCTCTGTAGAAGAGACATGTTCTGCATGTGCTACGTGCGTCCATTCAAGTTATAACAAGCAAACTTTTACCATGATTTCCCCTACCCGTGTCTAAAAAAAAAAAAAAAAAAAAAAAAAAAAAAATCAGAAAATGCTTGGCCGTTTGCGAAATAATTTTTCAGTACATATTTCACCCTTACTAATGTAAAATATTGAGTGTTAGAAATAATCCAGCAATAAATCAAAATTAGTTATTCAGTAATTTTGCATTTTATTGTCAAAAAAGTCAACATGGTCCCAACCAGTTGTAGCCCCCAACCCTAAGTCTGACGCACCAGGACACTGCCCTTGTGGCGGTAGAGGTGGGATCCCTCGCTGAGTCCGAGGGAAAAACCAACCCTGGAAGGTAAACAGATTAAGAAGAAGAAGAAGAAGAACCCATTTACCCTCCAGAGTTGTTTTTCCCCCTGACTCAGCGAGGGATCCCACATCTATCGCCTCAAGGGCAATGTCCTGGAGTATGAGACTTTGGGTCGGGGATACAACAGGGAGAAGTAATAATAATGTTATTTGTTTTACGTCCCACTAACTACTCTTTTACGGTTTTCGGAGACGCCGAGGTGCCAGAATTTAGTCCCGCGGGAGTTCTTTTACGTGCCAGTAAATCTACCGACACGAGGCTGACGTATTTGAGCACCTTCAAATACCACCGGACTGAGCCAGGATCGAACCTGCCAAGTTGGGGTCAGAAGGCTGTAACCGTCTGAGCCACTCAGCCCGGCAACAGGGAGAAGGACCAGTACCTCGCCCAGGCGGCCTCACCTGCTATGCTGAACAGGGTCCTTGTGGGGGATGTGTAGACTGAAAGAGATGGACAAGGAAAAGGGAAGTAAGCGGCCGTGGCCTTAAGTTAGGTACCAACCCGGCATTTCCGTGAAGGTGATGTGGGAAACCACGGAAAACCACTTCAAGGATGGCTGAGGTGGAATTCGAACTCCCCCCACTACTCAGTTGACCTCCCGAGGTTGAGTGGACCCCGATTTCAGCCCTCGTACCAGTCCTCAAATTTCGTGGCAGAGCCGAGAATCGAACCCAGGCCTCCGGGGATGGCAGCTAATCACACTAACAACTACAGCACAGAGGCGGATAATAATAATAAGAAGAAGAATATAATACTAATAATAAATTTTATTATTATTATTATTATTATTATTATTATTATTATTATTATTATTATTATTATTATTATTATTATTATTATGCCTTTGCTGGCGGGACCTAGTGTTTACAGTGCACTATGTCTTCTGGTATGGGCTAGAGCAATTTTGTTACTTTCATTGATCGTCTCAGCTTTATCCTTGGCTTTGACAAAATGAAGGTGACTGAGGTATGAGTGATGCTAGTAATGTCATTCCTTCTGCAGCCCTCCCTGCTATGAATGGTGTGAAGATATTGCTCATAGGGTCAGTTGGTGCATGCATTTGAGTGGGCTTGGCAGACTGATATGTAATAGCAACTTCTGGCTCGGTGAGGAAAGCAAGGGGAAACGATCTCACTCCTCATTTCCCTAAGGCTATCTGTGACAGCTGTTGGCGTAGCAGTGGAGGATAAAACCAGCCTTCGGGCTGAATACCCAACAAACAAACAAACAAACATACATACATACATTCATACATACATACATACATACATACATACATACATACTTCACACCAGGCAAATGCTGGGGCTGTGCCTTAATTAAGGCCACGGTCACTTCCTTTCAATTCCTAGGCAACTAGCAAAAAAATACATATTATTATTATTATTAATATTATTATTATTATTATTATTATTATTATTATTATTATTATTATTATTATTATTATTATTATTATTATTATTATTATTTCGTGTGGCTTTTGCTAGCGAGGGTGGGTGGCATCTACCGTGAATAGGATACTGTGTGTTATTGTGGGGAAGGACAGTGTCGTGTGTGATGTGTGAATTGCAGGGGTGTTGGGAACAGCACAGGTACCCAGTCCCCGAGCCAAGAGAATTAACTCTTTATGATTAATATCCCCGAACTGATTGGGAATCGAACCGGAGATCCTCTGAAGCGAAGGCTACTATGCTGACCATTCCCATTCGGCCAAGCAGACAGACATTTTAAGATAAAAGTGTACTTCTAAAACTAAACGAGACCACAGAGCTAGTGGCAAATAGAGGGTTCTAGACACGCTGAGTTAATTCACAGAGACTTGCAGATTGAAAGCTCAAAGGCATGAAGAGGTATGTATGTATGTATGTATGTAGAAAGAGACTTTTGAAACAGCCCACTACGATAATTTTGAATCAAGAAGTTTGGCCCCAGAAGTCGGCCGTTGCGCAGACGTAGAAAGTATCAGTCATTCGCCGGTATACGTTGATCAAAGCTTGAAGGAAAAATGAGAAGATGAAAGGCCATCAACCGGAACGCGAAGTAAACAGATGACGCTAACTGCAGATGATACTTCAAGGTCTTGAGCATCACGGTGTGCTGGGGAGGGCGGCGAAGATGTTCTTTTTCGCAAAACCAAGCTACAGCTTGCTCATGGTATATTTCGGTACCTGGAGCCGGCAAGAATCATGTGATAGGAATGAAGGAGTCAGGAGAAGCCAAATAGTCTGACACAGAAAGACGCGGCGCCCAGAGCGTTTTAACACAACTTTCACGCATAAGATCAATTACGTTAGGAAAAATATTTGGCTTATATTCTTGCAGCCTGGTTAGTTCACTGCATATGTCATACCAATTAAAGAACAAAGGAACTTCAAATTCAAGGTTAACGTCTCGTCTCATTTAATTTAAGAACTTGCTCGCAGCCTGTGTCTTTGAAGCAAAGAAGAGTTGGGGGACTGAATTTTCTTACGGTTTCTTTTATATGCACTATGCACTTTGGCATTCAGGCTTTACAAGCAGATGATTGTAAATTCTATGTATACTAACCGACAGATTTCCAAAGTCGCAGTAGGCTATTTCAGAAGTCACTTCCAATACTCACTGTCGAGGAGTTTTCTGCATCGCGTAAATGGACCGAGCTCGATAGCTGCAGTCGCTTAGGTGCGGCCAGTATCCAGTATTCGGGAGATAGTAGGTTCGAAGCCCACTGTCGGCAGCCCTGAAAATGGTTTTCCGTGGTTTCCCATTTTCACACCAGGCAAATGCTGAGGCTGTACGTTAATTAAGGCCACGGCCGCCTCCTTCCCACTCCTAGCCCTTCCCTGTCCCATCGTCGCCATAAGACCTACCTGTGTCAGTGCGACGTAAAGCAACTAGTAACTAGCGTAAATGGGACGAACACAACGCACACAGATGGAATGTTTTGAAAATTAGGTACTCGCTTTGCTGCTCTTAAGCAGTAGAATGGGAACGACGAGATTGCGGAACTAGGGTCTACTGTTTATATTTTCTATACCTACGTGTATACCTCAGAGTATGTATTTCTTATTGTGTAATGTCCGACTCGTTGGCTGAACGGTCAGCGTACTGGCCTTCGGTTCAGAGGGTCCCGGGTTCGATTCCCGGCCGGGTCGGGGATTTTAACCTTCATTGGTTCATTCCAGTGGTTGGGCGTTTGTGCTGTCCCCAACATTCCTGCACCTCACACACCGCACATAACACTATCCTCCACCACAATAACACACAGTTACCTACACATGGCAGATGCCGCCCACCCTCATCGGACGGTCTGCCTTACAAGGGCTGCACCCGGCTAGAACTAGCCACACGAAATTATTATTGTGTAATAGCAAGAAACGAAATATTCGCGTTTTCTATCAATACATGCGTATTGGCTCGCCTCTGTGGTGTAGTGGTTAGTGTAATTAGCTGCCACCCCCGGAGGCCCGGGTTCGATTCCCGGCTCTGCCACGAAATTTGAAAAGTGGTACGAGGGCTGGAACAAGGTCCACTCAGCCTCGGGAGGTCAACTGAGTAGAGGTGGGTTCGATTCCCACCTCAGCCATCCTGGAAGTGGTTTTCCGTGGTTTCCCACTTCTCCTCCAGGCGAATGCCGGGATGGTACCTAACTTAAGACCACGGCCGCTTCCTTCCCTCTTCCTTGCCTATCCCTTCCAATCTTCCCATCCCTCCACAAGGCCCCTGTTTAGCATAGCAGGTGAGGCCGCCTGGGCGAGGTACTGGTCATACTTCCCAGTTGTATCCCCCGACCAAGAGTCTGAAGCTCCAGGACACTGCCCTTGAGGCGGTAGAGGTGGGATCCCTCGCCGAGTCCGAGGGAAAAACCGAACCTGGAGGGTAAACAGATGATGATGATGATGATGATGACATGCGTATTGCCGGGAAACCAAAAAGCATATTCCTACCGACAAATTAAAACATGTATTTTATGCTGACAATTAGATCTTATTATTATTGCTTGATAAATAAACACGTGATATCGATAACTTCTTTCTCTCTTAATATGTTTACCTTCCAGGGTTGGTTTTTCCCTCGGACTCAGCGAGGGATCCCATCTCTACCATTTCAAGGGCAATGCCCTGGAGCGTGAGACAATGGGTCGGGGAGACAAAACTGGGAAGAAGGACCAGTATCTCGCCCAGGCGGCGACAACTTGTATGCTGAACAGGGGCCTTGTGGGGGATGGGAAGATTGGAAGGGTTAGACAACGAAGCGGCCCTGACCTTAAGTTAGGTACCATCCCCGCATTTGCCTGGAAGAGAAGTGGGAACTACGGAAAACCATTTCGAGGATGGCTGAGGTGGGAATCGAACCCCCATCTACTCAATTGACTTCCGAGGCTGAGTGGACCCCGTTCCAGCCCTCGTACCACTTTTCAAATTTCGTGGCAGACCTGGGAACCGAAACCGAGCCTCCGGGGGTAGCAGCTAATCACACTAACCACTACACCACAGAGGCGGACGATAGGGATAACTGCCGAAATAAAGTTTTCGCTCATATGAATTCATGGTTTCTGACGAAAGTCCGGCTCCATGGCTAAACGGTAAGCGTGCTGGCCTTTGGTCACAGGGGTCCCGGGTTCGATTCCCGGCAGGGTCGGGAATTTTAACCATCATTGGTTAATTTCTCTAGCGTGGGGGCTGGGTGTATGTGTCGTCTTCATCATCATTTCATCCTCATCATGACGCGCAGGGCGCCTACGGGTGTCAAATCAAAAGACCTGCACCTGGCGAGCCGAACATGTCCTCGGACACTCCCGACACTAAAAGCCATACGCCATTTCATTTCATTTCTGGCGAAGGATAACCAATGTCTAAAAGTACAAAAATGTGATGGTTGAATGGGAATAACAGGGCGCTCATCTCTCTATGCACATCACAAGTTCTACAAAGTCAGCCATACCAAGTCACAGGGGCATGGGATATCGGTACTTCTGTAAAAACGACCCATGTCAGTTGGGTTTCCAGAAATAATATCCATAGTCAAATGACATAGGTTGTTTTTGCTTGTAAGACATAAGATTTTACGCTATCTTGTGTTCGGGCAATCAGTTCTTATTGTTGCATTATGTCGAAAGTTGAGAGGGATACTGATAATGAGTGCTGTATAGCATGGTAACTAACCCCCATGGTTTAGAAGTCCCATTCCTCTTCCACTAGCAAAGTTGCAGGACTTAAAACAACAGCGTGCATTCCTTCAGAATCCAGAAAGTAGGCTGTTCTACACGCAGCTTGAAGAGAGCCCAGAATGTATTGCTGATGGTGATATTAGTGTACATGACAACAGTGATGGATGCACCGAGCGAAAAATTTCTAGTGAACCATGGCATCACTTTGTTATTTTCTTAATTCGTTTTCAATACCATTTGATGTAAAAAAAAACTATCAAAAATTTGTAACACATTGACTATCATTAAGTTTTGTTGAATAAATTGTGATAATGTTGATATTGATTTTAATATACGTGTGCAAAAAAAGATTCTGCTGCAATAAAAGCTGAATGTAAGGAATATTATTGTTTTATTCGTGATAATTTCCGGCAAAAACAACCAATTTCAGGATTTGTTTATTTTTTAAAGAGGAGGACAATTTTGAAGTGTCAACATCAAAAACTTCAACAAACTGTTTCTTCCTTATGAACAAATGTATAACAATTTTGTCTGATTTCATCGTAAAACAGAATCTCATTTAGCCAGTTTATTGTTTGTCCTGAACATTTCATACTTTCGACATTGGTTTTGCCAGAAACCCTTCAAGAAATAAGTATGATTGTCTGCTTTTGATTAGCAATTGTCAGTGTTCACTTTCGAAATAAATGTTTCGCTCATATGAAGTTCTGTTAAAATGTGGAATTTTCAGACAAGATAGTGTAAGTTTGCCTCACTTCAAGCTAATAGTGCATTATCTTGATTCCACCAGTTTATTGAATTCCCATGTTCAGTATCATACTTCCATTTATTGAATTTCCATGTTCAGTATTTACTTCCATTTATTGAATTCCCATACTTAGTATCGTGCTTCCAAAGGTTTATTTATCTCCCATGTTCAGTATCATACTTTCACCAGTTTATTGAATCCCTCGTTCAGTATCAGCTTCCACCAATTTACTGAATTCCCGTGTTTAGTATCATACTTATAAATCAACTGTCCCAATTGTTCTTGGAGGACATTGATAAATTAATTCGAAGCACTGTCAAAGAAATGTTATTTTTGCCTCCGGATGTTCTCAAGAATGTAAGAGGCCTTGGATTAATTCGAACTACATGGGAAGCCTTTTTACAACACTGTAACATATGTATATCCTTAATTAAAGCAAATTCCATATATCAATGTCCTACGCCCACTTCAGGAAAAACTCCAAGCTTCGTGTAAACATCTCAGTCTTCCTCAACCTGAAGTTTTGTCGAAAAGATCATTTAAAAGCTTCTTCTGAGAACTCGCGAATTTGAAACATGGAAGACATTGCCTGGACGAGGATGGGTGTTGAAAGTTTTGCAGATGTATCTGACTCTAACAAGTGGATTTCTAATAAAGCTGGATACTTGCCTTAAAATGAACGCAAACGTGGCGGCTGTTCGGACAATTCCAGGCAGATTCTTAGACGGTACCCGACAGACACTGCACCGAGAGCGAATCACTTGGACATGCCTTAAGATTCTGTGCTAGTTGTTTTCCGTCGCACCGGCACAGATAGGTCTTATGGCGACGATGGGACAGGAAAGGGCTAGGAGTGGGACGGAAGCGACCGTGGCCTTAGATAGGTACAACCCCAGCATTTGCCTGGTGTGAAAATGGGAAACCATGGAAAACCATTCGCAGGGCTGCCGACAGTGGGGTTCGAACCTACTATCTCCCGAATACTGGATACTGGCCGCACTTAAGCGACTGCAGCTATCGAGCTCGGTAAGATTCTGTGATAGAGGAACATTACCAAGTAGTCCGACTCGTTGGCTGAACGGTCAGCGTACTGACCTTCGGTTCAGAGGGTCCCGGGTTCGATTCCCGGCCGGGTCGGGGATTTTAACCTTAATTGGTTAATTCCAATGGCACGGGGCTGGGTATATGTGTTGTCTTCATCATCATTTCATCCTCATCACGACGTGCAGGTCGCCTACGGGAGTCAAATATAAAGACCTGTACCTGGCGAGCCGAACCCGTCCTGCGATATCCCGGCACTAAAAGCCATAGGACATTTCATTTCCATTACCAAGTAATTCACGCCATCACATGGTGACGTCTAACTAAGACCGCCAATTCTTTGCGGCAGATAGGGTGACAAGGGCACGAAGAAATCCCATGTGCTTCCTCAGATGGGTCTACTAGAAGAGTTGATATTGTGTATTCTAACACCTCTAGGCATGGCAAATAATTGGCTCTTCTGTCAGATTCGACGTTGGTCTTCAACAAGCTGAGCAAGTGGATAAAGAAAAAAAAAATCATAAATGAACTTACTGATAATTATTTCACAGATAGATACAAGCTCTAATGCGTTCATGTAATAGGTATACTAATTATTTTTTGTTGTTATTTGCTTTACGTCGCACCGACATAGATAGATCTTATAGCGACGATGGGATAGCGAAGGCCTAGGAATGGGAAGGAAGCGACCGTAGCCTTAATTACCGTACAGCCCCAGCATTTGCCTGGTATGAAAATGGGAAAACACGGAAAACCATCTTCAAGACTGCCGACAGTGGGGTTCGAACCCACTACCTCTCGGATGCGAGCTCACAGCTGCGCGCCCCTAACCGCACGGCCAACTCGCCCGATAGGTCTACTAATAGGAGCACTCATTTCTTTAGGAATTTCGAAAAAAATATCACATTCCAACTTCCGCACGAGAGGAGATAGTCACCGCAGTCCTAAAGAAGAGTTGTGAAATTCTGAATCACCATTTTAATCCACATCTCTTAGGTGTCATTTGAAATTTTATATTATATTATTATATTTTTAATATTGTAATTTTAATGTTTATTATTACTGTCTTGTGGGTATACTGAGTTGCAGTTTTTTAAATTAAAAAAAATAACTTCCAGCATTTGATTGAATTCCCGTGTTCAGTATCATACTCCCATCAGTAGGTTCATAATCATACTCCCATCAGTTTACTGAATACCGGGCGAGTTGGTCGTGCGGTTAGGGGCGCGCCGCTGTGAGCTTGCATCCGGGAGATAGTGGGTTCGAACCCCACTGTCGGCAGCCCTGAAGGTGGTTAACCGTGGTTTCCCATTTTCACACCAGGCAAATGCTGGGGCCGTGCCTTAATTAAGGCCACGGCCGCTTCCTTCCCATTCCTAGGCCTTTCTTATCCCATCGTCGCCATAAGACCTATCTGTGTTGGTGCGACGTAAAGCAAGTCGCAAAATAATAATAATAATAATAATAATAATAATAATAATAATAATAATACTGAATTCCCATTCTCAGTATCTCATTTCTACCAGTTTACAGAATTCTCATTCTCAGTATCGCATTTCTACCAATTTACTTAAGTCTCATTCTCAATATCACATTTCTATAAATTTACTTAATTCCCATTCTCAATATCGCATTTCCACCAGTTTATTGAACTCCCATGTTCAGTATTCCACTTCAACCAATTTCTTGTATCTGTGTTTAGTATCGTGCTTCCTCCAATTTATTGAATTCCCATCACCAGTATTATACTCCCACCAGATTATTGCCATCCTGTGAAATCACGCTTTTATCCAGCTTACTGACTTTCTATGTTTAGCATCATGTTTCCACTCGATCTATCTCAGTCATGTTTTGTGGCCTCCAGAGAGGCCTGATGCTGCTCTTCTGGGTGTGTGATGAGGTTGATGATTGATGACGATGGTGGTGGTTTAGGGAGAGGGGGAAACCCGGTGTCGGTACACGATACATAACTTACTCCTATCGAGTAGCACTAAGGGAGCCGCTCAAGGCTTAGTGTCTCCATACGACGAACGAATCACTATCAGCAGGAGCAGGAAAACAATGAAGAAGACTACTGAAATGAGCAGAAAAACATGAAGGTACGATCACATGAAGAATGAGAGGGAAAAGGAATCACAAAAGAGGGGATGAAAGCTTAGGCTTCGAATGCTTTAATATCACAGAGATGGAAGGAAATGAAGTGGAAAGACCCAAGCAAACCAAAGCCAAATTCACATAGGCGTTAAATGTCCTCGGAGGAGTGGAAGGTAAAGGATTCCACTCTCCGTAACCTCGGCACTTAGTGCGATAGAGTGGTCATCTCTGTGCCCAGCGGTCTTTGCCCCCAGGAGTTAGCGTGACATTCATTTATGGTGTAAGCTGAGTGAACCTCAGCTTCATGTCCCTCTCCTGAAGTGGAAATCTTGTTTGTAAATTTTTCGACTTCATAACTGGGAATCGAACCCACATCCTTCCAGGTCCGATGAAAACAGATTTGCGGGCTCGACTAGGTAGCCCCTCAAAATACGCCAGCACATATTTTATTAAAATGTGTCCTCCTCGGAGTGAGTTTTATATACTGACTGTGAATACTGAATTATTAAAGGTATCCTGTGAGCGTTCTTATGCCAGACTACGGATATTAAGCGACAAGTTTTCAGAGCATTCGGCTCC